>NC_135188.1:39084908-39695742 GCF_041146795.1 Maylandia zebra | reverse complement strand
GGAAGACGTGATCAAAGGGCCACGAGTCAGACACGAACCCGGGCCGGCCGCTCTCAGCTATATGGCCTGTAGTCGCCTGCTTAACACACTGAGCTAAACCCACGCCCTACGTTTTGTCTTTTTGACACTCATATTAAGCCCCTTTTCCATTACTACCTGCTCAGGTCGACTCGCCATGGTTCACCACGGTTTTAAAGGTTTTCCCTTAGGTCATGGTACCTGGTACCAGGTACTATTTTAGTACCTGTTGGCCGGAGTTCCAGACTGCAGCTAACCAATTATATGGTCAGTGGCATCACTGAATGAGTCATGAGAGTATCTCATTCATGAAAATCAAAACTGTCATTTTTGACACCCGGGCAATGAGGGAAATGGCTACAAAAACACCGTGGTCCCAGAGTCTGACGAAAAGCCACAGACAGAGCAGCAGGTATATCATCGCCTCGACGTACACCATTATTGTCGTGTCGCATACTAATTATGCCATGGGACACTCTGCTGCGTTGCTATGATGACGGAGTGTCCCACCAACTGTAGGTGGTACATGAATTTAATGGAAAACCGCTTGATCCGAGTCGAGCCTTGGTGAGATGAGTAGGTAGTAATGGAAATGAAGCTTTAGAGAGGTGTTACCTAGAGCTGCTTGATTTAGGTAAACACCAAAGTGTTACTTTGCTCATTAACTGTAATCTTCATTGTTTAACACAATTATAAAAATTATTGTTAAGAAATACATCATACATTTGCCTGATTTATTGGTATGCCGGTCTTAATTTCATGCATAATATCAGTTTTATTTCAGTTACCATCACACTGATGATAGATTGGCTGTAAAGGAAAAGGTGTGTGCTCTATTTATAACACAGAAAATCTTCCAAAGAAAAATGACTGCAAACAAACTAATAATTTTGACCATACTATCTGGATTCTGTGGCATTGAAAAGCCAGACTTATAATTAATATCTGTTTAATCACCTAGGCTTCTAGTGATTTTTGGAAACTGGTTAGCATTGTCTGCACAATTAGGTTGTATTTAAGATGCTATTCTTGATATTATGTTTCCTTCTGTTTGTAAATGGGATAATGGAGACTGCCTATTCACATGGAAAACTCAGGGTTCAAGTGCCGACACTGGCAACCATGCACTGCAGCGGCCTATGCAAGACTTTGCTGCAGTTCCTGCTGGGATCAATAAGGCATCACATTACAGCGTCATCTTGCTTTTGTGGAGGAAACATTTCTAGAGAGTTTTTTTTTGTGTGTTTGTTTGTTTGTTTTTGTTTGCCATTACAAAATCTTTTCTGCAATCTGCATAATGGGATATTTTTGCTAGATTGTAGCACGGCACATAAACTTTACCACACTATCTATACACAGTATGTTGTTTTCATTCACTAGGGCACTTGTGGTCTCAACTTTCCTTTCCATGTGTAGTATATGCCCACACACAGATCAATAGTTGTGAATGGATGGTGCGAAGTTGAAGCTTTCTTTCAGACTACAAGACCAGACTCTACAGGGAGGTTTAAACAATCTTGGATCCTCTTCTGGCTTATGTAAAAGAGAGGATTTTCTGCCAAAGCTTTCAAGCCTCCTGAGGGTATGTGCGCTCTGAATTTCAGTTTGCAACCGGGTTGCTAATTTCCCTGCACATATTCAAAGGGTTGTTTTCCTGATTTGCATAAAGAAGCAGCTCTGGATTACTGCTCCTCAGACGTACACAGACTATCCTTGACAGAGCTCTGAACTTTGTTGAACTTGTTAAATTAAAAGCTTTGGATTTAAGCTCAGTTTGGGCAGTAGGGCAAATAGTTGTTGAAGAATTAGTTTTGTGGAATCACTATAATGAACTTGCGTTTTCTCACTTTCAAGTGCACATCTGTTTAGAAATTATGAATAGAGTTCTGTGCATGCGTAGGAGTCAATGCAGAGAATCACAATATATTTTGTATTTGATTCCACGTTTTTGAGCTTCCAATTATGTTTCTGCTATCACTGTTGAGCTAACCATTGTGAATCATTAAAGAAGGTTATGGGGTGATGGTGAGATTCCATGCATGCAGTGAATGTTTAGAAAATGGCTAAGCTGTGTGTCTCTAATAATGTTTACTAGGACGAGAGCAGATGATGATAAGTTTAAGTGTCTATTATGTTAAAAGTCAACACTGTCCAGCACCAGTTAGCACCCATCTGATAAACTCTGAGACTGAGACTTATGCTAGCTTCTTACCACAGGTAAAAAGTCAAAATGCTGTTCTAAGCAGTAGTGGTCATGTGGAGTCTGCAGCTTACAGATGTGTCCTGCCTCTGCTTTAGAGAGAGGAAAGAGAATCATCTGAGAAGATATTTCACTCATGGCCAGTATGAATGTTAAAAATGCTCCTAACATCGTTTCTTGGATTTACACAAAGCAGAGAGTTGAAATGAGCCAAAGAGCAGTCTGCAAAGACTGCCACTTCGAGCTAATGTTTGATGACTGCTGCTGTCGGATGTGAGCCATGTGTGGGAGTTTTGTATGAGCCCACTTAGCACAGCTGCGGTGATGTCAGTATGGCATGCGGCCTCACCGCTTCCCAGCATACACACGTCTGTGTTTCTGTCTTTGTGAGGA
The DNA here is from genome assembly GCF_041146795.1 of Maylandia zebra. Lineage (NCBI taxonomy): Eukaryota > Metazoa > Chordata > Actinopteri > Cichliformes > Cichlidae > Maylandia > Maylandia zebra. The sequence continues at coordinate 39,693,131 of NC_135188.1, read as the reverse complement.
CACAGAGTAAACCCACAGTAACACTGAGCGCCACCAAATTCTATCCTTGAATCTAATCCTGATCTTAAATGTTAGGTCAAATCTGAGCCTCTGAGTAGCTTTTTTGGTGTGTTGGAAAGCAGGTACCAGCCATAATGTCCTCACAGAGGAGATCTAAAACTCGAAATGGTCCTCACAAAGATGAATTTATAAGTACATATGCAATTTATGTCTTTTATAGTTACTTGGGCTCTTATAATGCCTCTGTAATGGCTCATGAATATGGTTGAATGGTCATTTAATTTTTTCTTCATGCCAAATGAGATGAATTACATTCTAATTTATCAAATTAATTGGCAGTCCCAGCCCCCTCTCTCACACAACATGTAAAAATGGCCTAATTCAGGGGCTAATTCTCCATGCAGATTCTTGCATTTAAAGCCAAGATTACAAATGAGGTTGATGCATAAAATGGGGCCGATTCACCCTATCCCACATCATTGCTTAATGGTGGTAATGACTGTTATTGAAATACACTAGACCAGTGCCAAAATAGCCTTACCCTCACTGAATCATTTGTGCCCCCGTGGTTATAGTCTCTCACTGAAGTTGCCTAAACCTTCATCAGTCAGTTGCAGATCTGGAACCAGAGACCACCTGATTAGGTTACAACCATTGTGGAGAAAAAATGGGATTTTTTTTTTTTTTCCACCATAGTAGCTAAATTCAAGGGTGCTACGGCATGGGCATGTATGTCATGGTAAGTTTGGGCATGTTTGCTGGTGTTGGAACTTGAACCCTGAGTTTTCCGTGTGAACAGCTGTCTCCACAATCCCATTTACAAACAGAAGGAAACTTAATACTAAGAATGGCATCTTAAATACAACCAGTTTCTGAAATCACTAAAGAGGCCTAGATGATTAAACAGATTTTAATTACAATTTTGACTTTTCCACGCTTCAGAATCACGCTAGTGTGGTAAAAATTAATAGTTTGTTTGCAGTCATTTCTCTTAGGAAGATTTGGTGTGTTATAAATAGAGCACACGCCTTTTTCTTCACAGCAGTGCTTTTTTCACATTGGCCAATCTATCATCAATGTAATGGCAGTTGTAAAACTGATATCATGCATGAAATTAAGACCGGCATACCAATAAATCTGGCAAATGCATGATGTATTTGTTAACAATAATTTGAATAATTGCATTAAACAATGACGATTACAGTTAATGAGCAAAATAACCCTTTGGTGTTTACCTAAATCAAGCAGCTCTAGGTAACACCTCTCTAACACAATGTCAAAGAGACAACACGTAAACCACAACAAAGGCAGACTCTACGGCCTGCTGTTTCTACAGAAAGTCTTAAACCATGAAGAGTTGTGCCTGATGAAGTAGTGACTCAATACAAAATTACCCTGTGGGTTGAAGCTACAACGGTGGTCAGAAGTTTAAAAACACATGCCATGGGCATGAATGTCGTGGTAATTTGGGGCTTATAGTAATTTCTTTGAACTGTTCCTTTTCTAGTCTTGATTGATTGTTCAGCATACATCTTTAATGACTTCAAAAACACAAGAGTTGGATGCACAAGTTAGAATTTACTTTGTGTGTGGATTAGAGAAAATCCAGTGTCAAAAGTATAAATACAGGATACAGAAACCCCCACTAGTATTTGCTTAAATGCCTCTTAACAAGTTACACATCGAACAGATGCTTTCAGTGACAGTCAACAAACTTCTAGCATAATTCTGGCTGGATATTTGACCACTCTTCTTGACAGAGTTAGTAGAGTTTATTTAAATTGGTTGAATTCCTGGCTTATAAGCATAGATAAATTACATGCATACATTTCAATGGGGTGGAGATTGGGGCTTTGGGAAGGGCATTGTCCCTTAGCAAATGACAATGCGTTTAGTGCCAAGCTTTTTACTAAAATACCAACCTATGCATCTGAAAAATTAAGGCTACATGGGGGATACAGGAAGTGCAGGGAGTTTTCTTTCCCACTGTTGCCGATTGCCTACTCATAATGAGTCATCTGATTGTTGTTTTCTCTGTGTTACTGCAGGTCTTTAAAGCGCCTTGAGACAACGGAAGTTTTTATTTGACGCTATATAAATAAAAACTGATTTTTGTGCTGGTGTAAACAGCAAGCGTTTGAATGGATTGAGAAATGGCTATTGTAGTATGTTAATTAGCCATGTGCTTGTGTGGCTTGCTTGTTTATCCTCATTAGTCATGTGGGGCTATTGTCTGACATTAATTTCAGGTGAAAGCTTGCTTTAAAGACTAAGCTGGATATGAATAATGAGCCAATCATGTGATCATTCATGGAGAATAATCACAGAGAGAATTGCTGCAGCAGACAGACAGACACTCAAAGTAAAAACGATACCCATCTCGCTTTCACAGCTGGTTAAGATTGCAGGGTTGGAACAGGGGTGTCAGAAGTCCCATCAAGCACTCAAGCAGCAACCCACACCTCCCACTTCCTAATGGGTAAACACAGCTGTTTCAGCACATCAACCCAAGGGCAAAGGTCGCTGAGACTGTCAGATCATCAACTGGATTCCTGCGCACCCTGATGAGAAGAGTGTTTTAAGAGTTCTCTTGGCTCACAGTGTGCACATGCTGCCTGCATTTGTACGGGTTGGTCTTTACAAACTAACGTGAGAGCAAATACAGGTGCAGCTGCCATGCTCTGCACAGGAAGGGCATCGTCGGGCAACTTCATTCACTGATTCAGCTAAAGCAGTACCTGGTAACAGCTACCAATCAGGGCTTCATCAGATAGGTGTTGCTGTGGATGTGTGTGTAAGAGTGTGTGAGTGAGCAGAAGTGTTTCCACCACTGAGGATTGCAGACCCGGAAGATGTAGAGACAGCTGTACCACAGCGGGGGTATGTGTGCGTCTGTAACTCTCAGTGGGCCCGGAGACAGAAAATATGCATGTCTTTACTTTCAGTGTCTGTTTTTACACAAAATGTTCCAGTTCCTACACGAACGTAACCTGCTGCTCGTATGATCTCATCAGGAAAGCCGACAGGTGTCTAGGGTTACACCAATGTGTACACACTATAAAAGCAGTGTGTGTTGTGATGGTGGAAGCAAAATGACAGAAATGATGTAATTGTTCAAATACTTAAGGTTTTAATTTTTAATTATTTTTTTAAAACCTATTATTATAATGATCTGTTCCCCAACTTCTCCTACATGTGTTGATCAATGTGGATGAAATTACTATATAAGCTGCCTAGGGTACCAGGATTATCAGCATATGTATAGCTTTGGGAATCATTTTTATAATATTCAAATCCTTACAATTTCTATAAATGTGAAGTAGCTTATCTCGAAATGAACTGCAACATCTCGAGTACATTCCTACAGCAAAGATTTTTTTTCTTCTTTTCCTTAAGACAGGTTGTAATCTGGATTGCAAAAGTAATAGATTATCTATGTTTTGTTGTTTACATAGCATCTTATTAAAAAAACAAAACAAAAAAGAAAACCTGGCCAGCCAAGTACATTGAGCAGTTTGTTTGTTCCGTCCAGCAATGCTGTGATTCATTTCACAACTGGTAAATTAACGTGCTTTTACTTTGAAAGTTCCTGTCTCATGTCTCCCTTTAGTCAGGGTGGTCTGCTGTTGGGATAGTTTTGGATATCATTTAGTGATCCTTCTCTTCTTCCACTCTCAATTAAACATCAAATAAACTTCACAGCGTGGCAGGAGATAGCAGTGTCGTTTCTTTGAGAGCCGCTGCTTGCTGAAGAGGCCACTTTGAGCAGAACTTGCAGCATTTGGAGAGCTGCTTGTGTTATGCTTACTTATTAGAGGCAGCTGTATGTGGCATGCATGTATTTTCAAATTCTTTCAAACTGTTGGTTCATTATAATCTTATATTTATTTTATATTGTGATTAAACCATGAGAAAGAAGAGTAGGCTCTTTATACAGGTTCCTCTTAATAAGCTATTTAAACCCCTTGCAAAAGTGTGTTTTGTTTCTCCTTCTCGTTCTTGTCCTCGCTATATCAGTACTTGATTAATTTGAGCACTTTTGACTGAGAAGTTATCAGGTGTACACTTTAACTTGTGTGCTACCACGCATACCACTAGAAAGGTCATGCAGGATATGAATTTCTCAGCATTAGTTTGCTGATAATTCTGTAGAGGCTTAACGCGTATGTAGGCAGATTGTTGAGTGAACAAATTTGTCATTTGAAATCTAAATTTTGCCCCGCATATTATTTATTTATTTGACTGCTTTTTTCATATTAAATTGAAAATCTCAAGAAATGCTGTTCAAATCAGGAAATCTTGTCTTACTGCACATGTCAAGCTCCAAAGCAGCTATAAGAGGAAACACAAATTTGCAATATCTGCCACCTCCTTTCCCCCAAAATAAACTGTGTAGGGTAGGTCTCCCTAGCACAGGTCTCTATAATAAAGCTTTTATTTTAGCTTTTACAGCTGCGCTGCACCACACCGCTCTGTAATTCCCACTGGCACGAGCATGGAGACTACGAAGCGTAGCTAACCACCCACTGTAAATCCAGAATATTCCCAGAAACAACACTATGTCTGCCCACTGCCCAAGACTAGTGTGTGCCCATCATTATGTGTACATAGGTTTATGGCAGGCGCTCACTGAACTCAGGAGTCATGAAGTGAATGAAAGAAACGCATGCAGACGCTTGTGTTTGTGTCTGTAGGTATCTGTGACTAACTTTAAACCTTTTTGTATTGCAGGGGTCCCTTCAGCGTGGTGAGGCGCTGCATCAACAGGGACACCGGCCAGCAGTTTGCTGTAAAGATTGTTGATGTGGCCAGCTTTACCTCCAGCCCTGGCCTCAGCACAGAAGGTGAGAAGCACAGCAGACCTGGATTGATCTGGGGCTGGCAGGTCACGTGTGCTGGTTTTTCACTTAAGGCACCAGATGGAAGGGGTTAACATAACCAGGGCAAGAGAGCGTCGCTATAGAGATTATTCAAGGATCCGCACTCTTTAACAGACCTAGAAGAGCTGTGTTCTGTGTTATGGGACCCCCCATGTTCTTGTGGGTTAAAACAAATATTGGGATTAAACTGCAAATGGAGGTTGGCTCACACATCAAACACTATGGCACTCACAGAGTGCATAATGGCCTCTCACACATAAATAAACAGGCCATAATGTTGCATACACTGCACCCAGATGAGTAATATCTTGGAACTGCATGTGCCGTGTGTTGGTTTAGGGTGTGATAGGCTCACATTTTGTGAGATACTCCATGCATGCCTTGTCTCACCATGTGGGTTTGGGTTTTGTCATGCTGTGTGTGTGTGTGTGTGTGTGTGTGTGTGTGTGTGTGTGTCAGGGTGGGGAGTGAGGGATTGAGACAAAAATCACAGGTGTGTGTGTGTTGGTGGTAGTATTGGCATTCACTATGGGCCATCTGTGATGCCCCAGCCAGAGATTATTCTGGCAGCCAATAACAGCAGGAAAAGGAAATGACCCGAGGGAGGAGACAGAGGAAAAATCGGAGTGTTACACCAAGGTTTCCCAAACCAGAACTTACACCCAGGTTATTTTTGTGCTAATTGTATTCATCTGAAAACATAAACCACCCACATTTAAGAGTTTCTCTTACCTCAGAAATATTTCAAAGCATCTTTTTTATTTTTTAAATCTCTTGAGTCACTTCACACATGCTTCACCATGTGGTCGCTTTCACCAGGAATGGCACAAAAATGAACAGACTTCCAAATGTGATGATAGGGATGTCGAATTCTTCCAATACGTTAAAGGTTGGGGCTTTGGCGCATGACTTGTTACAGAGGCTCTCGTGTCACATGATGCATTTCTAGGAATGCCAACAATATTACATTGTATGCTTTTTCATATTGCGATAAACAGAGAGCAGCTCATTTCACAAATGTGGGGATTTACTGTGCTAGGCAGCAAGAGATCGAATCCGTAGCAGATATTGAGGGGAGGGTTTTAAGGGCTGTGGGTGGTTAATACTGTTAGATAGACGTCGGTATCAATAACAATTTAAAACAGCTTCAGAGTATAAAATCATTTAAAGCACATTCAGAAGGCTGCGTGATAATTGTCCTTTTTTTATTCTGTTAAAAGGTGCCGTACCATTGGAAAGCCTGTTTGTTTGGCCTTAAATGGTGCTGCATCTGTAAGAAAAACACATTTGTGGGTTGAGCAGCAGAGTTGAGTTTGTGGGTTGCGCCCATGAAAAAAAAACAAATCTGGTCTTTCCTCTAAGATGACAACGCTCACCCTCACAGAGCGGGGTTTATCAGAGATTGCTTCCAGGATTTGGGATTTGGGAGTGGAGAGGATGGAAAGGCCTGCCTGCAGTCCTGATGTTTGACTGTTGGAGAATGGTATGCGTCCCACAGCAGTGTGTGAGCGGAGGACCAGCATAAAAATAAATAAAAAATAATATTGTTAAATAAAGAAATTGTTAAAATGCCAACATACCTTGTTTGCAATAAATGGCAGCAAACAACACAGTAGCAGAATCAGGTATAAAGCACTGATAGAAAAGATTTGATGTTTTTCATGGGCGCACATACTAACTTTTTTTTTTTTTTTTTTTTTTTTAAATCATGCAGTCTGTCAAATGTTATACAATTCCAGAGTTTTCTGGTGTTTTTGCTTAATTAGACTTGAACTGTTAATTCATTATTCAAGCTTTGCAGAGTAATTTTGTCACTCAGTTAATTAGTTAATTGATCATTGCGTTGCTATAAATGTTCAGGCTTTTACAGACCTGGTGATTATCAGTTGTTATCAGTGTGAGGATGAGGGTTATACATTTGCCTGTTTGTCTATGTGGGTTACCATATAAAACAAATTACATAAACATTTGTTTGGATCATGGGACCAAGCGCCCTACAAGAAAACCAGTCAGGCTAAGGTGAGCCCCCAAAGAGTCGATCACAGTAAAAGTTTCACCTTAAATTTGGTAAACCTAAGCATTTTTTAAAAACTTTTTTTAATCTGCAAGTCGGCCACTCGGAGTGGCAATGTGAAAAACTGGAGTGCAGCCAGAGTGATTTCATGAGACCACATACCTTAGCTTATTAAGAAAGACTCCGTGTCAGCATAAATCCGAGTGAAAAGGAGACAGAGCTGCAGGCTGGGCTGAGCTTCGAGCTAACGCAACAAATATTTGGATTTCTATACAAATATATTTCTGTGCGAAACACGTGAGAGAGGTGGAATGAATAAAAGATGAATACGATAATTAAGAGTCTGGAGTATTGAGTAAAAGACAGATGTAGATGGCTCGCAATGACCATAAAAACTTACAGGTATTGAATTGTTGGGGGGGAAATACAGTAGTTCAATTTGCAGTATTATTTGTTAGACATGTTAAATATTGAAAAAGTCATTTATCAGAAGTGAAGACAAAGTAACACTTGGCGAATGGGCAAGCCTAAATGACTTCTTAGTGTGATTTCTGTACATTAGCTTTATATGATAGTTAGAATATCAGGAGATGGTGTGGCAACATGGTCCTGCAGTCTTCAAAGTGCAATTTATTAGCATGACATGACAAAGGCTAAGCGAGGCCTGCTTTGGAAAAGGCCCAGTGGACGGCATCAGCTTCATTCAGAGCGTTCCAGGCCTCTCTGGCTCCATCAGCCGTTTCCTCGTTGGACAGTGGGCAGCATTGTTAAGTTCAAGAATTGCTACTCGATGAGACGGGCAAGAGATCGGTGTGAAAAGGGCGAGAAGGAGGAAATGATGGAAGCAAAGGGAGAGCAGAATAGGGGGCTCTGTAGTGGGGACTCTGTCGGTTCTCTGTATTGCATAATGATAGTGGTCACGACACAAAGAGAGCACACACTCACACACACAAAGATCAGTAGACTTACAGATGGGGAGCGGAGTGTGTAAATGAGCTTTTTATGGACTGAGAAGCCCAACAGGAGCACATTATGTCTGTCAGCTCGCCTCAGCAGTCTGCATCTCTGTCGTTACCTCATGTCCTGCCAGTTGTCTGTCAGTCTATTAGACAACGTGTCTTTGCTCTTCTCACAAGAGAGAAGTCTGTCCTCTAATCGTAGGCGTGTTTTCCATCCAGGCAGTCAAAACATAAGAAATCCCCACAGTCATGTTGCAATTGTTTCTGCAGATCTGTATTAGTCATGATGTTGATGACAGTGATCCAGATGTGCATTCTTTCTGGTAGAGACCAGCTTGTTGATCAGTTAGTCTGTAGTCTATATATCAAGAAGAGGATGCCTGGCAAATTAAATGCTCTGCAGCTCCCCCTAGTGTTGAGTTAGTCATGTGGCAGGCAGTCTGCTGAGGTATGAAAAGAGCAGTCAGGTATTTCTATGTTTCTCTGTCGTTTACTGCATTTAAACATAAAGGATCTAAATGTTTTATAGGGTGAGTATAGTATAGAGGGAGATGTGTTTCACAATGCAAACCTTTAGGTTGAAGGAAAATTTATCCTATAGTACTGAGTGCATAAAGTCCATCAGTAGGCGGAAAGGTAGTCGGGATACTCCCCTCATCTTCCCTTCAGATATCACTGATAAAGCAGGACTTGAACGTTACTAGGACCAAAAATCACATGCTTTATAATGCCCTCATGAAAAAGGTTCAGGATACCAAATTGTAAATGAAATAGGTATAATTTATTTAGTGCCATAATTGGTAAAATTGTAAACTAATGTTTGCATCTGTCTGTTATCTTACATGATGTGTTTCCCTCGCTTGTCCAAGGTAAATTTCTCCCAGGACACAATAAAAGCTAATCTGATATTGAAAGTTTGCAATACCTGAATGAAAAGCTTCAGTTTTTGTATAAGCAAACTTTGTATGCTCATTTCCAACTCTGTGTTTAAATTGTTGGACTCTTAACAGGGCAGCTTCGCCTGATTCAGTTGAAAATAAACTTTTTTTCCTTTTATCCTGCAGCTCCTCAGTCAACCTGTTTTAGCTCTTTTAGCTTTCCTCTCCTCCCTTTAATTGGATGCGTCTCACAAACAGAAGGTCTGTGGGCGGGCTGCCGTGCTCACAAGCTGAACCTTGTGCATGAGATGATGATATTGGGGATCCAATCCACTCCCACTGACATCACCTAGAGCTAAGAGCCGGGGGGAAAAGACCTTTTAGAGCAGTCTGAAGACTCACTTGCATATATGCTGTCAGCTTCATTTGAAACTTTTTCCATTTTAAGTATAGACATCCAGCACTGGAGCTGTAAATAGATGTCAGAAAATAAGGAAAAGCATTTTAGGTGTACTTTAAAGTCTACGAAGCAGTAACACGACTCTTGGCATACATTTAAATATTAGCACTTTACCTCACAACCTGGAAGTATAATTAGACTGGATGAAATCCAAAGTGTTCGATGTGTCTCACCATACCCCATGTTGAATTTCTTTCTCACAGATCTGAAGCGAGAGGCGAGCATCTGCCACATGCTGAAACACCCCCACATCGTGGAGCTGCTGGAGACTTACAGCTCCGATGGCATGCTCTACATGGTCTTTGAATTGTAAGTGTGTCGCGCACACAGTTCACATTCCCATCCAATTTTAGGTTTGGATTTTGTATGTTTTATGTATGGCAGCTTTTCTCTTATAAACTACCGTCACCACCGCACTAGGCAAACAGTTACCAACTAATTTTATCAGCACTAGGCAGATGGCTGTTACTGGTAATTTCACACCCCCTTGTTTTTGTGGTTTCAGACTTCTTGGTCTCTTTGACGAGAAAAAGGAAAAAAAAAGTGTGATATTTGAAGATATCGCTAGGCCAGCGCAATATGTAATCATAAGTATAATAGTGTACAGTTCCTGATTTCTTACATTTTTGCATCTTTTAACACTTGCATGTTTCAAACAAATAATTTAATTTAAGGGGGGGGGAAGAAAAGCTATGTAAACCTACTTGGGCCCCTGTGGAAAAGTAATTTCCTTCCTTGTTAAATCATGAATTAACTGTGATTAACTATGTTTTTGTAATTCAGTTTCAGTACTCACACCAAGACCTGATTACTGCCAGAAATCACTTAAATAGAACTTGTCTGACAAAATGAAGTAGGGTTTAAAAAAATCTCTCAAAAAGCATCATTCAACGATCTAAAGACACGGCTGAGACACAAAGTCACTGACATTTATCAATCTGGAAAGGGTTACAAAAGCCACTTCTTAGGCTTTGGGCCTCCAGCGAACCACAATGACAGCCATTATCCATAAATGGAATGAGACGCTAGCCTACCAGAATGACTCCAAGAGTGCACCACTCATCAAGGAGGTCACTAAAGACCCCAGAATAACATCTAAAAAACACAAGGTTTGAGTCCTGTTACATCTGATGTACAACTAACAACATTTTATAAAAAGATCATCATAGCAACAGGCAAACATGGTGGTGGTAGTGTGATGCTCTGGGGCTGTGTTGCTGCTGTGATTGATGGAACCATGAATTCTGCTCTCTACTGCAAAATCCTGAAGGAGAACGTACGACCATCAGTTCATGTCGTGAAGCTCAAGAGCGCTTTTAATTATGATGAAACAGATCCAAAACACAGCAGCTAGTCCACCTCTGATTAGCTTATTTGAAGATAAAAAACAAAGGTTTTGGAGTGGCCTTGGCAAAGTCCAGACTTAAATCTGATGGCATGACCTTAAACAGCCTGTTCATGCTTGAAAACCCTCCAGTGTGGCTGAATTAAAACACTTCTATAAAGAAGAGTGGGCCAAAATTCCTTTCCTTTCTCACACAGGGCCAACTGCATTCTGGATTTACTTGGGTTATCTTTGGCTAATATTAAAATTTGTTTGATGAGCTGAAACATTCAAGTGTGACAAATATGCAAAAAAGAAATCCGGGAGGAGGCAAATACTTTTTACAGCACTATACATGAGAAGTGTTTGAAGGAAAAATAATTTATTGTATCGGCTGTTATTTTTTTTTTGTCTTTCATCTGATTATTGAAATGATTCAAATGTAGCCTGAATCTAAACCAAATCTAAATCTATACTAATAAAGAGTTCTCAGCTGACTCATTACTAAACAGATCATTTCATACCCACCCTAAACCTTTCTTCCTTTTTTCTAGTATGGACGGTGCAGACCTGTGTTTTGAAATCGTGAAGCGAGCTGATGCTGGGTTTGTGTACAGCGAAGCAGTGGCCAGGTAGGGGACACAGTCTGCGAAGTGTGGGCTTCACATTTTCAAATATTATTAAAGCCTGAAATACACAACATCTCTGTGCACGCTCTAAATGATGCGCCCCCCCCCCCTTCTGTTTCTGCTTTCTGTCCCTCCAGCCACTACATGAGGCAGATTCTGGAGGCGCTTCGATACTGCCATGACAACAATGTGATTCACCGTGATGTAAAGGTGAGCTTTCGTGCAGTCAAGCTAGTGAAACCACAGAACATGTTCCATGACTCGCAAAGGACAACCTATTAAATATATTTATCACACCAGAAGTGTATACTGCACAGTGTTACTGCCTTCCTGTGAAGACGCTGTCTTCACTGCTTGTGGGAAGGCAAATGCTAAAAGCGACCCACGCTTTACCCGAAAGTTTCCCTTGATATCCGCTTTTAATATTAAGTTTAGTTACTCTGTGGTTTTTAGAATAAACCACCATGAGGCCTCTTTTTTTTTTCCTTTAGGCAAACCAACACCTCAGCAAGCGTCAGTGTTAGCTGTAGCATACAGCGGTAAAATAAATATTGAACACCAATTTTAGTAAAGTTGTGAGTAAATACATTTCTAAATGTGCTATTAATATGAAGTTTTGACCAGATGTCACCTTTAGAAATATATTTACTTAAATACTTGGGGATCTACGGCTGTAAATAAATCAACTGTGTGGATTTATTAGGCATTCCTAGAGCAAAATCAGAATCCCCCAGTATTTCCAACAGGATTAACCCTCAAACACAGGTGTCCGACACTACTAGACCATATGGAGCAGTGCTGAACCAGGCCCTTGATCCCATCTGAGCCATTTGACCACACAGGGCTCAAAGCTGTCAGCAGCAGAACCAGTGCAAGCGCTGATCATCATGGTGGGTCAAAGCTGGCTTTCGTTTGCTTCTTGTAAGAGCAGACTATTGAGCTCAAGCAAAGCAAAAGGCTTAAAGGACGAAATAGGTTATTGTCCATTCCAGCCACTTTTTTTTCTTCAAAATTAAAACAAATTTGGGGTAAATAAACGATTATCTTACATGAGCAGACTCACTGCGATTAATCTGCATGATTCACACTTAATAAATAAAATTATATTAGTTTTTCTTTCACTGGATCCAGAGTTAAGATCCACAGTCAAAGCATTTAACGCAATAGGAAACCTGAGCTCCTACATACTCTGACCTCATTGTTTGAAACACTGGTTGTTGTTAGAGGATCCACCACTGTAACAGTATAGGTATGCCAATATAATGTGCTCTGTGCTGAAAGAGTGTGAAAAGAGAAAAGTTAGTTCTCTATTAAAGTCTACAGCAATTTATTTTTTCTCCATAAAACTTTTTTTTTAATACTGAAAATTCTTGACATTCACTCACACACACACATTTCATATCATCATTAGTCTTGTAAATGTAAATTTTTAAAGACATGGCTGATGCTGTAGTACGTCTTCAGACATAAATCTGTTGTCTTTAACCAATAATGGAAATTGGTTCAAAATCCATCTCTGACAGTGGTTCATGTACGGGGGCATAATTTGTTAGAACCGAAGCTGTCAATGGAAATGCTTTACTCCGATTTTTTTTTCCTCCTGTGATCACTGTTGGCCAGTAGGTGGAAGCGTAGTCACTCTTGTGCAGCGGAGGTTAGAGTTGATGACACACATACTGGTTCTGGGGGTGAGTGACTGAGTGTTTACACCGAGGTTGGGTACAACCACAGGGACAGACGGCCGTCTGAAATCCATGGTGGAGCTGTTGGATGTCACGTCATTCAGGAAGAGAAGCCGGTGGCCGAGTCTGCGTCCGAGTGCTTGGAGGGCAGCTTTGCGCACCGAGCCCGATAACAGAAAGTACATGACAGGATCCAAGCAACTGTTAAAGGCTGAGAATAACAACATCACCTCATTGGTCCAGTCCATGATTTGCATGTAATTACAGGATAGGCTTGAGCTCAATTGGGAGGAGATGTAGAAGGGGCGAAAGGCGTGGTAGGGCCCGAAGCAGATGGTGAAGAGAAAGAGGACAAAGAAGGACTTCTTTGCAGTTCTCCTGTATTTCTGTGCGTTAGGTAGGTCCGGCTTGTCCCGTGACACCTGCTGCAGCCGTGAGGCAATCTTGGCATAGGAAACCACGAGGATGATGAAGATGAACCAGAACATCACCACCAGCCCTGCGTTGATGTAGGCTTTCCAGTAGGCTTTTTGTCGCAATTTGTACTGGAAGCACTTATCGCTGTGTTCCTTATCCTCTGGTGCAGCAATCATGGGAATCGTACCCACCAGGAATGCAATCCACAGAACTCCACATGCCACCCAGCTCCACGGCTTGCTTTGCCCCCACAGCCTCAGCCTTAGGCCTCTCCGTGCTCTGCCCTTCCCCTTCAGCCTCAAGTACCTGTCCAGGCTGATGAATCCGAGTAGAAATATGCTCATGTACATGTTCATGTAAAATAGGTTTCCCACCATCTTGCAGGCCACAGGTCCCAGTACCCATTTGTTTCCATTAATATGGAAGAAGACCCTGAAGGGCAGGCATGCCAGGAAGACCAGATCAGCCACTGCACAGTTGATGAGGAACACCCGCACTGAGTTTCGGCCCGAATGCAGGAACAGGAAGACCCACAAAGCAAAGAGGTTACCCACGAGTCCAAAGATGAAGAAAAGAGAATAGACCACCGCCTGCAGAACACGGAGGCTTTCATTATTAAATGAGCAAGGCATCGGGGTTGAAGTGACAGCTGTGTAGTTTGAGGTGGAGAAAGGAGAAAGAGAAGACGGTGACATGTAGCCTGGGAGGGATGACGTGGATATAGGGAGAGAGGTGTCGAACACTGCAGAGGTTGGGAGTACCGGCCTGAAAGTCGTATTCATTGTGGCTCAGAAGTTTTAAACATCAGGACCTAAGGGGAAAAAAGGGGGGAAATCAGCTTATTTTCACTGAATAGACATACAAAGAAGCTCTTGCTGTGCAGCAAAACAAGGTGCACGGACTGAAACTGCAATTGTGTGTTTTATGAGTAATACACAGTGAGGTGAGTAATACGTAGGTTGTAGATTAAGGTCACACACAAGTAATGATCTGTGAGTTTTCCACCATCAAGTGGAAATTATAGTAATTTGTGTTGAAAAAAGGTGCGGCACCTTACAAAATTAAAGCTCTGTACACTGTGCAGCTTTTTCAAAGTTCCACTGTGATTTAGCTTTCACGGGTGGGAGCAGGAGTCATGACTAATCAGAAGTTTTATGCCTGTTTAACGCATAAATTCCAGTCCCACGGTGTTAGAGCGGAGCCAAGGGGTGCACGCTGCAGATGCAAAAGCGCTCACAGTCACTCTGACTCGTACACACAGATGTTTGGATTAAGGTGCAACACTCACCATCAATAATCCTTCCATAGAAGATCCAACACAGCTGTGAATGTGTAGGAGTGTGAGCTCACAGTAGTCCTGCATGTATTTTCCTCCGTCCATCTAATGCTGCTCCATTATCAGTCTCTTAAAGCTTTTGTTAAATGAATAAAGGTGAGTTTAATTGTTTTATGTTAAAAGAAACTAGTCCTGGCTGAGCACCGCCTTTTTGCCGTTTTCACCTCTGAAGTAATTTATCCTGCAGGCTTGTCTGTGTCACCGCTTCTGCTCTGCTCAGCTTGTCTTCAGTCTTTACTGGAAAGCTCTTTCATAGCCTCTCCTCTCTCATAGATGTGAGACGGCCCCCTCTCTCTCTCTCTCTCGCTGTCTCTCTCTCGCTGTCTCTCTCTCGCTGTCTCTCTCGTACTCTCTCTCTCTCCACCCCCCCTACAAAATTTGCAAAGAATAAGAAGACAGGAAGTGAGCCCACCACTTTTCACACTCACTATGGTTGTGCATGTCTTCTTACTGTCACAAAAAGGGACAGTAAGATGAATGTACCTGAGAGGAATACTGCATTTAACAAACATTTGATAACATTTTAAACAAATTTTATTTCCAATTTGCATCCACATCTCTGAAACCCATCATTTCATTTGTTGTCTTTTAAAAAAATTAGGTGTGCAACTTGGATTTACTATTATAAAAGAACAAATATGTGAAACTGTGATGGGAAGCAGTTTTATTACCACTGACACAGAACCCGTGATGGAAAACATGCCACGCAACACCGTCCTCGCTGCTCATCAGCCGCTGACATCATCTGATTAGTTTTCCTCGCAGAAAGCTTTGGGTCATGGCGAGTCGCCGCACTATTTGTCCAGTGAATTAGATATTAAGTAAAATGTCATAACAATTTTGATTAAGCAGTTTTTACAAGTCTACCGGTGAACGCGGTTGGCTTAATGTCCTTCTCCTTAATAAACTAGCCGTTGTAATTTAGCAGCAGCTATCACGGCACTTGGCAAATATTTTCTTACCTGCCTCTGACCTGCAGTACTAGTCCTGTGTGACTACATGGTGAAGCTTCGGTGTCACCTTTTTCACACTAGTCTAAGTACATACAGTCTCTTTCTTTGTGCTACTTCCAGGCACTTTTCAACTTGTTCTCTAATGTGTGTGTTTCTGTTGTTTTTGTATATATATTAATGTTTGCTATTGATTCCTGCTGTACGTGTCTGTCTGTATCCTGCCAAGTTTCTAAAATAAATGAATTAACCAGAATCTAAAAAGCATACTGGAGGGTTAAAAAAGGTCTCTTCAGCTTTGTGAATTACCTCCAGAGTTCTCCATTGCTCACTGCTGGAGTCAGTCAACACCGAGCTCTGTAGCACACAAAGTGTGAGACAAAAAATGTGCATCTCCTTTTGAACGCACTGTCAGATTTGTGCAAGCTCAAGTGAAACCAGGGTACACTAACCACCATTTGAACATAATGGAATCTTGCACTCTTGCACAGAGAGCAAAGCAATGCTCTGCAGTGTCTGTGCTTGTGCCTCTTTTATTTTAAAAAAAGTCAGTGTGATTTTTAAAGTCTGCTGGGACTGTCCCGCATCAGTCGGGCCCTAATTGTACCAAGTATTAGCTTGTCGTCATTTGCACTGTGCTGACGCGTGTCTTTCATTCCTGTGCAGCCTCACTGTGTGCTCCTGGCCTCAAAGGAGAACTCTGCTCCAGTGAAACTCGGAGGCTTCGGAGTGGCGATCCAGCTGGGAGAGTCTGGTTTAGTAGCCGGAGGTACAGTGAAACACTTTTCAAGGGTTTTCTTGCATTCCGTGATTACAGGTGGCCCACAAAACAAGTGTAGGTCTTCCCCCACACCTGTGGTTACCATTTATGCAGAAATGACAGCAAAGTGCACCGACTTGTTAATGAGGTAACAGACTTCACGCAGACTAATGCTTACGTATGCAGTCACCTCCATAGTCTCTTTTAAAGGTCAGGTTTTTCCCCCCTTACTGTACGTCTCACTCATGCTTACATTCTGTCCACAACCTTAATAATAATGAAATGTAATAGATTTGTTTGTTTCTTTGTAATGTTTCAATAAAAATATCCTACTTAATAAAAACTGCCACGTTATTAGAAACAGGTTTTCACTGGTTGTGGTTTAGGCTGGATTGAGCGAAATGACCAGGCAGTATTTTGGATATGAGTAAGCAGGTCTATGTGGGTCTCCTCGAGCAGCCCTAGTCTGTTCCCACAGTCCAAAGACATGCTCATTAGATGAATCACAACATGTAACTGTCTGAGCTATCCTCGCTGACTCTCTCATATTGGATTGTGAGATATTCTCCAAGCAGCAGCGCTCTAAAAAAAAGAGCACGGGACGGGCTTGTTTAAATGTGTTTTTTAAATAATAATAAAAAGTTCATCATGAAAGTGTATCAGCGTAGTGTATGAAATTTATCTCTTTCCTCAGGTCGAGTGGGCACGCCCCACTTCATGGCCCCAGAGGTGGTGAAAAGGGAGCCTTATGGCAAACCGGTAGATGTGTGGGGATGTGGAGTGATCCTCTTCATTCTGCTGTCCGGTTGCCTGCCTTTCTACGGCACCAAGGAGCGCTTGTTTGAGGCTATCATCAAAGGAAAATACAAGGTAGGCGCTAAATGCCAAAACGGCCTGTGCTTTGGCCCTGAGGCTCAGACTGAACCGTGCTGTTGTGCATGTTAGATACAAAGTTGAGGTCTTGGATTACAGGAACTGAATGCAGTGCTTTTACCACATCACTTCAGAACTTCAAATTGCGGCCTGCCTTTCCTCTCCCCCCCTGGTGTCTTCAGCTTTTCCTCTCACACAACAAGAATGTGAGAGGTGATGAATAAAGTGACTGTATCAGCAGAAAAAAAATAAGATAAAGGTCTGATGAATTATCTGCTTTCAGCACAGTATGAGTTTCCTGTTTGGTGCACTAATCTGTAGCAGATGCAGTCGCAGTGTGCAGAGTGATGGACAACACCGTTGCTATCTTCCATCAAGCTGCTGCCAAAAAAACCAAACTGTAAAACAATGAAGCAAACCACCGAAACATTTTGCACAACAGTGGGGAGAAAAATGATGTGGGTTTATTTATGAAGCATTAAATGGTGTGTAATTTGTCCTTGGATCTTTAATTACTGCCAGATTCGGCTGCCATCCTGGCTACTTCACGCGTTTCTGAATATTTCTCTGGGTTTCAGATGAACCCCCGCCAGTGGGCTCACATCTCTGAGAGCGCCAAGGACCTGGTGAGGCGCATGCTGATGCTTGACCCTGCTGAGAGAATCACTGTCTATGAGGCTCTCAACCACCCCTGGCTGAAGGCAAGATCACAAGACACACACTCACACACACATGCACATACTGCTAGCATTCAAATTAACTGAATGCAAATAAAAATACTCTCACTTCACATCTCTGCAGCTGTAGGAGGTTATTGTTGTTTGATTTCCTCTTTTTTTTTCATAATCGTCTTTACTATTTTAAAAACCCAGAAACGGGCGTGAATATTTGTTGCCTGCTGTAAATGTTTTCGCAAGCTCAAATTCACCTTTACACCACTGGCCTGACTGATGTTAACTCAAGCACACTTCCTTTTGCTCAGAACCACAGCTCTGCTTTCACATCCGTTCACTGTCTCTGTGCGAGCGCTAATGTCCTTCATCTTTATGTCTGTGATTCCCAATAAATGCAGGAGAGGGACAGGTATGCCTACAAGATCCACCTGCCCGAAACAGTTGAGCAGCTGAGAAAGTTCAACGCCAGGAGGAAGCTGAAGGTTAGCGCAGTGTTATTAGACTCAAAGAGGAAAGGTTTTGGTGTGAGAGGAAGTCTCTCCACATCCCCTCTGTGCAGATGTTTCTAATGACCCAGATTAAGCTGCTGGCAGAATTTTTACTCTCATCTCAACCTTTTAAACACTTTAAACTCTTATATATAACATCTATTTATATACGTATATTTCACTTAATATCCATGTTACCCCCTACTCTCTGTCCCAGGGTGCAGTGCTGGCTGCTGTTTCCAGCCACAAGTTTAATTCCTACTATGGTGACCCCCCTGAGGAGCTCCATGATTTCTCAGACGATCCCACCTCCTCAGGTAACTGTCAGGCAGACTTTTTCCTCTAAATGTGTTTGCAACAGGGAGACGCAGGTATTAGATTGTTTGTGTGCATGACAAAGAGCCTAAAAGAAGTGAAAAGCATGCTGCATTAATTCAAATATAACCTGAAGGACAGCGAAATGGTGTTGATTACAGTAAGGTTATTTTAATGGATGGATTAAATTATTGAAACCCTCTTTAAAAGTGTTCAGTGTGTGCATGTTGCGCAACAGAAGATGATCACAATTGCTTTCTAGCTCTGTTTGTGCTCACGTGGTTTCTATTCTGGTGTCTTTGTGAAAAGCAGCTGTCGGTGCACAGCTTCCCTGTTTAATGAACACATTTCCCAACAGCAGCCTCACTTCCCTGTCTCAGCGTTACACTTTCACTTCTGCTGTTGAGAAGACTGCAGGCCGTGCCGGCCAGAGCTGAGCAACACAACGAAACCCGACCCAGTTCTAAACGATAGAAACAGAGTGCGTTTCAGTGTCAGCTAATCAGCGGGATCAGCCTAATTAACCTGTTTTGTTTATTTATTCATTTATTTAATTATTTATTTTTCCCCCGAATTTGTGCTGTAAAAGCAGCTGCTGCAGCCGCGTGGACTCGTATGTCCGTTGTGCTGAGGCTGGCAGTCTGCTGCAGTCATGCTTCCTGGTGACTGTTTTATTTTTGCAGCTGTGTTGCTTCAGACATGTTGCTCGACTAGACGTGTTGCGTTGTAGATCCCTGCAGCAGCTCGGCAGACTTTGTCCAGATTTAGCTGCTTTTGCTGATTCTCTCTGTCTGCCGTAGCTGCGTTTTGTTTTTTGTTCTTCTCTGCAGCCGTAGTTGCTTTTAAACCTCCTCTAATCTCAGCTTCTCTTTCTTTGGTGTTGTTTTCTCCTTCTGCTGTGCTGTCTCTAGGACTGCTAGCTGCTGAAAGTACGTATACCCCCTCCTCTTACCCCCTCCACACTCATAGATTGTGGATGTGATATCACCATGACATCACTTGCTCTGTAGTTGCATTTCTCCCATGTGTTGAATGATGTGGGTATTAACCCTCCATGCCTCTGCCCCCTCTGTCTCCTCTGCTGTCCCCTCTTTAAAGAACTTATTTTGCTCTGGTGTGTGTTTATTCTGACTGCTTCCTTTTGACTTGTGAAGATGAAACACATGCATCTCCATTATTGTGGCAACGTGAAGCTTTGACAACCAGATTAAGACGTGCTGATGAGTACAGTGAGCAAAAACAAAAGTAAAGACGATAAGATGCTTGCATCCTCGGTGTCCTGACTAACAATAAGATCTTTTATCTCCACTTTTCAGAGCGAGCTGCTTTTTACTGGTGCTCACAGCTTCCTGTAAACCAATTTGTCTCCCAAATTTATGCTGGTAACTAAAGGGCACTTATTGTGCTCTAGATAGACAGATTTATTTATCTTTTTTAAACAAAGGTCATTCTTGAACTTAGATGCTGCTCTGATAGAGGTCAAGAATAAAAATATGAAATGAATAAACTAGTTCCCATTTAAATGATTACTCATTACACTATCATAGCATTTTTGACTACTTCTAGCTGCATTTGTAAACTAAACATCATTGTCTTCATGCACTAATAAATCAGCCTTTAATTGCTGTGTACAGGCCTTTACGCACCGAGCGTGTTTCGATAAAAACAACATGAAATTCAGAATTCTTTTGCATGCGTGAGCTTGTGGGAAAAAAAAAAGAAAAGAAATCCACATCAAGCAGTGATGAGCTTGTATGGATGTTTCTAAACAAGGAAAGGAAGTAGTGGTGTGCGATACTGAATATTTTGGTATCGATCCGACAACAAGTAAATACTGGCCAGTGTCGCCTATAGCGATACTTTTCGATAAATAAGGTGGATGCGTCATTGAATCGCTAAATTTCAATTAATTTTCATGACCTTAAGTGTTTTTGTGATGTTTCCTTTTTTATTATTAAATAGTTTAAACCCAGGACATAATTAGGACATAGTTTATAATTAAATAGAAAATGAATATTATCAATTTTTTATTTATTTATTTATTTTTTGAAAAATCTTAAATAAAAAGTGCTCGCAAACCAGTAAACCAATTAAAACAAGTGCTGTTGAGAAACTATAATACAAAAATGACAATTAAAATTCTCAACAACAAAAACAACTGGTGAAAATATAAATAATATGTAAACAACTTAACAAGCGTCTAAGTCAGCAACAGGTGCCTGCTCTGCGCTCACACAGGAGCGGCGAATCTGGCGACCTGGCTGTTTCGTCTTTGCCAAAACCACAGCACTGCAAACAAGAGCGGAACTTAAAGTAAAGAATCGATCTCACCCGGTTGGTATCAATCCGATACCGACTTGGTATCGAAACAATCGATATTTGAGTTCGAATCAAAGTTCAAATTCGAAGTTCTGCTTGGTCAGATCGGTCTGTTCACATTTGAAAAACCAGGAAAAAAAAGAACTCGATCTGCAGATTGTTGAGCATAATTGTGCGATTAGTGTGAACAGCTGCAACGAGAACATACGAGTCCAAAAAAAACTTTTTAAAACACATGCGATATTCACACCAGTCCACCACGTCCGGTGTGTAAAGGCCTCACGTTTTGAAGTGTTGTATTCTCTTCTTTAAATCTTTAGCCTTTTATAACATTATGACTCACCGGTTATTTTTATATAATATAGTGAGAGCTCTTTCAAGTTGAAGAAAGAGCTCTCACTAAAATGTGCTAAAAAAGAGGAAGTTTTTAACAGCTTAAACTCTCCTCTGCTGGATCTTTCATACATCACAGAACTCCCGATTAGCCCTCTGTTCGTCAGTTATTGCTCATATTTAGAACAAAGTCTTTCGCGTATTTTCTTCAGCTCAGCTTTAGTTTTTTAGGCTTATTTTTGTAGGTTTCCTTCATAACTGAGCAAAACAGGCTCAAGCTCCTCTAAAACAAAGCTTCACTTATAGTAAACCGCCTCAAGTCTGCAAGTCTGAATAATTAACTGTTTATTAAATTAAGATGTAATTTTAATCTTTATGTAATCTTTATCTTTATAAAGGACAGAAGTCGTGTCTTAGCCTCGCAGGCTTTGTCAAACTGTGAGCTGAAGTGTTACTGAGTTAAATTGGTGACACTTTTGTGGTTTCACTTAAGGCGTGATCTTTCTGAGCCTTTTTAAACTTTGTTTCTCTCTCACACACACACACACACACACACACACACACACACACACACACACACAGTTCATGTTTACACGGCCTGAGAAGAATTTTAATAACGTTGTGTGTCAGATTGTAATTCTCTCCCTGCTGCGTTTTTGTTTTTTTTGTTTTCCTTGGGAGTGCTGCTCCTCGTCATCCACACTGTGACTTTTTGAACTGACTTTCTTCTGATGTATTGATGCCATGTACCGCTGTTTCTCTGGTTTTGCTGCATGTGTGGGCGATGCAGCAGGTACTTGGGGTTCAATAGTTCTGAGTGTTTGTGTGTATGTGTGTGTGTGTGTATTCCAGTGTTTTCACTTGTACTGTTTGTGATTTTCTTTTTTCTTTCTTTTTTTTTTTTTTTTGGGTTATTTGTGGAATTTGTTGTTTTTATTTTGTTTGTGTTTTTGCCTGTTTCTGGTAGTGTCATGTTCAGTGTTTGCATTTTGTGTAGTGTTGAAGAGACTGCTTTGTGTACTTGTGAATGTTTGTGTAATTATGAGTGAGTGTATATTTGGAGTGTGTAACGTAAGTGTGTGTGTGTGTGTGTGTGTGTGTGTGTGTGTGTGTACAGGGGCAGTATCACAGGTTTTGGACAGTCTAGAGGAGATCCATGCATTGACAGACTGCAGTGAGAAAGATATGGACTTCCTGCACAGTGTCTTCCAGGACCAGCACCTCCACACTCTGTTAGATGTGAGTAAACGCTTCGTCTGCAGTATCTAAAGTATCCAGTAGGTGCCATGACAAATCAACAATACATTGTTCCCTCATTTATCGCAAAAATTACGTTCTAAAAATAACCCGCGATAGGTGAAATCTGCGAAGTAGCCAGCTTTATTTTTTTCCAACTATTATAGATGTTTTAAGGCTGTAAAACCCCTCACTACACACTTTATACACTTTTCTCAGAGAGGCATGAGCATTTTGACACTTTTCTCTCTTGTTTAAACACTCTCAAAGTTCAAACCTTCGTAGAAGAGTAAGTCCAGCGATTGCTTTTGATGCTGCAAAACGTTTCATTGACATTGTTGTGTTTGTTGGGGAAAACTTACAAACATACAGTACAGCATTTCAGAGTCACGCTGCTAGCGATTGAAGATTTATGTAAATTTGACAAGCTGAACGCATTCTGTACTGTACGGGAGACACAGCACGGAGGAGATTGATTGACAATGGCCTACAGCCAATCAGGATGCTGAACACAATGCGCTGTAATAAAAAAAAAAAAGCACAAAAAAAATCCATGAAATAGCGAGGCTGTGAAATGTGAACCGCGTTATAGCGAGGGACCACTGTAAACCACATGTATGCTCCACACGGCTCCTTGGGCTTTCCATCTTTGCTTGCATTATCTCCTGAATGTCATGAGCTGTTTGCTGTTGCTGTTATTTCAGCTTTATGACAAAATCAACACCAGGTCGTCCCCTCAGATCAGAAATCCTCCAAGTGACGGAGTGCAGAGAGCCAAAGAGGTGAGGAAATCTAAAAATAAAAATGTCTTCTAAATTCTCTGAAGTGTAGCTTATAGATCGTCTTCACGAGCTCGCCTCTAAAAGTTTATTTTCCTCTGCAGGTACTGGAAACCATCTCCTGTTACCCAGAGAATATGGAGGCCAAGGAGCTCAGGAGGATCCTCACACAGCCACACTTCATGGTGGGATATACGGCAGCACACACATTCTTAATCTAGGAATTGGGATTACAGCCTTCTGTGTCAGAAGTTGGGTCCTTTTGTCAGCCCACATAACTCCCTGGACTCCAAATCTGCTTAGCACCTGAGCTTTTGGTGAGCGCTCGCACAGGAAAGGCACAGACAGCAGAGCTGAAGAGAGCATGTACTAAAGGGCTTCCACCTGCAAGCAGTGCCGATACTTTGGCTTTGCATCAGCTAGACTATCGTCAGATGATTCTAGCGGCCAGTACAAACCAGAGATGAAGGGATGCCGAGGATACCGATGAAAGACCTGGAAGATAGAAACTGAGCTAGAAGAAGTTAGTGGTGGCGTTCATGTAAAGGTACTGAGGTTCTAGTCGAGAGTAGCTTTGTATTAAACAAAGTATTTAAGTCAGAATAGGGTTGTTTTTACTGTGTGTGTGTGTGTGTGTGTGTATTGCTATCCACAGCAGCTAGCTGTAGGATGGTACTGCTGTTCTGTATCTGGGTTAGAAACATAAGAAGCCGAGCTGTTTGTGTGTCTCTCTGCTGAATCGGTATGTGACACTTAACTGCAGCTGTCATGCTTTAAGTTTGGTTCAATCCAATTAGCCTGTCCTGCACCCTGACCTGACTGCCTGGTTAATCCTGCCACAGACATTTAACTGTGCTGCTAGCAGAAATGGTGTGAAGGGGCTTAGTGTGGCAGCACATGGGGCAGAAAACGCCTTTGAGTTTTTTCCTCTGAGCTGTATGATTTTAGTAATCACTTCAGTTATGAAGTAGTGATGGAAGGACATGTTTTGTTCCCTTTAATTATGGACTTAAGCGGTGAGGATTCAGGGGGATTCGGCATCAAACATTTAGTCCATTGTTGACGTGTCCTGTAAATGCGCACTAACGTCTTTGTTATTAGTTGTTCTTTTCAGCTGCTCTCTTTGCTGCAAGTCAAAAGCCTTTAGTGCCAGCTGTTCCAAAGCTCCCTGACTGTCATGCATCATCAGTGTACATGCTGTCGCTCTGATGAGCAGCTGTGATCATTTGGCAAGCTGGGCTGGTGGATGTTTAAAAAAAAAAAAAACCCCAAAAAAACCCCCTGTGTGTCAGTGACATGATTAGTGCCCAAAGAGGATTAGTGTAAGCCACACTCTCTTCACACTCGTACAAAAACACTGTGCGTGCTCACACGTACCTTCTCTTGACAGGGATTTGCAGCATGTTTTGTTGGCCAGCTTGAACCAATATTTTCTGCCTCAGCACTGACACAAAAACTGCACCCAGAAAGAATAACCCTAAAACAGCATGGCATTATTAGCCACGTATCTATAGGGCCCACACACACCTTTAAAGAAAAAGGAGAATTGCTGTCTTGTTGTTGTGCTTCTGCACATCAGTCTCAGTTTGTCTGTCTAGATCAGGGACATCAAACTCATTTTATATCGTGGGCCAGATGCCTAAGTGGGCAGACCAGTGAAACCCCTGTCAGTGTAAGGAACTTTAATTACACATTTAATCCCAGAGATGTCTTAATATGAGAAAAAGAAGTGCGATTTTTATCTCAGATTTTCAACATGGTAAAGAAATGCTGTAGTTAATGGAAGAAATCTGTCAGCATGAATCTTAAATGGAAACAAACGTGTTTAAAAACAGGAACTTTTACATCATTTCATTTGAATTTTCATTGGCCCTTTACTCTGGTGTAGCATTAATGGCTTTATCTTTATGAGTGAAGGTAAAGCTGTTAAAAGTCCAAAATGTACGACTTCCTTCACTTTTTCCATTGCTGTCCAGCATTAGAGTCTCTGCTGGGCCAATTCTGGCTACTGGGCCTCATGTTTGACACCTGTGGTCTTGATGAATCTAATATATGAAAGATTTGTGAAGTAATTTAATAGGTGGATACCAGAGAGTCAGCTTCTCCACCTCTTAGTTAAGGTGATGTTTTTAAAGGGCACGCTGATGCAGTGAAGTTAATCTTTGACCTATGAGACAGATTTGTAAAATGTCATGATTTGCAAATGTTATATTTTTAGATTAGCTTTTTGTTGAGGCCACAATGACCTTTTTTTTTTTAACCACCTTACTGTAATTAGTTCATCCTTGAGTTCAGTATTTGTCACATGTAGAAATTCCCTTAAAGGTTTTGATGTCATAAAGAACACAAATGAGCAACATGTATTTATAAAGTGCCCGTCGCAGACAGGAGTACCAAAGTGTTTCACAGAAAATACCTGAAAATGAAACTTTCACAGAGCGAGGCGAGCAGACAGCTCAAAAACATGCTGCTGAAAATAAAGCTTCTCTTTATTTTCACTCTCGGTTAACCCCCTTGCAGGGTGAAAGAGAAAATATACAAATAAACAAGGCAGACCAATACACACCACCATCCAAAACAGGGAAGAGCTGTCATCGTCTGCAAGTCTTAACACTGAGTGTTTGTGTCCAGGCTCTGCTGCAGACCCACGATGTGGTGGCACACGAGGTGTACAGCGACGAGGCGTTGAGGGTGACTCCCCCGCCTACTTCACCGTACCTGAACGGAGACTCCCCAGACAGCACCAACGGAGACATGGACTTGGAAAATGTCACCAGGGTTCGGCTGGTTCAGTTTCAGAAGAACACAGATGAGCCCATGGTGTGTGCAGGAAGCTCACATTTCAGAAACCTACAGTTAAAACCTTTTTTATGTCAACAACAGTGGAACTAAATTAGCTACAGCTACTGTGATTATGTGGTTCAGTATTATTTCTAATAGAAGAGTATAATGGTGGGTGTGGCACAGAGGCTAATGAAAACGCTGTCATCTGGACATTAGCAGCGTCTTTGTCCTGTCTTCTTCCCCTCACCCCCAACTGGCCGCGGCAGATAGCCGCCCTGGAGGTTCCTTGCTGTTAAAAGGGAGTTTTTCCTTTCCACTGTCGTCAAAGCACTTCCTCCTATAATTGTTGGTTTTCTTTGTAGTATCGTAAGGTCTTTACCTTACAATATAAAGTGCTTTGAGTCAGCTGTTCTTGCGATTTGGTGCTATGTAAATAAACTTGAATTGAAAAAACTGAATAGTTATGCGCTGACCCTGTGTCTGTTCCAGGGCATTACTCTGAAAATGAACGACCTCAACCACTGCATTGTGGCCCGCATCATGCATGGTGGGATGATCCATCGACAAGGTAAATCATGTCATATGTGATGACATTTAAAATGTTCTCATTCATCTAGTAAGGGTTGTGAGTAACAAAGTGTGATAGTTCTTATGTTGTACTCTCACATTGGAGTGACTTCTGGTAATGTGACACGACACAACGCGACTCTACGTTGGCTGGGCTCTCGGGGTGTTCCTAGTCTCTGCTTTGTGAAATACTGATGTCTCAACACCCACGAGCCTCGTTTGTAACCTTTATTAATTCATTCTTTCTGCACTTCAGGGACTCTGCATGTAGGAGATGAGATCCGGGAGATTAATGGCATCAGCGTTGCTAATCAGACGGTAGAACAGCTCCAGAAGATGCTGGTAGGTCACACCAGCTCTGAGCAGGCAGTTTTTCAGCTGATATCACTGCATTTGTTTGAATTTATTCAGCACGTTAAAGATGTAATGTTAGTGATGTATTGTACCAAAAGATGGCATCAAGTAGCATCATTATTAGTGCCTGAATATTAATAACATTTAAAACTGTTTACTTCTAATGTCCAAAAAACTACTAGGGGACACTAGAAATAGGGGGTGAATAAAAGCAACAGTGGTCCCTCTGTGATTGAACTATTGTAATGGTTCAAGATTTTTAAAAAATGCTCTTCGTCTCCACAGAGAGAGATGAGGGGAAGCATCACCTTCAAGATTGTGCCCAGTTACCGATCCCAGTCAATGTCTTGTGAGGTACAAAACTATCAGTGCACACATTTTGTTTCACGTGCATTGTGGGGAATTAAATCCTTAGGTTTCTATATCCCGTTGCAGAAAGAGTCTCCGGATTTATCTCGACAGTCACCTGCAAATGGTCATGCTAGTGTGACCAGCTCCATCCTGGTACGTTCAGCGTAACGGTGACCAAAAGTGAAAGCTCATAGCAACAAATCGTCTTGATAATGGATCTGGATTAAGATCGTTCTCTTAAAATACTAAAAGTCTCTTTGTGTGTTGCCAAATAGGACCTGCCATCGACTATTCAGCCTAAAGGCCGTCAGGTAAGATTTCCTAACTGTTTACACCACACGTGCACTCCCCCGATGCAACGGTGTGCTTACACAGCATGTATGTACCTACATCACTCGTGTTTCCCCCCTTCGCATTCCACCTGTTCTGATTACAGTCTTGGTCTTCACTGTAGGGCCTCCATCCGAGAGAGAGAGCACATACTATAGAACAAAAGTTGTCATTTATATCCTCTGCATGATAAAGTCCATCATCACACACACACACATGTATATAAAATGCAGCACAAACTTTGTATTTTTGTATGGGTTCCTCATAACCTTTTTCTTGACTCCCCCCGACATTTTCTACTGCATGATATACTGTATGTGTGTGTGTGATGCTCTCAACCCCATAGATCTGCAGACCTGCTATCAAGGACAAATTGTCCATCAAGGTAAGATGGAGCTTGGTGGACCCTCCGTAGAAGTAGACTCCTCTCAGCCCTCCCCTCCCTGCCCCGCAAAGTTTGGTTCCTCATCGTAATGGTGCTTAGATCCCATGTTTGCTGTCAAAGCTTAGGCTTCATAATAGTTCATCAGTAGAGAGAATATGGATGTATGTGCACAAGCCAACGAATCCAGCCGCAGGCAGAGACGCAGCAAAGCTCTTTGTTCGATCACGTTAGTCCCGCTGTTCATCAGTCTGAGTGTTTGTGCTTTTTCCTGCTCTGGCTTTTGTACTGCTGTCTTATTTCTGACTACTTGCCAGTGTAGCAGCCGGTCTCTTCATAAGGGCAGCTTGCCTTGTCGTCCTCTCCTCACCTAATGTAGGCTTTTCTCACTGTTCTGCACCTACAGATTTATGTACGCGCTCAATTTGAGTACGACCCGGCAAAAGACGACCTCATCCCATGCAAGGAAGCCGGCATCCGCTTCCGCGTAGGTGACATCATTCAGATCATCTCCAAGGATGACCACAACTGGTGGCAAGGAAAGCTGGAGAACACCAAGAATGGCACAGCCGGACTCATCCCCTCACCTGAACTGCAGGAATGGTGAGTGCAGCAAACATTCAACGCCAGTTTGAAGCTAAAACTGTAGCAAGTCTTAGCTGTTATGGAGTTTTCTGATGAAGTTAGTGGAGGGCTGCTAAATAGTAAAAATATCCAGACTATCCTGAGTGATTACAGATGCACCTCTAATAACATGACAGCTGGTGATTGTGTAGAAGAAACATGGTTCTGAAGGATGACCTCACAGATGCGCTTACAGTACAAATGTACTTAGACTACTGTTCTTGCTGTACTCATGCTGTGTAGTACAACTATGGAAAACTAGGCACTCTATCTTTGTAATGTTCTTGTTATTTAAAGACAAACTCGGGAACAGAAATCCTGTTATCTGGGGACAGAGAGCTTAGTTTACTACTCCCCTGCAGCAGCACATGAGCCAGTTCTGCACCTGCTGGATTCAGCCTGGCCTCTGCGCTCCTGTGTGGATGCAGAATGCCACAGTGAGCTGGCCACACAGAAGGAAAACAGGCAGGAAGAGACGGGCTGGCCGGTTAGCAGCGATTAGCCTTTGAAAATAAGGAGTGTGTTTGTGTGAATCCCAGACTGCATTGACGAGAACATTAAAATGTAAATCTGACAGCCTTTATATGTTAAATGTGCGCTGTGAGTGGTATTAACATTGTACTAACAATAAGAATGATTGGTCCTTCTTCCACTGACCTACATTTTACAACCTGGGCCTGAGTAAATTTCAGTGTCTTGCTTCCTGTTGTGTTTGCTGTGGTTAGTGATGGCATTACATGCCCGAGTTCATCTGAACCACACTTGTCAAGTAGCCAGGGCACGGTAGGCAGTCACCACACAAGTTCACAAATATGCACGCTGTCGATCACAAAGCTCAAAATACAAGTTTGTAGTTTAAAATAAAAATGCATATCAGTGACTGAAGCTTTTTATTTTAAAACACACCTTATTATGTTGGCCATGAAGTCTTTGTGAAGCCAGGCACCCCTGCCAGGATTCAAGCCTGGAACTAACCAGTATCCTAGAGGGGGATGGAGGTAGCTTCACAACATTAGTCCCTCCACCATAATGCTGGTGCTTGTGTCAGTGTGCATAAATAAATGTAAAGCAGGGTAAAAGTTATTTTGAATGATTCCCCTCTGCATTATTGTAAAATGCTAAATTCCTTCTACACTCACATACTGACCATTTACCTTTGGTCACATGTGGCCATTCAACAGTGCATGTGTTGCTTTCAGGCGTGTGGCATGTATAGCAATGGAGAAGACCAAACAGGAACAGCAGGCCAGCTGTACCTGGTTTGGCAAGAAGAAGAAACAGTACAAAGACAAATACCTGGCCAAGCACAACGCAGGTAAGCCAACAAGTCACACTAACACTCACTCACTGTAAGCAGGTAACTTGACCGCTCACTAATGCAGAACTGTAATATGACCCTAAGTAGGGGTTGCAGTGGTGATGGTGACAGGAACTAGTCCCAGATATTGTCAAGTCCTGTCAGGCAGCCTGGCAGTGAAGCCTTTTCACTAAAACAAGAATATTTTCTGAGATCTTTGATTCATAAGCAAAGGTTTAATAGCTATCAAGTATTGCTGTACTCAAGTACCTGTTCTTATTCATTCATTTATATAACTAAGCTACATTGTCTGAACTGTTTTCCTATATCTCCTTGATAATGTGCAGTAGATGAATAAATGTGCAGTCACAATCTTAATATCTTGTTTGGGCAATAAAAAGGAAGGGCTGTGACACATGTCCTTTCAACTGAAGTGATGAAGACTATTGCTAACCTTGTAACGGCACTGTTGCCCCTGTTGTAGTGACTGTAGATGATCCTGTATGTGTAACTGTTGCATGTCTGTTGCCTTTTCCCTCTGACAGACCTCTTCTGCTGCCGTCTCAATTTGACCTCATTTTCAGTGACTAACAGCTCTGTTAACAAGTTTTGTTATGGTGGTTTTTGTTTGATTTGTCTTCTTTTATGGTGTCTTTTTATTAACCCTTCCGCTCCCACCCTTTGTCCATATTTCATGCTGTCTCTTACCCAATGACATGGCTGCATGTAAGTAACTCCAGAGAGCTGGCATCCAGCTTCTACGTATTTCTTCCTTCTCTCTGCTTTCATGCCTCGTCCTCTTCCTTTTGAATGACAGCGGCTTTGTCAGACTTGTTATGAGCTGCTCTGGTTTGTAATTCAGATTAAAGAGATGTTAGTCAGCTTGATTCAGTTTTTCTGTTTTACCAAGGTTAGTGCAAATAAGTAGGTTTTAATGCTTTCTCGAGGCATTCGACCTTCATCGGGTGTGCCTGTTTGAATGAGCAGTTGGTGTACATTATGGCGGCATTTGAATAATTCAAACCCGCCTGACTGAGAATCCCAGGTTTGATTTATGCCACAGGGACAAAACATTGGAATGAATGTTAATCTCATTAGCATCAGCATTGCATGTGTTCCCTTAGACACCTTATTAGGCACACCCATCTGACAGCACAGTGATCTGAAAAGAGCCCTGTGATACATTCTGCTTCATGAAGGCTGGAGTTTTACAAAAGGTGTTGCTTCATATAAAGTTAGGAGCAACAACATACCCTTGTACAGTGGCAACATGAGGTTTGATGAAGCAGGATTTATTGGAGGGCTGCTGTGTTTTGTCATGCCTACCAGAGAGAACAAGGCATTCATTTGTTAAGCACACACTTCAAAATTCATCTATGGAGTTCATTTTATACGCTAAAACATGTTTAAGTAGTTCATACTGTCCATTATAATTAGCATGTAACGCATGCCCTCTTCATACTTATAGCTAATCCTGTTTATTCTCTGATGCAGTGTTTGATCAACTAGATCTGGTGACATATGAGGAGGTGGTTAAACTGCCGTCATTTAAGAGAAAAACGCTGGTTTTACTTGGTAAGTAAACACAGAAAAGCAAATGACTACAACTACAAACCGTGCAGCCTGCACGACTGGCCCGTTCAGTAGCTCTTCTGCTTTTCAAGATAGTTGCACATCAGGTTGTGCCGTAAGGCTTTCCGAGGGGTTTGTGGTTACAGCGTGCCTACGGTGTAGATTTAACAGAGTATAAATCCACTGTAAGTTGGTGTCCCAGGTGGAGGAGTTTAAGTATAGCTAACTTGTTCACAAGTGAGGCAAGAAAGGGGCTAGAGGCTGACGGTGGGATTAGTGCAGTGTCTGCAGTTATGCAGATGCTGCACTGGTCTGTTGCGGTGAAGAGAGCTCAAATTACAGCTACATCTCCATCCTAACCTTTGACCAAAGGCTGCAGGTTAGGTCATTTTGGAGGGACTAAGAGTAGAACTACTGCTGCTGCCTGAGAGGAGCCAGTTAGGTGTTTGGGTTTCTGATTGGGAGTAGACCGGGGGCAAGAGGCGCTGCCCTCAAAACCAGATAAATGGCAGAAGATCGTGTTTTTGGTCACTGAAGCACATCCATCTTTCACTTGGGGACTGAACATCAAACCATCTAATGATTAGAAAACCTGCAGTGCCTTCCTTACACTTTCCTGAAGTCTGCACGTGTACTTGAATATCATTCGGGTGTGACAAAAAAATGTACTTTTGTTGCTCTGATTTATGTTTTCAACTTGTGTGTGTGCTTAGTTAACCATCATAGTTAAAAAGGCAAAGCTAATGCTTGAATATCAAAAAGGATCATCTAAGTAACATCTCCAGTGCATTTAAAACAGGAAACAAATACACATTTATATTCTTTAAATGTTAACTAGAGACAAACTCTGAGCAGAGACGTCATTTATCAGCAAGTGTTATATTTGTGGGCAGGTGAGATGCTGCCACCTTAGTGTAATAACTCTACACTGCAAAGTAAGCCTGTCGGTCTGGCTTGTTTTATTTCCATTCCAAACAACCAAAATTAGCCTTTCTTGTTTTGTACTTAAGATGTACCAAAAGCTAGTCAGAAAAAAGCCCAGTGATTCAGACAGCCTGTGAAGAGCACATACAGAAAGTATTATTCTGAATCAGCCATTACCAGCTGCAATTACAGGATCTTGTAATTATTAGAAAACTCTCATAATTACAAGAGAGTAATGGAGTGGGAACACTGATGATGCTCATTGATCACATTAAACCAGGTGCTACTGTGCTGGGCTGCATGATTAATAATCAGTTTTGATTTTCTAAAATTACAAGGGAGTGCAAATGGAAGCACCAGCTATAAAGATCAATTCGGAAACATATACATTAGTTTTTTTCTGCAAATACTGGACACCAGACAACAGCTGTGGAGGACGTGAGAATAAACGCTTCATCATAGCGTAGACTGGCAAGGAGGACTCCTGTCAGCACGCTGCAACTTACTAAACGTAGACTTAAAGCTAACTGATTGATCTGTGTGGAGTTACTGCACTAATGCGTTTAATTTCTTCTTTCTACTTTGATTCAGGTGCACACGGAGTCGGTCGGAGGCACATCAAGAACACGCTGATCACCAAACATCCCGACCGCTTTGCCTACCCTATTCCTCGTAAGAGCAAGATCTAAATACTTCCACAACAAGCTCTTGTTACGATTGGACAGCAAACGAATGACTCAAACATTTAAATTTCAAAGTGGATTCTCCTGTTTGACCCGTTGCAACACCACAATGTCATCATCGGGAGTGTAACTTCTATATTCATCTCTTCTGTCTCAGACACAACTCGGCCTCCCAAGAAAGACGAGGAGAACGGAAAGAACTACTACTTTGTTTCTCACGAGCAGATGATGCAGGACATCAGCAACAACGACTACCTGGAGTATGGCAGCCACGAGGACGCCATGTATGGAACCAGGCTGGAGACTATCAGGCAGATCCATGCCCAGGGCATGATCTCCATCCTAGACGTCGAGCCACAGGCGAGTCATCTCGGCTCGGACATTTTCTTGCTACAACCAGAAGCCCCCCAAAATTAGCCATCTCCTCTAGAAGCCAAGTATAAGTTCAAGTGAAAGTACCCTTATGTTGGAACTTGCAGTAATTCACATAGGAGGTCTGGGCAGTATAAAAAACCTCTCCACTGATAGAACAGTCTCATGTGCCACTTTGTGAACTACACAGTTTAAGATTTTCTTTCCTCATCAGGCGCTAAAGATCCTCAGGACAGCTGAGTTTGCTCCATACGTCGTCTTCATCGCGGCTCCCACCATCACCCCCGGCATGACTGAGGTACGGTCTTCTCTGTTATATTTGCTCTTCCCGTCTTGGGCAGTTATGTTTCGCTGCACGTACTAACCGAGTTCATACTAATGGCACAGTTACGCTGGCTTTCTAGTCTGAATTACGATGGTGTGTTGTTGAAGGAAAACAGATGAGAGCATCATTACATATGTAAATCAAGAGGGTGCTGCTTTAGCGTAATTGCTGTTAGGGGTCAAAGGACCACACACTGAATTCAAACTGGACAGCCCAGCCTAAAAGAGCATCCTAATTTGCATTTCTGTCGTCCTGTGCGTTCCTCTCACTGCACGTGCTCAGTTTGCTTTAAGCATGTTTGTGTTTCCTTTGGCATGCCTATTTTCACGTGCACTCAAGGTCCCAAAGTGGTGCAGGAAACTGCCAGTAAGTACAAATTAAATGGTGCGAGTTCACTTGTTGTTTGGAGACTGTAGAAAAGCATCTGTGCCCCTCTGTGTTTGTTTAAATAGCAGCAGTCTAGCTTCGTTCACTACTCTACCTTTTGATTCCTTCTAATTCCTCTAATCCCTCCAATGTTTGGGTGCCTTTTCATTTGTGATGCGACTTCACGCCTTGTTATTTCATCAGGCTTCCACCTCTCTCTTCCATTTTCCCTTCCTCATATTCAGAACTGTTACTGGGGTAAATAGTTATATAGTTATAGTGAACAGGGCAAGGGCCTGAGCCCTAACACTGAGCTGAGCTCCATTACAAATGAGGCTACATCTTTATTCTTATAGATATTAACTCCATCATTTCCTAATATATAAGACTTATTTAAAAGACAACTAATTAGTTCAATTTAACTCCTAGAAATACTGCAGTTATTTAAGAGCCATCTTTTAATTAGATGATTGGGTCATATATTCAGACTCAGTTCTTCCTTTTTCCAGTTCAAACTATTACAAAAGCCACATCCTGGGACTCTTATCTTACCTGCTTTGTGTAATATTAACACATCATTAAATAATTGAAGCAGAAAATGTGGGTGCAACATTATCTAAAACCTTGACGGTCAGTTTAAGAACACGTGCAGAGTTCAGCGTTTTCGAAGCACATCACCTCTGTACTTCAGCCAAAGCCGGGCACTGATGTCACTCTCTCTCCCCCCCTCACTCCACCAGGACGAATCTCTTCAGCGGCTACAGAAGGAGTCTGAGATGCTGCAGCAAACCTACGCTCACTACTTTGACCAGACCATCATCAACAACGAGATCGACGACACCATCCGCCTACTGGAGGAGGCCGTGGACCTGGTGTCCACCACTCCTCAGTGGGTTCCCGTCTCCTGGGTCTACTGACATACACTCAACGGCAACTCGCTCATTGCCCTCGACGATCCATCTCCGATTCAACGTGGAATCTAAACTCTGAATCACATCTCTCATCAGAATCGCATTTCTGTAGATAAACTGTTATTGAAGAAGAGAGAAACGAAGAAACTAATGACTGATGTCTCATTACCGAGACTTCTTCATCCTCCTCCTCGCCCCTTTTCTCAACAGCCTGAAAGGCATATTGTTGTGTAAATATATACATATATATATATAAATGACTAAAAAACTAAGTGAATATGGTTCTGTCCTAATATAGTTGAATGGTGGGGAGTGGTGGGGCAGTGTAGTAGATATTTTGTACTTTTTCTTTTGTAATTGATGATGGATGGTAATATTGGAAAGACAATAGCAAGCATGACCATAAAGCAGTCTTATGGGGTTGCCTGTGTGCGTGTTGACCTTTTAATGCACTCCTTGTGGTACTCCGTTCTCCCCTCTAATCTCCTCGGCTCCTGTGACAAGCAGGCCGAACTCTGAAGCACATTAGAAGCTGCTATAGTGGCGACAACCGACTCCCTCAGCTCCACGTCCAAGTTAGAGTGACACAAAAAGCACGGGAAACTTGGCATTTTCTTTCTCCCTCAGCTCTTATTTATTTCACCGGCCCTCTGTGCCTTTCAGTTTGTTGAACGAGCACACTTGCACCCCTCTATGTCGTCTCTCCCCGTGTTGCTGTAGCCTGACGTCCTATGCTTCCTTCCCCAGCCTTCGATGGTCTTTGTTTACATCTCAGTTTGCACAAAATGGACAATGAAGAAAACGCGTGCTGCATTCTCTCATCTCGGTTTTCACGACGTCTCGCCTACTCTTCTCTGGCTGTCTTTACTCTGCTCCCTTGTACACAAAATGCGAATCGGTGGACCTGGAAGTTCGTTTTTGAGACATTACCAGCTATGAAAAAAAATAAAGAAATAAAAGCACTGACATTCACCACTAAACACGGCTCCTGAAGTGGAAGCAAAAACAACAACGGTAAAAAAAAATAAAAGGAAAAACTGCCTTATCAGAGCCTTGGGGAAGAAGTGGCTAACACCTATGCACACCCCTGCTTTCTGCCAGGCAGACCGGCGCCACGACAACCATTTCTTCTCTCCTAACACTCAGTGAGCCATGCTTGTTGAAATGTTTGTGTGGAAGGACAGGGCTTCACGTAGGTGGGATCGGTCCAATCGTAGAGCCACCATTTTTGGAACTGTTAACTGTTGTCTTCAAAAATATTTAAAAAAATAAAGGAGAATTCTTGTTTTTCTGGGGGAAGAGAAGATTAAAATTTTGTGTGTAAATGTTTCAATGGTGCGTACGTCATGAGTGAATTACCAAGAGCCAGTGTATATTAACCCTTAAAAGAAGCTCAGTATGTGACATAACCTCATGCTTTACCACAAGTGGCACAACACACACATGTATGGCACATCAGCTGAAGGCTCGAGGAGTGGAAAACAATAATAATATAATAGTAATAATAAAAAAAGTCAATATTTCAAGCTGTGGTTTGGCTGCCGTTGTGCCACTTTGAGTAAAGTGTCTTCATTTCAAGTCCTGTGTAAATTACCTCTGCAAATGAGAAAAGCAGCTCTTCTGTATGAAATGTTGTTCTTTTTTGTTATTTCATTTTTAAAAAAAATATATTTCCTTTTACGTGTTTAAAGTAAACCGCAGCGTCTTGCGTCTTATTTCAGATGTGAAAGTGAGCGTGGGTGCAGGTTGCTGTGTGGGTGTACTTAGATTTTGTTTTTTTAATCAAAATTTTTAACTTTTTTTAAAGGAGAGCAAAACAAATAATTAGAGGATAAATATATAATAGACCAAAGTGCTTTTAAAAAATTACTCAAATTAATATCCAATAAAAAAATATTCAAAATAAAATGTAGGCTCAAATTTGCTTTTTCTGTATTTACATTTGTTGTACAATATAAATAACTATTAATATGCTTTCTTCTTACATTTTATTATTTTCAAGTCATATTTTATATATTCTTTATCTCATCAATTTTTTAAACATTTATTCACTACTTCTTTATGCAAATGAGTGGGTTTGCATTTGAAGTGCCATAAAATAAAGTTTGTTAATAAGCTTTCAGATTGGAAGTGTTAGACTGAAATTCATGAGCAACAAAATTCAACAATTCCGAGCTGTAAACGTGAAATTATCAAATGTATGAAAATCCAAAAGAAATCAAATCTAACTTACACTAATCCTGCTCACACATATGAAATAGTAAATCATTAAATATAATTTACAGCTCGACTGAGGCTGAGATGAGCCGACGCTCTGTTACATTTCTTCGGTTGGGTGACATTCAAGGGACAAAAATAAATACGGTGAAAGGGAAAGAAAAAAAAATTAACTTAAAAATAATAAATCAATATGACATAACTTACAGAATTCATGTGAGATATTCACATGTTGACAGTTATTTACGGTTACAGCAGCAGCATAAAGACTCAAAGTGAAAATAGCATCATTACACTTAAAAGAACCACACTCCCACACTGAAGGCCGTAAAACAAAGTAGTGCAAAATTTTTAATTAAATAAAAAATTAAGTTAGTAAAAAATAAAACTAAAAATTCTAGTGAACTGTAGTGAAAATGGGATCAATAAATAACATGCACACTAAATCTAAGAAATGCAGCAAGTTACATTGTAATTTTTTATGCATTCAGTGACATATTAATATATTCAGGCTTTAAAAGACACAAATCTACACTTTATAATATTTTCCTTGTGGGCATAACATTAACCAAAGAATTATTAAAAATGAATCTTTCCACGTCTGTATTGATTAACAGCTCAGTTTTCAAGGGGAGAAAAACGCCTGGTCAATAACAGCAGACCGCACGGCCTCAGAGGTGACAGATGTAACAGATACTGAACATGCGAGGTCATTAAAACCTCATTTCATCCGATTCAGCTGCTTCAGCAGATCAGATAAAAATGTTCTCTGCTCTAGTTTCAAATCATGTCTGATCTAGAAATGTCATGTTGTGGTTAGCTTAAGCATATTGCGGCTTACAGTGTTACCATTGTGTTTGTTATATGAACAAATGACATGTTCTAATCTATCAGTGCTACTGAGAAACAACCTCTCAAAGTACTGTGCGCTCAACTTCTTTGAACAGCTGCTCCATCAGAATATTTCAGTTTCACACACACGCAGCGATTAAAAAAAAAAATTCCTGAGTTCACATCGAGTTCAGGATAATGAATATCAAAGCAGCGACGGAGCTTTGGTCATGAAGGACATGCTGAGTGTCTACCTGCAGGCTACAGCCTCAATCCACCGCGAGATGGAAGATTGTGCATAAATATGAACTGTGCAGCAAGGGAGGCTTCAACAGTGTGGTTAAAACAGGACAGGAAGCAAAAGCTCATGTCAAAGCACTGCAACGCCACAAGCTGCAGAAAAATAAACCAATCATAGCCTCAGTTCGCCCCAAAATTGCAAGTAAACACTAAAGAAATTGCAGCTCCATCTTTGTCCAACTTTGAACCACAGAAATAGTCTTTCTCTAAGCCTTAGGTTTATCCAGCCAGTTTAAAAAGAAGTTAAAATACTGACCATTTCTTTGCAGATTTCTGAAAAGCCCAAAGTTACAAGTCAAAGAGCGACAAGAGTGACACTGTGCCTGTCTGTCTGCCTTCAGTCTAAGGCTGACCTTTATCAGTACTGTGAGACACTGAGCTGATGATGAATTTCTCCCCCCCTAAGTCACAGACACACAGATGGAAGAACTTGTGCTAAATGGACTGGGGGAATTTGCCTCCTCTGCTCTTTCTCCTCCACAGAGAACGTTTACTGCAATGGCATTTTTTGCTTGCTTACGAAATAGCTGATTTGAGCCGACAACGCAGGAAATCCTGTGCTATGATGAGGTTAGCAGCCGCCACCTGGCACTAGTTTAGATTTAAGATATTTTCAGGCACCTTTACAAAGCAGAAGCAGGTATCACATTTCTCGGCACGACGTGGACGAGCTGCAGATAAAACCCATCAAATCATTTTCATTTTGCTCAAAAACATGTTTTTTGGTTTTTTTGCTGTTGTTGCCATTATTATTACTACAGTTACTAACATTATTATGAATATCAGGGTGCTCCAACTGCTCTAATAAATCAAGTATTTCAAATTCTCATAATTAGAGGAAATCAAAAGACTTTTCAAAATGTCTAATTTTTTAAATCACCTTGTACGGTTTCTCGGCTGATAGCATCAGAGCAACACAATGCAATGATTTGCTTCTGAATAAAAGAAACGCCACAGCGTCTGTTTACAGCACCTCGAATTCTGGCTGGTAACACAATAACTGAACAGACCGACCAGTTCTGGTGTTTCACAAAGAGGCGCAGCATTAATGTTGCAGGGGGTCTTCTCACACGAAGACAAAAGTGAAACAAAGGGAGAACTGCGTGCTCTCTGACTCAAGGCTCGTCGACATTGGAACTTGTTAAAGTGCGATGCTGAAAAGTTGTGTAAGGCCCTGATGATGAATGAAATTCTTCACAAACAACCCTGAGAAACAGAAAAAGGATCATTAGAAACAAGTTTGATGAAAGGCGTCA
Organism: Maylandia zebra; assembly: GCF_041146795.1. Lineage (NCBI taxonomy): Eukaryota > Metazoa > Chordata > Actinopteri > Cichliformes > Cichlidae > Maylandia > Maylandia zebra. Next base: position 39,653,379 of record NC_135188.1, on the reverse strand, counting down.
GCGACCTTCAGAATTCTGCATAATATTCATCCCACTTAACATCCCTCAATGACCTTTGTATAATCAACACTGTGTTCTTGGTTTGAATTCAGACGTATGTTTGCTGCTACACTTTGTTACTATAGAAACAGATTCTCGCACAAGGAGAAATGTCTGGCCTTGTCAGGTAATTACACACTGAGGGCAGCTTTCCTTTTATGCCTCCATCAGCCTGCTGCTTCAAACCCTCACAGCTGAGGAAATGGAATCAAACTCTAATGGCTGCACGCCTCCGCCCAAAAACACCTGATCAGATTAGACTCAGCTTCGGAAAACGGCAGCATCCTTCACGCAGTGATGGACAGACAATTTAGCCGCACGACTTCCATCAAAACAAACTCCAAAAACATCATATTTATTCTGTTTTGGCTTAAGTTGAGTACAGAATTTCTTTTATTACCTGCAGGGCTGCAGACTGTCAGACTCAAAGAACTAGCTGTTTGGCTTTATGCGTTTCAGTCTCGCTATGAATAAAACTTCACGCGTCCTTCAAGAAGCAAACCAGGCAACCTGACAGCTACTGTGAGAGGCCTCAGGACACTTACTCTAAGCCTTTTCTGCATTAATTCTCTAATAATATAAAAACTGCATGTACAGAATCGCCGGCTCATCTCATAAAAACTGCTCGAAAGGTTTGCAGATTTTTCTTCAAAGTAAAAGCAAAAAATAAAACAACTTTAAAAAAAAAAAAGTTTAAGTAAACAGCCTTCACTTATGCCGTGTCCGTCACTTCCGTGTCTGCTCCGCAGATTGTAAACAAGCTGAATTAAGCCAGCCAGCACTCTGTCACCTTCTGCGGTGAAAACTTTCCCGAACATTCCACCACAAAGTCCTAAATGTCAGGACCTTTCAAGCGAGAGATCATCACTGATTTTAGAGCTCAAGTCAAACTGAAAGACAAACACAAAGAGCCTGACGCAGATTCTGACTCATTTCAGTCAGTCACTTGCTCAGATGTGCCAAATTCCCTGTCTTTATCAGAAGTGTGTAGTATTTCTGAATTTGTAGCAAGATCTTACAGCTAACCACAAAGCAGACCCGGCGCAGACATCGAGTACACCCTGTGGTACGAGGTGGTTATTTACATGTTTTGGTTTTGCTGTATTCTGTCCTCTAAGGCCATCTGCAGGTCTTTGCATAGACAAACGGAGCTTAATATGCAGCATGGTACACTCATTCAAAAACAAATTAAGCCTCAGAGCGTGAGCAGGATACGTTAACCTTAAAACACTGAATGCACAACACACAGCGTCGTGTTTGGACTGTTACAAATAAGCACATGTGAGCTTCAGATCAATTGCTGCCAGAGGCCCCTGCTTAGTGTTTTATGTGAACCCATTTCACTCCTACAAATGGGCTTCAACTCAGTCTTCCATCAAGCCAGCTACATGCAGCCACAGTGAGGCTGAAACTTGGACTTGCTTTCAAAATAAAAGCTTCATTTTTCTGCTTTCCTAATACTAAAATTATAAAAATGGCACGTGAGTGTCCAAGTTTACCAAGTTGCTTTATTATATTTGTTGAACATTTTAAAAGTTGCATGCATCTTCTACACGCAGCAAAAAGGAAAACTGCAGTTAGTTTTAACTCGTGTTTTCAAAGTCCGTTCTCGTGTCAGTGACAGTAAAAGTGTAGAAGTGATGTCGTCTTTCGTGTTTTCACTGACAGACGATGCTTTTTGTACCTGAGCCTTTTTTTCTGGGGAGGCCTGCTGTTTGTCAAAGCAATGTTTTTCTTCAGTCTGATTTCATGACAAATCATATTTACACATATTTATCCTGCAGTGACCACACAACAACAATGTACAGTGCATGATAGAACAAACCATCCATACCATAAAACAGTCACTAACCACTTGTCTCCTTTCTAATTTTCCTCCTCCAAGGGTCGACTGTCACCTTCACACCATGTTTATCTGTACATACTCTTTTCCCCAGGGTCCAGGGTTTAACCTAAACCTCAGATAAATAGACTCTGCTTGTATTAAATAAACTCCACTGCATATCAGTGCCATTTATGACATGTGGAAATGACACATCTTCACAGTCAGACTAAACTGAATGTGGTGATTTACACAAAACTATTCTAACCCCTGTTACAGCATAAAACTATTGAACTGAGTCTATTTTGATTAACACTAATAGAAAATTGTGCTCAATTATCTTATTTAGTGTTCATACGTGTGAATCATTTCACATTATTATGAAAACCTCAGCTGTCACTTGGAAACTCAGCTAAAGCATCCAAGAAAATGCTGCAAAGTAAAACTTAATGTATTTTATCCCTGATTTCTTTATGAATAAACCATCTTTCTGCATCGTGTCTTTATTCCCTCCAAGATCTGAGAACGTTTTTGAATTGGTTAGAGCCCAAACAACATTAGCCATTTGCTGATACACTTGTTGATATGCTGATGAATGAAAACTTAAAGCAGTGACTGGAGAAACACTCTTCAACCATATCATGAGTGTTTTACATCATTTTACCACCAGAGGGCACTGTGCAACATCTCTGTAGGCAACAGGTCTTTGCTCCAATCAGCTGGCTGTTGTTTCCAGCATCAGGAAGATTATAAACCACTTGGCCTGACAATAGAACATCATCATTTTTAAATTGCACTCATTATTTTAGCAATGACTTGTAAATGATGCCTGAAAAACCCCACCATTCTGTCCAATTTATTAGCAGATTATAATGTGCAGATTATTACAGACTCCGGACTGAAGCCTATAAAATCAAAAAGCATAAGGAGAAACCATTTCCCCCATTCCAATGTTTATTTTCTTTCTTTAAAGTAAGCGTTACTGTTGATGTAGCTATTCATTTGTCTGCTATCATTTTGTCGTCATTTTAATTTGAAAACTGCTAACCGGAAGTATGTTTTTGGTATAGTTTTTTTTTTTTTGGGGGGGGGGGGGGGGGGGGGTGTTGTGCTCCAAGTCTATAAAAAAGATGATACTCGCCATGAAGAGCTCATAATCAGCGTGGGGCGACATGTCGTGTTGTGAGTGTAAAGTCACGCAGGACACGGGGCAGGGCAGCATCCTCTATAGCATCCTCAACAGAGACGCTCTGTGCCCGCAGGCGCGCGAGGACACGACCGCTGCGCACCGGTGTTGCTCCTGCGCGTCCATGAGGAAGCTGGTGGCCATTCGGGCTCCACAGTCCGTGATCAGAGCAGCCTGCGAGGTGCTTCTCAAAACTTTCAGGTTCGTGAAAAACGTGCCGTGTTTTCGGGGTTTGCCAGCCGATGACCAGCTCCGACTCGTGCGCAACAGCTGGGCGCCCCTGCTGCTCTTGGGCTTGGTGCAGGACTCCGTGGACTTCGACACCGTGGAGACGCAGAAGCCCAGTCTGTTACACGAGATTCTGACGCACGACGCGGGCCGACGAGAGCGCACTGCCGGCGCCGCTCAACACCCTGGGGTGCCTCTCTGTGATGTGCAGAGTATCCAGATGTTTCTGGTGAAGTGCCGAGGACTCACTATCACCGTCAAAGAACACGCGTTTCTGAAAGGAGCGATACTGTTCACCCCGGGTAAGATTACACCCGCACTCAGGCACGAGTGACCCACACGGCTTTGTGTCATAACCCTGCTCTGATAAATATACAGGGTTGAACTAGACCTAAATCTTCCTCTTACTACAACACACACACACACACACACACACACACACACACACACACACACACACACACACACACACACACACACACATTTATACAGCTGTGGGTTCAGGGTGATTATTTAAACAGCCCAACATGTCTCCCTGTCTGTGTCCGCCTTGTTAAAGTGCCTGAGCTGGAGTGTCAGGAGTACATCCACGCGCTTCAGAGGGAGGCTGAGCGCGCGCTTTATGAGCACGTGGGGAACCGGGGGAACGCGAGCCGGTCCGGCAAGCTTCGCGTGGTCCTGAGCACCCTGCGCGCCGTGGACCCGGACGCGGTGGCGGGACTGTTCCTGAGACCGCTGACTGGGACTAGCAGCATCGACGAACACGTGCTTGCTATGTTTTGTGAGAGGTAAACAGTGGGACTGAATAACAGACGCATTTCATGCAACCATGTTATAGACTGCTACACTTTCACCGTCAGAACGTCTAATGCACTGCTCTGCTGCACATCATGATTTTTATGTTTGTGTGTGGACACTGAGGACAACAGCACATACAGTGACCTTAATAAATGACAGTGATTACCTTCTAGGATCTCCTCGTTGTTTTTGCTTGCTACATTAGGAGGCAGTATTATTCAGACAGGAGCAAACAAATCTCCTAATGGTTCTAAAGAGACTCCACAATGAGACAGCAGACACCCTCAGTAAGAACATACTGCAGTCAAGCTTTTCCCTCCACCTTCAGCTTGACATACACATCAAAAACATCCAGGTCAGACCCTAAAAATCATCTGCGGCTTGAAATCAGTGATATTAAAGCATTCATGAAAATCAGATCCAACGAGAGAGAAACAACTAACGACAGCAGACAAACACTGCTCTGCCACAGCTGACAGTTCACTCCACCTCAAGGTGGTTTTCTGAATTGCTTCCTGTTCCTTGAGAACACCAACATGATGGCTCCCAAATGTTCCTATTTTAATTTCATTTCGGCAAAATCTTCATGCAGATCTGTCAGTATCTTTTTAGAGTAACTGAAAGAGGCAGCCTAATCACATAACTGTTTTTAGAACATATAGCTGCTTCACTCACTGCTTCAGACACAAAGTTACAGCAAAAGGATAGGATCAATGTTTCTATCCTCCAAGTCTGGCATGTAGCCCACTGAATTGTGTTAAGTTATTTTCTTGGAATGAAAAAAAAAATACTGAATATTAGGGCTGTGCGATATGACCAAAATCTCATATCCCGATATTAAGACATCTATTGTCCGATAACGATATAAATCACAAAAATGTAACATTTTCTGTAAATTCTGTGAATCTCGGGCAGCTCGACTTGCGGGAAGTGTTTCCAGCTGCGCGTCATGTAGCTGGAGTCGAGTGTTTTAACTGATGCATGAAACTATACATTTTTAGACATAAGTTGTTAAGGCCGCCATTTTCTTTGTGAGTATTTATTACACGCCTGTTCTAACGTTTGAGTCTAAAGTTTATTTTTTAACACCTGGCGGCTCTTTTTTTAGTTCTCATCCGTAAATAATCTGCTCTTTCACGTGATTCAGTTTATTTTGAAAAGTCTCAACAGGATCTTGAGCTTTATTGTGAAAGTTTTATGTGGAACATAAACAAGCGGACGCGCGATGGTGTTACCGTCGTCGTTGTTGCTAACCACAACCCAACACATAAAAACAGGCGCTTGTCCGTCTGTGGTTATATTACATATAAGAGAAAGAGAGAACTTTAAGAAATTAATATAGCCACTACAGTGACCATCAAAACGATGAAAAAAATATTGCCGTAAACAGTTTATTTTGCGACACCACGAAACAAACGATAGCGTAAAATGAAACGATATATATCGTTATATCGAACGGCCCTACTGAATATGCTACTATACTAAATGAAAAAAAAAATTTTCTAAAAAATACACGACCATCACACCATTTTTTTTATGCCCTGTAGCACATTTAAACAACAGAAGTGCTTTTATATTGCAGGTCTCCAAAACACATCCAGTTTCAAAATAAAAGCTGAAATGTGCATTTTATTGTGGAAAGTAAAAATGACAGTGATTTAGTAGTTATTAAAATGTGTTTGGAGTTTGCAATTGATGACGATTCATGTCATAAATCGTGATCGTCCCTACAAGCTGCATTTATAAGTTAGTAGTATTCGTATCGGCATCAGTAATACTGGCCCTATATTTACTTGGTATCAGACCTATAGCATCATTTACAGTATTGAACAGCACTAATAATCACCCATGACTTTCTGACATAAATATTTCACTATTTAAAGATTGTCTACGTAAACCAAAGTGTATCTATAATTAGAATTACAGAGTTTTTCCCAAACTCATGAACTCCTTTTATCATATCCGAATTCACACATACGCGGCCCATCATCAACAAAAGGTACGGGTGTCAATTAAAACAGCTGTCAGCTTAGAAAGTAACACACCGGTGGTTTGGGCTCCATCTCTCTCCTCCGACAGCTTTGGTAAACACGTCTCCGCTCAGCGAGAAGCCGCTTGATGCCTCGTTTTTATTAATAGGAACCGGCGCCGAGCGGCTTCTCGTCTCCCTCCTGCTCCCAGGTGTCACGGGATGCTGCTACCTGAGAAAAAACCCAGCTGGAATTAAAGCGCACATAATGATGCTGCAGATTCTCCCTCCTGAGGCACTGCACACTCTGTGTTCATAATGTGAATTAACATTTCCTGTTGAATCATCTCCCCCGGTGCGCACTTAATTCCCATTTTTGCCTCAGCTGGAAGATGAGTTCTGTGTTATTTCAAATCCCAGGACTGGGTGTGATTATGACACGACGATCTGTACTGAACCAGCCGGCTACCGTGTCACATTGTAAAACTGGAGGGGGGGAAGGTTATCGATCCAACTTGATGTGATAGCTTAAGCTGGCTACGATGCATAGAAGTTTCCTAATGGGCTATTTTTGGGGCTGTAGCTAGCAGTTATTTTCATTGTGGATTCATCTCACAGTCAGAGCCACTCGTCACCATATCCAGGGATCAAAGAAAAAAAAACTTTGATGTTTAGGACGATAACTTGACTGATAGCCGATGCCGATACTTGCACATTTTTCTAAAGCTTATTTTTGTTGGCATTTATTCCTATTTTTGTGGCCTATAAACCAAAGCTCTTCATCACGACACTGTCAAATCTCCAAGGGCAGATAAATATTGGCCACGGGATTGGTAATCCGCTGATCAGTAAGCCTGATATTAGCTGATAGTGATATATCATTCAACCCCTAGCTGAAAATTCTGTTTTGAGATAAACTTCAGAAAGGGGCTTTTAAAAACTTTTTCTTTTTTTTGGTTAGAGAGCAAGATGTCAAAATATTGGCTTGACCTTGTCCAGGTATTGGCAACTCCAAAAAACGTAAGAGCCAGGCTCTTGCGGTTAAATGAATACAGTTTGAGTTACACAAGATGCAGACAGTCCTTAGAAAAACAGATCTGTATATCTGCACTTTATGAAACTAAAGAGCCTCTTGAACTACTCCCCCTTATTTTGACCACAGTGATCGTTCGACATTTCAGGGAGTTCATGACTAGAAGCTTTTCAATCTTCAAGGCTGCCGGCTCTGCATTATTAAGAGTCAGGTATCAAAGTCTACAAGCTACCAACTTCACATTTCAGCTCCCACGACAATGAGCGTATGCTGAGCACGCGCTTCTGAGCGTGTTCTCCCGGGTCTTTTCTTTCCTTCAGATACATCCTTTCAAGGCAGCAATAGACATTTTAAGCCTGGCCCTGAGTATCAGCACCACATTGTTCCAAGCATTTGCATCAACAGCCTTTTCTCCTCTCAGCTACCGAGTCTAACACCGACTAAGCTCGCCTGAGATCACTGCGCTCTCCTTTCGATGCACGATCTCACACCAGAAACAACACAGCCTGTGGGCGTCAGCGTTAAGCCTCAGAAAAACAAACCACTGTCACAGATAATAAGCCGACGCATGTGGACTCCACACAGATTAGACTTTCCTGACACACGTAACTTACAAATCAATGATCTGATCGAGGGAAACTCAGAAATTAGTGTGATATTAATCAAATCTACAAATCCATCTCGTGAAACTTATTAAATACAGATGCATATCTTATCGTGGTTTTAGGAGCTCGCTGAACATCTTTTGTTTTTGGAAGAAAAGACAGGTTTATGTAAAAAGTTAGCTGTAGAAGTCCTAGTGGTTCTGATAATATAGTATCACATTTTTTAAGGTCCTAAGAAGACAATATAAAGAATACATGAATACACCCCGCCTCTCATCCTACAGTACGACAGCCGGGGCAAGGAATAAAATACATGGACGCACTGAATGTGTCCAAACTGCTGATTATCTAGATTCCAACAGAGGTCCTTCTTCTTAGGCACACCAACGTTTTCAGTGATGAACTACAGTGCGCCCTCAAAAGGAGTACATCAGAGGCACAGCTAAGGTTGAGCAAGCACGTTAGAGAGGCGAGGCTGTGATGTGTAGCAGAGGAACAAAAGGATGCTGAATGTAGTGAAGGAGGACACGCAGAGGGTTGCAGATGATTCACTGTGGTGACAGTAGTGGTCCTTTAGTAGATCCTTAGATTTTTGCATATTTCAATGTGCATCATGTTTCTATTCAGTTTGTCAACTATGTAACCTTCTGCATTTTTAAGCTTTTTTCCAAAATTATTATGCTGTCACAGTTTGTTCTCACTGGTTTCCTGCAGAGAACTTTACGGCCGGGGGTGGGGGGGGGGTGTATACATCTCAGTGCTTTCCATAATTTAAATGTCAGAGTGAAAAAACTAAAAAAAACTGCTGTTTCTTTTTGTTTGTTTTTTAAATATGTGTAAGTTAAACTGGCAAAGTGGCAACCTGCTGATAATACTATACATAACCAGCTGTGTTAATTCAGTTTATTTGTTTGCCAAAATATGGTTTTGAGTCTGAATAACAGTGCTACATAACTGCAGAGCAGCCTCTCTGCTCTCCGTTTCCAAACTTCGACTAACTTCAAATAAAAACAAAAAGAGATATTAGAAGCTCAAATACCTGCTGCCATCCGCCATTTGTCAGCTCATAGAAGACAGCAACCCTGACGCTCTTCTCCTGATTACGTAAGTTCGTCTTTAACACGCTTAACGGAGCTTAATGCGCATAATTAGCATAATGATTGTTAGCTTCTTTCTACCGTGATTTAAATTAAAAATAATAATAAAAAAGTTATACGTTGTTTTTTGTAGTTTTATTTATTTCATATTTATTTATTTTTAGTTTGGTATTTTTTTTTCTAAAATATTTGGTTCATTTTCAGGTGCTTCCCTGTTTAGATTATATTTTCTTAAATCCAATGACCCCCCCCCCCCCCCCCCCCCAAAAAAAAAACGTAATTATTTTAATTTTTTATTTATTTAAATATATGTATGGTCTACTTCCATGCTGTCACATTATCTGATTTTAGCTTTGCTCACAAAGTATCATCTGTCTTAATTCATGCTTTAATTCAGGTAATTTGATGCAGCACAAATAAAGCTGACGCAGCCCATCCTTCGTGATGAATTGACCCGGTGCCGGGTCTGTTATGCGGATCATCCCCATAATAAAAATCATTTCTCGTTTGGGACAAATTAAAAGGGCGTTTCCCCCCCTCGCATGTAACCGCAGTAGTTTATCTAACAGCAGCGCGCTGCCTCACAGGGAAATGTGCAGCCCTCCATTCACCACAATTATAGCTTCCAAACGGCGAAAAGATTTCAGCTGGAGCAATTTACTGAAGATGTGTGCGATTTTTATCATGACTCAATGATCTAACCCATCACTCCACTTTTCCCTCATAATGGCTCAAATTGGTTCCTTTGCTCCCGGCATGCCTTGCGAGGATGGGTCTCTGCTAAGGGTGCAGAGCGACAAACCACCAGCAGATGGCAGCGTTTCACTTTGAATGTCCTAAGGTGGCCGCTTTGCTGCCTGCAGCTGCTAATTGTGAAACAGATGGATAGAAATTGGCTCAAAATCAGTGCAACATTTGTATTTATATATATATGTATATATATTTATGATTCTTATAAGTGGGCATGGTTTCACATACTATTTCTGCTGCCTTCCTTTAAGACATGAAAACAACAGCTTCCTTTGATAAGCCAGCCGCATCCAGAGCTGATCGATACCCAGCACTCACCTCGCAGCGCAGACATCCACACTGCTGCAAAAGTAATAAATAATTAAAGAAAGAGCCACTGTTGCAGGAAGCAGCAGTGAACTGAAGCCATCAGTGATCCATGACTGGCATCCTACACACACACACACACACACACACACACACACACACACACACACAGTCACTCACATGTGCCATCCTGAACCATGGTGAGTTCAGTATGACTCCAAAACTGGGTTAACAGCTGCCTGTATGTACTCTCCCAATGCTTTCAGCTCCGTCTCTCTCTCTCAAACACTCAAACACACTCAAACACACACACACACACACACACACACACAGAGCCTCCACCGCCACCTTTCCGCACAGACAATTGGCCCGGTTCTTCGAGTGGAAGGTATGTCACACAGGGCACAGAGCACCAAGCTCGGAGTAACAAGGCCCTGTGGGACACGAGGGGGGGTTGGTATACCTGCCAGAGTGAGTAATACTCTTCACCAGGGTGTGTGTGTGTGGAGAGGAGGAAACAAAACATCTGTGCATGAACAGTATGTACATGCTCTGCTCTCTATCCCGACCATGTTTTGTTCAGGGATCCTGTTATTGCTGTGACACTGTAACGAAGTGAAAATGATTTTATTTGTGCTTGTGTTTGGGGGTGTGAGGCCCCCCCACCCCCTTTTTTTCCCACAGACACACACCATATGGCAACATGTCAGCTCGGATAAAAACATCTGGCGCCTTTCGGTGTTCACATATGCACAGATGATTAGAGTGTGGTTCAATGCTATAGACGTGAAGGCCACGGGGAACGTATTATTTCTCTAGTTTGGCACCAGCTCCGTGTGCGTGTGTCTGTGTGAGTCTGTGTGTGTGAGTGCATGACGCAGGATGCAGCTGGCTCCACACGGGGGGGAAAAAAGGCACTGACTCATCCAGTCCAGCTACTCTCACCTTCTTCTTCTCCATCTTCTCCAGCTTTTCTTTTCCATTCTGGGAAAAAAAGAAGTTCACACAGCCGATCTGTCAGAGAAAAAGATTCGATTCAACCATCAATCCTGAAAGTGGTTGTGTTTAAGGCTGGAGATTGATGTGTTTCGATGATTTAGGCGCACACTGATGTCATTTCAGTTTTTTTTTAAATGTTAAGTGCTTTAGGTTAAAGTCAGACAAAGGTTTCTGCCTCCACACAGAACTGTGGTGGGATTTAGCAGCAGAGCTAAGACGCCTGCGTTTTAGAGACACGGGAGACGGTGAGTGGTGTCACGAAACAGCACAAGGTGCAGCAGCACCATCTGAAAACATCTGTGGTTCAATTTCGGGCATCTGCTTTAATCACTGAAGTCGATTGGACGAGACATAACCCAACCCTCTAGGTCCCCAGTGTCTGTCATTCTCTCTCTCGCATGTTGAACATAACAGCAGACAGTCTGGTTCCAGTCCTGTGCAAAAGATTTGAACAACCACTTAATTCTTTATATTTTGCCAGGCTTGCTTTGTACATTGGCTGCTTTTTCACTTGTTTCACTGCATCATTTTCGAGGGATTTGTTTTAAGTTTTGGTTCACTGATCAATCATTCAAACACAACAACAACACCTAAGTCGAGGGATGAACCAGTGTTGTCTATACTTAACAGATAATTTAGCAAAGAACACTTTGCTTCTAGCAGCTTGTCAAAAACACGTTATTTGTTCTAATTTCTTTAGTTGAATTTATGAAAAATATCAAGGATAAAACAGTCTGACAAACATAAAATGGTATTTTTGCACTATTAAGATGAATCCCAAAGAGCTATTAACTGAAAACCTTTCACATCTGCTGTTCATTGAAGTCTCATCAAAAATATTCTCAGTGCAAGGGTCAAAAATCCATTCTTAATGAAGGCAAACAGGGAGAAAAGGCTGAGGTATCCCAGATTATTCCAGAAATTGAGTGAATTTATTAGGTCTGGTGGAGTGATGAACCCTAATGTGGTTCAGGTCAGGATAGAGTGTCTGCAGCCCTCTGTAACACACGGTGGAGGCTGTGCCATGGTTTGTGGCTGCATTTCAGCCAGTGGTGTTGGAGACCCACAATGCAATTCCACCTGGACAGCACCTCAACAGCTTCATTTTTCAGCATTATTGCAAACGGTACCTGAGTAGAAAAGCACCTAGTGTTACATTATCAGTCATGGATTGGCCTCTGCAGAGCTCGGACCTCAACATTACTGAAGCAGTGTGGGATCATGTTGACAGAGAACAGAAGAAAAGGCAGAGCTTTGAATGTCCTTCAGGAAGTCTGGAGAACTATTCCTGAAGACTCCTTAAAGACATGACAAGTGTGACTGTGCTGGAGAATAAATGTCATCATACCAAATATTGACTTTCAGGCTCATTAAATCTGTACAGTTATTTTTATACACTGTATTTCCATATACATTTTCAGATATTTCAACAAATCACTGTTTTCCTAACAAGAAATGTAAATTGCACCAAAGAGCTGGTTGGTTAAATATCCTGTCTGAATGAGCCTGACATTTGCGCCTCCTTCACATAATGCTCTGAGGAGTAAATGCTCCACTTGCGCTATAACAGCTTTAGAGTGCTCCAGAGGTGCTAGCTTCCTACTCCGACAGAAGCTGGAGATATTCCTAATAAATAACAGCTCAACTTCACTATAACATAAGTCTTTCTATTTCATTTGGCTTACAACTGCTCAACCCGAACCAGCTTCTTTTCATTGAAGACGAGTAGCCGGGGCTGAGTAACGCTGTCTGGCAGAATCTTCGTGATTCTCCCCCCGCCCCATGTGCTTTTGGGTTTTTCTCCTTCTCTCCTCCGCTGTTGCTTTGATCACAGCAAACAAGTAAATGGCTGCACTACGGGCACAACGCTCTGAGGCAGAGGAGAGTGGGAGAAGAAGAATAAAATAGTGTCTGCCTGCCTCGAAGCATGCCGAAAGACAAAGCATCCAGTTTTCTTAGAGACATTAAATGTGACAGTTTCACTGAGCAAACTTGCTTGTAGTTTCCAGTGGACTAATTCCCACTGGAAAAAAAGATCCACTTACATAAATGAAGCTGCACCTTTGAATCGTTCCTACAAACAGCCTGACACAGTGACATATATTATTCTCGCTGCAAAAATCGCACTTTGAGTCGAAACAAAAATCCTGAGACGTGTTCAAAAGGTGCTTGATAAATGCGTCTAGTACTTGAGCAACAAATCCATTTCCTGCTCTGCGTGTCTGCTGCCAAAAGTGCATTAAGGTCAAACAACAATCAGGCTGTGGAGGGGGGATTAAAGTGTTCCTCAATGCAGTGACTTGATTTAGTCTTATTCTAAAATGAGGCCGGTTCTGATTCAGTCTCTGAGTGGAATAAGGAGACTTATTGATTGTTGTTTCAAGGTTTTACGGCAGACGCGAGAGTTATGGCGGTCGGGGCCGTTATCGGCTCTCTGCCAAGAAAAGGGATCCGGGCGCCGTCAGCAAACTATGCCGGCGCTCCATAAACAAAGTGAGCTGGGTGGCATTTTTCTCTTTCTTTCTTCTTTCAGCAAACAAAACCCACTCTGCACACACAGCATACACAACAACTGAGAAGTAACATTACCATAAATGTGGTTTTATTAATAATAACAGTATCTCTTTTAATGAACATTGCAGATACATAATAGAAAATAAATCAGAAAACAGGAAAGACGTCGTCTCACGAGTCGTGAAAGTGCCTGGAATAATTCTGTGCTATATATTGTCGTTGTTATTCATCACCGTTTGTCACCGTGTCACTCGTCAAAACCACGCCAGCCACCAGAAAAGCTCCCAATTCGTCGTTGTGAAACAATAGTGCGTATCACCGCCCCCCCCGCTAAGAAAAAGTTTGCATTCCCACGGCTTCCCAAAAGCTGGAGCGCTGAGCATCGGACTCCAGTCGAACTCTCTCTTGGATTGGACGCGTAGCATTTCTACTTTGAGAGGCGTTGTGAATAATGACCACCGGTTTTCATGAATATGGCTAGATTGTCTTCATCTTAATCGTGTTATTGTCTTGATCATATTTACACAATGCCACATCAAAGAGCACAATACACTCTAATCCGTGTTACTTTTGGCAGGAGGGACAGGTGGAGTGGATAAAAGCAGGCCTGGCTCTCAATGATTTGTAGGGTGACTGAAAAAAAAAAAAAAAAAAAAGTCAAAATGCAAAATTCTCAGCTTACAGAAAAAATCCAGGAATCATCTGAAATATAGTTTTTGAAAATAGATGGCGGGGGTGGGGGGGCAGAACACAAATGTAATTTATTGTTTAAAGATTCATAACATTGCATATTTTATGGCACTAAGTTAAACATCTATGAGATGCTGCAGGTATTTTAGTATGAGGTTAGTTTGTGTGTGTGCGTGTGTTTTTTTTTTAAAGAGATCAAATATTATGGCACAGCTGCAGGAGGAGTAAGTGCACAGGCTGCCTTCATGGGTCTGAGTCACAGGCTGCATATAGAAGATGGACAAAGCCTTTGCGTCTCAAACGTAAGTGCCAGTGCAGAAAAGCATTCCTGCTAATGGCCAGGTGGAGACGACTCCTCTGGCTGTGAAAAGAACTCAGGAAAAAATGACCGTACCTGTCGCATGAGCTGCACTCTCAGGAAACCTTTATGGTCTCGATCGCTGTGTCAAGATGATTAAATGGAATGTGGGTGAAAAAGTGCCAAATTACAACAACAGTCATCTCAAGGCGCTTTTTACTGCGAGGTGCAGACCCAAATTTGGGAGAAACCCCCCGGAAAATGGAAAGCTTCCTGTCGCCTCTCGTGAGCACACACTCGGTGACGGTGGGAAGGAAAAACTCCCTTTTAACAGGAAGAAACCTCTGGCAGTGTGAGCGTTCACGTTCCTCAGTTTCAGATCCATCGCTGGCTTGACTTGCAAAGGTTCGCAACATCAAAATACCGACATTTCAAATCTTACTATGCGAGAACAGATCTGAACTGCATGACACTGTACCAGTTTCGTGACTGAGAATGGTAGGCTTTAGCTTGCTTTGATCTAATGTAGCATCTCTACTGTAGTTATATATAAACTGAGACTGAATTAGCATTTTTTAAAATAAATTCTTGTCACTGTTAAGCATTAATTATATCGTTTGGAAGGGACTGATTCTAAAAGGCTATTGGTTTTCAGGTGGTTATTGGTCATTAGCTCAAAAAATATAATCCTCTAAATGTTACTTTCATACTAAGAACTACACATCTCATAAGTTAGCACGTTTCTGCACGGTATCTTCCGACTCATTTTGAAATGAAAGGCTTACCGCCGCTGCCCTCTGAGTGAGATGTGCAAGGCCTGTTTTTATTTATCAGAGAGCGCGCCTCAACTCACTTCCACTGACATGGTGGACGGCAAACGAATAACAGCTGTCATCTGAGAGCAAATGAATAAGTGAGATTAGCCCTGGACAGCCTTGTTTGGTCCTACAGAGGAAAGCAGGTGGACTTAATGCTTCAGGTGACCGTGGATGTCATGGCTTTCCTCCTCCGTCCGCGCTGACATCATCGATAGCTACTTCCACTGTGAAGCGCCGAGATGAGATCGACAGATGTAACGTAACAAGTCTGCCGCGCTGCTGTGAGCGGTGCGTTTGAAATGCCGAAACTCCCCTCTCCCCCCCTTTGTAACGACGAAAACACAAACGTCTTCTGTTTTTTAATATAAGGGTAAGACATTTAGTGAACGACCTATTGATTTTCGTGAGCTATGCAGTTCCACGTAAACGTTTTTATTTTTTTTCTTTTACTAGATATTTCCCCAACTCCTTCTGTCAGAAATGTCATAACTTCTCTAAGCAAATATCC
This sequence comes from Maylandia zebra, assembly GCF_041146795.1. Taxonomy (NCBI): domain Eukaryota; kingdom Metazoa; phylum Chordata; class Actinopteri; order Cichliformes; family Cichlidae; genus Maylandia; species Maylandia zebra. The sequence goes on along the minus strand of NC_135188.1, from coordinate 39,637,719 downwards.
CTCAGTTACAAAAATAGACTTTTCTTTTTTCATAAAATAATACACATAATTACTTCGCAGTGATATAATCTTTTTGTTAAGGTAAATAGCAAGGCTGTTTTAAAAGTAAATATTGTGAGAGAAACAGAGATGTGAAGCCTAGCACCATATTCCTCAACCCCCCCCCCCCACCCCACCCCACCCACCCACCTGCACAGGTACGACTCCTCCGAAAGCATTCGATGAATTAGGGGAAACCCACTACCCCCCACCCTCCCCATGTGTTTTCTGGACTCCAAGTTTTGCATATTCTGGTTGAGGCCAGATTCTCAACCCTGAAACTCAAATCCAAATCTTACTCGTCTCCCGAAGGCTGTGACTTGTATTCCCAACCCCATTAAAAATAAAAAGAATTAACCGCACCCCCCCCCCCAAAAAAAACTTTAGAAACTACACCAGCAAAACAAATGAAAAAAATAAAGGTAACAACGGTTTAACCGACACGTCTCACAGGCCTTCACTGCTTCACTTTTTGTACAAACTGAAAGAAAAGAATAAAAAACATAAAATAATAAAAATGAGTCCCAAAGAAAGAAGAAACAAGTCCCAAAACACTGTTGCTACAAAGAATTAGAAAAACGTATGTACAGGACCCTGTATTCCTCGACTCTCGGGGTAAATGATCATAGGTGTTGGCTTGTGTTACGTGAGTGTTTATACAGGCATACAAAAAAAGTTCTCCTTGCTTCTTCTTCTTCTTTTTTTGTTGATGTTCAGTTTCAATAAAAGCTCGAATTGGACAAAAAACAAACAAACAAACAAAAAAGAAAACATTGCCACCACCTTCTCCAGCAGTTTGAAGCCCCTCCCCTCCTTCGGTTGTTTCCTGGTGCAAAATTCAACAGCAGCAAGTAGCTTAGTGCCATTTAGGTTCACCTGGCTCCTTTCAGGGTCTGAGTGCCAGTGGTTAGTCCTCCCTGTGACAGACATCATAAAGATCCACAGTCTACCCCGCCCGGCGCTGTCACCATATAACGCTAGATATACTGGTCTCTCTGGGAAGCAGCGGCAGCATGGCGTTGTTGCCGTGGGCCTCTTCCAGGCTCTGCTGCCGGGGTGACTTGGACTGCGGCCGCTGTCCGTTGATGAGCGTCATGGGGATGTTGCAGTAGGTGTGCTGGTTGCCTAGCGAGGACAGCGGCGGGAGCGTGCCGCCTTGTGGCAGGTCGTAGTCGTAGCTACGGTAATAGTGTTTCTGCCTCATCTGGGTGTGGCAAGAGTTGTGAAAGGTCGAGCGTAAGTCCGGGTGCGCCGTCGCCATGGCGGTGGAGGTGGCCGCCGCCATGGAGATGGCCGAGACGGTCTGGAGCTCCCCGAAGGGGCCCTGCTCGCTGACGTCCAGCACCTGCTCGTGGGAGATGCTCAGGGGCTCCATGCGCTTGAAGGGCATTTCATACAGCAGCTGCTTCCAGAACTTGGAGGTGAGCTTGTTGCTGGACGGTCCGCGCCACTTGATGACCGTGAGCATCTTGATGGTGTGTTTGAGGGCTTCCACTTCCTGGTAGTTCATGATGCCGCGCAGCTCGGCACACTCGATCAGGATTACTTTGATCTCGCCGGTCACCAGCATGTTGCGCAGCCGCGTCTCCAGCTCAAAGATGCTCCACCCCCTCCGCACCACATAGCTGGGGGTCATGACGATGATGAGCCGCTTGCTCTGGTCCACGCAGCGCGCTACGTCCTCGATGTAGGCTGGATTCACAGACAGAGAGACAGAAAAGTATATCTTTTGATGAATCAGCACGATCATATATAGACATTATTTGTTTCTGTTAGCCAGAGACTGTATATAAAAGATGAATGTAACCTCCTGCTCTAAAAACTGAAGCCTGTGCACAAGTCATCTGCAAACTCATCAGCTAGTCTAGAGCTTTTGGTTTTTGGTGCTTACAGTGCAGCAGATAATGGCTCATTCTTCTACTTTATGCAACAGGCATAATTTATAAATGCAAGTAAATATAAATGATTTAAAGACCTGAGTTATTTTCAAATTCTAGCCTTTCATTTCTAGATTCCATCTCAACAAAACTGTTCTATTTTCCACACAGACCTCAAATCTTTGCTAAAACATGATTGGTCAATAGAACGCGGCCTGCATGTGGACAACTGGAAATGAGGATACCTCTGACACTAAAAATCTCATTCCTTGCCTACAGATTATATACATTCATACACTGTTCAGTTTAAGGAACATTTTGAAATCAAATTAGATCTCAGTCAACCTACAGAGGGCAGAATTCAAAGACAGCTTGAAAATGAAAGGGAAAAAATTATCCCTAAGTCTAGTACACAAAATTGTACTCAGTAGTTTTTATGACACCCATGTGCTTGAATGCATGGCTGACAACACTGGGGCATGCACCCTAATGAGACCAAACAGTGTCCTCGGGATCTCCTCTCAGATCTGGACCAGGGCATCACTAAACTCCTGGACAGTCTGAGGTACAAACTAGTAGCGTGGGATGGACCAAAACATAGGCTACGTTCACACTGCAGGCGAAAGTGCATCAAATCCAACTTTTTTGACCCTATGCGATCCATATCCGATCATGGTATGACAGTGTGAACGGCACAAATCCGATATTTTCAAATCCGATCTGGTACTGAATCTGATACATATCCGATGTTTCAGAAAGCAACTGCTGTTTGAACGGTCAGGTCGCATTAAATCCGTCTTTTACGTCACCGACACAAGACAGACGCCAATTATCAGCTCCGGAGAAGCGCCCGATAAGACATCGCGAACGCTTCCTGGCCATCCAGTGTAGATGTCAGTGAAACTGTTGGGAAGACAACGTTGGAGAAACGTGAACATTTTATTTGTACTGTATAATCTGCAGATTCTGACAGAAGTCTGCAATCATCCTTTGAAGCACCGCTCCTCTCTAAAACAGCAATAAGGATAATTATTAGGTTATTTACATTATTATGTGAATAACAAAATAACTTAAAGTAAAAATTGGGAAACGTAAAGTCCGAAGTCTTTATATTAAGGACCATCAGTCAAACAATATTGTTGTGTGTGACGTCTTGTTTTGCGCATGCGGGCCGCTTTGAGGGTTCACACTAGAGCGCGTTTGCTGTCGCATTTTATTTGTAGTGTGAACGAGCAGACAAAAGAATCGGATTTGATCAAAAAATCGGAATTGAGCATTAAGACCTGCAGAGTGAACGTAGCCATAATGTGCCAGAGGTTTCGGCTATTGGATGTGAGCATGGAGACCAGTCAATGGAATCAATTCCTTCATACTCCAGGAACTGCCTTATTACTCTTGCCACATATGTCCGGGCATTGTCATGCACTGGGAGGAACCCAGGGCCCACTGTAAACAGTAAATGAACTGGTTCTTATTTCGCGCTTTTCTACTCTGAGTGCTCAAACCTGCTCTACCACCTGAGCTACAGTCACTCTACCAGCGTAGGGTCTGACAATGGATCCAAAGATTTCATCCCGTTGACTAATGGCAATCAGAGTGCCGTTACCTCACCTGTAGAGGTCAGTGCATGACGCAGTACTGACCCACTACCAAAACAGTCTATCTGGATGATGTTACAGGCAGCATAACATTCTCAAAGGCTTCTGTAGACCCTTTCACGTCTCTCACATCTTCTCAGGGTGAACCTGCTGACATCTGTGAAAAGCACAAATTGCCAATGATGGACCTGCCAATTCTGCTATTCTGTGGCAAATACCAGTCAGGTATGATGTGCCAGAGGTTTCGACAAAATACAATAATAAAATAAACATATTTTTATGGTCTCAGGCACTGCTCTTATTTAATTGATTTGATTTGATTGAAATAACAACACAGCGACACCCAAAGCGGTCAACTGCAGCTTTTGCTATCCAGCAGTGGCTACATCCATCTTTTACACACAGTCCAAACATTAAATCCATTTCTATTTTTAATTGTGCTCATTTGTTCAATCGAAACAAACTGTAATTGTACATGAAACTACAGAGAGCTAATATGTGATGAAAATATGCTGAAACACATTACACAGGCTATTTGAAGAACTCTCTTGGCCTCATAGCGGCTTCTTACCCAACAGCTTCCTTTTTATCAAAATTTCAAACAAACAAGTCCAATTACCAGACGAAAAAGTGTGACGTTTAGGGGGGAAAAACAAAAAAGACCGAAAGCTGAGGACGTGAAACAAACATCACACATCTGACAGATTCTAAAATGTATCGCTGCTAAATTATTCCACCATCTGGCGTCAGGATACTGAGGCATAAAGTGAAGATAAAATAGATTTGTGATTATAGATCCTCACTTAAATAAACAGCTATAGTCTATGCCGCATTTAATAAGAAGATGTACTTGTAGTAACAAGAGGCTTTAGATTCAGAGCTTAGCGAGACACCACTGTCAGCTTCGACTCATATCTATCATATACAGTAAATACAGTATTGTGTTTAATCAGCTGCTTGTGTTGTGATGAATGGGAAGAAGTGTTTCCACAGACCTGTCCTCTATGTGTGTGCAGCTAATGCTTCCTTTTAGCCTTTCTTGGCCGAGACAAAGACCAAGTGTCTCCTCACTGGAAGTTAGACGGGATTAACTGGGCTTTACCTCCCAATCAAAGCCCATGACCCTTGTGTGTGTGTGTGTGTGTGTGTGTGTGTGTGTGTGTGTGTGGGAGAGAGAGTATCTCGTGAGCTGCTTCTTTCAAGTCGCTCTGCCCGAGGCTTTGCGATGAGAGCGATCTGATTAGAGTAAACTTAGATTTGAAGTCGCTCTTTTCATCGACACAACAAGTTGGTCTCTTTACTGTTTGGTAATTGGTCCTCATGGGCTAATTTGCCACAATGTGTCCCTGAAGCTTAAAGTCTTCACTTTGGGTTTATTCAGTTTAGGTTAAACTAAGTTTTTCCATCTTATCGTGACTAAAACAAACATGAAGGGATAAATAAATGGATACAGTATCATTAGCTAATGAGTAGAAGATTCATTTTAATGTTTTGAATTGATTAAAGTGAAAGTAAATCTGCCCTCTCGAGGGTTGCGGCGTGATAAAACTTTATAGCTTTATAGATTAAATCCCCCCTTTCAGAGATTTTACAAGCTTTACAATCAAACTGTTGCATGAGCAATAATTGATTCACATCTGCATAAAACCTAAATTACACGGGGCAGGAAATCACAGTGGCTCTGCTCTCGATTGTTTGTCTCTGAAAGAAAACAATAATAATGTTAAAAAAAAGTCTAAAGTGCAAATAGCCCAGCTCAATAAGATTAGCTATGTGGGAAATAAATGTCTTCCTACTTTGAGTGTTTTGCAGCAGATGCCCCTCCCACTGCCCCCTAACCAAAATACACAATTTCTGTAGAAAATTACACCTCAATTTCACTTCTTTTTACTGCAGTCGGATATTTTGAGCTTGAATACAATTTTTGAAAACATTTTGTGACTGACAACCTCAGTCCAGCCCATCTAATTTAAAAAAACACAATAAAGAAACATGCAGAGGAAATGAGCTGTGTTTATTCTTATGCATTGGTAACGCTTTATACTAATGGACACAGTAACTTACACAGTTACTAATACGTTTATCAGCTGTTCCAGAATAAGTACTGATCCAGAACTTAAAAATGAAACAATAAGTAAGAGGGAATAATAAGGATATGAACGGTGCCGTTACCGATATTTGATGACTTAGAAATTTGAAACGCTGCTATTGGAAGATTTTTTTTTCTCTCTGAGACACATATAACATAAACAGATTATTTATTTTCTCATTCATACCCAACTTGGCTCTGATTAGTTGGCTGCTGTGTTTGTGGTGTTACAAACACACATTAGTTACAGGAAATTTACAGAGCGGTGGACAAACTATGCAATGTCAGCACTCCTGAGAAGGATGTAGGGTGTTTCTAACATCTTCTTTCATTTTATAATTGTTGCCAGTCGCTATAAACACAGATACTGATAGACTGAAAGATAGCCAATATCAACCAATAATATCGGCCTGTTAATAAATTGGTCAGCTCAACAGATGACGCGCTAACATGTAGTATTTCTCAGCTCAATGCTTATTATCTATAGTGAAATTCTGGACCATAGTGATTATAAAAACTTTGAAAAATACTAATTAATGATTAACAAGATGTCAGGCTACTGATTCCTCATGTTTATGTCCTTTATTGTAAAGTGTTACCAAAGACTGTATAAGCTGCACTCAATGGCTACTACATAACTTTTAAATGCTCTCAAAGATCAAAGATTTATCTAAAAACAAACATTTTTTTCAGTCAGAACAATCATGTCAAAGCCTTTTAATACAAAGTGCAGCCACAATCACTTTCTACATTACTGATCTGATCAGAAAGTCTTTGTCGGAGTGTGTCGGCACGAGCGTTAAAGATCTGGGGAAGAAGTACCTCTAAGTAGTCTTGTGTCATCCTGGAAATGATCATTGGTGAAACCTAAACATAGATATTTACATTCAAAGGTCGATTAAAAGATTCGCAGAACATTTGTTTACATTAAAAACAATTGTGTGAATGCGGGGACATGGCTCTGGCATAAACTGTGTTTCTCCACTGATGCGCTGGTAGCGATTGTGAAACGATAAGCACGCTGATCAGTTTATTCCAGTTTAATATGGGACACGTAGCATAAAAAAGCAAAGGAATTGGACATAGTTCAGCCAAGACTTGTTACTTCTGGTATATGTTAAAAAAATACTCAGTGTGCACTAGATGAGTGTGTCAGAAACGTATAACAGTGGTATAATACGTTCACCCAGCATACTGTGGCATTACATGTTACAATCAGCAGCTCAGGAGAAAGATTGTTGACACACGCTGACGTCCCAAATGGCCAAACTGTGTTTATCTATAGCTGTGGATTACACTTTATTATATCAGCTGTTGAGATGCTAATACATTCCCAATGGGAGCTAAATGTTTATACATAGACATGATAGACCAGCAAGCTGTGCCACCGAGCTGCAACTGTGGCAGATGTACTTCAGATTTCTCTCCATCCTTGCATTTTTATGCCATTTTTCCCATATTACAACAGTCCCCCTGTATGGAGCATGTAATCACAGCAAGGGATTTGGTTTACAACCTTTGCACAATTCCACTGAGGAGGAGCATAATTAGTAATGGTGCTATGTGCAGGAAAGACAGGCAGTTGCAAGTATTCAAACGGATGCTAATAACATCATGATACCGAGCTCATCTTTGCGATCAGTTAATCAAAGATAAGCACAGGGCACGGTGAGAGGCTCCATTAGAAATATACTGTGGTAAAACATGCATTAATATCCATGCATAAAGAGATTTTTGATTGTACGGCTGACATCGTTACATAGCAGCATGCAGAGGCACACTTTGTATTGAGCTGGATTAGAAACATGGACCGTAATAACAGGGTTGACTCCTCCTGATAATTATGTTGCATATGTGATATAGGTTATTATGCCTCCCACAGGCTTAAAATGGTGCAGATCATGCACTTTAAATGCTAAAGCAGATAAATAATTAACCAGTATGTACAGCCCTTGCCTAGCATTTCAATGTTTTATGTTGCCTACTTGAAGTTATAATTTATATACTGTACCTTAATCTACTTATTAAATCAAGAATATACATAAAGTAGAAATATGAAGTGGAATAAAATTGAAGTAAAGTACATGTACTTTCATATATCCTGTTGACAACTGGTTGGATACTCACATTAAAAGTGGCTAAAGTTTCAAATAATTATGCCTCAAAGTGTCTCAAAACAATTTATGTGAGCCAAAAACTCGGGCTTCAGACAACGTTAAACACATGATTTCAAAGGTTTGGTCTTGCTTTGTTCCGTTGTAACAGACAGGTCTGTATAACAAGGCAGAGCTTACAAGCACTGACTGCGGAAGCCAGTCGAGGGGCAGCCTATCAGAAGACACAGCTTGTTTTGGATTGAAATGTGGAATAAAGGTTAAGTTTATGATAAATAAATAAAAGTTGAGATAAATAAGAATTCGTTTTTCTGTTTAAATAATCAACAACTGTACAACCAGTTTTTCACTGATCAGTTTTTGTATTTGATTCATTAAAATGTTATGAAAATGTTTAACAGGGGTGGACCCCTCAGGCTAGCCAAGCTAAACTGCAGTCGTTTTTTCAGAGGCACTTGTAACATTGCTGGCAAACTTTAAAAGGTTCACGGAATTGTGCTTAAAAATCCTCGTAAGTCGAACCCTCGTTCTAAGGTGCCTTTCCAAGATCACCCCCTAAAATAATCACATCGCATCGTATCAAATATTGCACATCCTTTCATATTGTATCATATATGCAACCCAAAGTTACTGCACACAGGATTAATGGATACAATTAAATGCCTTTTTTATTTTTTATAAATAGTGCAAGTGGTCGCTGCCTTAGATACAGCTTTTAATACTGGAACACAATTTTCTGACTATGAGCGAAATATTTTGAAGATAACTTAATTCATGGTCCCCTTATAAATAATAAAAAAAATAGTATTATTTTAGAATTCTTGTAATAAAATTTTGATCCAGCAGGTTTTTAAAGTGGGTTTGGTTGAGTTTCCCTTCAGGTAGAAGCAGTTAAATAGTCAACCTTTTATCCCTTAATTTTCATATGTCACAATCTTGATTCACTATTTTATCCATCTATTCCATTAGCAATCCATTTCATATCCCCATCTTTGGTGCCCTTTTATTGACTACATGTAGTGCTTAGACGTTACACGAGGAAGTGGTTTCTTTTAGGAGTATAATACTTAAAGAGGTTGTTCAGAACTGAACTGGTACTAGCATAATTCGTTTCTTGCTTACGTGAGGTTGGGCTAGCTATGTCCCATGATTTAATACTTAGCCATATATTCTCTCTTATAAATGTTGCCTTTAAAGGAAACTAAAGACTAAAACTGAAATTAAATGAATAAATAACACTAAACAAACTCTAAGCTATAACACTTTTAGCATACTCATCAACTTTTGCTCAGCCTTTGGTTATAAAAGCTAACTTTATAAAGATCATATGAAGCAATGACGGCCTCGCTAGTCTTTGTTATGCCACAACACAAACGCATAACAGAAAATAACAACAAACAAGGCATCACCACTGCAGCGACAACAGCAACACGAGCAACACCAAGCGACAAGAAAACATTCGACACAACGTGACATCGCCGTGAGAGAGAGAGCTTACTTCCTGTGGGGATCAAGTCCCTGTCTGGAATGAAGAGTTTATACCCATAATGCTTCTCCAGCACGTCGGGGAGGATCTCCAGGGCAAAGCGCTCCTCCTCTCGGGTCTCCTGGCTCCACTGGTCCGGGTCCACTTTGGTGTAGGACAAGTAGGCGTCGTAGTCCTTGTTATCTGCAGGTAGAGCAGGGGGTTTGGGGGGGGCAGACACTGACATGGGTGAAACGTGCCGGCTCGTGTTACACCTGGCTAATCAGTGATGCATTCGTTGCCTTCAGATCCTTTAAACTAGAACCTGTCATTTAGTTTAATAAAACCTGCAATCAAGCAGAAGCAGAGACAGAAAAATGAAGCCTTGGTCTCAGCACAATGAATACTTGCAATAAAAGCTGTAGTGCCTCTGCACCTCACTGTACTAAGCTGTAGTGCCTCTGCACCTCACTGTACTAAGCTGTAGTGCCTCTGCACCTCACTGTACTAAGCTGTAGTGCCTCTGCACCTCACTGTACAATACCTTGTGCAATACTTTTTGTAAATAGTCAACAGTGCAATAGACTCAATACTTGAAATGTGCAATTCACTTGTATTTTTATTTTTTATTCCTATTTATTCTATTTATCCCCTTTGTATATTTTATTTATATTTGTCTTTGTATTTATATATGTGTGTGTGTGTGTGTGTGTGTGTATATATATATATATATATAACAGTTCTGTAACTGTAACTTCGGTCGTTGCTGTGCTTTTTTTGGAAGTCGAATTTCCCAGAGGAACCCACCCGAGGGATTAATAAAGTTCTATCTTATCTTATCTTATCTTATCTAAAAAGCTCCCAAAACCACTTTGCTTCAATTAAATGTGTATACATTTTATGATTTCAACATAATGTTTCCTACTGTGGTCAGCAAAATTATGCGCTGTTATACCCCCAGATGCTCAAAATCTATTTTCACACTGGTATGCAGGGGAGCTATTCATTCACTGAGAGACTTCACCGAGACAGGACGCCTCCATTACACTGACCTCTGGGCACCTCTGCCCATCTGAGTGCTTTTCATTACTGCTCCGTCCCCACTGACGAATAATGTTGCCTTGATAGCTACTTTGCCCACTGCAGGCAAAACAAATTAGACTCCAGCCTGAGCTAAATGCCCGACGCGGCCTGCTAGGCCGGCACATGGCACGGATCCATCACCTACATGAAAGCTCTGATTGATGACGGATTTGAAAGGACTGAGAGGAGGAAAGACTTAACGCTTAATCTTCTTAAACAGGAGCAGTACTGTACGGTGAGTCAGGAGAATGAAGGACATGTCAGCCACTTTTTTACTCTGAACCTGATCAGTCATTTCAAAAGAGGTCAACAGGTTTTTAACCATTAAGTATGAAAACATAATAGCTTTTTATGTACTTTGCAGTTAGCAAAAACACATGAGCCGGTTTGAGCTGGTGAACTTAATCATAGCCGAGATACACTGATATTTGCAACTTTGTGGCAATGGTTTGACAATAATCTTTTTTGCTTCCACTCCCACTGTGCTACACGTGGAAATGAAAGCCTGTTTGGTACGGAAGAACTTCAGCGACCCGAGTTTTGTGCAAGACAGACCACGCTCTGTCTCCTTCCCAACATTTTATAATAGATTTATATCTATAATAGACAATTTCACAGTTCAAATGTAGAAATTAAATGTTTTTGTGCAGGTCGGAGTAAAGTCCTTCTCATTTTATCCACAGCCTTTGGGGACGAAAACGTAAGAGAAAACATCAGAGAATGCAGTTCCTCTAATGACCACTTGAGGGTGCAAAAATGCACCACTCCTCATAGACTCGCGTATTAAAATGACCAACTTTAGAGCAGAAATAAATGATGCCAAATGACTGTTTGACACAGGGTAAAACTTTAAAGTTGGGTTTGGGATATTTGGTTTATTTAAAAGGAACCCCGGCTTTTTAGACATGTTTGCGCTAAAATATGCACTGTGCTTTCAATAATATATATGTGGTGTTAAAATATGCCAAATGTTTTCCTTTTAAGCACATTTTATATAAAAGCGATTTACCAGTAGGCCGCCATTGTTATTTTCTTCTCAATGCACTCTGGGTAGTGACGTCATACGGTTGCATCGCATTGAGTTCACAGTTAGCGACGCACTGGAAATGGCTTCTGTTCAACCTTTCCAGTACTTAGTTTACATGAAGATGAAAACAATCGGTCACACGAGGACGCGAGAGTGGGGGAAAACTACTGGTGTCTATGCGGCTACTGAGAGCTTTTGTTGTAAAGAGCTCAATTTTATGGCAGCAGCTATCCATGGTATTGCATAACCGCATGATAAAAACATTAATAGAATTCTAATTTTTATTATACAGTGAAATTACAATATCGTTATTTTTACAGATTCTCCATGCAGCACAGTGCACCAAAACTTTTAAGCCATATGTCTTAATCCAGATGTTCTTTGGGCAGCCCTTGTTAGCCTCCATGACCGGTATAGTGCTGGTCTACCAAGTCATAACCAGGTCACTAATAGGCAAGTTAATTAATACGGCTGCTACACTATAGAAAACAAAACGGGTTAGCTGAACAAAAGCGCCTATACTGCCGACAACCAATACACGTCATCGTCCCAGAATACATTGTGTGCACAAAAACATGGCCGCTCCCACGGCTCCAAAAATGAATTAATGAATAACGGAAAACTCCTCAAGCATGTTTTTATGTAGTGGAGATCATTTGTAACATATTTAGAGTAACTTGTCATAATAGTCGGGGTTCCTTTGAACTATTCACAAGGTACCGGTGTCTGAGCACCTATGTGCGCTTCATATTATCCCAACTCCACCTCTCTTAAATCCTCTGGGTATAAAATAGAAACCATCTGACCCCCAACAAGTTTTGACTGGTGAACTTTTGTGACCTTTGGTGTTTACTCTGATAAAGATCAGCTCCAGTGCACGCCATATTTTTGGGCTTATGAAAATAAAATCATCAGATTCTATATGCTTTTTTATTCACTAAAAAGCATCACATCCGCACCACAATAGGAGGAAAGCACCATAACTGGGACACTCTGCTTGCATCTCTAATGAGTTTACCTCAAAGGCTGCGTTCACGCTGCGGCTCAGAGTTTTTGGAACTGCGAGTTCCTGTCTTAATTATGACTCGGCTCCCTCTGCTTTATAGTGGCCACCTGCAGCGTAGCAGCCATGTGGCGATGATGTTTAGTGTGTTGGAGAAGACAGGAGCAGAGAACGAGAGGGTTCAAGAGGAGGCAGTTTGGGATCAATTCTCAGCAGAGCATCACATTTTTTTATCCTTTAATATCCTCTCCATCCCACACTCCTGCTTCTCTCTGGACTGAGAGACTGTCAACAAGATTCACTTGCATCCCAGCGGGTAATCTCGATATTTGGGCTGGCGCGCACAACTCTTAGGTGACGCCTCGTAATTAATCCAACTTGTTTTTTTTGTTTTTTTATAACATGCAATTCATTTCACAGCGTCAGGGACATGTAAAAATAATTGAAATGTAACCTCATAATCACTCAGTATAACTAACTCTGAGGTTTATGTTCTGCTTCACAGAGACATAAATCTGCTTGTTTTTCTCTAGTAGCTTTTAAATGAAAGCTGTGTAGGCAGATCAAGGGCTATTTTAGTGGAGATGATTCATGCATCTGTTGTGAGAAAGAGAAAGCAGGGGAAGGACGAAAGCACGGGGTGAATCTAGGAGGTGCACTGATCCCCTGTTCGCTTGCGTTTCGATAGCTCGCTTATAGGAGGCTAGTGCTGTTCATCTGAGGTGTGCAACATATTTTTAAAATATATATCATCAAACAAACAAACAAAAAAACGCATCCGAGTCTTTGCTTCCTTGTCCCACATGCTGACTAACTTCGGCACGTGTGCTCTCTGTGTGCGTGGAGTCGGGGGGGTGCGTACGGGCACGGGGGCTCACAGTGAACTCTTGAACTCGCCATGGAGAGTGCCAAGAGAGTTGGAGGCGTAATCTCTGGGATATCTTTTGGCTCCATTACATTTAATGGAGAGTAGATTGGAACGTAACACACACACACTTAACTCTGTGCTTGAGGAGACACATGGCCTGGACTGCTAATGAGAAGATGACTCTTTGTTTTTAAGTAATGCTTTGTTTTTCATAATTCAGTATTCACTGAAATACTGCAATTCAATTTTTCTCAAAAATATGCCTTTGCCCTTGGTGTTTGGCTTGCATGCATTGCCATATTCTGGGTCTTGATCATACTCACACATTTTATCATGTAGTCACATAAAAAATAGAGTTTCAATAGACTCTATGGAGTCCTGCTAATCAAATGCAGTTGATGAATAGAAGCGTCAACACTTGTGAGCGCCTCTATAAAAGTTTTGGTAGTTTGCTGGTTTGGAGTGTGTGGGTGTGTGTTAACACAATGTCACAATCTTCCCAGGAGTGGACGTTCCACAGTGACGAGACCATGTAACCCTAACACACTGCAAAAAAACCCCAAGAGCTAAATCTCAGACTCTGATGGTCTCGGTTAGCATTTTGTATGTTAAAGTTCACAACAGCATCTGAACAATCTGATCTCCTTTGGACTTAAGAGACCAAAGTAGAGATGTTTGGCCATGATGCACAGCACAATGTTTGATAAAAACCAAATGCAGCACAAACATCTCACACTAACTGTGAAGCACGGTGGTGGTGGGGTGATGATTTGGGCTTGTTTTGCAGTCACAGGACCTGGGCACCTTGCAGTCGACCCTGAACTCCTCTGAATACCAAAGTATTCTAGAGTCAAATGTGTGGACATCTATCTGACAGCTAAAGTTTGTTCTTTTTGTATCACTAAGTTTTGGCCGATGAGCAAATGTACAACAGAACGGCTGGAAATAGAATAAAAGAAAAAAATCAAGGCATTGCAATGGGCCAGCTGAAGTCCAGACCTCAACTTAATTAAAATGCTGTGGGGAGACCTTAAGAGAGCTGTGCATAAGAGACTGATACAGTCATTCAGAAAATGATTACCTCAAGTAATTGATGATGAAGCCTCTTCTACAAGGTACTGAATAATAGGTCCTATGAAATCTTCCCTTTTCTTAAGAGTGTACAGAGTCTGCTCTCATTCAGATAATAAGGTGAGTCAGTACAATATATGTATGTATGTACAACGGTGGACACAAAAAAAAAGCCTCTAATCAGAGAAACTCTTACATTTGATAATTAACTGTTGGCCATCTGCTGGCATTAACTCTCTCTCTCTGTCAGATGTATTTTTTTTCTGTTTATTGAATAAAGAAAAATCTGAAGTTTTAAGTCAAATCAACAAATTACAACCAACAGCTGTACGTAACTTTACTGCCACAATGGGAACTATGGGTCATTTGAAAATCACAGGAAATTTTTCTATTTGAAAAGAAAAACGTAATGAAAAAAGTCTCATAGTTGGAGATCTAACATTGCAATAATAAATGAATCCATCCATTCTTCCACTTCAGCTCACAGGAGCTACAGTCTTAGCAGAAGCTGGCCAGACCTCCTCCTCCCCTGCCACGGCCTCCACCTCTAACCCAGCCAGCCATTTTATGGGTTTGTGCATCCTTAAATCCTCATTTCACCCCCTTTCCTCATATTTAGTGCCTTCCGTCAGAGTGGAGAAGGGGAGAGGGGTGCAGCCAACTCACCTTCTGACCCACAAAGCATCCTAAACAGATGCCCGAACATCCTAACGGGCTCCTTTTGAATCAGAGGATCAGTATTGACACCTTGAAGGCCAAAGGGGAAATCCTCTTACCGACTGTTCTGTTTGTTCTTAGTTTCTCGCAATTTCCCTCTTTGAGAAGAAGGAAACAATAGTAACTGTTTAAGCATTACAAACTGCCATTTCTTAACACAAACTCCTCATACATAGAGTATTTATTACAAAGCTCTCTCATTTCTACTTGACTTTGTCATCACAGATGAGCTACTTAATGCTGACCTCTGTTAGACACACTACTTCAAACAGGATGCATTACAGCCCCCTGTGGAAAAACCCCTGATATTCAGCAACGCCAAACCGCGCCGAACGCAGACGGAGACTCATAATTCTGCGGCACGCTGACAACGCTGACATTGGTATTTATGGCAGAGTGTTGATGAGCTCCCACCTCTTTGTCAAGCCCGCTCGGCTGTTGTCATCATGAAGCCTATTATTGATTCCACTGACACCCACACAATGTGACAAGCGAGTGGTCTTTAACTAAATTGCGCCGCTGACAAATAGCCGATGGTCCCTCCTATTGTTGCGTAAAGCTTACAATTTTGCATCTGGCAGAAGAGGGAGCCAGGCGTTCAATTAGTGCTTCGAGTGGCCGCCGAGAAACACATACAAGTTCTTGGCAGCGTGTGCAGCTACGCCGGGGGAAACATAAAATAGATATATAAATATTTATCTGTGCATTGGAGACACTGGCTTAAGCGCTTTATTGATGAAAAGTGCAGCTATATCGCCCTGTCAGTGCAGCAGTTACCATAGTGATGAGATCTCGGTTAACCACCTTCTGACTGTTTTTCTTCATTTCCAGCCCGTTTAATGCCTTACCCCCTATTTTACGTACGCGCCTTGTTAGATGCAGATGCGATTGAATGCCAAGAGGTGGCGGTGAAGAGATCTAATAGACCGCGGCGTGCTGGGAAGTATCGGGGGTGGGGTGAGGGGGGTCTCCTGAGAGCTCCAGAGGCAGAGTGCTGTGTCTTATTGAACCTGATCCCCTTCTAGTGAAGAGCAAATTGAAAATCTGTTTCTCTCTCCCAGCATTCACTCAGGTGGCGCAATTAAACGAGACAATTGCTGTTTGGCATTAAGTTCAAGGCGCGCCTTTTTTTCCCCTCCCGCCACCCTTTCTTTTTTGTTTTTTGCTTTTTTCTCCCCCCAACACAAACGCCTCTGGGCCATCCATTACGGCAAAGATCCATGGCCGGAAGCCTGACATAGCCAGAGGTAATGGCTTTCATTGAAACGTCTGATGTAGCAACCATCACAGTTTAGCAGAGCCGGGAGGGTACGAGGAGAGCAGCGGGCTACAGAATCCCTCCTTTTTTTACCTTTACCGCACATAACTCTGTCTCTTGCTGACTCTGTTTCCACCGCGTGCAGTCCCTCAGCCTCTCTGAAGTAATCTCATTCTCCCTGAATTCATTGCCGGGCTGGTACTTCAGAGACTCATTACAGGGGAATCAAATTAAAACTTGCTCCTTGTCTCAGTTTGATGCATTCTCAAGCCAAGACTCATCTACCAGGCCTGATTTTTTTCCTGTTTTTTTCCCTGTGTACTATTGGTAATGGGGCCTCAGAGTTTATGTTTTTGTCTGGCACGCCGGGCGATGTGTTTTGATTCGCTTTATGGCGAATGTGCGGCTGAATATATTACCCTTTAGCTCACACGCTTTCTCACATGTGGTTTGCATTCATGAGGAATAGAAATGGACATCAGAAATCACAAGACTCTATTGCCTTAGAAATTAAAAAAATGCATGTTGTGCTAATATCATCAAACTGCGGCAACAATTTGCACTTGGGCTGAAAGGCTAACTGACTAAAATGCATTGCATTAAAAAATAAACGTGGCCTAAGTTTATTTTTCCCACTTGGTCATCTACTGAAAGAACAAATTGCTGCTGTTGTGAGAATCAGGCTGCAAAATCCTGTTGCGTTTAAGCTGCTGTGTGTCTGATAAACTTTTAGACGGTTAAATAAGACTGTTGTCACCAGAAAATCAAAAGGTAATGGACTTCTCTATTGTGACTGAAGCTACTGTGGCTGCAGTTAGAGAGGCTGTTGTGATCTTTGCAGTTTCTCTGGGTTTCTATTGTACTCTAACCTTCTGCCTGTGGCTTCCATGTCATCCCTTTGTGAATGTCAGGAAAACAAAACCTAGCTTTTAAATAGATACAGCCACCATGACTTTCTCCACTGGTTTTCAAATTTGGATTTTAGCATTTTGTTCAACCCCATGTTGGGTCTTTACCTTACAATATAAAGCACCTTGAGATAACTGTTGTTATGATTTGACACTTCAATATTAATATAGTTGAATTGAATTGGATTTCTGAAGCTAGCCGGGATGTCATTGGCTAATGCTAATGCTAGGTTAGTAAGCTACTGTTTGGCACTTAACTGAGTTTAAAATGCTTCAAAAGGGAGAAAAGTCATAAAGATGTATGAGAGGTTTAATTCATTGACTTAAATTAGGTGTGACCACCCTCCTAGTAAAGCTCAACTTTGAGGCTTAACATAGTTCACAAATGTTGATTCAATGAACATTTAGCCTGTTTATAGCCAGCTTATAGTTAGCTGTTAAAAAATGTATTAATTTGCTATAAGCGTGTAAGTTCTCAGTCATCAGGGTCATGGTATTCTAAGGAGCTTGGAAAGAAAAGCTACTTAACTTCTTAATTGCTATAGAACCAAAACAGTTTCTTTGTTGAGCATTTTAACATGGGCGTTTGTGAGGACTGACTAATTTTAGAGGCGGCCTCAAGTGGCCGCATAAGGAATTGCACTTTTCATTGACTTCATTTTCTGATCTAGAACTGGCCTCTTGCTGCTTTATTTTGACATGTATTTATTTTCTTTGTTTGGCTTGCTGTGGTTTTTACTTTCTGACTTTGTTCTTTCAGTTTCATTATTGTATGATTGTGACATCTCTGTATATATTTATCTGTGTGCTTTCCTTAGATGTTGTCAGTTTGTCAGGTTCCTTACTCCATTGCCTTTTCTGACATTTACAAAACCCAATGCAAAGACTTTGAATATCTCATCATCTACAGATCATAATGTAATCAAATAATTCAGAGAATCTGGACAAATCTTTGTGTGCAAGAGACAAGGCTAAAAATCTGTTTTGGATGCCAGTGATCTTTGAGCCGTCAGTCTGCACTACAATGAAAGCAGTGGAAATCACTGCATTGACTCAGGAATCCCATATGAGCATAATCCAGAAATAACAGCATCTTCTCTTAGCTGAAGCTTGTTCAAAATGGAATGAGGCAAAGTGGAAAACTGTTCTTTGATCAGATGATTCATAATTTGAAGGTCTTTGTGATAAACATGGACGCCACATCTTTCAGACTAAAGAAGAGAGGAACCATCGACGCTCAGTTTGAAAGCCTGCGTCAGTGATGGCATAAGAGTAGACTCCAACGATTTAAATGGGCTGTCTGCAGTCCAGACTTTTCACCAACTGAAAACATCTGGAGTGTCATGAAATGAAAAGTTCAACCTGAGCTAATATGCTTTATGAAACACAAAAATGTCTACATTTAATGTTTAAATGTTGAAAGTGGGCGCCCAGAGGTTGAGCAGCAACTACTTGTGATTGGTGAAAAAATTCAGTGCAATCAACTGCTGTTTATTCCTCGTGACAAAGTGGTTATTGTTCTATATTTTACTCTTGTGAGCCGTTGAGAACTGTGAATAGATCGATGCCGTATAATCCCACAAAACAGCAGCTGCTTCAGTATAACCAAAAAAAAAGTTTACAAGATAAGCAGCTCTGAATAAAGTGACAGTGACACGTTGGGTAACATGGTGAAAGCAGCATATGTGAACTACAAGCGTTCACATTACTGGGTGAGTGGGTGTTAGTTACCCCATCTGCAACAGAATAATAATGGGAAAAAAATACACACAGTGACTAAATGTCCCCTAAAATAGAAAGCACATCAGCAGCAGCTGCTGCCGCCGCGCTCACAGCGCTTAAGTGATCAAGGCCGCACTGTCCCCTTTAAAGCTAAACTGTGCAGCTTTGCCTGTTGGAGGCTCTGAAACGCAACCAGTGAAAACTGTTTGAACAATCCAGTCTCCGTTACCCAGAGGTTGTGCTTTGTTATATAAGGAAACAGCACTCTCAGCGTGAACCTTTTTTTTTTGTTAACAAAGACGACAAGAAAAGGAGCCACATCAAGGATGGTGATGCTGTTTCGGGGACAGTCTACTGCATATGGATTGAAAAGATTTGTGAATGAGAAACTATCGTTTGCTCCTCTCTGTGTTATTTATACTTAGAAAAGATGCATACATTTACATAAAACTGTGCCACGTGCAGCTTTAAGATATGAAAAATGGCTCCGGTGTTTTCTTAGGTGATATCGGTTCAGGTCTGGAGATTTGATTCACACTGAGGGAAAGGACTCGTCGCCAAATATTATTAAAATGAATAACAACATCTTACCTCCATCTATATCCTCGCTGCCGAAGTGGTTCCTGTAGAAGAGCATGAGCTCGATCCGGTAGCACTTGTACAGCGTCACGAGGCAGATGAGCAGCATCAGGATGGCTCCCAGACCTCCGGCAAGCTCCACAGTGTACATCAGCTCCGCTAGTAAGCCAAAACATAGGGTGGAGTAGGGATGGGGGGTAAAAAACAGAGAGGAGTGAGAGGAAAAAACAAGCAGGATATCCAGTCTTCCAAAAAGTGCCAAAAATCACACCCTGCAAGCTGAAAAATTTCTCTGATTTCCAGTAAATGTGGATAACATGGGTGCTTCTCATTAGCATTTTTCATGCCTTCCCTCCTTTGCAAATTGATCCGCGGTGCAATCAATTTCCCTTATTTCTCCAGAAAGCGACTGCTTAGACCGACTTGTTTCCAACCATCAATTAACCATCCTCCTCCTTTTATAATCTGTGGCTGATTTCAAGCTTTTTGAAATTTTCAGAAAAAAGTTAAACAGGGTTTTAAGATTTGAGGATTTTGTAATCACAATAGTCATTTCGAGGTTTTGTTTCCCTTAAAAAAAACAAAAAAAAAAAATCTTTTTTACTGCAGACATTTGACTCTGCAAGACTACCTTTATTTTATCACAAATTCTTAGTCCTTTGCTTTTCTAATTCCCTTGTATTTCTTTTCTATTACACTGTGGTGCACTGGAGCAGGTTTGTATCCAGTAACGGAACAGCAGTAAATAATCAATCAAGAAGTAATGCGTGACGCGGTCACGATGGTTAAAAAAAAGCTATTTATTATTAATGAAATGGCTTTGTTGCACCTCCACATTTGTTTGCAAAAAAGGCTTTATGAGTCTCCCGTGGCTGCATTCATTCAGCGTGTGTTTGTGTCACTTTTTCTCGCTTTTCCTCTCCATCTTTTGCGTGTCGCTTATTGTGGCTGGACCGGATCCAGATGACACATAACTCAAAGCGGAATGAAAGTACAGCCAGTTCTATACCTGTCATTAAACGCCTCCTGGCTTGACTGGATAACAATAATAAAAAAAAGAAAACTCACACTGAGGCAACTAGTGCAACAATAGCATGTGACAGATCTGAGCACCGCGCTTATGAAGATCAGTTACATGAGAGCGGCTGCTGAGAGGTGAAGCTCCTGGCTGTTAGCTGAACTGCCCGGCACACAAACAGATCGAAGCAGCCTGCGCTTCCTGCCATCTGTCATCACTGCAGCCCGCCATTATCTCATGAAAACATGAAGGATCAGCGGACGCTAAATTCTAGGAACTTCACTGGTGATAATTCAGTTTTACAGTGATGTGCAAAAGTCTTGAGTCACGCCTCATTTCTTCATATTTTGCCAAGAAAATGAGAAATATGTGCAGTGATTTACTGTGATGTGAATGAACATGCATGGAAACACAGGCAAAAACACTTGTTATACAATTCTAACAAGCTTGAAAGTGAATATTTGGTATGACCCGTTTATTCTTTATCACAGCCTGAACATTCATAGGCAGCTTTCTCGTCATTTCTTTAGTTAATCTTCAGGAATAGTTCCCCAGGCTTGTTAAAGGACATTCAGGGCTCTTCTTTGGATGTTGGCTGCCTTTTCTTCTGTTCTCTGACAAGATGATCCCACACTGCTTCAGTAATGTTGAGGTTCGAGCTCTGGGGAGGCCAATCCATAATTGGTATTATGGTCATGCTGAAAAATGAAGATGTTACCAATCGGATGATTTCCAGATGGTATTTCATGGTGAACCAAAATCAGACTCCATCAGTTTTTATAGAATCTCCAACACCACTGTTTAAAGTGCTCCTCAAACCATGACATAGCCTCCACTGTGTTTCACAGATGACTATGGACACTCGCTGTTGTACCTCCTCATAGACTTTTCATTTCATCACTTCATCAGACTTGTTTCCACTTGTTTCAGTCCAGTTCTTGTGCAATATGGCATACCTCAGTCTTTTTCACTGTTTCCGTTCCATAAAAATGCCTTCTTCACAGCCACACTTCCATTTTTGAGGCTTCAGCAAACTTGACTCAACTAAAGGGTCAGATACATCTCTCATGTCCTGTGTCAGGTCTTTACTGGATTTTTTGTCCTGTTTCTTAAGAACCTGACTTGACTCAGACATTGTGTATTTGCTGTAGGTAGTTTTTAAGGCCTGCCACTTTTATCCTCTACTTGTCAAATTTCCTCAAACTTTTTAAGGACACACTGCACACCGTGTTGAGATATGGCACGTTTTCTACAAATAACTCTTTCGGAATCACTCTGTTGGTGCAAAAATGCAATTTTATGCCAGTACAAATAAAAAACACTATTTAAAATTGGATCTTTGCAAATTGTCTGTCATGTGTAGACAACACGGCTCATCCCTTGACTTATATGTCAGTGCTAAGTGGCTCAGCTAACTAAAAATGGTCAGGTACAAGGACTGCACTACAAAGAAAAAAGCAGCTAATGTTCAAAGAAAAACAATGAAAGAGCTTCTGAAAGCCTGGAGAACTACTGCTGAAGTCTGGCTCCTTGGGGGTAAATAAATGAGCCTTAAAACTATTGCACAGAGTGTTTATCTACTCATGGTATCTTAAAAAAGGTCCATACAATGACATTATTCAGTCAGAGTTTGCCTCGGGCAAATTGAAGGTGATATGTCACACTACTGGACAATGGACTCAACCATTAGGCTGCATGGTCTAGTAAGTTGCCTTGAAATTCAGGTCGTTTGCTTTGTCTTTTCGTGCTCTTGTCTCATTTTCAAGGCTTTTTCTTTGTTACAGTGTTTTCTGTCCATCTTTTGCGGTTTCCTTTTTGGCTACGCCTCACAAAATCTGGGTGGTCACCCTTCATTGGCTGACTAATGGACAACAGTAAAAAACCTGGACTGACTGCAAAGCTGCGCATACACATAAACACGGACAGAGAGGCCTCGTGTGCATCACCATCCATCACGGACGCACGTTTAACCCCGCTGGACTGCGCGATGCCCGTCCCACTGCAGCGGCCATCAGGCTGACAGCTCGCGTGATGAAGGATGATGTTCTGGAGAGCTAACGAGCACGGCGCGTGCCGCTTCATCACGCCTGTCCCGCGTCGACCTTCAGCCAAACTCACGGACGAACATATGCGCGAACGGGAAAAAAAAAATACTCAAAACAAACGTAGGGAAGCATAAACACAGCTTTACCCCACTGAGCCTCAGACTTTCTCGCTTTGCCTCAGTTTCTGTCACTTTGGCCACCAAGTATCATCCCGACTTAGTTTTCTCTGAGAGAGGTGCCTCAGCTAACAAGCACCACGAGAACCCGGATCCCTCGCTTCTTCTTTACCGTCCTTTCCCCCGCCACCCTCTCACTCTGCCGTCCTGCCGTAGCGCTCACCGCTTCTCCGCTCAGATATCTGGACAGAATAACGAGCCAGCTGCTTCTCAAGCAGCAGAGATTACAGCAGAGGAGGCCAATTCTTCTCTGCCTGGCATCCATATTGTAGCAGCGCTGCAGAGGGACAGATTAAGACAAATTAGCTCCTGACGACTAGAAGGCTGGATTTGATGGAGCCACATGGCATCGGGCAATTCATCATCTCGTTCTCTTGCCCCCATTTCTGCATCTCTCATCGTCTAGGGATGTGGATGAAAAGAGGGATGATGAAAAGGCGAAGCACTCATTAAGTAGTAAAATAAAATTTGGAAACCTGAACCTGCTGCTCTTCGCGTTCACAAATGGAGAATCTACGCTGAACTTCCAGTGCTGGGAGCAATTTACTGTCAGTGCTGCTGGTGTTGTTAATGCTGGGAGAATTCCAACTTCTCGATAGCAAGAAGAAGAAGTGGAAAAAAGGATGCTAAGACTTCATGCTATGCATATTCTGACTGATACGCCATGATTATCTACAACGAGGGGAAAGAGTAAAGTCATTCCGAGTGCTGTTTTCAGCTCCACGACACAAGTGAGGAGACACATTTTAGAAAAGCAGTGTTAACACTAACTAGTCCTGCATGGAACCTGCGCTCTACGGACGCAGCACAAAACCCCAAACAACACTGAATTGAGTCAATTTCACGTGGTCTCGCTATCCTGTGAGAGGACAGGGCTAATCTTCCCCTGTTTATTCTGAGATTCGACTTTGCAGCATAAGCCCCTTTAATATAGCAAATGGAGGGGAACTGGGCTGGCATCAAAGCTGGATCCAAAGCAGTAGGCTTAAAAGAGAAGAGAAATATCTTACTATGTTAATGTATTCAATGCTGACAACTTTAAGGATGCAAAGACACCTCCCCCCCTCGCTTCCTCTGGCCTTGCCTAATAAAAAAATATGAAAAAAAAAAAGACTTACATAACCACACTGAAGATGTGCATCTCTCTAAAAAAATCATCATGGAATCAACTTTCAAACAGTCGATCCTCAGTGAGGCGAAATCATAGGGAAATTTTAAAAAAAGTTTGCTTGGATAAAAACCCTGGAAGTGGGGAAGGGGCGGAGGAGACAGTCGCCAGTGATGAAAGATGAGAAAATGAGTGAGAGTTCAGCGATCAAAGGAGGATTTGTGTGTTGGGAGAGGTCACTGCCAGACACTCAAACAGCTTGTCTGGCATCACAACACCGAAGGCTGCCTCTCTCAGTAAGTAATTTCTCTTTCTCTCTCTCCCCCACGCAAACTAATGCTTCCTCAGGCTGAGGTGGATGAATAGGCTTTATGCACTATCCACCAAACTGTCCTATTTTCTTTCCCCGCCCGAGGCAGGAAACAACTGGTCAACTCCCAGGATCCCGCCAGTAGTTCTTCTTATTACTTGGTGAACTGCTGCAGGAGATTCTCTCCACTGTCAGAGTGGAGGCCTGTGGTATTAAATGGTGCTTTTGTCCTGGAAAGCTGTAACATCCTATTATTAAATATAAAGGCTACTCTATTCATCTGCTAGATTTATGTTGAAATGCACTTCCTGATTTAAATACCGATTTGTCTTTTTCCAGCTTGCACGTGAATCTGTGAGCTTGGCTCACCTTTCTTGACGAGTTGGACGTTGGCCTGTCGCCGCCCGTTGCCATTCTCCACGTAGCAGGAGTAGTTGCCCAGGTCGGCCTCCTCCAGAGACTCGATGGTCAGAGAGATCGAAACCTCCTGCTCTCCCAGGTGCTCCCGGATTGTCCTACAGGGGGGAGCAAAGAGCAAATGAACAATAAGCATGTGCAAGTTGGTGAAAATGAATCTCCTTAGGCTGGTAGCGTGCTTCGCAGTGAGTAACAGAGCAGGGCGGGGGCCAGGTAAACAAATGTTAATATAGTCATTAGTTTAATGACCCAAAAAGCTAGCTAATGGGGACTTCTGCTGAAGACCAGACACTTTATTACCTGAGCAGGACGCTATTTGTTTAATGTCCTTGAATTATTCCCACAAAAAACATCTAAACGCAGGGTTTGATTATAAAGCAGTCAAAGTAATTGGTTAGTTTATTTAGGTGCTTTATTGAGTAAATGTAGATAACTCCCTGTTTTGGCTTTTATTGGCCATATCTTTAATATTTCGGTTCACTCTCAACACTCTTATCAACTCCACTTTAGTCATTACTTCTGTAAAAGCAATAATAAACCTGCTATGCTCTTTCTGGCCTGCAATAAAATGGCATAAAATAGTGTGTTATTGGAGTATTTCGCTGCAGGATGTGGTACAGACCAAAACAGAAGCAACGCAGTGTCCTAGAACCCAACTAGCAGCATTGCTCTATGCTAGATGCATAAACTGGTATTGCAATGGGGTTATAAGATGTTGCACTGACCCAAGCTGATCAAAAGCATCAGTTATTGAAGCTTTAAATGTGGACTGTTTAATTACTTGGTCTCTTGGAGACAATATAACAAGTTAAAAATGCGCTGGGAAAATGTTGGCGAAGAGACGTGCGGATGAAGTATGGCTTCGAGGTTTGTTTTCATCAACTTTATTAATTTGTTGCTGTAACCTCAGCTGTGTAGTTGGCTGGTTCATGGTGGTTCTTTGTATAACGAGTAAGATTAGCTGTTAAGAGACCTAACCTCAGCATGCTTCATCCAGCAGACAAAGAACAGCAGCAATAATCAACAGCAAAATCCCCGTTCACGTGCACAACTTCATTCTCTGCGGCCTGCTGGAGCGGGGGGGCTAGTAGGAGGAGTTGGCCGTCCGACTGCGGTCTGGGGTGTGGGGCCTCCCTGCTGCTGCGGAGTCGGGGTGGTCTGCCTCTCCCCACCGCAGGGAAAAGGGTAACACCACCTGGGTCTGGGTGCAATTCCCCCCTCCAGGGGCAAGGGTACCTAGACCCGGTTTGTAGAGTACGCTTGGGGAGTGTGATTGTGTGTACAGCGTCTCTTTATGTCTGTCTCCACGTTGGTTGAGTGTGGAGTGAGTGCATATGAGAGCATGAGGGTGGGAATGGATGTTTGTGTCTGTGTGTGCCTGTATGTCTGTGTCTATATGTCAGGTTGGGTATCAGACGCCACCTCTCTGGGGACACCTCAGGCCCTCCAAGGTTTGGAGGCCTATCTCCACCCACCACCACTTCCCCTGCCGGTGGCGGACTCCCTCAGGTGTCGGTGTGTTGGTGGTTCTTTGTGTCTGGGGGTGGGCGTCCGGGTACACACCGGCTCACTCCTTGGCGGCCGCTTGTCGGGGCCTGGGGCCTGGGGCTCGCTCGGGCCCCTTTGGAGGTGGGGTGCCCCCGGCCTCTCGGCCTAGGGCTCGGTCACTCAGGCGCAGCTGGGGGCCGGCGGAGCTCACGGGCGCGTCACTGCAACCCCCCCTGGCTTCTGCTCCGCGGCTGCTGAGTGAGCCCTCATCTGGGACTCTCCTCAGCTCTTACTGGAACAGTGGCGCGGCTGCCCCTCTGTTGGTCTTCCATGGTCTCTTGTGTTCTGGGGTCCTCTGGATGTCTGGAGTTTTGATCTCCTCCATACCCGCTTCACACCCTGGAGGACGGGGCTGTGGCCCCCCCACACTCCCTAGCAGATCATTACATGGAGAAACCTTTGGAATGCAAGCATGCTGATCCACACAGGTATGCACACATGGGTATTCACAGACGCGGACTAAAGCTTTCTTGGCTGCTGCCTCAAAGCACACTGTGCGCTGTCTATCTTGCGTGCTGCACAATATCGTTTATTACTTAGTAAATACTGATATCTATGACTAGCTAGTTTATTGTGATGGTGCTTTGTTTTCTCTATTATTATGTTACTCTTTGTTGTTTGCTGTCTCCTCTGTTTGTTTGTTTGTTTGTTTTTTCTCCATACAGGTGACCCAGGAGTTTTTTTTTTTTTTTTTTTGTCTCTCTTCCCCCCCCTTCTCACCGTCTCTTCTCCCCTTGGGTTTTCTTTCTTTCTCTCCCCCTCTCTCTCTCATTCATTCCCCCTGTCCTATTTATTAAAAAAAAAAAAAAAAAAAAAAAAAAAAAATGACAAAGGATGAACTGAAGCTCTGCCATCACGTAATGTCGCATACTGCTGTTTCTGATGTCATTTAAAAAAAAAAAAAAAAAAAAAAAAAAAAAAAAAAAAAAAAAAAAAAGATTTAAATTGAAATATTCATTCAAATTAAAATAATTCATGATTTTATTAAATATAATTGCATTTTGAATTGGATGACAGCAGCACGTTGAAAAGAAAAAAGCTGGGAGAGTTCAATAATGATTAAGTCCTGTCTTTATTGTTTGTTTGACTCCTACATGTTAGCAGGAAAACACTTGACTGCGTAGCTGCCTAATGTTCAAGTGTCCTTAAAAGTCAGCTTCTAACTTGTGTAATTACTGTTTTGATAACTTTGTCTGTCTAAAGCTAAAAAGAATAAAGAACTTCAAGGCTTACTAACAACTTTTTTACTAGACCAGTGATAAAGCCACTTTATTATGTACAAAAACTGCTCGCTCATGCAAATATCTAACCAACCAACCAATCACAGGGCAGCAACTCAGTGCATTTAACCGAGTGGGTATGGTCAAGACGGCCCGTTAAAGTTCAACAAGACCAGATTGCTTCAAGATGGTGGGAACGCTCAATAACTCAAATAGCAACGCATTACAACCAATATATGCAGAAGAGCATCTCTGCTTTCATGTAGATGGGCTACAGCAGCAGAAGACCACTATGTATTAATAGACCTCTCTGCATTGAATCATATCTGTTATTAACCTCTGTCTCTCTTCCACAGCATGTCTTTATCCTGTCTTCCTTCTCTCACCCCAACCGGTCGCAGCAGATGGCCGCCCCTCCCTGAGCCTGGTTCTGCCGGAGGTTTCTTCCTGTTAAAAGGGAGTTTTTCCTTCCCACTGTTGCCAAAGTGCTTGCTCATAGGGGGTCATATGATTGTTGGGTTTTTCTCTGTATCTATGAAGCGCCTTGAGGCGACTTATGTTGTGATTTGGCGCTATATAAATAAAATTGAATTGAATTGAATCTCATTCCCAGTCAACTAAGAACAGGAAACTGAGCCTACAATTTGGAAAAACTTAGCCGGGTCTGATGACGTTTGAATTCTAATGCAGCAGATGGTACAGTCAGACTCCAGCTTTGGCCAAGTGGCAGTGTCATAAATAATTGCCTGCTTCCTTCATTTTTCTTACATTTTAAGGAACTGCTGCAAAAAGTGTTTGCCTGGTGCGGCGAGGCAGATATTGTAGACTTTTGGAGCTAACTCACTCCAAAGTCTCTCCTCTCTGCTTTGGACCCAAACACATAAGACAGCATTGGACTTTTGAGGTGCCATCGTGATGATGAAAGGCTGATTTGCTGTTTGAGCCAAAGGCAAGTGTTGAACATGAAATGTCTGATGGTGGACAGATTCTATCAATTAATCAGGAGAGATCGGCTAATGCTTTGCTGTGAAAAGCTTTTGGACTTTTGGTTGGTAAAATGAAGCTAAGATACAGATTGTTTGGTAAAATTTGGCAACATCATAACTTCAAACACGCTTTTGAGCAGGGATTCTAGCTGCCTCATTACTGAGGTGTACATAAAAGTAGCGTCTGAAAGCTTTTAACAAGTTTGTTTGAGACAATGAAACAAAAGGAACAGAAAGAATTCTGACTCAGAACGTGCAGGGCTGAAAGGGTACACGTGTTCTTATTCCAGTGTTTGCAGCTCTGAAAACACAGACTCCAAATACAAACGCTAGATCAGAAAAAAACAAAACAAAATTAAAGTCAAAAAGTCATAAGAGAGAATATTGACTCTTTAATAAAATATCTTACCAAAAGGTTCACCCCAAGTAAATCTGAATTCTGTCTACAGTGTGCATCTTAAAATCCATAAATCATAAGATACGATAAGATAAGAGATAAGATAGAACTTTATTAATCCCTCGGGTGGGTTCCTCTGGGAAATTCGACTTCCAAAAAGCACAGCAACGACCGAAGTTACAGTTACAGAATTGTTATATGTTATATATACACACACATATATATACACACACACACACATATACATATATATATATATATATACATATATATATATACACATATATACACATATACACATATATATATACACATATACACATATACACATATACACATACACATATACACATATATATATATATATACACACATATATATATACACATATACACATATATATATATACACACATACACACACACACACACATATATAAATACAGAGACAAATATAAATAAAATATACAAAGGGGATAAATAGAATAAATAGGAATAAAAAATAAAAATACAAGTGAATTGCACATTTCAAGTATTGAGTCTATTGCACTGTTGACTATTTACAAAAAGTATTGCACAAGGTATTGTACAGTGAGGTGAAGAGGCACTACAGCTTAGTTGTTCCCTCCTTTGTCCTCCTGTTTCCCCTCCCTCTCCCCTCCAGGGAGGAGTTAAACAGTCTGATGGCGTGTGGGACAAAGGAGTTTTTAAGTCTGTTAGTTCTTGTCTTGGGGAGAAGCAACCTGTCACTGAACAGACTCTTCTGATTGTTTATGGCCGTGTGCAGAGGATGCCCAGCATTGTTCATAATGTCCAGCAGTTTCTTTAATGTCCTTTTCTCTGCCACTGTCACCAGAGTGTCCAGCTTCATGCCGACCACAGAGCTAGCCTTCCTGATCAGTTTCTCCAGCCTGGATGAGTCCCTCTTTGCTGTGCTGCTCCCCCAGCACACCACAGCATAGAAAAGTACTCCAGCAACCACCGACTGGTAAAACATCCTCAGGAGCTTCCTGCAGATGTTAAAAGACCTCAGCCTCCTGAGGAAGTACAGTCGGCTTTGGGCTTTTTTATACAGGTGCTCTGTGTTGCATGACCAGTCCAGTTTATTGTCCACCCACAGCCCGAGGTACTTGTACTTGTTGACCACCTCCACCTCCTCCCCCTCTATCTGAACCGGCAGTGGACCTTCTCTGGACCTCCCGAAGTCCACAACCAGTTCCTTAGTCAACCTTGGACCTTGGAATTACTTCTGTCTGGGAAGAGTGCAATTCTGAGACACTGTCTGAGATAAACTATGCACTTTATACCTATACAGTGCATATCTGCAACTATTTTTCCCGAGTTCTAAAGACCAGGCATCTACAATAGACACAACCTCAGCTCAGTTCCAAGCTCTACTTTTTCCTGACATAAAGTATGTGCTAGCAACTTTTTTAGATGGTAGCATTTTAGCGCATCAGTGGAACAAAACTACATGAAGGTAGGAGCTGCCCGTCCGTGACTGCCGATAAGCAAACACCATATGAGTCATGACACATTTCCCCCATGAAAATTACTGCTCTGTTGACTCGCTGAGGCTCTTGACGTTGATTGCTTGTGACACATTGGTATGGGGATAATAGTGTGACTGTCACGATGCACTACAGCACCGACCTATCACACACATTTTGCCAGAAGGTTTAGCGAGATGATGTTTCTGTTACAAAGTACTCCCTTTTCTAGAAATCTATATACTCTCCCACATTACAAACAGCGTGTGCAAAGAGTAGAATCCATTGCTTCGACTATTTGATCACAGTTGGTGTACTGGAGAAACACTCTGATACTTGAAAGCTTATTTTCTTTTTCTCTTGGCAGGATATTGTGTTCATTAGCATAAAATGGATTTTCACAGCCTTCTCTTCATTATCATTGTCTCCCTTGTTTAAGAGAGGAGAAAGAATGGTGTCATACTGTAGCTAAGTGGCTTCAATGAGAAGAGTTGACACCAAAACCCTCAAAGTGTCGAGGTATATTCTCATAAATTTGAACAAAGTAAGCACTTTTTCCAACTAAGCTGTTCTGTACAAGAGCCTGGCTCCTATTTAATAATCTCCGGTAAGAGGTAAATCCCTTTTCAGCTTAGAAATCAGACCATGTGGCTTTTCTCAGAAAAATTCAAAGCTTCAGAAAGTGAAAGAAAATAACACTATTAATGCGTGGGTCTATATTTAAGGGTGAAAAATAAAAATAACCTAAAGTTTAACATCAGTCACCAAGAGAAACAGTCTCACATGACGGCCTCATAGGAGACTTCCACGGATCACTAGAGTCATTTCGTAACATCTCACTATCTCACTATGTCAGTGGAAAAATTCCACCTCCACCATGGACATGGTGCCGGTATTGGTGAAGAGCGTTTGAGCTTTTTGAGGACCAACTCATATTTCAAAAAGTTTGTACGAGCACAGTATGAGATAATAATACCGTCAGATAATCATGGTGGACAAAGGCTAGGCTGCCTCTCCCAGGCACTGGTAAATTCCTTCCTCTCCAATTCCACTAAAGTCAGGTTCCCACTTTGAGCACCAGCACTTTAATAGTAAACCAGTGCTAAACAGTTTATTTATTTATTGGTATATTTCTTTGGTGTTAATGCATCAAAATGGTTATAAATGAGGCACTTTGTTGGTGGAGAAGAAATAAAACGAAAGTGAAATGGTAGAAGAAATATCAAAATATCAAGTTTAATTGATTCTAAAGTTTAAGAACTGTTGAATTAAAAAAATTCTACAGCTCATCAGTCATCAAGCATATTTTCAATGTGATAGACATAAAAAAGCAACTGAAAAGCAGTGCGTGTATGTCTGTTCTGTTAATGTCAGTGAACATTTACAAGTTGGATATATCAGGCATAGTAATTTATGGCGACATTACGCCTATGTTACATGTACTGGTATGCTGTTAATATGTTACATGTACGCTATGTCAGTGCTTCCCAACCACTGTGTTGCGGCACATAGGTGTGCCGTGAGAAATGATCAGGTGTGCCATAGAAGATTATCTAGTTTCACCTGATTGGTACTCTAAGCCAGCGGTCCCCAACCTTTTTTGCGCCACGGACCGGTTTATGCCCGACATTATTTTCACGGACCGGCCTTTAAGGTATCGCGGATAAATACAACAAAATAAAACTAGTACCGGTACCGAAAAAAGAAGATTTATTCATAACACACGTGAAAAGACCCAGGAAAACCGAGTAAACGATAAAAACGATAACAAAATAATGCTGAAAACCGATAAAAACCCTGAAAACCATACATTTCATACCTGAGCCTCAACTCTCGCGGCTCGGGGGTTGGGGACCGCTGCTCTAAGCGATCGGCGTGAGAAACAGGCAGAACAATTACATTCTCTTACACTAGAGGGCAGTACCACTTCTTGCTCCAATTAAATGGGTTGCCAACTGCCAGTAAAACAGAAGAAGAAATTACATAGTCATGCTACGAGTGAGACAACGCAGCGCGCAATAGTAATAGGTAAATATTTAAAAAGTAAAAGTATTCAGTCTGATCTTGGTCCTAGAATTCCGAGCCAGATGAAGGTCCTAGCATAAGCAGTGGTCAGAGGAAAGACAAAAAAAGGTATACTTGGGACAAGTCAGGCAAATTCCACTATGTCTGGTACACAGGGCTTTTTCTAATGTGAAACGTGCCGTGGCTCCAAAAGGATGGGAGACACTGCGCTATGTGTACGTTATTGTTCGCAAATACATTTTGCCAAACAATTTTTACTGCAGTGACACTTTAGGGTGACTAGAATGTGACACTAATTGTGCCCATAACTGATTACTTTGTCTTACACAATGAATATAAATATAAAGAAAATCAATGTTTTTATTGTCATTTTTTGGTGTTTAGCTATTTCTTACATCTCATCTAACCTTTATCACATCTTACTATATACAGAAGATAAAAAGCAAAACATACACCAAGCCTAGCTGTAACCAGACAGAGCAGAGACATTATTTCCCATTATTTCTGTTCTCCAAGAAGGCACAACCTCAGCTACATGAGGTATGATATGATGATGTGAGATGGCAGGGGCTAGTAGGTAAAAAGAATGCCTACTGGTAATATCTATGGAAGTGATTACAGATGATAAAAACCATTCAAATGGATTGAGAACATAAAAAATGAGTGTTTTCCATAGCAGGATACCTGACCTCAAGTCAGTCCATTTCACAGTTAACCAGAATTAGCATAAAACAGGTACTAAACAAAACATTGGAAAATAAAGATCAATGTCTACTTATAAAGCCTGTTTCGGAACAACTGTTACAAATGAAAAAACAACAAGAAAACAATGCTCGTTAAAAAAGCAAAATCTGTCCTGCTGTGCTCTTGTGAAAAAACAGGCATGATATACGAGCAGATAATCTTTTTAAGGTTACCAAAATTACAGCTATTTCTAGCCCCTGTTTAATGACGCATGGGGCTAATAGCACAAAAAGGTGTGAGTGCCACTTGAGCATTTGTCTGCTGCCTGCTGCAGGGTATTTGAATATGAAAACTCATCTAATTCTTGTTGATCAATGAACAAGCCAAACAAAGCAGACTGGGAAGTGCTGGGAGGATAAAGAATAACTATAATACACCCACTGCTGCCATGGCAATATCTTACATTAGCTTTACAAAGTGCTGCTAATAATTGGTGTCCCACATAGAAATTATCACTCTGCAGTGAAACTTCTTTTATTGACCATGCACAGAGAAGAACTATTAGAAGTAATCATTTTGCAGCTACGTGGACTTATAGCAGCTTCATAAAACCTAATAATGAAGTTTTACTTTTTATGCTGGTCTCCAGCAAATATAGCAGAAAGGTTAGCTCCTGGGGTAAAGGTTATGTGAGTATATAAGGTAATTCTTTTAGGGTTTTCTCACAGTGCCTGTTAGCTCATCGTTCTCCATTGAGAGGCCAGTCGGGCAGATATGACAGGGGATCACAAGGCTGAGATATAGATCCATGCTGATGGTTTTTTAAAGAGGCGGCACCCATGTGTAACTCGACACAGATTGAAACACTTAAGGCGTCGGCAAAGGAAAAAAATTCATCTTTGTTTACAAAAAACACTCATACCCATCATACTTGTTACTGAAAGTCTTAAGTGGAGGTCTAAGTGAGTTCCTGGAAAACAGGAACCATGAAGTGTGAACACACCCACACATACATCTGCCAGGTCCCTGGCACATATCTCGGGGTCAAAAAAACATCTTGGTGTTTTGTGACTTAAATCTACCAAAGACCTGACATCAGTTTCAATGTAAAATGTTTGGAGTAAAAATAAAACCCCCACAAAAACCACAAACTGTTTTCTAACTCAGGTACACTTCGGTAAATCGAGTTTGCCTGAAAACAAGGGCAAGGGTCTGTAGCCTATGTGATGGAAAACTACAGCAGAAGTGAAAGCCCACGCCACGGTGGCTGGGAGGCAAAATATTGCATCATTATTCATCTCAAATATGAGTAAACATCACATATTAGCCTGAAACACTATATCTGAAAGGTTGATTTGAATTACTGTAGATCAGAGCTGATCTGAAATGTAATATTTTATACAATGACAGATCATCCAATGTGCATACGATTTGTGCTGGCATGCATGTGCAGCGCTGTTGCATCAGTAAGCGGTAGGAGTGCTCCACTTTTCAAACTGTCAGATAATGTTGGCAAAGGACTGTTATTTCTACTCTGCACAGCTGTGAGACTGAATATTCTTATGTGCAGAGCAAGATTTGGGAATATATACATTGATGTGCACACTTGAAAATGTACATATGGATGTTTGAAAATTCATTTAACCAAAATCTGAGAACCTTGATACAAATTAGGTTACTTTTTAAGAATATACCCGAAATTGATGGGAAAGGTCTCCCCCAAGAAGAAGCTACTATGAGTTCAGGAATGGCTCAAGGACTCCAAAAGGTCTCCAAAGTCCCCAGAAGCTGGAAGAAACCTGATCCACCACCACGCAACCTACAGAATACCAAGGATCCCCTACCAATGTACTGGTTTAAGGGCACCCCGATAGCTCAGCTGGTAGATTGTGCAAGTTTGAGTCCACCCTTGTGTATTTGTTGCATTTCATCCCTTCTCTGCCAATGTAGCTTTCCCCATCCACATACAATGTGCATAACACTAAAGGACATGCCCACACAAGACCAGATGGTTCAGTTTTAAAGTTGTAACTAAGATTTCTGACGTCGGCATATCTAGTAGAGTTAAAACAACTCGAGCCATGTACCCTACCTGGTATCTGAAAAGACTGGAGAGAATATGTCTGCCTGTTTTCTCTTTGAACGCGTGAACATTTCCCAGAGAGGCTGGAGAAGTAATTTCGGATGGAAATCAGGGCTGCTGTACCGATACTGTTGCTTAGTGACAAGCATGGTGAGAATTATTTGTGTTTGTCAAGGTAAAGGTCAACTGGTAGGTGGTAGAAGTGCACAGGTGTTGAAACAGATTTTACAGTAAATCAAGAGACATGTTTAATTCCACGCTTCCTCTCAACATCTGGCCGGGGAACCAAGCATATAATAACTATAATAACTATCATTTTGTTTTTGCCGTACTGTTTTATGGGGTATTTTTGGAAGGAATAATTTTATATTGTGCTTAGATGAAAATAATTTCTTCTGCACTTGGCTAGCTTATCTCAGGAGAAGTAAACTACCATATGTGTGATTCTTGTCTTTCTGTTAAGCTAAGCTGGTGGTTCCAACCCTAAATTCCCCATTAAACAAGTCAATTAACTATTTGTTAATGCAAATATATCAAATCAGGCATGTGGACATGGTCATAATGACGTACTGAAGTTTAAAAGAAATATCAGAATGGAGGAGAAAGGTGATTTAGGGGACTTTTAACCTGGCATGGTGGTTGGTGTCAGAGGTTGTTTTACTGGGATTTTCCCACACAACACAACAATCTCTAAGGTTACAGAGAATGGGCTGGAAAACAGAAAATATCCAGTGAGCAGCAGTTCTCTGGGTGATATTGCTGTGTTGATGCCAGAGGTCAAAGGAGAATGACCAGCCTGCTTTGAGCTGATACTGATGTACTGATCGGTACTGAAAGTACCTCAAAAAACCACTCTTTAAAACCAGGGCATGAAGAAGAGCATCTCTGAATGCACAACATGCTGAACCTTGTAGCAGAGGGGCTACAGCAGCTGAAGACCACACCAAGTGCCACTCTACATTGTAAATACCCTGACTATACTCACTGATTAACTTAGCAAAGCTAAGACATCTGTTTAGCTTTTGCTAAGCTAACACATACTATACTTTGGGTCTTTCTAAGCAACTAGTTCAACCTTCATATGGAGAATTTAATAATTCTACATATATTAAAGTACTAAATCACATATGCACTGTATACACTTCAACAAAGGTTTGTATTATTAGGCTTTTATTTTCAGACGGTACTGAGCAGTGCTGAGTTTGCAGCACTAATAAGCAGAGACCCTGGACGGTGTAAGTACCCTGATTTCCCATGATATGTCCAAGAACGTTAATTATAGTTAGAAAATGAAATGAAATTTTACACTTGAACTGCTACTCAAAAGGGTGCTGTATGCCCTTACACCGGGGGACTGAAACTTCTTCTGGTTTCAAACTTCGGCAGCACGGTCTTTAAGTCTGCAATCTGTGCTGCGTCTTCTCACAAATCCATGAAGTCATGTTCTGCAGCCACAATTTTTTTTTATCAACCCTGAATCTCAGTGGTGAAACATTGTGCCAAAAGCTCCATTTTATGTATTACAGGCGGCCCTTAAGGGAATACTCCTGTGTGATTAATTTCCATTTCAAAGCTAAAAGCTCATGGAATGATGTCAGCGAGTGGGTTTGAAGTGGTGCAAACTCAAATGGGAACAAAAAAAATGAAATAAATAATAACGCTCAGAGGGAGACAGCATCTCACAGTGGCACACAACAAAAATATGTGTTTTTAAAAACTTGAATGCGTGTATACTCCTCACGTCTGAGCCTGCACACACACACACACACCTTCCGGTCACGGTTTTGATTTCTTGCCTTGTTACCTCATTTGACTATCGTATGAAAGCAGGTTTCTAACTGCATGCGGTGAGCCACTCACTATTCCATCTTCTCATCTTTATTATACCACCTACGCAGTGTCGCCACCTGCCAACCCCCCTCCCCCTCCACCTCCACAGTCCCCTTAAATCCTGTAGGCTCTAATTGGCCCGGTGTCCTTCACGACAGAGAGTGGTGCTGAGAGCTGGACGGAGCATGCTAGCAGGCTAATAGAGACATCTCGAAATGCCAGGTCACTGACTGGGCCGCTAACTCTCCTCCCAGCCTTGTCACGCTGCTTATGGTTAACCTTTTCTTTACATAGCATTTGTCGACAACAAGAATTTTTCTAGTCATACGTGTGGTCCGTGAAAGGGGTGCATCGGGGCAGGATACCAAACACAGATGCTATGTGGTTTTTGCAATACAGACACGAGCAAGAACGACAAATATAAGTTTGACAAATAAAAAGAGTGAACTATCTCTTCGCTTTTATTGATTCAAAACCATTCATTTAATTAAATCAATCCATGTTTTTGACACTAGTTTTCAATCTGTAATTGAATTACAGCTAAGGGAATTCAGTGTATTTATACTGTGTCTTCTTGTTACCCTTATCTGAATTCCCCTGTGATGACAGCAAAGCAAAGAAACCCATTCTTAAGGATTAAGCATTTCCTCTTCACAGCTACAATTACTTCTTGCCTGCAATTTTTTTAACCACACTCGACTGTGACCACAGTCACAGCACAAATACATTATACTCAGCGTGCATTAACTTAGAAGAGCTCTTTTCTTCTTTCAACATATTTACTATGTATATTTGATTTTTTTTAAGGTTTTATAATCCTCTTCACAAAATCGGTGTAGTACTGTCTTGAGTAATCCCTCATTTCTTGCTGCAATCACTACTTATTACAATTGTACAAGCTTGAAAGTCAATATTTGGTATGGCCACCTTTATTCTTCATCACAGTCTAAACTTGCTTTCTTTAAGCAGTCTTCAGGAATAGTTCTCCAGGCTTCTTGAAGGACATTCAAAGCGTTGGCTGCCTTTTGCTCTGTTCTCTGTTAAGATGATCCCACAGTTCTTTAATAATGTTTAGGTCTGCGCTCTAAGGAGGCCAATACATCAATGATAATGTTCCATTGTTTGTTTTAATGTCAATCAGTTGACACTGATTTTCAATGAATTTCTAGTTTAATTCAAATTCAAATTCAAATTCAAATTTTATTTGTCACGTACACAGTCATACACAGTACGATATGTAGTGAAATGCTTGGACAACTGCTCGTGACCTAAAGAGAACAAAAAAGGAAAAGGCTATGAATAAGATAGGAAATAAATATGAAAAATTAAAAAGGGTAAATTTAACTAGGAAGGAATAAAATATAAATTAAGGTTAAAAATGAAATAACTGTACAACACAAATTAGAATGAAGGGTAAATTTAACTGGGAAGAATAAGATAAAGATAAATATATAAATTAAAGTTGAAAATAAAATAACTGTACAACAAAATACACAATACACAATATAGAACTATATAAGAATGTATGAAGAAATCTAAATATAAATAAATATATACACAATAACAGCAGCTGTACAAGTATTAACCGGAAATGAAGAATATAGTGACCAGTGTTGTGCAAAACCAAAGTCCAGAATGTCCAGTGTGTGTGTAAGAACTGTATGTGTGGGTCAGTACTGTGTGGTGGTGTGATTGAGAGACCGTATCGCCTGCGGGAAGAAGCTCCTCCTCAGTCTCTCTGTGTTGGTCTTCAGGGAGCGGAATCGCTTTCCTGACCTCAGCAGAGAGAACAGTCTGTTGTTGGGATGGCTGAGGTCCTTCACGATCTTCCTGGCCTTGGTCCAGCACCGCCTGCTGTAGATTGAGTGCAGGTCAGGGAGCTCGGAGCGGATGGTGCGCTCAGCTGACCGCACAACCCTCTGTAGAGCTCGTCTGTCCTGCATGGTGCTGTTCCCGAACCAGGTTAAGATGTTTCCCGCCAGGATGCTCTCTATGGTGCACGAGTAAAAGTTCCTGAGCACCTTGGAGGGCAGTTGGAAGTCTCTCAAGCGTCTGAGGTGGTAGAGACGCTGTCGGGCCTTTTTCACCACGGTGTTGATGTGACAGGACCATGACAGGTCCTGCGTGATGTGAACTCCGAGGTATTTGAAGCTGTCCACTCTCTCCACTGGGCACTCGTTGATGACGGGGGTCTGGTAGTTCCTCTCCTGCTTAGTGCTGAAGTCCACTATCAGCTCCTTTGTCTTACTGACGTTTAGAAGGAGGTTGTTCCTCTGGCACCAGTTCTCCAGATTCCTAATCTCCTTCAGGTAGGCCGTCTCGTTGTTATCAGAGATCAGGCCCACCACGACGGTGTCGTCAGCAAACTTGATGATGGTGGTGGAGCTGGTAGTGGCCACACAGTCATATGTGTACAAAGAGTACAGCAGGGGGCTCAGAACACACCCCTGGGGGGCTCCAGTGCTGAGAGTGGTGGAGGCTGAGACATGTCCGCCCATCCTTACTGCCTGTGGTCTGCCAGTTAGGAAGTTGGAGATCCACTGACACATAGATGAGCTGAGTCCCAGATGCTCCAGCTTGGTGGTGAGTGTGGAGGGAATTATGGTGTTAAATGCAGAGCTGTAGTCTATGAAGAGCATTTTAACATAATTCCCCCTTCTAGTGTCCAAGTGAGTGAGTGATGTGTGGAGGAGATGAGAGATGGCATCGTCTGTGGAACGATTTGGACGGTAAGCGAACTGTAGTGGGTCCAGTGTGTCTGGTAGTGAAGAAATGATGAAGTCTCTGACCAGGCGTTCAAAGCACTTCATCACTACTGAGGTGAGGGCTACAGGGCGATAGTCATTGAGAGAAGCAGGGTGGGGTTTCTTCGGGACAGGAACAATGATGGACTCTTTGAAGCATGTGGGGATCACCGACTGAGATAAAGAGATGTTGAATATCTCAGTGAACACAGGAGCTAGCTTGTATGCGCAGTCTCTTAGGATACGACCTGGGATGCCGTCTGGTCCTGCTGCTTTCCTGGTGTTCACTCTCTTGAAGGCTCTCCTTACTTCATGCTCGGAGATGACGAGCACGTTTCCGGTGCTGGCAGTATCTTCCTGTCTGCAGCCGTTAGCGCCGCTAACACTAGCATTGTTGGAGACCTTAGCTGCAGCCTCGAAGCGAGCATAGAAAGTGTTCAGCTCGTCTGCCAGAGTCACGGCCGCGTTCGTCATACCGGTTGTTGGTGCTTTATAGTCTGTTATTGTCCTTAGTCCCCGCCACAGGCTCCTAGAGTCACTCTGTTGGAGTTGTGACTCTAGTTTCCTCCCGTAGCGCTGCTTCGCCTCTTTCACCGCCCTCCGCACGTTATATGATGCGGCTTTGTACGGGTCCATGTCCCCCGTCATGAGTCCCGTGTTGTAGGCAGCGGTGCGGGATCTCAGAGCGTCGCGGATGGTTTTATCCACCCACGGCTTCTGGTTGGGAAACGTTGTGATAGTCTTTGTCTCCACGGTATCATCCGCTAGTTTCCCGATGAATCCCACAACCGCTTCCGTAAACACGTTGACGTCATCGTCGGAGCTGTTTCTGAACATGCCCCAGTCTGCGTCATCGAGTGCGTCCTGTAACGCGGCCACCGATTGATCCGTCCAGCGCGCGACCTTCCTCTGAACCGGAACTTCCTGTTTCAGCCTTTGTTTGTATTTTGGCATGAGGAAGATGGCGGCGTGATCAGATTTGCCAAACGGGGGGCGGGATTGTGCCTTGTAGCCGTCCTTGACCGTAGTGTAGCAGTGGTCCAGTGTCCTTTCACCCCTGGTGGGGCAGGTGATGTGTTGATAAAAGTTCGGCGCTGCGCGTTTGAGGTTGGCGCTATTAAAGTCCCCCGTCACAATAAGCGCAGCGTCCCGGTGTTGTGTCTGGTGCTGTGTGAGTGCCTCATGCAGCTCGCATAAGGCGGTGACCGTGTCCGCTTGTGGTGGAATATAAACGGCACTTACAATGACCGATGTAAATTCCCGAGGTAGATAAAAGGACGACACATGATGGACAGTAGTTCCAGATTTGGTGTGCAGGAGCGTGTGAGAGGAACAACGTTCGCACTGTTGTCACAGTTTCCCTTCTTAAGAGAAGGGAGAACTTCTTGTCAGAAACCTTTCCATTCATACAGTTTCTGATAAGGTTTCAGTGAGCAGTGGATGGATCATCTGAAGTATCAAATGCATCTTTCAGATTGTGTGTCAGGTTTCTGCAGTTTCCTTTTTTTTTTTAAGGACACACTGCACACCATACTGAGATATGTCAGGTTTTTAGGTAATAGCTCTTTGGGAATCACCTTGCTGGTGAAACTGCTTCAAACTGTTTTATCTTTGGTACTTTTCATGGGTTCAACTAAAGAAATGGATTGTTTTTAATGTGTTTTTGTGACAGGCTGTTTAGCAAGTACCTAAAGATACAATTGGTTCTGCAGTTGTCTGTTATGTGTAGACAAACCACTGGTTTAGCTCCTGAGTTAGCTTCCTTTGCCAAGCTTGAATGATTCCTAGGTCAAGTTGCAACAAAGAAACAACACAAACATTCCTCTGAAAATGGTCAGGTATAAGGACTGGACTGTAAGTGAGTGGAAAAGCAGCCAGTGTCCAAAGAAAGCCTGGAGAACTATTGCACAAGACCATTTTTTTTTTAAATTACAAGAAAGTCTGGCTCCTTGGAAGCATAATATAAAGAAATAAAGGTTGGCTCATGACTTTTGCACAGCACTGTATATCCCGTGCTCTATCTTTATATTGATCTGAGATGTTTAATCAAATCAAATCAAATCAAATCACTTTTATTGTCACATCACATGTGCAGGTACATTGGTACAGCACATGTGAGTGAAATTCTTGTGTGCGAGCTTCACAAGCAACAGAATTGTGCAAAATACAATAATGTAAACAAGCAAAATACAAGAATGGCTACATCTGAAACTAATAAATATATGTACAATATATAATAGTATATGCATTTCTGGATGTGTATACTAAATATTTTTCTACGTGTGTGTGTGTGTGTGTGTGTGTGTGTGTGTGTGTGTGTACACATATTTTACAAATTAAATAGAGTAAACAATAAATAAAATATATAAAATAAAATATACAGAGTTGAATATGTGCAAAACAGTGGCATTACTGTACAGTATGGAGTGCATAATGTTAAAGTTCCAGTAGTGAAGCTGAGGTGTCTATGAAGTGTTCAGCAGTCTGATGGCCTGATGGAAAAAGCTGTCTCTCAGTCTGCTGGTACGGGACCGGATGCTGCAGAACCTCCTTCCTGATGGAAGTAGTCTGAACAGTTTATGGCTGGGGTGACTGGAGTCCTTGATGATCCTCCCCGCTTTCCTCATTCCTGTAGATGTCTTGGAGGGAGGGAAGCTCACCTCCAATTATCCGTTCAGAGCACCGCACTACTCGCTGGAGAGCTTTGCAGTTGTAGGCGGTGCTGTTGCCATACCAGGTGGTGATGCATCCAGTGAGGATGCTCTCAATGGCACAGTGATAGAAGGTCCTGAGGATGCGGGGGCTCATGCCGAATCTTTTCAGTCTCCTGAGAAAGAAGAGGTGCTGCTGCGCCTTCTTCACTGTTTTGTTTGTGTGTACTGACCACGTAAGATCCTCAGCCAGGTGTACGCCAAGGAACCGGAAGCTGCTCACTCTCTCCACAGCAGCGCCGTTGATGGTGATGGGGGTGTGTACTTCTCTGCACCTCCGGAAGTCCACTATCAACTCCTTTGTCTTTGCGACGTTGAGGGTGAGATGGTTGTCTTGACACCAGTGGGTCAGGGCGCTGACCTCCTCCCTGTAAGCCGTCTCATCACCATTGGTGATAAGACCCACCACTGTAGTGTCGTCCGCAAACTTCACAATGGTGTTGGAGCTGTTAGTGGCTGTGCAGTCGTAGGTGTAGAGTGAGTACAGGAGAGGGCTCAGTACACACCCCTGTGGAGCACCAGTGTTCAGTGTGACGGGGGATGAGGTGATGCTGCCCAGTCTGACCACTTGGCGTCTGTCAGACAGGAAGCTAAGGATCCAGCTGCAGAGGGAGCTGCTCAGTCCTAGATCCTGCAGTTTCCTGTCCAGCTTCGAGGGAACGATGGTATTGAATGCTGAGCTGTAATCTACAAACAGCATTCTCATATACGTGTCTCTCTTCTCCAGGTGTGACAGGGCAGTATGTAGTGTCAGGGCTATGGCATCATCAGTGGACCTGTTGTGGCGGTATGCGAACTGTAGAGGGTCCAGTGAGTCGGGTAGTGCAGAGCAGATGAAGTCCCTGACCAGCTTCTCGAAGCATTTGCTTACGATGGGGGTCAGGGCTACAGGTCGCCAGTCGTTCAGTGAGGAGATGGTGGAGGATTTGGGTACAGGGACGACGGTGGCCATTTTGAAGCAGGCTGGGACTACAGACAGAGAGAGGGAAAGGTTGAAGATGTGCGTGAACACTCCAGCCAGCTGAGCCGCGCATGACTTGAGGACGCGGCCGGGAATCCCGTCCGGACCAGTAGCTTTGCGTGCGTTCACCTTCCTGAAGCACTTCCGCACATCCTCCTCAGACACAGTGTGCGCACTGACGTCATCCGCGGTGCGCACACTGTCCGGTCTCATGGTGTTTGCTGTGTCGAATCTAGCGTAGAATACGTTTAGATCCTCACACAGAGAGGCCGTGGTCTGCGGTGTGCTGGTTTTCCCTCTAAAGTCTGTGATCGTGTTTAGTCCCTGCCACATACTCCGAGGGTTGTCAAACTGTTGCTCCACCCTGTCCCTGTACTCACGTTTGGCTGCTTTGATCGTCTTCCGGAGTTGGTAATGTGCGTGTTTGTAGTCCGATGTGTTCGCGGAGGCAAAGGCGGTGCTCCGTGCCGCCAGTGCCGCGCGAACATCTCCGTTAATCCAGGGTTTTTGATTTGGGAAGGATTTAACTGTTCTGGATGGATTAAACTGTTGCTACGTTCTACTACGTTCTACTAACTTGATGGTTTCCACTGTTTCACACGTTATCTTTTAATAGTCTCGGCGGCCGTGTATTGATGATGAGGATTGATTATTCATTTAAGAAGGGTGAGCACTTTGCTCTGGATTTCGATTGACCTTCACCGCTTGAAGATCAGTGCATAATCTTGAACAAAAGTACAGCATTGGTGTAATGTTCTGCCCTTGTTAGTCCATCAAACAAGGAAACTGTGACCTTTTCTCAGGCCTGTGATTAAGCAAAGATCAACCATGCTGCAATTTTGGCAACATCACAGACAATATGAGCCATCTGAGGCTGTA
This sequence comes from Maylandia zebra, assembly GCF_041146795.1. Lineage (NCBI taxonomy): Eukaryota > Metazoa > Chordata > Actinopteri > Cichliformes > Cichlidae > Maylandia > Maylandia zebra. The sequence goes on along the minus strand of NC_135188.1, from coordinate 39,593,670 downwards.
ATCCACCCAGCTGACAGTATTTTACGTGCCAATTATAAACTGATTTAACTGCACGACATCAACCCACTGGTTAACTGGCCACTTCATTATGTACACTCGTTCAACTGCTCATTAAAGCAAATATCTAATTAGCCAAACATGAGCCACAAACTAAAAATATTTAGGCATGTAGACATGGTCACGAGGGTGTGCTGACTGGTGACTTTGAATGTGACATGTGTTAGTGGCAGACAGGCTGCTTGAGTAGAAACTGCTCATCTGCTAAGACATTCAAAACATTCATGTCTAGGTTTTAAAGGGAGAGTGCCAAAAAAGAAAATACCCACTGAGTGAAAATTTAGGAGCAAAATAAATTGCAGATGGGCGAGAGCAGAGAAGCGTGGTCAGACTTGTTTTGAGGTAATAGATCAGTAAAAAAAAGTCAACTCTTTACCAGCAAGGTATGACAAAAGAGCATCTTAGTATATCAAACCTAGAAGCAAGATGGATCCATCCTGTCCTGTAGCAATTTAGGGTGCTGGCACAGAAAGCAGTATTTCCAGGCACCCTGTGTACCAGCCGTGAGGCATTAATATGCCAAAGCTTCCTGTGTATCAATGTTGACCATATCTATCCCCTTTTCAGAAGGATACCATCTCACAAAGCTCATATCGTACACCGATCAGCCATAACATTATGATCACTGGCAATAACACTGATTATCTCTTCATCGTGGCACCTGTTAGTGGGTGGAATAAATCAGGGAGCAAATGAATCAGAATCAGAATCAGAATCAGAATCAGAATGGGTTTATTGCCAGATGTTGAGGTTTACAACATTAGGAATTTGCTGCGGTGCTTCAGTGCAAACAATACAGAACATTCTGTCCTCAAAGTTGATGTGATGAAGAAATGGGCAAGCGCATCTAAATACGGTCATTTCTAGCTCCAAAAACCCAATACGGTGGTGGCCAAATAGCTTTGAGTTTAAGGGGTTTCCTTAACCTATATGTGATGGTATATTACCTAAATCTATCTTTTATATACAGTCTATAAGTAGAATAGCGGATTTGCATGATGGCAGTGCTGCCCATAAATCTACAGCATTAGGACAGTTATTAAGCTAGAAAAGGGGTTTCTATTCAACAAAAGCAAGGTGTATGTGTATGTGTAGGTATATGTAATAAAGTGACCCTGCAGCTAAAGTAAACGGATCCCATCTTACTCCTGTAATGTTGTAAATGTAGCAGCAAATCTATCAAATTTCCAATCACAGGTGAAAAATAGGCCTAAAGCAGAAGCGATACCATCAGCTACACTTTAGCAATGGCACGAAATGTCTGCTTTGTTTTTTATGGCTGATCCAAAGTGAATCAATAAAAATTATTCTGGACGAGTTCCATATGTCAGTGCCGTCAAGTTAAAACAACACTTTTCACCATGGGTCCAGGTTCATCGTTTAAACATGCTGGAAATCCAGCTTCCCCCAGTGAACCTTTCTTTCTCTCCCTGTATAACTGCATTGCTGTCAATCATGGCTGAACATTTATGATTGACAGTATTAGACGCCTACTTATTATAGGCATATAATAAAAAGAAAATCTCATTTTCTGCAAGGTGAAACTTTAAAAGTGCGACAGTTCCTAAAGCTCCATTGTTTACCTCACATGACTTGTCAAAACTAAAGGAAGAAGAGTTGCGTCTAGGCTTCATTTTTGGATGGTCAACCAGCCTCGGCTGATGCTGATATCAGAGTAAACAGACTTCTGTTTTCATTAATGAGCCAAAAACATGGTGGTCACTCAAATGGAAAAGGAGGCTATTCAGTTAGAGTTTCCATCTGTTGTGCTGCTGCTGCTGCACTTTTGTTTAACTGATGGAGCAGTTCCTGAACTGCGCATATACAGTACATGCTGATAAAGAATGCATAGCTACCTGCATTATTAAACAGCCACATAAGGCATTCATGAATATCAAATGCTCAATATAAATATTTAGATGGTAGCTTGGTAGTGAACGGTTCCCTTCATTGTTTGGTGTGTTGATGGGTGGTCACAGAGTTGTGGCAAATTGAGTTTAAATAGGTGTTTACCAGTTCAGCCGAGGGGTCCTGTGCTGCTTTTGAAGAGATCAGAAGTGACTCATGAATATATTAGTCACTTCTGACTAAGTGATAGCGGCAGATTATTTCTGTCGCTATAACCGGTTTAATAACGGTCATATGTGCATATTTTTCTTAGATTTGTATCTTTTTTTGCCCAATCTGGACACAATTTTTATTATATGCTATTTGGATTGGAAAGCTCAAATTTCATGAGATCTCACTGTTTTGGGGATGCCTCCGGCTCATGCTTGGTGGTGTGCAATAACCTAACTGTCTTCTGTTTTCCATTTTGCCTTTGCAGAGGTCTCAATATGGCCTGACTGAAAGTAGGCAATGTGAGATCACTAATTGGTTTCCGGACTCTACATTTTTATACCTTAACATTTTTGTTTTGGCTGCTGTACCACAGGGTAGAGTGGCTGCTTATCAACTAATGCTAGCAGGCTTGGTTAGCAAACTGCATCCATAAATTGCACTGGTGCCAAGTGCAAACACAGAAACCTGCTATTTAGTGCCAACTACCAAACTAAAACAAAAACGAAAAACTGGAGAGCAGAATATTCTGGAGAATAGAATATTTTAACAAAAGCTGTTTGAAAAAAGAATATTTCAAACAGCTGGCAGCACATCTGGTGGCTAGAATTGTTGCCTCACAGTAAGAAGGTTCTGGTTTGAATCCACCTCTGTGTGGAGTTTGCATGTTCTGCCTTCATGGGTTCTCCCTGGATACTCCCACAGTCCAAAAACATGCACGGAGTTGGGTTAGCTGGTGATTCTAAAGTGACCACAGATGTACATATGAGTGTGAATTATAGTCTCTCTGTGTTAGCCATGCGGCAGACTGGTGAACCCTGCCTCTTGACCTAGCCGGGATAGGCTCCATCCTATGGTGAATTGGATAAGCAGATGAAAATGAATGGATGTTCCAAAAAGGCACAAACACAGTTGAGAGGTCGAGCTCTATGATGGGAATTAACAGAACGGAGGCTGGAGATAGCAAGCAGAGTCTATTAAAGCAGCCACAGCCTTAAATATAAGCTTTAACAGTGTCCAGCCTGGTGAATTGTGAAAAACAACCACCCCCATACAACCAGCAAATTAGCTATAGAAACCAAAACTGTTATTCATACAAGACTGTACGCATGCTAATCTAAAGGCTATAGTTGGGTATTTTGACGTGAGAGTGTCTGGGAACTGACTCGCTTTTGAAACCAGCCTTGAGTGGCCACAGATGAACTGTCATTTTGGCCACTCTGGCTTCATTTAGCTGCCCTGGAAGTTGTTGCCTGGTCTAGTATGTGAGAGAGTGCAAAACCTCATGGTGTTCACCTGTCGAGTGGGGAGAGAAAAGGTAGGAGGGAGTGTTAAGAAAAATCCCTTACAATAAACTTGTCTCTGGAAATGGCTGCCCCTCCCTGTTCTGGTAGGTTCCTCCTGTTAAAGGAAGTCTTTCCTCCCTACTGTTGCCAAGGTGTCGTCTGATTGTTGCTGTCTTTTTCTCTATTATTATTGTAGGGTCTTTAACTTACAATATAAAGCCCCTTAAGGCGACTGTTGTTATTTGACAATATATACAAATAAAATGGAAGTGGATATACAGATAATAAGATAATAAATATCTGTATTTTACAGTTTACACCTTCATTTCCCAAAATATTCCCCATTCATAAAATTGAAGCTCTGAAGTTCTTACTTGACTTCGCTCTCCTGAATCCTCTCCTCATCCAGGTCTTCGATAAACTTCTCCCCCTTCATCCAATAGATGAGTGGACTGACGTCTCCGCTGTATCCAAAGAACGCTCTGCACGTCAAGTTAACCGGACTTCCTGTGGGAGACGAGAGAAGGAGTCACCTGATAAAAATGTTACAAATGTTAGCCCTGAGATACTGATGACTGTCGAAGGGTCTGCCCTAGACAGTGTCCTCTAAATAAGTAAATAAGTACATAAATAAATAAAAATAAGAGATCAGAGTGTTCCTTTCCAAATATGGTGGATAGAAATAGCCACAAGATATGATATCTGATGCCTGACTTACAGAACCTATTCTCTCCTTTTCACCCTCCGAAACACTCCACGACAGCCTTGCTATCCCATCAGTTCCTAAACTGTTCCTCACTCTCCTGAGGTGCCATCTTAAACCACACTCAACCGTTTTTAAATTCCCCGACACCCTCTTAAACTTATAAACGCGCTCTTGAACCCTCTTTCATGCCAACTTTGTAACACCACTGTACCTTCACAAAAGCTCTTTACCCTCCTCCAAAGCTCCCTTCTCTGTCAGATCCCACTTTTACATTTACATCGCTGTATTTTGCAGGAAGTATTTTGGAAATGTTTAAACACCACAGTGCGGTACGGCTGTTAAGGAGGAGGTGGCTTGTGCTGGTAATGAATGCAAAACTCACAATTCAAACCGCACAGCCTAAGCAGGAGTTCAAATTGCACATTATCGACTCAATTATACTTTTATTTCTGCGATAAGAGGATATGCCCTTATGGGTCTGTGGAAGCAGACTGTGCCTAAGTCAGCCTTCATTCATACTTCATACAACTAACATGCAGCTTTCGGTGTGAATCAGAAAATAAAAGGTGTTTATTCTCTCTGGCAAAAATCCGTGCTACAGCGCAGTGGCTTGATTGCACCCAAATTCCTTTTTAAGTGCTCAGCAGTGCACGGTAATGGTGGTTGTTTCATAACCATTATCACCATTTGGGTGCAAGCAACTTCCAAGAAGTGAAAACCTGTGAATTACTGCCAGACAACCTAACCTATCAAGACTGGAAGAGGTTGGCCCTGTTAGATACCATGGTCAAAAAAACAAAAACAAACTTGTGCTTTAAAAGATGCCAAAAATCAACTTTGAAAGAGCAAAAGCACCGACTGACAGAACGAATGTTTAAAGGGGCCTGCACATAAGTTTAGAGATAAAGCTTTACATACAAATTAATGCATGAAGTGGAAGTGGCCTTACTTTTATCACCTAGGAACAATAATCTCATTATGAGGGCTGTCAGTGAGCCCGCTGTCATTCCAAGGGCATCAGATGCTTAGCCAAAGCTGCTGGCATCTCAAAGAAGTGGTGATAACACTGAAACCTGCCTCACTTCCAGCTCCATATGAATGCTTGGATGAGACACCTTGTCATTACACTGAAAAGCATTGGGTACTCTTAAGCATCTTCTTTCCAGTATGCAATCTTATCGATAAAAAGGGTATTTTTGACCACAGAGGACCACAAGCCATTTCACTCCTACTGCTGGTTGCAAGATAAATGGAGCAGGGTTGTGTCACGAAGGCCTGAGTTAACACTGACCACCATTGGTGGTGTTGATTAGCTGGGTGCTGCGGGGGTCATCTTAGGGGGTCATTGTATTGTTGGGGTTTCCTTCTTATTGTTGTAGGGTCTTTTTATTACAATATACTCTTCTTGTGATTTGGTGCTACATTAAAAAAAAAACCTCTTTCTTACATGGGTATTCTAACATAACGGCTTAGAGCTTAAGGAGTTAAATATCTTAAAATGCTGACCAACTGGGAAATGAAATAAATCCATATCCATAAGAACCAAAGCTGTAGAAAGCACAAAAATTGAAGCACATGTAAAAGTTTAACAAGGCTGAAAACAGGAAGAGAAAAAGCTTCCAACACCTCAGGTAATTTTTCTGTACAAACAGGCAGCGTGATATACAGATCGACTTCCTGGGATGATCAGGGTCACGCACAGAAGACCCATATCAAGCCTCGTCTTTCACATCAGCAGGAGTTCCTCTCTCTGCATCGCTTCATTTTCTACATCCTCTGTGACTGGAAGCAGATAAACCACTTTAAAACCCGTTTTCTCTTCTCTGCTCGGGATTAGAGACCTCTCACTCTTCTTTCACGCTAATCATATGTATGCCGCAACCGACGGCATATCCGTGAATCAGTGCCCTGTGCTGCCGGGGGGGGGGGGGGGGGGGGGAAGAAGAACCACCTCATCAAAGTTGGAGAATGACTCTAATGCATAAAAAAGTGGCAGCTGATCAAGGAGGCTCCACCAGTTGTGTGTCCAGGAAGGCAAAAAGGTGATTCAGCATCTCTTCATTAGCTCTCCGTGCTCATTGGCCTGTGGCGAGGACTCAGAAGTCTGTGAGATGGGAGATAACTGTGGCGTATAATTGGGTACTTGCTAGTTCAAAGATAAAGGGATTTTATTTTACCAAGGCCTGCTCTAATTTGGCCCTCTAGTGCAGTCTAGTGCACTGAGATGATAGCTAAAGCGTTAACAGGGAAAATCTGGCTTGGAGATGCAGAAAAGGCCCTGAATTTGAGGTGTGTGTGTGTGCGTGTGTGGAGGCTGGGAGGAGGCAGTTTTGCATTTTGTCTCACGGCTCAAAAAAAAGAAAAAAAAGAAAAAAGAAAAGTTGTCCACAGCTGAAAGATAAGGCTTGTGTGTGCGTGTGTGTGAGAGAGAGTGCGAAAATGAAAGAGACAGAGAAAATGAGTTTTGGGGATGGTGGGATCTGTCCTGGACCACACAGACACACACACGCACACACTTTCAGACACATTGCAACACTTCTCAATTCCACTAGGGGTCTCTGTGGTGTTACAAAGGAGGCGGGCTGGTGTGTGCAGTAGCAGCAAATAAAACAACAAAAACAAGAAAAAAAAGACCCTAAACACACCATTTTGACAGGTGCAGAGAACAGTAAAAGGAAACACGGTTCCTCTCTTTCTTTTTTTTGCCACCTTTGATGTCAAGAGGCTTCACCCATAGATTCGAACAGCATATTGTGTTGTAGCGTCGACAGCTAGACTGCTGTGCAGACACCAGTCACAGTGTCATTCTCTAAGACTCACTCCAAGGGAGCTCCTCGTGCATATGGCTGCGTGTTATTCCCTTAACGATGCCGTGCTAATTTGTGCCGGTGTAGTTGCGAGCAGCTAAAGGCTGCAGAGAAGGAAGTAATGTGCTCAGTCTGGGAAATGCACAAATGGCCATGCAGGGATTTAAGCTTACTGATTTTAACATTCAAATCCCAACCTCTGGTCTTGGTCAGGGGGGTAAAGTGAGTCTTAATGCGATTGTCTCTCCTCTCTTATCTCTCTGAGCCTCCAGAGCATCTCTCTCAGTCGCTGTGGCTGCAGGACGGAGACGTCAGCAAAGATTCCCGTGGCAAAGGAGACAGACTTGAAGCTGTGGAAGCGTGAGTTGCCAAAGAAGAATACAGGGAAAAGGAGCGGGGATGTATGCATTTCTACATCTCTGACATTAAAGAAAGTGGAAATATGAGGAAAAAAGACAGCTAGAAAAAGTTTGAAAGAGGAATCCCACACATGGGAGAACTGAAAGACTTCCTACACTGAGTGAATAGAGCATTGTACTGCCCTTGTGTGCTGACGATTACACATCACTACATCTGCATGCAGTGCGTGCACCATCCATGTCGACTTAATCTACCAGCGTTTCCCATTCAGATCCTAACAATCAAGCTCTTGAGTAGGGAAGCCTTTGTTTTCTTTATTCCTTCGCTTTTAACAGCCTTGAATAAATTGCAGCTAGCGGTAAAATACTTCAGAGGGAAGAGGCTAAGCTTTTCAGTACTCGTGATCTGAACAGCACTGAAGACGCGTACGGCATACAGAAGGTTTAATGTTTGTGGCGAGATGAAAAGCCATTTGGAAGCTTGCAATTTAAGACAACATTATACATAAACAGCAAATTTTCAAATTACTGCTAATACACACAGGTTTTAGATCTTGGCAAAATTGCTTTAATGCAATATTTATGTTAACAGAAATCAGCTGCAGTAGGAAAGACTGCTTCAAGATTTGAAGCTAATTCATGAATTCTGAGTGGCAACAATAACAACAACTTCTTGCAAAGTGTGCTCAGCAGGTTGATGGTCGTAAAGTGGGGCCTTCCTGTGCAGAGTTTACATGTGCCCTCTGTGCCTGAGTGGGCACTCCCACAGTCCAAAGACATGCATGTTAGGCAAACTGCTGACTCTAAACTGGCCATGGACGTGAGTTAGAAAAACGTGCTTGAAGTGAAAACACAAAAGTGCTGCTCGAATGTAAAATATGACTCAGAAGTTAAGCCTAAGACAGACTAGAAAAGCACTAAATGACTGGAAGCACATAACATCACCAACAACATCTTTGCAAAATGTCAGGGTGTTATTTTGACTTTAGTGGAAATTTCTTTTCTCCCCAGTTTCTCTGGTTGCTGACTTGTTCTCTCTGCTCTGATGAATTCACCTTCAATGCAACTCAACATAAAATAACTTGAAGATTGCCCCGCGGAGGAGAAGGATAGAAGGACAGTTATCTTGACTGAGAAAAAGGCCAGAAATTGAATAAGCTGATAATTGATGGTTTAATGGGGTTTTCCCAGATTCAGCAGGCCTATGCTCATGAGAATGATCTTTCACCGAACTTCCACATTCTAGCGTTCCCGGCATCATTTTTTTAAACACACTGGGTACCCGTTATGGTCCAGGCTAGTCTGACTTCAATAGAAGCACTATACCATGACACTGGGTAGGACTTGAGTATGTGGCTACCGAAAAAATGGAGAAGTTTGTTGTGGAGGGGAAACCATGAAAGGGACATAGTGTGTTAAAATTAGGACGCCAAGTGGTCCTGGTCAAACATCCATTTGTGGCCAGTCGGGAGTAGAAGCTCTGAAAACTTTAAGCATTGCCTTCATCATCTGCTCGAGTGCTGTGTTCAGGCAGTAAAGGGTTACAGTAGTGACAGAGGCCTGTAATTGCGGCGGCTGGGTACCCACTCACATCAGCGTTGCCAGATGTGGCGGTTTAATTGTCTCTCTGTTCAGCATTCACTTTGCTTTGCTTATTACAGCCTAAGCCTCTCCAATCATGCATTTTAAGGCAGCCATTGACTGTGCTTTATTCAGTAGTCATTTAGTTATGTTCCCCCTCGCGTATGGTCAATCTCTTGTTATTCATACTTAGCACTGCACCTCATTATCACTAAGCAGGCAAACTGCCGCTGCCGTTTCCACTAATTAATGCAGGTGAAGCAGATATCAAGAGACATAATACAATGTTTGCGCTGTTTTCCTGAACTTTATAAGCATGTTAACATGTGGCAATCGTAATAGGAAATGCTCGGTGATGTGTTGTGAAATTACAATTTTCTTGGATCGGTGTTACTTTTGGCGGGGACGAGCCGTGTCTGGAAATTAAATAAGGTAATATGGCTGAATATTACCGGGGAGTGGGAAACAAACAGGCTGGGGGTTGGGTTAATAACAAGTCCAATTCAAGCCTTGTGGAACACAGCATGACATTTGCAAAGTTCAACACCCACTCTCTGCATTGATGTTCTCATAATACAACGTACTTTAGCACAAAAGCAGCACCTATTATTGCCGCCCAGTCCAGCAGAATCATTACCAACGTTAAACCCTGCGTTGCTTATAATCTTGTGGAGAAGTCACAGTTGAATTCTCTTAATGAAAAGCTCATTAGACATTAATGAAACACTTAAAGGGTACTTCACAAAACATTAGAGAAATGCCATATTGAATGGAGGAAGTGGGGTTTTACAACAATTAGAAAAGCATCAGATGTTGACAGCAGTTGCCATGTCAACTATGAAGCAGATGCTATTTTTGCTAATGGTTATGTGAGGCATTGTGAAGTGTTTTCTTTGAGGCGTAATGGTTTTTCTTTGCTTTGCATCAGTTAGTGCTGTTGTTTCTTTCCTAAACGCCACTTAGGTTTCTGAGTTGGGATGCACCCGCTTTGCTGCTGACTCAAATACATCTCTTTAATCCAAAAGAAAAAAACCAAAACAAAGCACAGAAACATTAGTTAAAACCCACGTCTTCTTGCCCATCATGATTTTTGGTTGTCAAAATAGATTTTCAAACTCAGTACCAACATTTGGGTAAATGCTCAATGTACAATATCATTTTCACAGGAAGAGATTTCTCAAAATTAAGATGACAAAATTACCGGTTGGTGCAAATGTATTCAGCTATACGTTTTGTTTATTTCCTTTGTTTCTGGTGACTTGGCGCCATATTTTCTCGGTGGTCCAAAAAACTTTTTGTGGACTTTTTTTCAGCTTCATTTTGGGATTTTAAGAGAAAAATAACACTTTTTAATACAAATACTTTTGTTTTCCTCCAGCATTACATTTATCATTTTGTAATTTGCCATAGCCAGTAGCTGCTACCTTGAAGACCAGATTACACTTGGACACAACATGAGACCCGAGCTGAGCAGTCATTTCTTATATGTTTCTTTGTTTGCCTTAAGTCCTTGGCAATTAATAGTTATATTAATAGTAATTGCTTCACAATAAAGTAAATTATTCACCAATGACTCTTCGCAGTTAGAAACTTAAGCCACCTGTGCCTGAGTGGACCCCAGTGGACTTGAAGACATGACAAATACACTCAACAAAAATATAAACGCAACACCTTTGTTACTGCTCCCATTCCCCATGGGATGGACGTAGAGACCTAAAATTCATTCCAGATACACAATATAACCATCCCTCCCAAACAGTGGTCACAAATCAGTCCAAATGTGTGGTAGTGGGCACATCTGCTATATTGAGATAATCCATCCCACCTCACAGGTGTGCCACATCAGGATGCTGATCTGACATCATGAGTAGTGCACAGGTGTACCTCAGACTGCCCACAACAAAAGGCCACCCTGGAATGTGCAGTTTTGTCTCACAGCAAAATGCCACAGATGCCACAAGCAATGAGGGAGCGTGCAATTGGCATGCTGACAGCAGGAATGTCAACCAGATCTGTCGCCCGTGCATTGAATGTTCATTTCTCAACCATAAGCCGTCTCCACAGGCGTTTCAGAGAATATGGCAGCACATCCAACCGGCCTCACAACTGCAGACCTCGTGTAACCACACCAGCCCAGGACCTCCACATCCAGCAGGTTCACCTCCAAGATCGTCTGAGACCAGCCACCCAGACAGCTGCTGGAACAATTGGTTTGCACAACCAAACAATTTCTGCACAAACTGTCAGAAACCGTCTCAGGGACGCTCAACTGCATGCCCGTCGTCTTCATCGGGGTCTTGACCTGACTCCAGCTCGTCGCCGTAACAGACGTGTGTGGGCAAATGCTCACATTCGATGGCGTCTGGCACGTTGGAGAGGTGTGCGCTTCACGGATGAATCATGGTTCACATTGTTCAGGGCAGATGGCAGCTGAGAATGTCCCAGTTCTTGCATGGCCAGCATACTCACCGGACATGTCACCCATTGAGCATGTTCGGGATGTGCTTGACCGGCGTATACGACAGCGTGTACCAGTTCCCACGAATATCCAACAACCTCGCACAGCCATTGAAGTGGAGCGGACCAACATTCCACAGGCCACAATTGACAATCTGATAGACTCCATGCGACGATGTGTTGCACTGCATGAGGCAAATGGTGGTCACACCAGATACTGACCGGTTCTGGGTCCCCAGACCTCCAATAGCGCAAAAAACTGCACATTCCAGGGTGGCCTTTTGTTGTGGGCAGTCTGAGGTACACCTGTGCACTACTCATGATGTCAGATCAGCATCCTGATGTGGCACACCTGTGAGGTGGGATGGATTATCTCAATATAGCAGATGTGCCCACTACCACACATTTGGACTGATTTGTGACCACTGTTTGGGAGGGATGGTTATATTGTGTATCTGGAATGAATTTTAGGTCTCTACGTCCATCCCATGGGGAATGGGAGCAGTAACAAAGGTGTTGCGTTTATATTTTTGTTGAGTGTATAATCCAGGCTTAGTAATAACTCAACAGACGCTAATGTTAACCTGTGTGCTAGCTATGTTAACATTTGTAACTGTTTGATAATACTTCAATAATGTCTGAACGGGAGCTTTCCTAACCCCGTACAATAAATACGAGTGTGTTGGCAACAGGGTTGTCCAAGTTTCTTTTAAGGCAGTTGTGGTATTGTTTTGGTGTTCAGCTGCTAGTGAGAGGAGGGGCTGTGTCAGGGGGGAAACAGCACCGTCGTATGAGTGCTGTTGCAAATGAGTAATAGAAATTTTTTGTGTCACTTTGTATCTGAGGATCATCTTTTACCGACAGCCCTACTCAGTGCATTTGTATGATAGCTATCTACTGAAATATCATAGCACTTTAGAATTGATGTTATTGAAACGTAACATAATTGGTTCTGGTGATAATTTGAAGTCCTGAGATTTAAAAACAAAAAACAAAAACGCTTATCTCATGGTGACACAGCAGCGACTGGATAACAACAGGACCTGGATGGTCACTGGGGTTTAGTACAGGGCTACGCAGACCAAAGAGGGACATCTAGAGGAACCCTCAGTGGCTTCATGTATTTATGGCTAAAGAGAGGAATAAAAAAAGTAGAAAGTGTGGTTGGGATGGAAGTGAAAGACACAGATACACAATGGAACATAGAGTGATAGCACTGAACTGAATGTTCCTCAAGACCTTGCTGGGTCACCTTTCAAGCATGCCCATACCCCAAGCATTCCCATTTCATCAGTGGAGCTCCCCGTGGTTCGATGCTCAGGCTGAATCCACTTTTACCAAAAGCAGTGCTTTCAATGATTTTATTTTCTTTCCTTAACTATTGTCCCCGGCACCCAGTATGTTCTCTGCCTGCAGTCGGCATGGAGCCTTTCCTGACTGCAAACCAAATCTACTCCTGCTGAAGAGAGGGTCTCTGCTGAAAAAGTCTCAGCCAGCCTCCATCCAGCCTTGCTTATGTTCACTTGAATTTGCTTGTTAATAAATGTTATGACTCATGGCAGTTGCATGGCTGACTTTCAGGAGCTGCTGAATTTATCAAATACTATTTCTAGCCCCGGTCTGGCTCATTCCTGACAAATTACAGTGTAGCATGGTGTTACTCACACCTACACACTCTTAAACAAGCCAGTGACACTCCCAGTGAAAGGAGTCTCTCCATGTAAATAAACCTCCAAACTTCAGCTTGCATTCCTTGTGCTGCAGGCGTCTTTAGCACTACCAATATCATGCTCCTGGGGTGCAATCGGAATAAACAGTATCACTCTAGAAATGTCCAGATGATATGAAAATGAGTAGCAGGCATGACAATGTGAAGGATGATTGTTACACTGCTAGAAAGGTTCAACTTGAATCTTAAGCAACAGAGCGTAAGGATAACATTCACAACTATAATGCAGTTTGAAACTTATTTAGGTTGCCTGTTTTCTTAGTTTTCATGGGCTGTTATTTTATTTTTTAAATTTACAGTGAGTTATCACTAGAGTTACAACATGTTTAGTCCATCCATCCTCATCTGACATTTATAATCTTGGAAATAAAGTTTAAGATCATAGTTACAATTCTGGCTCTTCATGCCACCACAACAGACGTGAAGTGAAACAGAATCAATACGCAACTGAAACACAGACTCTGAGCTTTAATTCAGTGACTGTAATAAAGATATTTTTGCATTAACTACTTATGAATTACAACCATTTTTTCTAACATGATTTTTAAGATACTATGTTAAAAAAATCTCTAAGGTTGACGTTCAGCAGACAGATCAACAAACTGACTCCAGCAGTAGATACACCAGCCACAATTTTTCTTTGACCAAAAAGGATGGGTATTAACTGCAGTAACAGTGTCCATCTCCTGTGGGGAAGCTTTCAACAAGATTTTGGAACAAGGCTTCAGGGATTTGTTCCCATCCAACCACAAGAGCATTAGTGAGGGAAGGAACTGGTGTTGGGTGATAAGACCTGGCTGGCAGTTGGATTTCTAGTTCATTTAACAAATTTTGGATGAGCTTGTGTAATTCAAAGAATGGTATGTAACTGTGTGCTGGATGAAGATTTTCCTAAATCAAAACCAGGGAAAATTTGCCCTTTTTACTGCATGTTGGGGGTTCACCAAAGCATTTATTGGTTAGACCTTATTGCAGCATAGTCCTTGTCTCCTAAACCATCAGTAAAAAAAAGAAGGATCTAGTCCCTAAATGGTCCAGTGGAGCAAACTCACCAGCAAGATCAAGACAGCTTACTGTGCTCAGTGAGCAGGAGAGAGACTGAGACAGAGAGAGAGAAAGAGTAGTGAGTGGAGAGCAAGGGAGCATAGCTATATCCATACCCTCTCCTGGGTGTCCATGTAATGAGAACAGGACACAGCAGAGTGGTTGGGACTGCAGGTGATTTTCCTAGTGTTACAGGATGAACTGCATTGGATATCTGCAGCACACGTGCGCTGAATGAGCAAGGAAGTCCATGCAGCAACTTAACTAAGGGCCAACGTGAAGCGAAAGAGTGGAACATTTTTAAAAAAAAAAAAAAAAAAAAAATCATCAGACGGGGAAGCAGCTGTTAACTTATCGTCCTAAATCAAGCTGCAAAGGGGTGGAGACAGTGTTGGTGGGTTTGGAAATCATTGCATCACACTTCTCAGGGGAGAGGTGGGAAAAGTAGAGGAGCGGGTTTACACGGTGGGAGTGTTGCGTTAAAGTGGTAGGAATGCATGTACTGAGATGTTCCAGCAAATATACATGTGGAAATGAGATGTCGGTACTGCAGTGCACTTTTCTTCAGTTTTATCACCTATTCTTAGACAAAAGGAGAACATTTTGTTTTCTTTCACGCCAGAAGCCTTCATTTCAAAGGAATATTTTTACAGTTCATTAAAGCGGCGCAAATCATTACTAACAATAATATTTATCAGAAATGTATTTACTCGTATGTTTAGAAGTTTTAAAAGCCGTTGTTAATAAATTGGAAATGCATTGCTAATTAAACTTCAGCCACCCGCTATTTCATTGTTAACAATGAAATCGTTATGTCGGCAATAATGAAAATAATAGAGTCAACTCGTTAAGTAATTTGATATTGCCTTGTATTTGTACTTAGTAATCTTGCTGAAATCAAACAATATGTCATTAAAGTGCAGACTTTCAGCTTTAATTTAAGGGATCTGAAGAGCTGGATTGGACGACTGACTAAAATAGTCTCACGCCTACGTGACGCCTGTTCCCCTGTTAGCCCATAAAGTTGAGCAGATAAAAGATTTGAGGTTTTTAATTTTATTTTTTTCCTAACCATTTAGTCACCTTTGTCTACCATCTGACCTTTATTCTTTTTCTTGCATCTTGTGGTATGTCTTAGAAATAAGCACATTTCACTCATGAGTGAAGAATCAGGAGAAAAATATGACTGACTGAGTGAGCAGGAAGAACAATCTAATAACCTATGACAGAGTTTATAAGTCAAAGGTGGCCTTTAATATACTGGCCTGTTATTAAATGCATAAAACAAAATACACAGCAAATAAGCAAGAAAAAGTATTTTCTTAATATACTCTGCAGGAAGAATGTTGAAGGAAAGGTTAAAGCTCTGCTGAGAGCGGGCATCATCTACACAGCATCCTGCTGTTTTCTCCCTGTCCATCATGTTCACAAAAAAAGAGCTCTGTGCACATTTTGTATTACTTGTATGTTGCCATGTTGCTATCCTCCCTATTTGCATGAACATATGGAAGGAAACAAATTCATGTTCACCTTGTTCAAAAAGGGCATGTTGGGATTCTGGGCTGCATGGCCACAACTGTCATGCTTGAAACAATGTAAAGCTGATAATGTGTATTAAAAAGCCTCTGCGGATCCATCTGTGTGCATTTCCAAAAGATTGGCGCGAGCATCTGGGGACGACAAAATGTCAGTACGATGGTACAAATGTGCCATGAAAAAAGGCGACGAAAGTTCTCCCTGGGGGCGCTGGTGCGTCTGGTTGAGTGATGCATTTGCAAAATCAAGGATTCTAATGTTTTAGGGTCATCTAGGTCATCTAGCCGTGATTGCTGAATGTCAGATCACCACTGGAATAAAATCAGTCTTGTGAATCGCTCAAACAAATAACCTTTGAGGAGCACTCTCCAATGACCTGGTCTACATGGAAAATAACTTTTAATGCTATTCATACAGAATAGCCTCATACAGTCCATAGTGCTGGTGATTCAGACACACATCTGAGCTCCCACGGTGGATAGTCAAATTGACTTGCTTTTTGTCACCCAGGACTCTTGCTGCTGAATATTTTCTTTATAAAGACATGACCATGCTTTAGCTAGTATTATACTGTAAGGCAGTGGGGCTCAAACATTACCTGTCAGAGTGAGAAACTGTGTCTGTCTGTACTCAATTCAAACTGGATTTCTTTGTTGGTTTTCAGTTTTACTTGTATAAATGCCCACCACCAATAACCATCGGTATGAAAAGGGGAAAAAAAAAAAAAGAATCCTTGGACACTGCTAGCATGGGGGGCCCACACAAACGCAAAGCAGGAGATGAAGCATCGCTGAATATGTTTCCAAACCAACTTCATTCTAAGCCAAAGACTAGAAGATATGGTGAAGCATATCTTCCCTTTGGCTTCACCTGCACAAGTGCGGAGGTAGGTCTCCCCTGCATTATTGGTTTTCCCTGCGTCGTTGTTTTTAAACCCATTTTGCACAGAGAGGCATTTTTTGAAAAATGTATTGATAGCAATGTTGAATATTATTACACAGAGAAAAATAAAACTACAAGTAAAATAATCACACCATGATGCCTCTGCCTTTGTAAATGGAGGGACAGTAACTGCGTGTGTAAGCATGTAAAACCTGCAGATAGTCAGATTAACAGTATTTTGTCTATCTGCCATCCTGCAATTCATCTCATGTAAACAATAATGTGGCGCACAGCGTGACGTGAAAAAAGGCACATACCATTGACGTTGCGTGACGAACTCTGTATTCCTCGTCCATGCATAAACGCAAAAAAGGAGTTTTAAAAAGTCAAATCAAATACCAAAGGTCCAAACGCACAGAAACAGCTGCGATTTCAAAAATACCCGTGCAGGTGTGCGTAGCGTAAAAGAGTTAGTAATTTATTTTATTACTACCTGTAATTTATTGCAGATTACTTGTATTTGCTTACTTGTTTACTAAATGTTTGAGGTGTGAAATAAACCGCAATGGAGTTTGAAAACAAAATATGGGTGTGTGTGGTTGGAGGATGCGTTTGTGCGAGGGGAACATTTTTCTTCTAAAACAAAGGGGGGCCCAGCCAAAAAAGTGTGGGAACCACTGCTTTAAGTTAGTATTGTCTGTCCAAACCTTTTCAGCTTCTCATGAATCTTAAGAGAAACTATAATTGTTAGTTGATGTACTTTAGCTAACCTGGCCATACTAACCATGGCTACTGCAGAGGAAGTCTAAAATACTTGTAGCACTCATTCAGAGTCACTGCTTTGAGAAGTGCACATACGGGTCAGCGCTATGATGTGGACTACAAAAAACCCAACAAAAAACAGCTAAATGAACTAATTAAAAAAATGTATTTAAAAACAAATTTACTCAACAAAATGACCCTAAATTCCCTTTCATTTTACTGCAATGTTGCTTCATAGGACACCGCAGAACATGCGGATAAGTGCTATTTTCTTTGCTGAGAGAAGCAGTGTCGGACGGAGTTTGCTGTGACTCCATTTAATTTAAGTTTCTTCTTTATCAAGGCAAGCATCTCTGTAATCCAAAGCTGTTTCCTCTCTGATCCTCTGTGCCAGACTGGTTCCCGGCTGACTGCTGAAACCATGAATCTGTGGTGTCCCGATGTCTGTGAAGTTTGTATTCACCACTACCCAGGCGTCGCTTTATTATCCCCGCTCTTCCCTTCTAAAGGTGACATTTGTCTAACTGTTCAGTCCCTCTAAGACGCAGTTTGGGACCTATTCAGCTTTATAGTCCCGCTTTACAGTAGGTGTGCCCAGAATTTAGAATTCAGATAAGAAATGGCACATCTTGGAACTGCCGGGCACTTAAAGCTTCTTGCCATCCATTTAATTAAAAACAATGCAATAAATTACAAGCAACCCTATCAAGATGTGGGAGAGAGAGAAGAGGAAGTAGGTGGAAGCAAGGTAAATTATGACCTTAAGTCGGAAAACATTTTAAAGAGGGATATCATAATGTGTGCATAAATTTAAGGGTGCGAGTGCTGATCTGCCAGTCTGCTCTGTGACCCTCAAATAGATGCATATTTCATGCTGTAAATACCACAGAAATGCAAATATCTGCATGTATGATGGATGAGAAAATCATCTCAACACGTGTGGTCTGGAATAGTGGCGTATTTCACAGTCATAGCATCTGCTGACCCTTTACTTGATGCAGTGATGGTACAGAATAATGACAAAGATGCAGATGTGACAGGAATATTACCCCTGCAGTGCAAAAGATGGCAAAAGCATTTCTGTTTGGCAGTCTTATCCAACACCACAGTTTTGTGATCCAGACTTGTCACCAAAAACGCCTTTATCAACGTTTGCAGCCACCAAGTTTCACAAAAATAAAATAAAATAAAATAAAATAAAAAATACTGACAAACATCTGCTATAATCTGTAAACAAGCAGGCGCATTTGGGCTTATTCGCCTCATCCACTATCAGACTAGTAGCTTCTGTACTGTAAAGATCTAAGCAGTGCTTGTATAATCCACCGTGTCATCACTGATAATCCACAAAATATCTCAAATACTGTATCAGCAGGATTTCCAATAAAATTAGAAGCAATACAGCACATGACAAGCTCTGCTCAATCCCAAATAATCAGTTCAGATGAGGCATAGAGAGCAAAATAGAAAGAATGTCAGATATTTGTGTTTCAGGAGTGAGTGGTTTTGCTAGTGGGACTGAAGATAACTATTTTATATGTCAAGGTAAATTTAGAAATCATATACATAGATATCACTAACTTCCAGAGTCACTTTTCTGCTGCGGTTATATATAAATATTAAAGACATGAGAATTGGTTTTTGCAGCATTAATCCACAGACGTTGATAAAAACCCAGGATGGGGCTGCACGATTCTGGTAAAGACACAATTATTTGTCAGGTTATACGTTAATTTTGAAATTATTGTTTTTACTG
This sequence comes from Maylandia zebra, assembly GCF_041146795.1. NCBI lineage: Eukaryota > Metazoa > Chordata > Actinopteri > Cichliformes > Cichlidae > Maylandia > Maylandia zebra. Next base: position 39,574,650 of record NC_135188.1, on the reverse strand, counting down.
CACTGTCGTGTAAACAGAATCCTGCTTTCACATCTTTGTTAGGTTCTTTGTTAAACCTCTTTTTTACTAGCAAAAGTTAATATTGCTTTTAGCATTGGAAAGATTGTGCTAACCAAGCTAGCTATCCAACACGTTCTCACTCCCAAAGCGTAACATTTTACAAATCGTCGGTATGTTATGCTTCCGGGCACCCAATACATCCCTGTATTACGAGATCGGAAAGATGAGGAGACATGAGAACCGTTTGGCATGAATCTACACATGTACGTTTATTTGACTTAAATTGCTTTGGAAAACACTAACGTCATTAAAGTGGTGGTTAAGGTTAGGGATAAGGTTATGGTTAGGGCTGGAATACATCATTGGAATGTCTATTACCACGGGACAGTCGTTCTACTGGATTTCATCCACAACCCGGTGCGTAGCATAGGGACGCGAAAGGTGACCTTCCGCGTTCCCGTGGAACGCCTCAGGACGTGACAAATCGTCGGTATATTACGGAGGGCTAAACTAGCATCAGCTGACGGCTCCCCTGGTCTGCCTTCTAATCCAATTATTTTCATGTCTTCAAACACCCAAGATGCCGAGCCAAAATGCCAAACTCAAGGATCCAAAACAGTAGTCTGTAGACCAATGTAGGACATCAAAGCGACTCTACCTGTATATTTTCATACAGTTCATTTGTAATGAGATCTGGATATTTCCCTTTTTGATGTAATAGGCATGGTTTTATTGAGCTTAGGCCTCAGTCACAGAGGCCTAGCCCTTAGCCCTCATGTGGTGCATTTCACTTTTAAATACCTGAATAATGTGCTTAATACACAACTCTTTGAATACATGATGTTTAAATGTTAAATAGGGTTTTACATTTAGACCTAAAACTGGTTAACCGACAAATAAGTAAAGCTATTGTTTTAGAAAAAAGTGAACAGCAACCACATAGCCTTAAATATGAGTAAAAAGCAAGGGGACACGAGCAGAACTGAGGTTAGTGCACATGCGTGTTTTTGTATGGACTGGAAATGATGAATCTGTGGCACAGTAAGTGTGATGCAGTGTTTACATGACTGCATTAGTCTTATCATCGTCTATCCTGACTGCCATACTTGCGTGCTTATATTCGTCTGTGTGCACGTAGCACGGGTGGGGGTGTATATGAGCAGCATACTGATGAGTTCCCAGCATGGGCAGATCAAATTACACAACCTACTCTCTTTCTTTCTCTTCACTTTCAGTCAGTCTTGGCTGCTGCCCCGCCTTTACTCTCTCTGCAGGTAAACAACCAGTTATTCCACAGAGGGATGCGTAGAATTTCTGATGGCCTGAGCGCCGTGCTTTGATGAGAGGATACCTATCAGATGCTCCTGCATATTCCCCTGGCAGACCTTCATTTGCCTAAATACACACTGGAAGTTTTCACCAGGGACTTGAGTTAATCTGACTTTATGAGTCTGGAAACATCAACACAAGTGTTATATTAAATAAAAATGTTACTTATTAAAAATTATAGCGTGTTCAGTTGATAGAGATTTTATGGGAATATTAATTTGAACTAGATGAAACACTGAAGTTAATTTAGGAAACATGGCAGTACATGTTGTTGTTATTAGTTTATTATACCATCTATGAGCACAGAAATACTATGACTAGCAGGGAAGAAGAACTCCCTTTTAACAGGAAGAAACCTCAGGGAGTGCGTGGCTCAGGGAGAGGCAGCCATCTGCTATCTGGTGATGAATATCAAATAATTAAGGCATGATTAAATAATGAATTTATTTGAATAAATCAAAGACAATGCTTTAAATCTAGAGAAAATGTCCTTTTGGTAAAGTTAACAGACGCAGTATATGTTTATGTTGTTGAAAGCGACCCTTCTGTCTCACTGAGTCTGCAGGAGAATATGCTTTATAGCCCTGCTGTTAGTGCCACTGGCACAGCTCACTTATATCACTTAGACAAATTGACTCAGAGATAATATATATCAAAACTTTAAGCGAGAGTAGGATAGAGGAAGAAGAAGCAAGAGAGGAAGCGAAAAAGAAAGACTAAGATTCTCTCAGCCACAAATGAATATTGGAGCCAATCCATCTTGTAAATGATGAAATATTTCTCTGGCTAGATAAAAACTTTGATCTGCTGGTGGCAGGAGATGAAAAGTTAGGCGATTGTGGAATTCCATCAAGTAATTTAGGGGATATTTTTTGTTTGAATCAAAGAGACTGAGGGACTGACTTATTGACCGACCAACCTGCAATTCCATCGCTGGGACCAGTGTTGCTAAAATATAGCCTCTGCTCTTTGCTGTAATGTTATTCCAAAATAGAGGTGAAGCACAGAGGGATGGTGCAGGTGAGAGTGAGGTAAAAAAAAGTGACAGAAGGTGAGAGAAGAAAGAGAATCCATAATCCATCCTTTTCCTGCACTGTGACCTGGGATACCAGGAGATTGGTATGGACGCTGGGTACTGACCGGAGAAAATGGTGCCCTGAATGCTGATCGACTTGGTGTGGGGCTGGACACCAGGTCCAGGTCAAATACTTAAAGAGGTGAGGCGCAGCAGGTTTGACTGACCTGCAGTCTGGGGGAAGTGGAGACAGTCAGAGGAGAAAAGTGTGTAGAGCTTTTTTTAAGAGGCGTACTGCAGAACTTAGAAACGGTGTAGCATCCAGAGAGATTATGAGTCATGTAGTCTTCAGAGGTTGATAACACTGTGAGCCACAACCATTTTTTTTAAATCAATAATAAATGTGGGGATACATTTTTTGGATGAATTACTTTGTCTACAAAGCAGCACAAATGTGTTAAAAAGTCCTAAAATTTGAATTATTTGCCCAAAGCTAACCATGATAACAAAGAAAAGCCAACACCCATCATGTTACTATACCAGCCCTGTATAGTGGCCTCTAGCTAATAAATCACATTGGAAGCACGTTTCCAGAGATCAAAAGGACAATGTATACATATAAGAAATGAAATGAAAGGGCGTGAAAGTAGCATAATGAAGCCACGAGCTGCATTGTTATGAAGGCCGGGGATGGGGAGCGGTTGGCTTGGGGTTAATCTGAGCCTGGGTAGTGAGGCAGTAATGCCAAGGCTCATGGGGAATTACTGAGGAGATTTGGAGGAAATCTGCTGGCAGCAATTTCCCTGTCGCTTTTATTAGCCTAGATGTGCAATTTGCCGCTGGCTGTTTTAATATGACAGGCTACGTCTTGCTTGTGTTTTTACCCCCCTCTCTTTATCTCAGCGCTCAGCAGAGTGAGAAAAGAATTTATGTCACTATGCGTTTGTTAGATAATACAATACAATACAATACGATACTGTACTTGCCCTCATAGAGCAGTTACTCATTTCCCTAGCCTCCTCAAAAAGGGGTCAAGGGTTATGAACAAAGGCTACTGGGGTTAAGCGTCTCTCTTAAGAGCACATTACCAGAGTGAAATCTTTAACTTGTTTTGTGTGGTCAAAAGAAAGTCTCCCTTCTTTGTTTCTAGGCTGCCCTGCTGCTGTGTATGTGTGTGTAGTTTCAACCCATATCTGTACCGACAACACCCACATTCTCCCTCATGCTACAGCCACACTAGGGAAAACAGTGGTTAGAGGCCATAGCACAACCAAAATTATTGCAACTGTGCGCAATTAACTTGTGGTGTCCTTTTATATGGCTGCGTTAGAGGTGAGGACAAGGTCTGTGACCACTCTCTGTCAGCTGCTGCCCTAAAAGCAAGGTGATATCAGTCTGCAATCAGTTTGCTATCAATTTGCAATTGAATGGGTTCAAGTTAGTAATGACATGTAATCTGTGTTAATATGGCGATTAACTTTGATAATTCAGAAATTCATATAAACCGAAACTCAAAATAACTATACCTGCATTCACAGTCCAGATAGAACTTTACAGATTTGAAACAAAAACTCAGAAACAGAAAATGACGTAGTTGCTTGAGGACAGTGATTTAACTGCAACCTTGCATATAAGCAGAATACAGCCAGGGTCGAGTCTAATGTCCACTGTCGCAAAGAGTTGAGTCACAGATAAGTTGTCCACATTGGTGCCGACTGATTGATTGGAATGTTTTGGCAATCTATAATATTTGCAAATGGTCTCCAACTGGTCTGAGAGCCATTGCAGATAGTCTGAATTGGACCACAATTGCTTGGAGGCAGATTGGCTCCCACCAGGCAACCTGGAAAATCACCTTGATTAAGAGTGGTTGCCCAGAGATTGAGGATGTTGCACAATCAAACTCTGGGTAACCACTGTTTTAAGATTCAAATGCAGGGAGTGCATGTGCGGAGTCTTTGTTCTGACTGCCATCACTGAAGAAAAGGAGCTTTCTCATACATCCTTGAGTCTCATTAGACCAGCCGATAAACAACAACAACGTTTCATTTTCTACAAAAAAAGACACCCCTCGTATTATTACAAAGGGAAACTACACTGTGAGAAGCACTGCAGGGAAACCGAAGGCTCAGCCAGAACTTGAAGGATAATGTGCAGGAGCTGTGCCAAGACAAGTGGGAGTGAAGGTGGGAGGAAGAGGAGCTTATAGCATTGCGGCATTTCAATCAAGAGCAGCTTTGGGTTCTGATCCTCAGCTGGTCTGTGTAAGTAAGTTAAGGGAGAAAAACGATGAGCAATAAGGATGACATTTTTAGGTGAATCGTGTATTTGTATTCTCTCTTCGTGGACGTTCAGGAAGCTACAAAACATGCGCAACTGTTACAATATGAGGCTGTTTTTGGATAATTTGGTCAACTATGTGGTGTGATCAAAAAGTTTAGAGAGCTCAGCAAATGAGGTGATTCTACAAATTTGCTGAACAGTTAAACATATAGCAGATTTAAAAACTTACAACAACCACTGAAAGACTGGACTTTAACTCGGCTTTCAACACTGTCAACAAAAACATTTTGCTGAACTACAGATGGATCCGAGGTTTCTCAACAGTCAACGACAATAAATAGCCAATCCTTGTTCTAAACACAGGGGTCCTACAGGGTTGTGTTATATCTCCCATTTTATCTTCTATTTACAGAAATAATACAACCTGTAATATGGACATTATGACACTTCGCAGACTAAGTGGTCTTGGTGAGTTTCGGACGAACTCTAACAGCCTGGCATCATATTGTCAGGAAGTAAATTTACTCATCACTCTCATTGGTCAGACCTCCTTAGAGCAGAATGTTTCAAAAACCAAGGAGCTGTGCTGCTATCAGAGAGTATAACCTGATGATGCGACTCACGTGTGGTTTCAACCACTAGAGATCAAAGGGCAGGTGGAGGAGCAGGTAGATGCCTTTAGGTACCTGGGCCTTGAGACAGACACAACACTATCCTTTTCCTTGCATTGTGACTATGTTACCAAAAAGGCAGCTTCTCTTTCTCCTGAGAAAACTTGGACGTTTTAACGTAAGCAAAAAGTCTCATTGAATTGGTTCTTACTTAAACAGTCACATCCTGGTACGCCTTTCTTTCTGTCAAAAACAAATCCAAACTGTCACGGGTCATTACACAGGCAAACAAAATAACCAGCGCCACACAGTCGTCACTATCAGATCTTTATATTCAGCCAGTTGGATGTAAAGCTAGGACTATCACTCGTGAATTCCTCAGACCCCTTAACCAACTCATTCAAACTCCTCCCATCAGGCAGGCACTATAGAGTCCCTGCAGTCAGAAATAATATTGTCAAGAAATCACTCATCTCAACTGATGCTAACATGATTAACAGTTCACAATGAAGTTTACATGTAGGGATATATGCATGTATGTATGTGTGGATGAGCTTTTATGCTTTTATTCCTGTTGTTTACACTGAGAGCTACTTTTAAGACACATTTACACTGCTTTGCAATGGACATTAAAGTTTTCTGTTTCTGAAATCATTAAAAAAAAAACATGATTTAAATTTGGTAGCTATTTCTATCTCTAAGTCCTCTAAGTGTAAGTCCTGTTGTGTTTCCTTGTACTCTTTGTCTGTATGATGTCTGCCGGATCGTCTTTATGTTATCAAAAGGGAAGTCCTTTTTTAAGTTCAAGTTTCTGACTGATACCAAAATTTGCATGGTGTAAGGAATTTCAGGAATTTCAGAGAGCAATCTACAAACAGCAGCAGCAGTGGAAGCTGTCGGGACACGTCTGAGAAGATGACCTGAATGTGAGATCGTCCAAAGTTAAAATCAGGTTGTTGATTTTTAGACAACTTTTTGATCATACGTTGTCTAAAAATGCCCAACAGGCCGGCTACTTCTACATCTTTACAGCTACACAATAAGACATCTTCAGGAGTTGTTTGCTCAGTTTTTCTTTAAAAAATGTCTTTGTTTTGAAACTGTTTTCCACCAAATTAGCATTTCAATTCTGTGTTTCACTCATTTATGCTATTTTTTATTATGTTTAAATGAGCTCTGACTATCATAACAGTGGATGTGGAACCACAAAACTAGCGCTTTTGGAGGAGGCAACATAACAATGCAACAAGCCCAATGTGTGAGTTGGTGATAGAGTCAACTTGAAGTGCCAAAATCATAACTGGCACCCAACATTGTCCTGCAGCTACGGCATTCAGGTCTTAGCGCAGCAGCTCTGGGCTGAGTTCATGCGGACCCTTCCAGCGCCTCGTGATGTGTGTCTGTGGAGCTGCATTCGCATGCATCTCGCCCAAGTCTGGGTTTTTATGATCTCTGCTTCTCCCTAGGGTGCCAGATATGTGCAAACCTCACATATTTGGCACTCTGAACAAAACATTCAACAAGCAAGTTGTCTAAATTAGAGGGAACCAATTAAGGGAGCAATGGGGGGTAAATACAATCAAAGGCAAGATGTCAGCTATCTAAAACCATCTTCAAAGCGTCACTGGAAACAATTATTGAATAGCTAGAATATGATTTTCTGTGATCATTTTACTGTGAGAGGAAAGAAAATGGTGACTGCATGAAAAGAAGTAAACAACTGAATGTGAACAGGCTGCAGTTGCTGAGATAATGTTTCCCACTGTGATGCTTTTTTTTGTGTGTTTCACAAACATTTGTTTCTGCACACTGTGAATTATAAGAGAAAGCAAACAGGAATCTAGCAGACTGAAATATGCACGACTGTGTGAGTGAATCCTACTTTTTCCTTTTTCCTTTGCAGACAAGGAATTTGTTAGAATAAAATAAATTTTGCTGTTATTTCTGAGTCAAGCTATAGATGCAGGGGATAAAATTGCGAGAGAAAAAACAGGAAAGAAAAAAAAGTCTGTAGTTATATAAAGGAAACATATTTGACTCTCAGTCAAGCGGATCCAGTAGTTCACTCCTCCTAATGGATAGCATTTCTTATTCAGGGCTAAAGTCCCTGAGAGCCATTACACAGAAAACTGTCTGTCTGGCTTTCCATGGTCAAAGTAATGCCACGGAAAATGTAGCGTCAGAGGAAAGATAGAAAATCGCACAAAGGTGGTATACCTTTAGGTACAGAATTAATGAAGCGGGTAATGAATGAAGCCTCTTCCTAAAACATCAGCTAGCACAGCTGGAGCATAATTGACTGCAACAACAAATGAGTCACTTATCAGCTAAGCCGCGTCTAACCCACCGGTGTTGTTGGCGTAAAATACCAGAAACTATTAATGTCCAACTCATTATCAAAGAAGACCAAAGTAACTCTTTGATTAATAGAGGCCTACAGGTTTACAGAGCTTTTCAGGATGCTGCAGTGATGTTCAATGAAAGAGTTGTGCCTCCTTACACTCCATTAAGATCTTATTAGCCGCTTGGGTTAATACGTGTTCGCTGACGGTTGACTTCCTCCTCAGCAAGATTTAAGCAGATTTAATTCTTGAGATTTGATGACAATAATGACTGAATACTAATGACTGAATATTTATTTTACGTTTTATTTACATTTGGACGGGCGTGTAAGTGGCAGATTTACAGATGAACCAGGAGCGGAGTTCTAGACTTATCCTAGGATGGCTGATCCCACACTTTTCATAATTCAACTTAACAGCGACTTTTGTTAAATCTTCATTCCGTATTTTTTAGACTGATTCCGATATTTGGTAAAAATACAAATACGATATATAGGCCGATATGTTTTTTCTCTCAGATTCATGAAACAAACACATCTACAATATTTATAATGTGTACTTTTTATGTGTCCCCTCACTGCCCAATCGGTTGTGATACATGGCGTCCCTCTCCTTCCTGAGCCTGGTCATGCTGGAGATTTCTTCCTGTTAAAAGGGAGTTTTTCCTTCCCACTGTTGCCAAGTGTAATGTCTTACCTTACAATACAAAGCCACTGGAGGCAACCGTTAGTGTGATTTGGCACGATATAAAGAACATTTTATTATATATAATTTAGTACCAATGTAGTTTAAAAAAATAATGTTTTAATGTCATGTGTATTGCTTGTTTTCGCTTTGCCCATCTCTTTTCCAATCAGCTAGTTGCTATGTTTGTGTCGACAAGTAAGCTGTAGCGTGCCCTGGTGGACAGACTCTGCAACACCAACATTTATAACATGGTTGAAGGGTGTTTCTAAGGTCTTTGCTTTTTGGCTGCTATACATGTCATTATCGATATATCAGCAAATAGCTAATAACAAACAACTCTAGATTCATTAAGATAATAGTTGGATGCATTCACAGATAGTGAGTACTGTGTTCTTCCTACTTTTTTCTACACACTTAATTCAAGCAGCACTACTGGCCAAACCAAAGGGAGTACTTCCAGTTATAAGAACAGATTATGTGAATGAACAACTGCTTCTGACATGGTGAAAACATCCTCTAGATTATCACCAGTGTTGTTTTGTGAGACTTAGAAAAGCCCCTGAAGTGCCACAGAAGACATCATATTATTCATTCTTATGTGCTGGAAAAAAAATCACCAGAAAGATGACCACTTTTTAGACAGCAATACAAATACACGCACACACACGCACGCACGCACACACACACACTGTTTCTGTGTGTTCAGTGGACACTTTTTTTTTTTTTTTTTTTTAATTCATTTTCAGGCACAACAAATACCTATATTGAACATAAAATACACAAAACAAAAAACAAAACTTGCCTGAAAAAGGAGTGGGACGAAGAAAACTTATTAAATCCCACCCCTATACTCACTCATCAACAAAAAAACCAAACTTCCCGCAGCTACGCCCATCATTGCATACAGACCCATCAACAGCCCCGGGCAGACACAAGCATCTAAGCGGCAGCTCGCAACCAACAATTAGAGCCTTCATAACTGAATACAGAATATATAAATTATAAATTGCATTACCACAGGTAACAGGCAGTAATAACTACAAGTAACAGACACACATACATATACATACATATATATCTACACACACAAGTACATATATGTACATACATACGCACACTTTATTTTTTATTTTTTATTTTGGAATCCATACCAGCAATGGTAAGAGGACAGACATTACAGAGCACACTAAAACCCATCATTGAGTATACTGTGACCAGACCAACTGTTTGTAGAGAAATTTAAATCTATGAATATTTTTGCATTGTTTCAATTGTAAACTCAGACTGTTCCAGATTTTCACACCACATACAGACACACAAAAGCCTTTACGGGTTGTTCGAGTTCTGGGTAATTTGAATTCTCCAAAGCCTCTCACATTATAAACCTTTTCTCGAATTTCAAATCTAGTTTGTAAATTTGCCGGTAAAAGTTTAGTAAAAGCTTTATACAAAATTATGGATGTATTGTAATTAACCAGATCCTGGAATTTAAGTAACTTTGCCTGAAGAAAGAATTTGTGAGTATGATCTAGATAACCAGCCTTGTGAATAATACGCAGTGCTCGTTTCTGTACTGTGACTAATGGATTAGTTGTATTTTTATATGTATTTCCCCACACTTCCACACAATATGTAAGATATGGAAGAACCAGGGTACAGTACAGAGTACGAAGTGCATCTTTATCAAGGAATTGTTTCACTTTGTTCAAAACTGCGAGGCTTCTGGAAATTTTGGTTTTTATGTGTCTGACGTGGGGTTTCCATGAAATTTTGTTATCAATTATAACTCCCAAAAATTTGTTTTCACTCACATTATCAATTGGTACACCTTCAATGATAATTGGTAATTCTATATTATATTTTAAATTACCAAAAAACATTGCTTTAGTTTTATTTATATTTAATGATAATTTATTTATGTCCATCCATTTTTTTTATTAATTTTAGCTCCCTGTTTACAGTCATTACAAGATCAGTATAATCATCGCTACTGAAAAATATGTTGGTGTCATCTGCGAACAGTATGAGTTTAAGTACTTGAGAAACATCAAAAATATCATTTATGTATACATTGAAAAGTTTTGGTCCCAACACTGACCCTTGGGGAACACCACATGTAATACCAAGTTTCTCTGAATGGTAATGCCCTATGCTAACATATTGTTCCCGACCTGTTAGGTAACTTTTTATCCAGTTACCAGCTTTCCCTCGAATACCATATCTTTCCAATTTATCCAGTAAAATTGAGTGATTGATTGTGTCGAAGGCCTTTTTGAGGTCAACAAAAATACCAACTTTACTTTCCTAAGTAAAGGTTCTGCTTCCTAACAGCTGTCAACAACTGTCAAATTCGAGCTTGGAGTTCCGGAAAGAAAGCATAGAAAGTGGAGAAAAAAACCCCACACAAAAACAAAAGAAACACAGACCGATTCATCACGAGTGAAATGGAGTGGCAGGTGGCCCTCCCTACTGGCCCAGTCCCACTGTCCTCTGGTGTCCCGCTGCCCTCCTCCCACCCCGATGTGGCTCACCAGTCTGTTCCCTTCCTAGCCCTTGTTACGCCCCATCAAGCCGGGGAGCCGCAGCCACGAGGCTAGGCCTCGAACACCCCTGCCTGAAGGATATGTGTGTGTGTGTATAGCTTTGGACCTTGAGGGCGTTTCTACCTCTATCAACACAAGCCCTGCTGAGGGTGACACCTGCAAATAACAGTTTAATAGCTGAGTAATGTCTCTGGCCTCCTCCCCAGCTGTGCCAGGGCAGCCTGGTGGGCCATGAGGCAATTGAAAAGCCTTTGCTCTCTTTAGTGTATACATGCAGACACACATGCGCACATAAACTGAATATATTTCTTGCGCCCACACACACCTACACCGAAGTGAGCTGATAAAACAGTCAAAAGGCTGTAAAACTGGGGCAGAAGTGCCAGCAGCCGGCCAGCGAACGGACCGATACCTCATATATCTTCATACTCCACCTGCTCCTCATGCTAATGTTTTCCTTCTATTACAGGTATATATGTCTGTTGGGGGAATAGTGCTGCACAGGACAGTGCATTCTCAGACTGTGCAGCCTTATTGTGGCAGCAAACATTCATGTTTGTTCATTTACCCCCCCAAAATTTAATCCATACATTTTGCAGAATAGGAATATTATAGAAAAATGCTTCTGCTTGCGGCGAGTATTGATTCTGCAATCTCATGAAATATTCTCATTCATAGAGCCTATCAGTGAGAGGATCAAACAGCCTAACTTGACTATACACAGATTCAAAAGATGCTGAAGAGCATAAATATTTAAAAGTGTAAAATAAAAGGTTTCAATTGGCAACAATTCTGTTAGGTTTCTTCTTTACGTTGGCCGCGTCTCCGTCACTAACCATCCCAATGAAACTAAATTCACAACCCCCCCCCCCCCAAAAAAAAGAACTTTGTATCTCATCTCTGTGCACACAGAGTTTAAATTTCCCTTTGTGTCAGCAAGTGTGATTCTGCCGGAGAATTTTCCACCGTGTCCTGAAAGACAGAGCAAAACTAAAAAGATATCTGGAACAGCAAATACTCTTTGTAAAAATGGGGCAGAAGTGAAGACGTTGCAGAGAACTTGCCAGGAGGCTGATTGCAAGTAATGAAAAACTAAACTGCAAGTCATGAGATATATAAAACACGCTTAATAACTGTAACACGAAGATGCAATTTTCATTTCTGCAGTGATAAATGATGTTAAAAAACAATACCCAGGTTTTCCTCCGCCACGTTTCCCTTTTGGGCTTCTGCCTTTAAATAGATATAATGCATTTGCCACCTCCTTACCAGTCAATCTCTTATGTAATATATATTTTATTTGATGGATTCAGTCTCTCTTCTCACATAAATAGATAATATGTGATTTCCCTTCCTTTTCCATTAACTCCAGTGATCCTAAGGTGAAAATTTCCACTTATTTTTAGACTCTGTTCTCATGAACTACGTAGAACTTTCAGCAGAAACCAAATCAAATAAAACTGCAGTGAAGGTGCGCCACTAACAGAAAGCTACCATCCCAAGCACATCATCAAAACATCTGCTTCCATCCACTGGAGATGAAAATGAAGACAAATAAAGGAGAGACAGAGTCTTTATTTATAATTTGCGCATTAGTCTTTTTCTTTGTGAGGTCCTCGTGGCACAAGTGAAGATAAATGAAGCAATAAGATGCCGTTAAGTGCTGCACAATTTGCTATTGGTCACTGGCTTTCACTTCATTTTCCCCAGTCAGGATAGCCTTATTATGAAGTACATGAAGCACAAATATGTCCACTGAATGGGTTACCAATGACGATCCATAAGAGTTTCCAAATGCCTGATTCTTTTGGGAGTCGGAGTGAAGACATTCCTTTATCTATTTTTTGAGTTCTTATGAAGTTAATGTCTAGAAGCAACCCAAACACAAGTCCCAACCCTGAGCTAATCAATGACTTTAGGGTAAGGACACCTGGGTGTACTGCAAAGTAAAATTATAGGTTTAGAAAGCCATGTTGAGCACTTCTAACTTCACTAAAACCCACAGCTTGATCCAGAGCAGGTTATACTCATTGGTTCAGTTTATGTGCTATGGCCAGGGGACAAGTTGCTGCCCCAAGTCAAGGAGTAAATATCTCAGGATCTTGTCTATATTATTCAGCTTCTGCTCAAACTGTACGACTGAATCGCAGGGGTTAGAAGTTTGTAAGTCACAATGCATGTTCTCACACGGCCCGATGCCCTGATGCGACCTGAGTGCTCACACTGTGCGTCCATAACATGAAGCTTATAACACAAAATCTGTCTCTCGCTCTCCCTCTCTGTCTTTCACTCGCACAGACACACACACCACTACCATCAACTTTGCTAAATTGCTAAATAAAAACATTGACCAGGCATGTGCATCCAACTCTTTCCACGGTTTTTGTGGTCATGATAATTTTGTGAGGCCACATCGAAAAGGATGATCTTGCCAAAGTTCTACAAGTTGGGCCTCTGTCGCTTGTGTCCAGATCACACGCTGCACTGCCAGGTTACTCCGTCCTTTTCATGCCAACTTCTGTGTTTGCGCGTGCGCAGTGTGAGAGGCTTCGTTGATACCCTCACGAGGGGCGACAGGATTTCAGACAGGTTTGATTTTCTTGCGACTATACGATTGATGATCGGGAGCTGGTCGTGAGGTGTTAATCGCTTCTTGTTGCCCCATGTATACGACACAATGCACAACACACGATTAAGGAGAAACTCATGCCGATCCCCAAAACGGTTGCACGACTGAAAAAAAGGTGGCTGGCCTTTTGCTGTGAGAGGAATCTGACTAAGATGCCCCTGGGTTAGGTGTCCTATGCATATCCTACCAGAAGGAGGCATTGGTGGTATAACCAGGATACGATGGGGACATTATATATACTACACTATAAAGAAGCCGCTGGGGAGAGGGAGGTCTGAGTTTGTTTGCTTAGGTTGCTGCCCCCCATGACCTGGCTCCAGATAAGTGGAAGAAAATGGATGGATAGATGGATGATCAGTTTAAAAATCAGCCGTAACCACACTGACAGTAATTCCCCGACAACACTCCTTGACGATGCTAACTATGAGCTGCAGGAGCTGATAAATTCAGACCTGTTGAGCCACACATTAGTAAAGCCATCAAGCGAATCTGTGCAGAAAATCTGCTACTGATTTGCTGAAGTCTGTGTTATTCTGCTGGCATTGAAGCTAAAAGAAGAATCTTTTATCATGAAAACTATTTTCTCTTTGATTTGGCCAAAAACTAAAGCGCTTTCCACTCCTCTGTCATCATATCACAGTGTCAAAGCTGAATGCACTTCTCGAGTATTAAGTGGATCAAGTTTAAAGTTTAAGTTTATGGAGCTGTCACTTATAAATATAAATGGCACCACCGAGAGTGCACTAACCATATTCCCTCACTGGGTTCGGAGCAATCTTAACAGCCCCGTTGCTGTTGCTATTTGCTGTTACATAAATATTTCTCATACTCTTCATATCTCCACGTGACCTGCCCCTCCTGATGGAAGGCGGCAGCGCTTGATTGGTTCATATTATGTGGAAGGAGGGTGTGACAGTGCAAGTGAATAGTTTCTGACCACGGTTTTAGTTTTAGTTAGTTTTTGCCACCTAACTGAAAGACAGGCTGGGTTTGTCAAACTTTGCTTTGGTTAACAGCCTCCAAAGAGGAAGCTTTTGCCAAAATTCAATCTTGGAACCATCGGTTATTGCCTGACAGTGAGAAGACTTCTCAAATTTGTTCTACACTCGTAAACAGTGACACATGGAATAGGAAATGGATATCTGCTGGCTGTATCAGAAGCCTGAAAATATTGTCCAGCATTACAGAAGGCCAACTCATCAGACTAAAGCTGATGGGTTCCCAGTTTGAGATTGGCTTAATTGAATTGTTTGTGAGGAAATAGCCAATAAAATAATTGATGTTGAAATTATATAAATGGATTCAACTTCACAGAATGCGATCCATTCATTGATCCATCTACCCATTTTCTATAGTTTATCTTGAGTCAGGTGAAGGGGGCAGCAACTTAAGTATAGACTTCCAAGGGAACACAGAGATAACCTTTCCAGCATGTCCTGAGCTTGCTCCAAGGCATCATTCTGGTAGGACAGAAGGACACATCATCCGGGATCCATCCTAGTCAGGTACCTGAACCACTTCAACTGGCTCCTTTCAACGTTAGGGAGCAGCACCTCTACTCTGATCCCCTCTCGAATTACTGAATTCTTTACCTCACCTCTAAGGAGAGGCCAGCCACCCTTCAGAGAAAGCTCATTTCCACTGTTTGCATCTGTAATCTCGCTCTTTCGGTCACTACCCCAGAACTCGTGACCGTAGGCGAGGGTGGGGACGTAAATCAACCGGTAAATCGACAACTTCGCATTTAGTCTCAGCTCTCTCCACCACGACGTACCGGTGCAGTGTCCGCATCACTGCAGCCGCCGCCCCAATCCATCTGTCATTCTCCCTCTCTGTTCTCTCCCCTTGTAATGCCTACTTTCATATTACACTGAGTGTCTATCATTTGAGTGTGAGGAATGACCCTTGAACTCCGTGTCCTGCCCGTCCCTGCCGCACATATCGATCTATCAGAACTGACCTTGACTTGTGTTACCGTATGTGGGATAATGGGCTCTCTGGCATTTGCCTGAGTAATCTGTGCCTTTCCAAACAGCTGAACAAACTTCCACGTATGTGAAAGAATCCTGGGTTCACCCATCATTTGCTTAGCACACAAAGGAAAATCTGTCTACCAGCCTAATTATTACTGACAGATGGATGGCAGGGTCACAGCAGATGCACCCACTTAGTACTAAAAACACCGCTGCACCACTTGATCTTGATGTTCTTGTAATGCTAAATCCCTTAGAGAGATGAAATGAGACTGACAGCACTGAATAATATGGCTGAAGGGAGAGGGGAGCAGATAACATTCTGACCGTGCAGACTAATTAGTGAGGAGAGAATGAGTAAACCGTAAACTGAAGACGAGGAACGAAATAGATTTGATAGCTAATCACAAAATTGTGTGATTCCCAGCAAGCGATAATTACCCTCCGCAATTCTGCCAATCCACATGCTCCTTCTGAAGATCAGAAAAGATGAAGCAGAAGCAGTCAGAGCTCTCCTTTTACATCTCTGACTGTCAGTGAAAGTCGAGTGGCATTCATCCTCCCCTCTACTTTCACTGGCCTGGTCAGTAAATCACCGTGTCTTTCTTTTTTTTTGTTGCCTTTCCTGTCTTCTGCTGAGGTCAGCTACAGGCGGGTTCAGACATAAGAAGGAGGCATCCATCACTTTTTTATACGTCCAAAGCTTCTGCCGCTTAATGTAGCCTGAGAAGGAGCAAAAGACAATGCAATCAGCCAGCACAGATTCAATCCTGCCACATTCCCGTGATTCGGCTATTTTGGGACTGAAAAGCGCAGAGAGTTGCAAAAGGGTTGTTTTTTTTTCCAGGGTGGGTGTGGGGATTGATGCAAAGAGGATTGACATTAGGTATACGCTGCATGAGTTAATACATTTGGGTAGATGCAGGTTAAGTTGATCACATTTGTTGAGATACACATGATTTCCCGGGAGGCAGCTCTATAAAGGAGAGTGTGATTGGACAACATACGAAGCTGATGTGAGCTCTCATCACGTCAGGTTAAAGAATTCCCCTCGCATCAATCCAGAAGTGACTAAGATGAATTTGGAAGCTTTTTTCTGCCTCTAGAGATAAATAAGACCTTAACAGAGAATTAATGTCCACCTCGCTATCCATTTCTTCTTCCTTCATTGTCAAACCAATGACGTCAGTGTAAACTGATTATGCCTACTGGAGACAGTAGTGGATAGCCGTCACACGCCCGAGCTGGAAAGAGGCTATTAAACCTCGGTTTGGCTACCAGAAAAACGAGAGATAATCTACTGTTTCACCCTTTTAAAGCCCCTTAAATCCTCAACTGGTTGTTTGTTACCTGACCTCCATTTGGTTGTCCAACACCAGGTTGTGGGGAGCAGTTTCAGGCTGATCCCTCAGATAATGACAAGATTTGAGAGGATAAACTGGTCCAGGATCTGCTGAAACAAAGCACGCGAGCCAACCCCTCCTCCAAACACTTCCTACAATACCTGGCTATAAAGTTGTTGGCAAGGTATTACCCGGGCTATAAAAGGTTGTTGCCAAGGCAACCTTGCACAGTTTGACTGATGCTTTCCATAAGCCTTGCCATCATCGCCAACGTGAACCACTCCTCAGCTTTAGAGAAAAATGTCCATCAGGTTTTTTCTTTTAGAATTTAAATATATGTAAGTATACTGTGAATTTGAAATTAATAACTGTAAAGCTGCCTTAATTTAAAAGCAAATAAGCTCCTATAAACACGACTGTCATATCACTGAAATAAAAAAAATTAAAAAATTACACTGTCAAAGATGGAGACTGTACGAAAATAAGACATGCAATGCTTATAATGATATAGTTCCATCTTTAGTTTGGATACTTGATTTAGCAGAATTTCAGAAGATTGTTAACATGTTTATTGTAAATAATAATATAGAATCACAAACTAATTTTTCACCCAAAAAGCAAAGGCAAAAACCAGGATGAAACACACTAGTCTGCACTAACATTCTGCTTTTTAACCTCAAGAACTTCCACAAAGTATTTTTTTAATGTGTTTACATTCATTTACTCATTCAGACACACACCAGTGGTGTCAGAGCTGCCTGCCTCTCATCCAGAGGCAACTTAGGGTTCAAGTGTCTTGTCCAAAAACCACTCGGGCATTCCAAACAACTCAAAAGCTTGACCGAACAAGACACAGGCACTCCCCAGGTCAGTCGCCCACATGAGTGACAAGTGGTGATAAGGGGCAGGACCGTGTTAGAATGTTGGAAATTTCTACTTCATTCATCAGTAAATAAATGTGCTAGATCAATGCTTTGCAATTATAATAGATGGACTTAAATACCGTGATGTCACCCAATGGTCTCATTTTGAAGCCTCAAGATGAGCACCTTGGTTGCAACAAGATGTGATGTGATAAGGAGGGGCTGGTCAGTACAGAGCTCTTTGGCTAATGACTTGTGATTGATAGTCACTAGCCAAATGTGCGTCTGGTTTGATAACACAGTATCATAGCTTTTAAACTCAGCAGAAAAGTGTTTACAGAGGTCAAGACTGAAAGCAGTTTTCCTACA
Source organism: Maylandia zebra (assembly GCF_041146795.1). Lineage (NCBI taxonomy): Eukaryota > Metazoa > Chordata > Actinopteri > Cichliformes > Cichlidae > Maylandia > Maylandia zebra. The sequence goes on along the minus strand of NC_135188.1, from coordinate 39,556,663 downwards.
GAGTTCAATAGTTGCTGGAAGTCTCCATGGGGCATCAGCAAACCACTTTGCAACCCACCTAAACCCCACCACATCTTTCAATGATGTACCTCATTCAATCACTTAACAATTTTCACTTCTTGTGGCGTTCTTGGTGCTTGCTAAAGATCCATCCTGCCAAATATAAATGAGTGCAGACAGAAATAAGAATCATCTTTCGATTATAGTTGCCTTACTGATATGATAACCACAATTACTGCAGTAATTTTTAGGAAAATCGAACACACCCCCCCCCCCCCAAAAAAAAAATCTACGCTGCAGTTCTTCCCAGTTATTGTAGACACCTGTTGGTTTGTAGTGGTGGTTGAGGTGTGGTGTGATCTGACACAGTGTCATGGCTGCATGAATCATTTTTTGTTAGTCAGCAATGGTTAGTAAGCGGCATTTTATAAAGTGTTATCCAAGAATAACCTTTCCCACTGCTCCTCTCGCTGAATCACTATAAATTTACCAGCCCTGGCTTGCGCAGAGTAGGAGTCAAGGAGCATTCGATTTTACATCTATAGCACAAGGATCCAAGCGCATGCATTGAACATCTTATAAGGAAAACTTCATGCTCTCGCTCTCATCTTATAGACCAAACAAAGTTAGGCTCCTTGCAGTTGTTTGTACCAAGCTGCAACGACATTTTAAGATTCCAATCATGTCTGCCTCCCATCTTGATAAATGGAAAGAGTCTGCAAAAACTTCCCTAAATGGCCCTCTGGCATGGCTGGGGAATAAATTGAGCTAATCAAGGGTGGCCTCACAATCACTGCATCCACGAAGTAATCAAAGAGTTGAAAAGGAAACACACTGTGCATGTAGATGCAGCGATGTGTGCGGATGTGTGTCAGCGGCAGTTTCAAGATAACTTCTCTAAAAGCCACTTCGGGGCATTGCGTCCATAATTGGTGCTTTTCCTCCATTCATTGTATGTGTGCATTGTCACGGCGCACGTAAGCCTTTCTGTCACAGCCACATGGAAGCAGTAAGCACACCGCCAAGTGTCTACATTAATAACCACCTCATTCGGTTGACAGGCTGCTCAGGGCGACCCCGGAGAAATGTAGATGTACGCACCCTCGGAGAAGACGCATGGTAAACTAAATGTTGACACTCAATAAAAATGAGCTCCTCCACTCAAATGGCTTCTTTATGTCAGGATTCAAACCTCAGTGGATACAAACAAATGACTGAGAGGGGATGACTTTGCAAAGTCATAGTTAGCTTAACCCTCCTCCTCGATCCCCATATGATTTATTCTGTTCAAAATAAAACAAGGCCAAATAACATCTATTCCTCTGGGCCTGATGACCGCAGAATAAATCCTGGGATTTGGGAAAAACAGCGCACCTGGTTTCCTTGCTAATGGGCACCCTCGCACTGCCTCCAAAACATGTTTCCTGCGGCCAATTTAGTCACTGGCAAGGATATTCTCAGAGGTGGTAATCGTAGCAAACAAACAGTGAGAGTGTGTGTGTGTTTCTCTGACCGTTTCCCCCTGTGGAGATGAAGCTGAAGCATGATGGATAACCACTCTGCCAAGTCGCTGTTCTTGTCTGCAAGCCTGGGTCTGGTCCCTGGGGTTTGGCCACATAAAACTAGGTTGGAAAGGCAAATTCTACACGAATTCAACTTGCTCATTTCATACATTTTCTCACAGGTATGAATGGTGCTTTAGTTCTGAAGACAGATGTTCTGCCTGCCTACAGTTGGCTTTATCTGCAGGGGCAGGCTTACTTTTAACAAGGCTTGTGATGGTGTTTAAATGCCATTTTTACCACAGTATCTACTGAAAACATACATTTAGACAATAAAACGCACTAGGAGCAACGGTGCTGATTATGGATGCAAAACAAAGATTTTGCTCTGTTAACGTTCTTGACTGTGTAGAATATTTTTAAGACTCTATTTTTTATATATATATATGTTACGTAAGGCCCAAAATGGCCTCCGTACAAGCAAGTAGTAGCTCTAATATTGACCAGTAACGAACCACCACACGCACACTGCAATGGGTTACACAAAATTTATTTGTTCTTTCTCCGGGTAAAACTACTGGCTGAAGACACAACTCTGGCCAGGAATCCAAGGCCCAAAGCCACCGCGGTCAGGGTTGTTAGCCTGGTTACAAACCAGGTGGTCACTTGGAAGAACAAGCAGCCAAAACGTATCAATCCTGCATCTTCCTCAAAAAGGCTTGCCACCCACCTTTTCAGGCCTGACTTCGTTCGAGGCTGGGTCTCCACATCACATCCTGGGAGCTGGAACTTCCCCAAAACTGGTCCAGTTTCCTTGTCAGGGGCACAGAGAGTCCCCAGTCCAGTGTTTGTTTTCCTGCCTCCCAGCACATCCACTCACATCCCAATAAAAATGAGTCCTCCCTCCAACATCCTCAGATTATTTTAAAAGCAAAACCAGGCCAGGTTAAAAATCTTTTCCGTTAAAATGGGCACACGTCATCCTGGATCTTCGAGGCTTCCCTGCTACACCAGTGTCCTACTAAAAAAAACAACGACAACACCTACTTCCTGTTTCCTCTCCCCTTTATAGAGAAGGGCTCCAATCCTCCCCAATCAGCTGCTCCCTGTATTCAACTCCAAATAGCTGGCAGCTGGACTAGAGTAGAATCTCCACTCCCACATGGGTGTGGCCCACACCTCACATCAAACACAAAGAAACACCAAAGCATGCAATTAATACAAAACAAAATCTAAAGTAATGCCAACCCAAAAGCTTAGTGGGGGATTCTCTCCATCCTTTTCCACCATGCTATACTCTGTAACATATATAAACCACAACCATTATTTTTTAGTAATTATACTCCAGACTGATGTTGCTTAAAACATTTAACTGAGCAAAAGTGGAAAATAATATAGTTAAAATATTTCTTTTCAAAATGCAACATGAGATCACCTTATGGCTCAGTCACACTGAGTCACATTCAGTGCTTGCAACCACATGTTGAGTGTGAACCATCGACCTCTTAATGACCACTTTGATGGCAAGGTGATTGCACAGGTTGCAAGGTGGGAGGCAACCAGACTCTGAGTGACTGCAACCACTCTCAGACAGATTAGCAAAGGTTCACAAATAATTTCTGTCTAATTTCATAAACCTAGAAAGACTATTGCAAAAACATGTTGCACATCATCAGAGTCAGTCCTCCCCAATATGGGCATCTGCAACACATCTCTGTGCAACAGGGGGATCAACTCACCTGGTTGCATTCTCGTTATATTCCATATTCCAGAGTGCCCATGTCAGTTTGCAGTTAAATTGCTTTCCTGCAGCAACTAAATCACTGTTTTGGGAGAAAGTGCCTACTTTTGCTTTCAAATCTATGAAATTTTTGGCTGGACTCTAAATGCAAGTAATTAAGGTGAATTTCTGTGCATCTGGACTGCAGCAGATTTGCAATATTCACTGATTCACAGAGTTTACAGTTAACTGTTTTATTATCACAGACAAATGCAAACCTGACGCCATTCAGGTAGACAGATAACAGACTGACTCATTACTGTTTTATGACCATCCTGATGCACCGAAGTACCTTGGAAGACAGCAACTGCAAGTGTTTGCAGACCAGAACCAAAGCAACAATTTCAAAGGCAACAAGATCAAAACTTTATTCCACACAGTCGCAGTAATTTTGGCCCTGTTGCAGTTTCCAATTTTTTTTCCCCTGGTAACAATGGCATTACACAATAAAATGATGCTGTATGTTCCGGGCGAACCTGAGCTTCTGGAGAAAAGTTTTATGGTTAGACGAGACAAAGATTGAGCACATAATGACAGTGTACCAGCTGTCAAGCATGGTGACGGAAGCATCATGCACTGTGGCTGTTGTGTGGCCTGTGGTACTGATACACTGCACACATTGGATGGAATAGTAAAGGAGGACTACTTTCAAATTCCTCCACTTGATTTGAAATCACCAGCCGACTGAAACTTGGACACAATTGGATCAGTGTCCAGCAGGACAAGGATCACAAGCATACATCAAAACTGGCTTTAGAATGGATAAAGCAGCCTAACATTAAGCTTCTGGAATAGCCTACTGAAAGCCAAGACCTCAAAACGTATTGAAATGTGTGGACTACACTTAAAAACTTGATTTGTGTCAAACCAACAGACGTTTGCTGTTGGTTACCAAAAGTGTCTGATTGAGGTGCAATTGAGGTGCAACCTGCTAAGGGGCACTTACCCAAATATTACTGGGGGGTATATGTATAAATGTTCGAGCCTGTAGGTATACTTTGACTCTTTGCACATCGCCATTTTTAAAGATATATTAAACATTCAAAGATATTTCTAAAGATGTATACTGTACATCCTCCACTATGGAAAAAGGACAGTTCAAAGAAATTATCAAAACAACAAAACAGTGAATAAAATTATTTGCCCTTGGTGTTACAGAAAGTGATGTTATCAATATACATGTTTTTGCATTAAAAATGCAAAGAAAGGTAGCTTATACTTAAATCACAGATAGTTACTATCGGAGGGAACAGGAAAGAACTTTTAATCCAAGCCGTCTCTTCATAAGCATTCAGCGCTTATGGTGCTTTCAGGGGCCAGCTCGGGTCCAGCATTGTAATTTTGTGCACACGCTCCAAAACATTCCAGTGCCCTTTACTTTACACCATCAAGCATCAACTAAATATGTAAGTCACCTTCTCAACTGTCATCAAAAAACAATCAGTTCCACTAAACCAACAGGCAGTGCTCAGCTGCCGCATAATGAAAATGTGACTTTGAAGTCCAATACAGGAAAAGTCACAGAAATCTGGACCAAATCATATCGTCTAAAAAGAAAGGACAGTATGTTTCACCTACAACCCTCCGCCGACTCAGAGTTTCACTCCCTGAACAAAAGCAAATGTTTAACAGCTTTCTCCTAACCGTTCTTCATCAAATACTTTCAATGTCTCGGCAGGGGACCTTGAGCCTTGTGATTCTGTGCCACCGAAGGGCCCAGATGGATCAAGCTGACATCCTGTGAAACACAAGGACACAAGTCTCTGCAGGTAGCACAAACTCCCCCGTCTTTCTTCTCTCTCATGCTACCCACAGTGGTCTAAGTGCTCTGTCAGTCTGTTGAAAGTGCATGCTGGTGTAATAGCTTGATGATGGGAACATTACTAAGGGGACAGCGAGAGGCTTTTTCAAAAGGCAATGGGCCATAATCCCTCTGTTTGTAACAACAAGAGGGTATATCAAGACTATGTTGGACCTTAAACAACTCTCACGTCCCCTCCCTCTCTCATGAAGTGCTCTTGTTAGAGGTTTGCCGAATGGAGGGAAGTGAACCGAGAGGAATAGACTTGCATTTGGAAAGGAATTACACAGATATCCTTTCGGATATCCACTGTTCAGAGGGCAACCAAATCTATGTCGGGATTAAACGCGATGTACCTTTACAAATCTCTTTGAATGTGGAAGTCCTCCAAATACACTTTTTAAAGATAGATGCAGCTGATTAATTTGGAAGGCGTTCACTCTGGATATAACACTATTATGTTTTCAGACTGAAGAGCAATCGTCTATGGAACAAAGATTCTTTTTTTTTGCTTAGGCCTGAAAAACGGATGTAGTCTTTGATTTACAATGAACAAACAAGACACCGATCAGCACTGCGCGCACAGAGAAGCTGCACACACCTACAACCCACAGACCGCATTCGATTGTTCCCGTCCCCCGCCTCTCCTCCCCTCTTTTGCTTCATCCTTCCTTCACTGACACTCGGTGCATCTTATCTGTGTCGACCCATGCCTCCCTCGCTCACACACCGCTGCCTCTCCTGTTAAGAGGCGGGACCGCTGCGAGTGAGCATGCCCTTCCTCTGCGCGGCGCTGATAGAGCCTTAATCTGAAGACTGATGCTCAGGAAGAGGCTGATTAAAGGGGAACGATGAGAAAGAGGCAGGGGCTTATCACACCGAGTGAAAGCATCTCAACTCTCCGGGCTAATTGGCCGGGGAGCGAGTGGCCAGCTGCTGGGCAGAGATTGGGTCACCTGATGGCTTTTCTTTCACACTGTCACCGGGTGTACTTTTACGCACCCTCTCCCACGAGTTTGCTCTCATTTAATGAACTCGACCTTGTGATCCGCCGAGTTCTCTTAAAGCCATCCCACTCAGACCCACGTGAATAGCCCCAGAAGCTTTATGTAATTTTTTTATTTTTCTAAACCCGCCTCGGAAGGTGGGGTAGCAGTCTCAGAGCTACAACGTTAGGTGAAAGGATTAATCAAGCTTAACAATAGGGCCTGATGAATCACTCATGGGATCTTTGATACAAATGCCTTGTTTACACAGGAACACTTCCTCGTGACACCCCCTTGATACTTGTGCAAAACTGCTGAGATAATTTCCCTGTAAAACGTGTCTAAACCTTCAGGCCTCATGACGATGCGGGGTTTGGACCAGAACTAGGGCAAGAAATTAATTACTTTTTCTTTTGGTTTCCTCAAAGCTGATCTATGCGTCCCGCATTCTAGAAGCAAGAAGGCTACGGAGGAGAAAAAACGCATAATCAACTCGGCAGAGAAATAATGATTCATCTTCACAAAAATTAAACAGACAAGGATGTCAGAATGCTTCTTTTCCGGTATGCCTGTCATGTAGGCCTCAGAGGAGATGCTGCTTTTGTTCAAAAATCCCGTTTAAATAACATACCTGCCTTGACTAATTTGTTATATTAATTGGTACTTATGGTAAATGGACCCTCCTTTGTACTTAATCTATGTAAATTTCACCAAGATACCAGAGATAACATTTCTTACAATTTCTTCAACCGCTTGTATGTTACACAGTTAGTCTCTGGCAGCTCGTGCATAATTAGGCATTAAGAGAAGTGCATTGGACATAAAAGGAAATGGCTTAAAGCTCAAATGACGTGAGGAGCTCTGTTCTACATGCTACCAGTACAAGATGTCTGTTGGACGAATCGCAGTCCCTTGTCACTGCCTTCCCCCATCCCCTCCATCCCTACCCTTCCAAACTGCTTGCATTAGCATAAAACTCTTGTCAGAAAGCGTGGGGGACTCAGCAGAAGTAAGACTGGAGGAAGAGACGGCGAAACACCCCCGCCCCTCCCAAAAGGAAAAAAAAAAGTGAAAAGGAAAGAATGCTAGACTAGCATCAGGTCTAGCGACGAAAAACTCATTTCCACAACTCAGATCTGCACCACAAGCAGAACGGATTCGGAGCCCCTTAAAAGTGCCAAGTTCAAGCCCATTTCAATATTCGCTCTTCAGCAAATCTAATACCTGTGACATTGAAATAAAGCTGCTTTCGCTGGATTTGCGCTCTAGCTTCCCAGATAAGATCAACAGGGCAAGGCAACACTTGAATACTGACAAAGAAAAATTGCCTGTGAGTGCACTTCAAATCCACATGAAAGTGAGACTAGACACCTGGTCCCCTCGAACACACAATTTTAGGCATAAAATCCATGTAAACATCTTGAATAGAAGGACTGATTACTAGGATTTTGTGCTATGAGAGGTAAAATAAAACACTCGCTAGCTTTCCCACAAAGCAATGAGGCACAGGAGTATGAACACAAATGCACAAGTTGACTAACGCAAGAATCATGACTCATCACACAACCGATCCTCCGGGGTACAAAGCCTCACATATTGCATCCAGTAACGGTTAGATCACTCTGTGTCATGCTCAGTGAGAGACTTTTTAATAATCCGCAGGTTTTTGGTGTGTGAATGTTTTACATGATAGCTGCTGAGTTTGAGTATTTTCCTAGTTATTCTGATGATATATTTTAAAGCGAAGCCCAACAATTCCCTGGTCGCAGTTGAAAAGTGCAAATCAGCAGGAAATCGGGAAGAAGATATCAAAGATGTAACTGTCAGATTTCTCCGATTTAACAAGCACGCTGTGGCATGTGTCTTCTCGCTAAACCCGAGTGATAGCTGGTGAATAAAAATAATGAAAGACACAGGGAAGCCCATAGAGGTTTATGTGTCCGTTTTGTATGCTCTGAAACACTCGGTGCTCACGTGGAGCCGCATCCTACTGCTTCCACGCCACACGGAGAACAGTTTATTTTTACTCACTGTGGCTGCCTGCAAAGCTTCTTTTATGGTGTAGGTAATTGAGTTCATAAAGAGAAATGCATCTGAAAAATAGAACAACATTTCAGTTGATTACCTGCCATGTATTATCCACAAATTCACACACAAGCATCTGTGTTATTTACCCAGAAGTCTGTTAGATGTCTGGGTAAATAACACAGACGTGTCCTGGTGCAGTTGAACTTCCATCCATGCCTCCATTGCAGCTATCAAAGGGTCAAGAGTCAGGGTACACTATGGATGGGTTTCCTGATTGATGGGTTCAAACATAATAATTCATAAACCTGGGTTGATTGGAGAATAATAGTACCTTATTCATTTAAAGCCCTGAGGCTCTAGCTGAAGTGGTGAGAGACACTGGTTAAATATTTCTTTAAACTTGAGATTTCCTGAGGCATGCTTAAGCACTATATCAGGAGGGTCATGATGTCTACCAACACATGTAAAAGATTTCTGTTGGATACAACCTTCATATTTTTAAAATGTCACCTTTATCAAGCTTTCAGTAATGGAAAAGCCCCCCAGCTGATACCAAAGTAGATATAAAATTACTTTGTTTGTTAGATTTAGCTACAATGGAGCAGACAATGCTATAGGGTATGTATGCATTCTCTACCCTTATATTAAATGAACAACAGAGAGCTGAGCGACAACTGATTCAATCATAAACCCTTTAAAAAAGACAAATCTAATAACAACTGTTTTGTGGACTACTATTTTCATGTCTTGAGTTCTCCATTTTGGCCATTTTCGTCTTAGTTTTTCAGCTAGCACTCACACTGGCTAGTTAGCCTGGCTAGCATCTATGATTCATTGCGATATTAAGGAAAATGCTTCTTTTGACTTGCAAAAATGGGAATTAAAACAAAAATTTTCAACAAAAATGAGAACAGCCAAGATCTTACAGTGTCTTTTAGTGCAAATGAACAACAGACTATATAAAAAGATGGACATAGCCACTGTGACGCCGCCAACTTGTTTTGCCCCACTTCTGTAGTGTTATGTGCTAATGCTAGCAAAACAAATTAGCAAGACAAGCTCATTTGCTCACGTATGCTAATTTGTTCCATATAAAATGCAAGAATTTCACTCACCGAAACAAAAGCCTTTAACCTAAAAGCAATCTATGTTGTGTTCCAGACAATTGCCTTATAATGCCATTGCATAATATAGTATTTACACTACACGACAAATAAAAAGCTCTGGTTGGATGAGGTCAAGGCTCAGCCCACCTAGTCCAGTCCCCAAGTAGTTGCCATGAACTTAGAAGAGACATGCGAGTCATGTAGATAGATTTGTTTTTAAAGAACACTTCAGGTGGCCATTGAAGAAACGTTTGGTTACAAAGATAACCTCGGTTCACTGAAAATCAAGCGGTCTTCACTCTTCAGGCCATGAAGTTGTGACCTGGTTTCACATATTAAGCAGGTAAAAGAGATCACAAAAAACCCATTATTGATAGAAGGATTCATCTGTAATTGTATGTACTGAATGCAGCAATGATGGAGCGCTTTTTAATCGACTGAACAGCGGCACCTGCAGCTATAAGCCTGTAACTGTTTATACTAGAGATGGCACGATACCACTTTTTTATGTCTGATACCGATAGCATAAATTTGGATATCTGCCGATACCGATATGAATCCAATATAGTGTGTTTTTTAATCAATAAAACAGTTTTTTTTAATATCTTGCTGCATTTTGTATAAGTTCATACTCAAGTTTAAATAAACAACAACACTAAAGCTATTCTGTTGTACCTGTATGTAAAAAATACACTGCACCCAAAATATTTCATAGTTCAGCAATACTGATCAATCTAATAAACTTAAACCTACTCCATCCTTCCTATTCTGGTATTTTAGAGAGTACTTAGCAGAAATATCAAGCTCCCAGCAAAAAAAATCGGGAACCACCCTCCACCTCATGATGCTTAATCGACGTAATCAACTTTAATTTGATGCAGTGTTGGAAAAAAAATGCACAGAAATAAATTATTTTTCAAGAATAATTAAATAGATTCAACATCTTTCCTCAACAGAATTGCAGACTGCACAGATGATATCTTCCCAAAGGAAAAAGTACTATAGCTTACTAGGGTATATTAGACTTAACGGTTACTATATACAGTAATGGACTTCTATACATTTTACATCAGATTAAAACTTTGGGTGTAAGATTCAGATAATTATTTATTAAAAGCTAGACATTTTAAATGAGAATAAGAAAGAAAAGTATGTCTTTGTGCCCCCTTTTCCCTGTTCATGCCCTATCGGCCCCCCTGGCTAAACTTTGCTAGATCCGCCCCTGCAGTTACCAGCCGTCAGCTGCGAGAAAAAGATCCTGGAGTAGAAAGTAATATTAAATAAATTCTAACAACAGCTTATCAAGGTTAAACGTGCTGCTGTTGTTCAGCCGCTGGTTTCCTCTTTCTGGTGCAAAGTGGGCCAAAAACAAACAAGAGAGACGGACTCGCGACAGAAAAGCCGATCAGCTGATCATTAAGCAGTTTCATGATTGAAGTGGCAGCAGGAGAGGGAGGGAGAGAGAAGAGGCAGTCGCTCCTTATATCGGCTGTTATGCTTAACGTGGGAATGCTTTACAAACATTCAGAGATGAACTTACACACTTGCTTTACTTCTCTATGGGATCACTTCATCGGAGATGAAATGCTGGTTTGGTAGCGAGGCTACAAATACACACAGCCGCTCTATCACGTGAGCACACTGCTCCTACGTGCTACTGTTATGAGCAGAGTTATGCTGTGTTGCAAGTTTTGTGAGATGCTTTTTTGATATTTAATGGATCGGATTACATTTTTTATTTCTCTCTGATATCCGATCCAGTAATTTACCTCAGTATCGGACCGATACCGATACGTAATATCAGATTGGTCCATCTCTCCTAATTTAATTATAATATAACTAACTATAAGGGCTTATGCCTGTTTGCTACTGAAAAATGATATTTTTATTTCCTGTTTAAAGCATTTAAAAATAATTAAACCACTTTTTTTTAAGTAGTTCATTGTATATGCGTGCTTTCATAGGTGTCGACATGTGTAGGTTTCTCAAATCCAGCAAATTTCTGTTTGTCCTAAAATAGGATAACTTTATTGTTTACACAAGCCTTTGACATCCTGCAGGTTACCAGAGACTCAAACTATTCCCCTTTATAAAGCCTTTTCAGCCTTTTTGTTTCAGAAAAGCAAAGCAAAAACAGTGGCGGAGACTAAAAGGGGCAGACGTTAAGAATTAGATGTATACAGAAGCTGAACAAGACAGAAACAGAGAGAAGGGGGGGGGGGGGGGGGGGGGAGAGACGCTTTGCATGGTGCAAATCACGATGCTTGAAGTATGGTGTCAGGCTTGCCAAACAGCTGTTTGGTATGCAGCGTGGAAAGCCTGTTCTCTATCTGCGCTGACATCCTGGGCAGAGGAATTATGATGAGAGATGATTGTATCATGACTGTAATTGTAAATGTAAATCCTGCTGCGTGGCCACCCTCTTTTTGTGCATAAAGATGAGTTGCCCAAACAAAATTTACTATCCACTTCATATCGTGGGGCGACTGCATTACTTTGACAAACAATAACCACTGACAAATGAATAACATAAAAGGAGATGATTAACTCCAGAAAAGCAATCTGGGCAGATAATTTACACTGTGCTCATGTGCTGAAGCTTCCCAGGGTGGCAATTGTTTTTTTTGTTTTTTTTTTCTGTATATGTATGTTTATGGCGATGCCAGGGAGAGCAGGGATTATTTATATTCTGTATAATTAGTGTGCATGGATGCCAACACTGTCACACTTGTTAGAGCACTTCCAGTCTCAAATTAAACAAAACTTTCATCTGCATTATATTGTACGTAGCTGAAAAACTTCTAATGTCTAAGTTCCAGTCCACTTTCATTGCACATGCGGCCATTTCAAAGTGCTATTAATTCCTGTTATTATTGAAACAACAAATATGTGCCACAGTAATTAGTGCACTGTAATCATTGCGCTACGGTGATTAGATACCCAGACAGAGTAGAACGTATGGCTGATCCCCTCCTGCACAGGACTCCAGAGGCATCCGCCTCGTGCAGGCAGACAAGGAGACTCAACGTTGCATTGATACAACAACCACAATTAGCATACACAAACAGCTGCGTGCTGCTGCTCATTTTTCATTAGCCGCAGAGGTAAAAGAGTTTGCTCAGATTAGCCTAATTAAAGAAGCCAATTGATCCTCGTTTTTCTGTCTGTGGAACAACGTATCAAGTTAAGGGTCACGTCACTGAAACGTGAGATTTGAAACTGTCAAAATCAAGGATTTGTCCTTTTTGGTAGTAAGATTGTCTTTACACAGCCCTTAATGTCAATGAAATAGTGAAGTGTGAATTTTTGATATTTGGAATTCGATTAAAATGCAAAGTTATTCTTGATTAATTGAGTGGAAAAAGCGAGAAAAACATATTCGGGGGTATTTTAATAATTTAATTAAATTTAAACATTAAACAAATGCACCCAAAGTCTCTATGCTATATATTCCATAACAGCTATCAGAACATTTGCAAATCTAAATACAGCTTCAGGCATAACCCATCTGTTTTTGGCTTGATCTACATGGTTACTAGGGTAATCTTTTAATGCTGCAATCAAAAGTGATAAAAAAAGGAACTATTCACATTCAGCATCTCCAGACTGGCAGTATCACAGTCAAAGCAAAAAGAGACCCCCATCCATTTCCCCACTTTTTTTCTGTCCACATCCTGTCCTAGTGCAGTGATTGGCAGCTCTTTTTAACTCTCTGACCCAGAGTCCAATTACACGAAAAAGGGTGTGAAGTGTACGAGTCCGATTACGGGCCCATCTTCCCAGAAATAAGGACTCTGTCAGCGGGGAGGCGAGGGCCTCACAGATCCAGCCAAGCATAGCCACAGGCGAGAGCAGTATTCTCTCCTCTGTCGCTTTTCATTGCCGTGAAGTGGCCGCTCCTCGTGTGAGCAAAGCAACCTGCAAAACAGGCAACCTAGCAGAAAATACAAAGACATACCCCACCATTCATCAAAACACACAAACACGCACCAACAAATACACAAACACGGGCACCCCCTTTTATTTTTTTAATCCTTTCTTTCTCAAGTGACATACATGATTGCACATGCGTGCATATTTGAAGCGGCCTATTTTTAAATGTTAATAAACTGAATTCCACAGGAGCACAGGCTCACACCCCCGAACACAACATCAAGTGAGCACTAACATTAATAATGCAGATCCCATCACAGTGGTTAGTCTTATCTACTTATGGAAAATGAAGCCCATAGCATACTGCACCAAGAATATTAAAAAGCAATTATTGCTCTCAGCTGTGGTGAGTCCCAAATTAATGAGGGAGAGTTAGACTCTGGAAGTTTGGGCAAGAAAAAAAAATCTGAAGGATAATTTGTTTAGCTTGTTGGGGAAAAACAGTTGTGTGAAAAATATACTTAATAGTATTCCCCTGGTGAAGTTGTTAAGTGCAAAGGTAAGAGTGCTCCCGAAAGGAAAGCAGCAAAGGAAATACAGTATATACAGCTCTTTTTAAGGCACAGAAAACATTTGTTCTCCTATAATTTGCATGCTAATGATACTGTTCTAGCAATTTATGCAAAATGTGCCTTGATTTGAGTGATTGCAAAGAGAAAAAAAAAAAGTTTTACTGGAAGCCTAATAACGAGCAAGTTTGCATGTAACACAGCGGTTTTTGAAAAAACGAAAACAAAACTTCTCTGAATGACATGATAACGATTGCTCGTCCCTTCTTCTTGCTGACACAAGAATCTGCCTCTCGACAGCGAGAGTATCCCTCACACTGGTACCGCTGGGGCCGGCGCAGGTTGACTTTCAAGTAGGGGGCATCGAGTCAGGGCTAAAGCCTGCTCCGAGTCCCCTGGCTCCAAAGCTTAGGGCTGCGCATGCATATTGGTGCATGAGTGAATGTTTATGTGGGAGGGGTGTGCACCGAAAGGTCAAGATTCAGCCCACATCCTCCCTCAAAAGGAGGAGAGGAGAACAGAGAGCTGGGTGCTGTTTGTGGGTGTGAAACGGTATAAATACAGCAAACAGCATGACAGTATGCCTGCCCTGTTCTCACACTTTAGTTGCAAAGAGCACGTATATGATGTCTTTATTAGCTGTCATAGATTGATGAGTATAAACTTAAACTCCTCATCCTCCCACTTTCCAAAGACGTTGTATTTTAATGAGTGTCACAAGGTGTCAATAACAGCACATGGAAGCCAATGCTTACCTTTTATTTCTGATGCAAAATAGACAACAATCATACATATATGATCTCAAGAGTAATTTAGTAGCTCTGTCTAGTGTCTCCGCTTGCGCAGGTTTCTGCTGCAGATGCAGCTGGAAAATGTCCATTACATGTGAGTCCTAACGTGCAAACGAAACTCTTTTTAAAACCTGACTAAAAGGGTCGACAGATAAGTCTTGTGGGGATTCAGTCTTTTCCTTGTCGCGCTCTCACATTCAAAGACCGAAATGAAAAATGCTGAATGTCTTTGTGCCATAAACAAATCAGCAAGTCGCTCTTTTGTGCACTCGGTAGCATAACCCATCATTACAGTGAAAATGTCAAACATACTGTCCTGCTGTTCACAAAAGTCTTAGCTCTAAACAGCCCTGAACATATGCACTCTCCACTTCTGTTTAAGTAAAATTTGCTAGACGCTTCACTGGCAAGCAGAAAATATACCCGTGTGACCTTTTTAAAAAAATGTATGACAAGTAAGAAAACAGTAAGAAAATAAAGTGTTGGACTTAGTGTTTGAGTCACAATTCTTTAAAAGTTATCAGGATACAGACCACATCTCATAAGCTGTAATGGAAATATTTCCAAAAACTAAGAAGAAAGACTTCTACAAATAGCTTGAGGTAACAAACTAACTTCAATTCCTGTTGCCAAGTTTTCAAGAAATTAGATTTTTATGGTGTGTCTTGGTAACCTAACCTGTCACAGACTGCCTTGGTTCTTGGTTACAGTTAAGACTTTACTGGGAAGTATTTTGTACAATATTTCACTCTGTAATACTATGAAGCTGTCATTCAGAGAACAAGCAAACTAACCACCAAACTAAATTCAGCATACATTCACCAGTCAACTGGTTGTCAGAATACATTTCTAATTAATTAATTACATGGCAGGAACTCTAAGGATTAGGAGCATGCAGACATGGCCAAGATGACCTGCTGAAGTTCAAACTGAGCATCAGAACGGGGAAGAAAGTGACTCTGAATGTGGCATGGTTGTTGGTATCAGACGTTCTGGTTAGGGCTGCCACGATTAGTCGACTAGTCACGATTACGTCGACTATCAAAATCGTCGATGACTGATTTAATAGTCGACGCGTCGTTTGAAGCTTTGTAAGATCACAAAAGACGCAGGAATAAGTAGTAGGATTTAAGAGTGTAATAACGGACTGAAACAGAAGATGGCAGCACTGCATGTACAAGGATGCCAGCTGCCGTTAAACCCCGAAGAAGAAGCAGCTGTGTCTCAGAATTCATAGCGCAGCCCAGCTCAGTTTCCAACAATGGCGGCAGCTAGTTAGTTTTAATATTACTCTTATTATTGTTTCTGGGTCACAAAATAAACGTTTAACATATTTTCAGGCGAGAATGTAGCTGTGTAAACCTCAAATATCTGCTCAGTTTATCAGGACACCACATATTTTCAAAAGCGCTCCGACGTTTTCGGAGACGTCTGTTACCCACTAGCTCGATAGCTAGCCGGGGGCTAGGCTCACTAGCGCCGTGAGAGCACCGGACTCCCGGCAAATCGTTTTCAAACCCACCGCCGTCTTTCGCTACTCAGGTTAAACATATAAGTCACTTAGATAACTTCAAAATGTTATTTTTTGGCTTTTTTCAGTGTTTTTTGTTCCTGAGTAAATCGGTTTGGCTGAGATCAAAGTTATAGTTTTTACACAGCTGAATAAACGTCAAGCAGACAGCTGATTATCAGAAGTGTGAGATGCTCCAGAATTTACTCCGGTGTCCTGTTATATTTTAGATAGCAAGGAGTTTATTAAATTTTAATGAAATTTGCAGATTGTTTCGGTGAAGTTTAATAAACTATCATCTTGTCTTTATTTTTAGTTAGCACATACCTTAAACACTTAAAGCTGTAAGCTAATGATAGTTATATAAGAGCAGATGCTGCTGGTGCAATAAGCTGTACGCTGTACGTCCAATGGATGATGATCTGATTAGTCGACTAATCGCAAAAATAATCGGTGACTAGTCGACTATCAAAATAATCGTTTGTGGCAGCCCTAGTTCTGGTCTAGTTCAGAGTTAACAGAGAATGGACCAAAATAGCGTTGACTAGGAGTTCTTTAGGTGAAAATGCCTTCCTGATAGGAAGGTAATAAATAGTAAGTCAAATAATCATTTATTCTAACTAAGGTATGCAGAAGAGTGTCCCTGAATGCACGGTGTGTTGAAACCTTGCAGCAGATGTGCTACAGCAGCAGAAGAGCTATTTTCTTGGCACACTTTGGGTCCCTTAGTACCAATTGAGTTTTATGTTTAAACACCACTTTTACCATGTTACAGTATATTTACATGTAAAGAGATGTTACATAGTACAACCGCTTTCTCATCTTTCACGGAAAGTGGCCTGGGTGTCATTCAACTATAAAGCCAAAATCCTTTGATGCTGTCAGATTAATGGAAAAGGGTAAATATCAAAGAAGGGGTTGATGACAAGCACAGACTACTCCAAACGTCACCTTTTTCACAAGTCACAAGATACAGATACCACAATCCCAATCCTAAATTTTTATGCCTGTGACTGTCATAAGCTGTCGCTGTAAATTATCTGATGCCACCCAGGTTTTGATTCCAGAGAGATCTACTCGAGTTTAGTGTTCATTAACTATTGTATCGGGGTGATGTTAAGGTTGTTAAGAACCTGAACAGTGCAAATAGTAAAATAGTTTTATATTTGTCTGAGTTTAAGATGCCATATTTGCCCTTTTATTTAAGTACGGTCACTCACATCAGTACTTCCACCTTATAGTAACTGCTGACCTGCTGCTGTGCTTTGCCTCACATCTCCCAGCAAACATTGGCATTACAATGATCAGCTTTCTGATGTGCAACTTTATTTTTTTTTGGCTGCGTTTTAATCTCTGTAAACCAGACTCCTATATCAATGCCACCCTGCATTACCCCTAACACTCAACGGTGCTCTGGTAAAACATGAAATATAGACTCATAAAGGTCTTATCAGCCAGACAAGTGGACCTAAGAGTTCCAGACGAGTGCGCTTAAAGGCTCACGGTGAGTTTAAAGGATTTAATGATGTCTGGCTTTAGAACAATTTTAGCTGGATGCATAACACACGACTCTTTGGTAAACAGTTAAACACTTGTCTCGCAGCCCACTTGCCAAGCAACATTTGCTGAGTAGTGCGACATGAACATTTGATCATGTTTCAAATGAAGCAACGAGCAGCTGTTAAAATCTCTAGAGTAGGCTTGGACGAAAAAAATGGAAAATTCTAAAAATAAAAAATCATGTTTCCCATTTGCCGTAACGCGTCCATTCAAATCCAAGCAGTTCTGACCAAAAGCCTAAGCTGCCATCTCACTTAGCACACGAGACAGCTTTCAGTGGCGTTCACGCTGATTAAACAGTGGACGCAGGCCTGCATCCTGCTGTGCAATGGTTTGCTATTTACCTGTCCTCTCAATTCATGTGGATTTTTCCAATAATCACTAATGTTTGTTTATCCTTTGCCTCACCACCTGCCTCTCCACTCATCAGGCACTATTCATTCAATTCGCCATGGGGCAAATAAAAAAAGAAACACACAATTAGTACTCAATGGGGTGAATTTTTGTTTTGCTGATGGTTACCTTTAATTGTGTATCCGCTCATGGTACTTAAAGCAAAAAAAAAAAAAAAAGTCAGGGATATAGAGATTTTCATTTTCAAATGAAACATAGCTAAAGAGGAATACACTGGCAAAGCACTGGCAATGACATTGAAGTCGCAGGCTGGTATTAAATTGTGAAGAAAATAACAAAAATGCTCTATCATACAGGCTGACAAGATTATTCAGATTCTCTTCTCTAAAAAGAAAAGAAGTCCTGTTATAGCTGTGGCCTAAGCAGCCAATAAACATTCGACTGAAGAACTTGAGGTTGGTATTCAAGACAAAGCATCCCTAAATGAGAACTTGATCAGTTTTTAATGCTGCTGAAATACAGTCAGGCTGAATATGTTCTCATAAAAAACTGATGGACCATGAGTTTGCGGCAATAAATCCAATATTTTCCTACTCAACACACCTCAGTCCTCGCCCCTTAGCAAAGTTAGAAAGATTACCTACTTTATCAAAAACCTAAAATACTCATTTCCAGTCTACTAGAGCAGCTTTGCTTGATTCAACTTTCATTTCCACTGCTGGAATAAGCTGTTTTAACCAAGTTCTCCCTTCCTTTAAGCCAACCTTCATTTGACTGGCTGTACCTTGCAATTAGATGGTTTGAACAGCAGGTGGGTGGAGTGCTCACAAACTGAACTATGTGCCTGAGATGACCATGCTACAGATCTGTGGAGTACAGAGAGAATAAGCTCACTGTACTCAAACAGCCTCCGCTGTGATCATAAATGGATGGACAATTATGTGCAGCCACAATTTTCAGGTAGGCTGTGGCATTTATAAGATGCTGATTTCCATGTGTGAAGTGCCAGAGTAATGAGAGTTACTCTACCATGGCTCAGATTGGTGTGGTGGGTGGGCAGTGATGGTGTGGTGAGGTGTGGGGGGATAGTGTTTGTTAACAGTTCGAATGGTCCAGCTCTTTGTAAGTCTGGAGGTGAGGGACCTGACTGACTTGAGGCGCTGACCAGGGGGAAGTGGGTCAGCGGGGTGCAAGAAGATGATTGCACTGGTTTTCCTGAGACAGGAGGAGCTGCCAATGGCCTGCAGGGGTGACAGAGAGCAGCCAATGAGTTATTGGGGTGGGGTTAAGGCACACCCTTCCTGTTCTTAGTTTCGGCCCCTGCGTACCAAAAACCCAGGCAGTAGGAGAGCACGCTCTCCACTGAGGAGTAACAGAAGGCCAGCTGCAGCTTCTTATCCAGGTGATTCTTCCTCGGGACACAGAGGAAGTGCAGCCAGGGCTGGGTCTACTTTACCAGGGGGGTTGTGTCGTGGGTCCAGGTGAGATCAGCGGAGATGTGGGTGCCCAGAAACAGATTCCACCCGTTCTCCATTTATAATGAGAGGGAGTGGGCTTGCCAGTACTTATTGAAGACCATTACGAGTGTTTTTTGTTTTAAAGATGTTCAGCTATTTTCTGAGCATCAGTGGGATAAGTTCTCTACCAACACCCTGTACACTGGTGTCATTGGCATACACTGGGTGAGCAGTCACAGGTGTACAGGGTGTTCAGTAGGGGGCTGAGTATGCAGCCCTCTGGGGATCCGGTGCTGAGTGACAGTGGGGGAGGAGGTGGAAGCCGAGTTGGACTGATTGTTGCCGGTTGGTGACGGAGTCTTTGATCCAGGAGCAGGTGGCAGGGGAGATCTGAAGGTGGTGAGTATGTCCAAGGTTATGGTGTTGAAAGCTGAGCGGTAATCCACATAGTGCATCCCCACTATATTTTACATAGGTCCTCCTGTTCTCCAGATGGCAGAGGAGTCCTCTATATTATAACAATTGAGTCATGCTGAACTGTAGATGGGGCTCAGAATGTGCCAAGAAGCTGTCCTCTACACCGTTACACCACCAGCAGAAGCCCAAACCATTGACATAAGGCAGGACGAATCCATGCTTTCATGGTGTTTAATCTGAATTCCTTCCCTTTGCAGCCTCAATTTCCTGTTCTTAGCTGACAGGAGTTGCACCCGGTGTGGTCGTCTGCTGCTGTAGCTTATCTACTTGAACATTTGATGTGTCCATTCAAAGATGTTCTTCCTTGGTATTAAACAGTGCCGACTTGAGTTTTCCAGCCTTCACGGCTCCAACAACCATTTTCACTTTCCTTCCCATTCTGATGCTCAGTTTGGCCATGCAGACATGGTCTTGACCAGTCCACATGCCTAAATGCACTCAATTGCTGCCATGTGATTGTCTGATTAAATATTTGCATTAACAAGCATTTGAACAGGTGTAGCTAACATCTCGCAGTACATTGGAAATGTAGTTTTAATGTAGTGACTTAGACTAAGGCTATATGAAACTCTTATTTCTTTAACAACATACATAAGTTTCAGCCACACAATGTTCTAGTTACTGTAAGTTAAGCTAACATGAGCTATCAAACCGCTAAATGCATTCATCTAACTTTGACTTTATTGTACCAATTATGTATTTAAGCCTAAATTTCTTCAAAGCATATTGTCATTAATGATTCATTTTTGAAATATAGAGTGTGTAAAATTTTCGCCCCAGTAAAATGCAGAGTGCAACTGAGTTCCTACTTAAAATGCGATTAGTCGAAAGGGAGACGTCCTTCCCAGCCGATATAGTCAAACATGGTGGGGGAACAAAACTGCAAACCTGCTCATATATACTTAGAACTGATTTATTATAAGTTTATAAAAATGCATGAATTTGTTGGAAGACATAATTACACACTAATCTAGGTATATTTGAGTACAATATTCTTTTTTCTAGTAAATAAAAATGACTGAGTGCAGCTTTAAATAAATAAACCTATGATTTTAGATATTTCTGTTGCACTTTGCTCTAAAGTATTGCTTCATGTTTATGAGGGTGAAGAATCTTTTATTGTGTATATGTAAAAGTGAAAGAGACCCGTACTTGCACAGAATTATTCCTCGTAAGCAATAAATATCTTTGGATATTTGTTCTCCCGATTCTACTACAGTCTCCCAATTTGTCCATTTTTGCTGATAGTTTACAGTAGTCTGTCATTATGTGTTTACAGCTGAAGTAATGTCCTCAGTGTGTCCTCATATGAGGTTTTCAAACAAACTCCTATCCTCACAAGTGCCTTCTCAAGACTATAGCAACACCTATTTTCTGTTAATTGGAAAAAGCTTTTGTTTGCTCACCATCTCCAAAGAGAGTTATTACAACAAGTGCAGGCTAAATTATTGAACTGGTGGAACTCAGTGAACCCTTTGCACAGCTTTTTTGTTTGAGAAAGCACTCTGTAATCAGCTGCTGTGCAGATACATTCATTTTCTTTTTATCTGCGCCACATAATAAGGACTTTGGTCCAATTCCACTATGCTGCTGCAGCTTTTATGAAGAAGTCAAAAAATGGGGGTATCTGAGTAACTAGGTCACTTTGATGTTTCACATTTCTAAAGCACTAACAATCTACTTAGACCATAACTTCACAACATTTCCCCCCAACTACAGTGGTGGATATTAAAGTTTCTCTTTTGCCAGTGCCCGACAGTGAACAGCTTTGGTCAAATGTGCTCGCATCAATATGGATTTTCTTCAAACACTTCATATCTTAAAGTGAGAGAGGAAATCAAAAATGTACAGAGGAGGACCTTCAACCAGGAGACAAAAGTAAAACAAATTCAGGAGCCAAAAGATTCAGTGTGATATTCCATACAATATTTAACAAAGGAACTTGTGGAAACACTGGGCCTTTCATAGTATAGATTTCAGAAATAATAATGGCCTGAAACATCTACTGTATTCACTTAGGACCACAAGCACAGGGTCTTTTAACCGCCTGCCATGTCCCTCAGCTGCTATATTGGAGCTGTTTCCAGTGGCAAACAATGTAGAAGTCTTGTAAGTCAGCTCTGAGGTGTGAAAGTGTATCACAATGAATGCGAATCGAGAAGTTGCTAAAGAAAGGACAGGCTCAATGGTCAGGTACAAGCTGGCCTCAAGAATCAATGACACACGATTGGCCTTGCTATTCAAAGGGATATAAGAAATAATAAGAGTACAGAGGAAAAGCTTTCAAAAAGAAACAGTCCCGTCCTTTCTGCTGGTGATACAAGGGACCAGAAAGAACCAGAGTCTTGCCATCGATTTGCCAAACCTGAACAAACACTGGTGAATGAGAAGTTATCAGGTGGAACTGGATAGTTAAAAAAGATATTTATTTATTTATTTTTTTGGCTTATTGCACTTGTGATGTGATAAGTGTCAAAATGTGACTTTATTTGAGGGAATCTTTACTTTCACTTCACAAGTAGAGCCCAGAGTGTAAGATCAAATTACACACTATCCAACCTCAGGCATGCCTGCCCCCTATCACGATGAATTACTGTGTTGTTATACTGTAATGCTGCTCTAAAGTGTAGACAGCATTAGAATGGGAAGCCACGGAGGAAGCATAGCCCCCTGGGCTACAAGATTATAACCCTGCTGCTAAACCCAGGGATAATAGGAGTTTTCTGTCCTTGGGTGTACTACGCCAGACAGAAAAGTCCTTCAGATTCTCTCAGTCTTTACCTGTGGCTACGGATAAGTCAACAGAGTTATCACAGCCCACCATAACTGCTGCCTCTGAACCACACAGAGGCAGCAGTGTTTCTCATGTTGAGGTTTGATGGAAAGAAAGTTCTACTTTCAATTCAAATACACGGAACAAGGGGAAAATGATTTAAGAGCTTGTTGGTTTTTTTTGCCACATTCTATAACTGTTGTTAGAACAAAAGGGTATTTAGCATGTTGAACACTGTCACATTTCATTCCTGAGTTGTTGAACAATCAATATTTGACTTTTGTTTGCTAGTTTGACAGTAGTAACAACCTTAGAAATTGTAATTTTCTCATTTTTTGCCTTCCAGCAGCAAAAAATATTGAAGGAAACAAGTATTTCGTCTTGCTAACATATGCACTTTGATGTATGCAAGATTTATAGCAATGAAAATTGATTTGCCTGGAAAATATTAATAATAACAGACATTAGAAGATAATTATTCGAAACTGACCACTGCACTTAACAATGACTGAAAATGATCGCCTAATTGTATCACATTCAAACAAAACTTTCACAGCCATAAAGAATATTCAACAATTCCAATCTTCCTAAGTTACAGGATCTTCTGTCACTGAAATAACTCTCACTGCTCATACTGAGGCCATTGCTTTGAGCTCTGGCTAGCTTTAGCTTTTGCCATATTGATAAACGGCCCTTTAAGTGTATTTGCTTCAACATTACTTGCCATCTGTGTACAGGACTTACTGTATGAGTTAACTGACACTTTTCTCCAACTCTTCAAGGTCTTTGTTGAATGTACCCCTTGTAGTTTAAAATCACTGTTCACCGCTAATCAAACTCCTCAACATATATAACCCCAAAAGAGCACTGAGATCGTCTAGCCAGATGCTCTTAGTACAGCCAAGGTCTCACCTGAAGCACAGAGGGGATCGGGCCTTTGCAGTTATTCCAGAGCCCTTAGACTCTGGAATAACTTGCCACTTGATATTCGTACTTCAGAGTCTATACAGTCTTTTTAATCTCGTCTAAAAACTCACTTCTTTACGTTGGCTTTTAATTTGAGCTCAGTTTGAGTACCATCAGGTTTTTTGTTTTGTGCTTGTCAAGCACTTTGGACAACTTTGTTGCTTTTAAACGTGCTACAGAAATAAAATTGACATTGACACTGACTGACCATCTTCTGCCTTCAGAACTGCATTAGTTTGTTTGTGACAGACATTAAACAATGGTGTGAAAATGATATTTCGGGTTGTGTTGATATGCTAATATCTCGTGGTTGCCCCAGATTCATGATGTCAGTCTCCCATCCAACTACATGCCAAAGGTGCTGGAACTGAGGATCATCTGAGTAAAGCGAGCTTTATGCCAGAGTAGGCTATTCGACTGAAAGCATCCATTTAAACGTAGATTCACAGTGACCATAGCAGACGTAGTTACCAACAATACTCAGGTATGATGTTCAGTTGATGCAAAAAGAGCTCAAAGTGTGCCAAGACAATATCTCTGAAATAGTTTACTGCAAAGTAAACTGGTTGTCACTGTTTATGTTTCACAGCAAGATCATTGCGCTGATCTTTCACTGCCACCAGTTTTGGAGAGCTCGGTGTATCTTAATGAAACAGCCACTGAGTGTTTGCTCTGTACATTATAGCAAGTGAGCCATGACATGAGGCGAAGTATAGAGAGGTTGAAGTCTGTGCATCAGATGCATCTATGAAAAATAAAACCCAAAACACACAAAACAAAGAAAGCAAAGAGGACGAAATGGCCTTTGTGCGATGGCGTGGAAACATGAGAACGTTTCTTTCTCCTTTATATAGGAATAGCTAGAGCTATTCATCCCAAGTGGGTGGTTGATTTTCCATTCATACCAGGAACTGACAGCGGAAATCTTGACCTTGCAACGTGAAATAGATCCTGCATATGTACCAAGAGGTCCTGGTAAGTTTCATAATAACGCTGATGACCAAATCGATCTGAATCAATACACATAATTAGCCTCCTTAAAGTCCTCTCATTTATTCACCGCCTTCATTCAACTTCAAAGGAAAACTTTAATCTGGAATATCCTGTGTTGCCTCTCGATTAATGTGTTACCCCCCCCAATTACTGTCTATATCAGTTGCCATTGTGTCCTGCGACGCACGCACCCGCCTGAAACACCTTGAATCGATAACCTTGGCTGTGTTTAAGCTAAAGTCATGGAGGCTGTAATGATGCTTAACAGCCCATTAAGGTGATGGAGACCTCGGGTACGGTGCGGGTGACACGTCAGGGTCAAGCAGTGGCTCCAAACACCTGAGGGAGGCCATGTTCACACATATAAGGCACATCTTTTGCAGCCTGTTATGTAAGTGGGAACACTGCATCTTTGAATAATACCAGAGCGTTAATTAGCTTTAGCCTATTTGTTAAGCAGAACAGAGGATCCTTTTAGTGCACACACACACACACACCCTGGTTAAAATGTACATTTAACTATTCATGAAAGCTCCGTGTGTTTCCCTCGCTGCAGTGCCAAACTACTCCTGGCTAAGTTTCTTTTATCTCCAGC
Organism: Maylandia zebra; assembly: GCF_041146795.1. Classification (NCBI taxonomy): domain Eukaryota; kingdom Metazoa; phylum Chordata; class Actinopteri; order Cichliformes; family Cichlidae; genus Maylandia; species Maylandia zebra. Next base: position 39,531,542 of record NC_135188.1, on the reverse strand, counting down.
TCTATTGTTTGGTGACCTCGGTTGTATAAGAGGCTTGTTCTCCATTGTTTGCTTCTGCGGTGAAATTGATTAACATTGGGCTATAATTGCGGCAAAGAGTTGAGGACAAACACCGGGCCCCATTATCTTTCACACTGTGTGACAAAATGGAGCTGTAATTACTAGCAACCGTTTTCAGAAGACAACACGTCTAAATGCAGCAAAAAAAAAAAAAAAGAAGACGTGTGGTCCATTAAGTTGTATGCACATGTGCATTTGCACTTAATTGATGATTACCCCTTGCTGATCAAAAGAGACTTAATGTTGCTGCAGATAGCAACAACAAAGGAGGAGGAAGAAAAAGAAGAAGGAGTGTAAGAGTGTGCAAGGCCGGATAAAGAGCCAGGGAAAGGGAGCAAATGGAAGGTTAAGTGCAAGCAAGGTCCAAGCTAGAATTCAAGTAAAATGATAAGTTTTGTTCTCCGTGAATGAATGAATTTTATTATTTAAAGGATACAGCTCTCTCGGCTGCTGAAGGATTCTCCTCCTTCACTCGCTGACACTTTCTGAGGAGTACTGCAACGACCATCCATAAGTCAATCATCCCAATTTAGGTTGCACAGGTGCACGCATGAGCACACGTGCATATAGGCACACGCCTACATGTGCATCAACATACACAACGCACAGAGATTACAGAACATGATGCTCAAATGATCCCACATGACTCAAACACATCTGGCAGACAGGCAAATTTCACAGCCTTCAGAATCTTCGGGGTTAAAACTGTGTCACAAAGCAGAAATTAGACAACTGGGTTCCTGAATTCTCAGCTAATGAAAAAAAAGGGGTTGAATGCACGATTACAGCTAAAGTGCACACGCACGCGCAGTACACTATACGAAGCCAAAGATGCTTGAGCTGCGTACTGTGCTGCTCTTTCCCTTTATGCAGGTTGACACACTCGTTTTGTTGCTCCAGGCATTGACCGCGTTTCACTACTGGAAAAAAAGAAAGAATGAAAGAAAGAAAAGGATCTCCATGGCAACAGCTTTTGCAGTTTGTAGGTTCTAATATGTGTGATGACATCATCCAGCACCACTGATCAGAGGTACCCGCTGATGCATATCCCCTTTACCTGTCAGTCAAAATTTCCAGCTTTGAGAAAAAAGAAAAAAACAAGTCCAGCTGAAAATGAGATATCAGCCCTGTGTAGTTGTACTCGGCACATTCAGAAATTAATATGCCTTAAAGGCATTTGATCAAATACATGTAAAAATTCTTTCTTATTAGTGTAAGAAAAAAATCTCAGAAATCCATGTTTTAGTCCGAATAATACAGAGAAACATATCAGACACTTAAACTGAGACATTTTACTGCTACATTTTGAATTTGATGAAATCCTACGTCGCAAGTTATCGCATTCACGAGATTTTCAGAAAACTCGACCTCTGACCTTGAGGTCAAGGTCACTGAGATATGAACTTGTCTGGATTTTTAGTAAATATCAACGTGAATATCCTACACCGCCTTGTTTTCGAGCATTCACAAACGTGGGATGTCCATGTTGCCTGTCATCTGGGTTGATGACAAACAGTTGTAAAAAGTTGGGGGCAGCAAAAGTGTAGAAAAGTAAACAGTACTAAGAAACAGCTGAAGGAAAATGTTTGCAAGTAATTTAATTAATTCAAATTAAGGTAATTGGCAACAGGTCAGTAACATGACTTTTTTTTTTATACCCAGAGTTTCTCAGAAGAAAGCTGGGCAGACGTTCTCCAGTCTACCAAAAACAAAGTTCAAAGTTTTTGATTAATGTTCCTCAATGTAAAATTGCAACTATTGCAATGACTCTCATCATCTACAGAACCTAACTAAAGAAAATCAAAAGATTCTGAGAATCTGGAGAAATCTCTGTGTGCGGGGAAAACGATTGAAAAAGAATCCGATATGTCATGTATGCCTGTGACATTTAGGCTTTAGCCTGACCAAAACTTGTGTGCAAGCTGCTGTGTAACCCACCTCCCCCTACAACTCCTTCTTTCATGCTTTACCTGACTTAATGTCATATCTGCTTTACTGATGCATCCTCTCCCCTATGCCGGGGTCTGTGCGACTACTCTCTTAGTCTTCAATTTCACAATGAACAACAATTTACATTTAAGTATTTCACACTAAGCCAACATATTATTGATCTCAAATGTTTAACTAAGTATCAAAAACTTGTGATTTGTTGAAACTATCACATAATATATGAAGTCCAGACTTGAAGTCACACATATTGTTCACTGTTCAAGCTCCGTGCTTCAGTGCACTCAACCATAACCCCTTAAAAACACATACTGACTTGAAACTGGGGCAATCAATGGCTACCCGAAGTGTTCAATTCATAGAAAGCAGTGAAAGCATATTTTACTCCTTGTAGAGTCTCTCTGCTTTCAGCCTGGTCATGCTCAGTCAGGTGAATTCATGCCTCCATCCGCAAAAAGGTTTTTGGTTCTGGCACGTGTACATGTTTGCCCAGTAAACTGATCAAATTCTGAGCACACACATGTTCCGGCACAGCCCTGCGTTCATCCTGCTGCTTCAGTCAGCCATGAAATCATTAAAAGGTGCCACTGTGCTGGTTCCACTTGTGGGCATACATGCTCAAGCAAGAAGTGCTATGCTTTGGGTTCAGAAGCTGTTGTTTGTCTCTTCACTTTAGTTGCTCTATAATTTCGGTCGATTTTTGCTTAATATGTCAATAGAACACGTTGTTCTCTAACAGCTTCCTCAGGTTGTTTGCGCAGACTGGTAATTGGCCTTGTTATCATTGACGATTTCCCGTCTACTAATCAGAGGGTCGTAGTTCGATCTGCAGCATCTCCAGTCCACTTCTAGCGTGATGATGGTGAAGTTGCTGCGTGGGTATTCTAGAAAACACTCTGTGGATGTATGGGTGAAAATAATGACTTGTAGTGTAAAGTGCTCCGAGGGGTCGATAAGGCTCAAAAATAGTCAATATCATTGCAAGCCATCTTCTATTTGCATTTCTTGTAAAATACGCTTGAAGCTGGTTCAAGTAATTTATAGTGCTGTCAAGACGTTAACTACACATACAAATCCTTTTAACTTGGCAAAAATGACTTACGAGTGCGACAGTGACACCGAAGGGAACTACAGGTCCTTTTGGTGTCAATGAAATGATGGTGAAATGTGACCAAGGGGTAAAATATAAACTATGAATTCCTGTGAGAAAGGAGCCACAAAGTCCTTCAATGCTGTGATACAAACACAGGCACGGCAGCAAAAGGAAAGCTACACAATAGAGGGAGAATGGATAAAATGTTGGGAGAGCCGAGATGAGAGGGAGTGAAATATGGCAAGTGAGGGAAGACAGATAGAGAGATGCCACAAGCATGAACAGATGGCTGCGAAGAGACTGGAAAAGAGTGAGATAGTGAGTGAGGCAGATAGAGAGGGAGAGAGGGAGGGAGAAGGGGAGGGAAAATCTGGATCAGGCTGAAAAAGGCCTCGAGTTCACTTTGGGGAATGCAGTAAGTAGGACAGGCAAAACTTACATTCCAAAATATGAGACCCAAAAATAGCCCAAAGGAGAATAAACCACTCAGGCCTGGGAGCTATGCTAGATGGTCAGTCGAAACAGCACCATCCACTCTTTAGGAGTCATAATCTACCTGAGGATGGACACAAAGGGGAGCTGAAATCTTAATGGAAAAACAGGGACTTTCCTGATGCAAATCAAGTCTACTAAATGAGGCACTTTCATTAATATGTATGTAAAAAGTGGAGCTATAGCACACACTGTATATAGTGAAAGATTGGAGAAAAGCAGAAATGCCACAAAGTTGCCGTTGTGAGAAACCCTTTTGCCTTCGGAGCTGTGCTCTAACCTCGCCTACCCTACACCTTTATTCATTTAGCCGGTAAAGACAGAGTTCTTTTCTCTGATGCTGGGGGCAACAGCAATATACAGTAAGAGCTGGTCATTAATTCAACAGTCCCCTCATATGTGAGAAGTGCACTTAAAAGTAGGAAATGATGTGTCTCGTTAACGGGGTTGAACCAATACTATTACATTATACTACGAGACCAACCCCCATGGCTGATATACAATAAATGGAGACCCCGTGCCTCTTCTTGTGGCCTATGTGCGTGCTCTGATTCAATCTCTAACCCAGTTTTCTCATGCGCGCACACACGTGCACACACACAGATACAAAGCGCCCCAAGAGGATAACATTCACTGGTACTCTCCACCAGACGTGGGATGAGAGCAGACCAGCTGGCAGATTGACAGCTGTTTGATGATTGTAGATGCACTGCATTATGCTCCCCGGCGAAAAACGACACGGAACTATGAAGACGCAATCACACCGCGTTAGAACGCAGCCGCCTCAATTACGCAGAACCCTCCGGTCCAATCCGATGCAGTGTTTACACTACGTGCCTTTGGGCTCGTATAGCCTCGTATCTCGAGCATGTGCGGGAGCGTTGCCATTGATCTGCATTGATCTCTCCTCGGTTGGTGTTTTACCCGCTAAAAAACTTCACCTCCCTACAGTTGCATGTTAATATTACGGTAACCTTGATTGTGATGCAACCTGCCTTGAGCTGTGCCCAAAGTCCAGCTTAAAACCGAATCGTATTAATGAATGGAACTAGCAGTCACCCAAGGCCAAACATTGGAGATCCTGTGCCTGTGTCAAATTTGCATGAGGCTGATGATTCACAGCTACTGAACTGCTGCAGAGATAACTTTTTTTCATGCGGTTTTATAGCACTCGCGGATAGGTCTGGCGTTTTAATTTCAAGGATGTGTGTGCAGCGAGCTATTGAGAGTCATGCCTTCACTGCAGCAAAACTTTCCTCCTTTAATGCCAGCCATTTTATTCAGCATGACTGACGTTTAGCTGACATTATTACCCACCTTTGGAAAATGAGCACTAACACACGCTGGTAAAGGCCAAGTCCAGATGGCAACAATCATGAGAAGCCGTCAGAATGTGTCTTGTGGACATCCTGTCTGACAAGAAAAAGTCAATACAGCAAAAGCCATAACCAACTGTCAGGTTCTGTAGAAAGTAGGCTTTTACATATTAGACAGTGTTGCTGCACATTTTTAAAGCAAACTAACACCTTTTTTCTCATTTAATACCAAATGTAGCAATGTCTAAATGCTGTTTTGTTTCTCTCACAGGTGTCTTGACCTTGAGGACTGCATGGATGCTGCTGTTGTATCCTCTTGCACAAGAGATGAGTTGTTTTGTGCCCAATCCAACAAAACCCTCACTGCTGTTATTGTCATGTCCACATTACTAGCAGGTGGCCCAACAGGAGCTGTTGATGTAGCAGCAGCAGACACGCAGGGCTCCATTAGCATTGTTTTTCTGATCTCACATGATTCCTGTTCACAGGTTTGAATAGTTAAATGGTTTCTTGTGGTGGCAAGCTTGTTTTTAAACTTCCCAGTCCCCATCTTAGTAGCTATGTCTTTTTTCTTTTGTCCATTTGCACTTTGTGGCACTGCATATAACCCTAAAGTTAAGATAAAAAGCAAAAACTGAATAAGTAAAAAGATTTAAGACCACGTTGATCTTGAGGATAAGGGCTGGCCTCCACGATGGGCTGGAATCAAGTCACTGCCTCCAAGTGGAAGATTCAGGAATCTTGGATTCTCTGAGGACAGATTGACAGATGCTGTACAGGCCTTACATGATGAAGCGAGAGCATGACATGGAAGCGAAGCTGCTGATTTTCAAGTTGATCTACAATCTGACACTTATATATGGCAATGGGCTGTGGGTTAGCAACCGAGAGAATGAGATACAAGCCAAGGAAATGAGCTTCTCCACAGGGTGTCTGGGCTCTCAGACTCAGATTAGTGCAACTGCTCCTGCACATTGGCCATTTGATAAAGATGCCTCCTGTTTTTGCATCCGTGGTGTGGGGGTTCAGGCATGTCATACTAAAGGGAGGTCCTGCAGAGACCTGGGAGAAACCCTGGTGAGATTGGATATCTTGGCTGGTTTGGGAAAGCCTCAGTGTCCCTCACCAAAAGTCGGAAGTGGCAGCCAAGGTGTCTCTGCTTATACTGATATCCATCTTCTACTGGGTATCCAGGTTTGGGTCTGAGCTAAGAAACCAACACTTCCCTCACCTCTGCCACCTCTTCCAGCTCATCTGTGGGGACACTGAATTGCTCCCAAGCCACCTAAGTCAGCGGTCCCCAACATTTTTTGCGCCACGGACCAGTTTATGCCCGACATTATTTTCACGGACCGGCCTTTAAGGTGTCGCAGATAAATACAACAAAATAAAACTAGTACCGGTACCGAAAAAAAGAAGATTTATTCATAACACACGTGAAAAGACCCGGGAAAACCGAGTTAACGATAAAAACACTAACAAAATAATGCTGAAAACTGATAAAAACCCTGAAAACCATACATTTCACACCTGAGCCTCAACTCTCGCAGCCCGGTACCAAACGACTCACGGACCGGTACCGGTCCAAGGCCCGGGGGTTGGGGACCCCTGACCCAAGTGATATACTCTCCTCAGCCGGTCCTGGGTCCGAGCAAGAGCCTCCTAGGCATCTAGGAGGCACCCTAGTCAGATGCCCCAGGATAAGTGTCAGAAAATGGATCAGTTTTAGAGCTCTGAAGTAAAAGCACAACTTGAAAATGTATCAGTTGAGAAAATCTCAAAAACAGTACAATTTAACAGCGACATTAACCGTCACTGCCACGAGTGATGCATTACTCCCCTGTTCAGGTTCCCTGCCAGTGTGTGACACATGCACTCAATTTACAGCTGTGACAGAGGAAATCACGAGTGGCTGCATTAAAAAGGAAGCTTAAGAAGAAGTGTAGGTTTCTGCAAGCGCATCAGATACAGTAGTGAAAGCATTAACACAAACCCCCCATGGTTCACAACCGCTCATTCTTCTTTAATTACACACCACACACACACACACACACGCTTACAGAAAGCACAGACACACACAGAGTCGAGCAGACATGGTTCGTTCCCTCTGACTCTTTCTCCCTGTTATTAGTTGATGAGTCATAGCGTGGCTCTTCTAAAATGGGACAATCCCCACTCTCAACACACACACAGTCACACACACCTTATACAACAGAGCACCTGAGACACACCTACGCAAACTCATAGAATACTCTCCCAAGTACACACACAGACACACGCACACAGTTGCAATTTGGCAGCACCCCACTCCACAGCCTGGGGACTCTGGAGCTGCCTGGTGTTGATAGGTTAGTGCTGTTTTTCTTTCACACATCCAAAAACATAGTCTGCTGAATATCAGTGCCACCTGCTTCTACCATGAAATGGGCTAATTAAGTTTATCCTGGGAAAACCTCACTTATCTACCCTACCTACGAGTGACTGCAGTCAAATTATCAATTGGGCAAATAGACTCGGCGTTAGAAGTGGTCCTTTCCATTTAAGTATAAATGTCATGCAAAAAAATAAATTTCCCCAGCGGCATCAATACAATCCCAATTTTGCCTCAGCCAGTGATGCTTCTCCTGGAGAATTGATTTATTTATGATAATTTGATGCCACTTTGAAATTATAATATGTTTGTCTGTACTAAAGCGAGACCACAAGAAGACAGCCCGGCCAAGCTGTGTCTCTGCTTGCCAAATAAACTAAACTCAAGATGTTTGTTGGGGAGTTTAAGCGCCAGCTTTCATGCGTTTTTGGTAAAACTGCACTGAACACTTTTGCACTTTGACAGCCCCACACAGCAAACACCGCAATCTTTTTTGGATGGACAGAAAAAAGCCCCCCAAAAAACCCCCACACACAAAATGTTAGGAAGACACAGACTCCTGAAACCTATGTGTGCTTTTTGTGTTTGGCAGCACAGTGAGTCATGGTTTGGACTGAGTTTGAAGCAAGACCCAAACTCCACCCCACTGTCAGTCTGAAAGAAATCAAAGTTTTAATCTGTCAAATTGAGGGTGCACAGGGATCATACTCCACAGCTGAACACGGAGCCAAATACGCAGTTAAAGAAAATATACTTAATCTGTGCTTATGCTGATAAAGACCGGCATATTTTTACCTGAACCAAGAAAAACAAATGTTTCAAGTCAAGAAAAAAACAACAAGCCCCCCAAAAAACCGCACACAGCCAACAGACTGGATCTCACTGATAATTTCTGAAAAATTGAAGTGTTCTCCTCGTCTTTTATTTGTCTGATTATTGAAAATGAAACAAAAACCAGTAACAGTGAAGAGAGAGGTATCAGTGAGACAGAACGTCTTCCAGTTGTATCTGTTTGGATGCCTATCCTTGGTTATCTTGTGTATCGTGTTATTGCTATTCTGTTTGCCTGTGTGCAAGGAAGTGAACCTTCCATAAAAAAGCACAGATCTGATCAGCAAAGTGTGCCAAACAGGGTGCAAGGAATGTAAATGAATCCTTTACGGCGCACTGTTTAAAGCAGTCAATCATGACGGAGCATTGGCAGCTTTCTCCATGAGGGGGAACAAATACTCAAGCAAATCAAATGGAGCCATTACCATGGAACCGTTGCCACGACAACGACCTTTTTGCCTAACCTTATGCGAGTAGTTTTATTTGCCTAATCTTACCCATACCGCCTTAAGGGGAGCTTAGAAGGCCACTCTCATTGGTTAGTCTTTGTCTTCCTTCTGTACAATTCATGACTTTACAGTAGCTATTAAAAAAAAAAAAGAAGAAAAACTCCAGAGGAGTCCAGTTAGGGACAATTAAGCTCAAAATAAATAAATTAAAATAAAGATCCTAGAGAATCTTTTGCTGATGCCTTTTCAACTCATTAAACCAGCATCTGGCAACTAATGGACCACGGACTCGATGGAGCACAAGTCTTCTAAAAAACACTTTGTCTAATGACGTGGCTGTCATAATTGAAATCAATATCAATACCATGTCATTGCACGGAAGGATGCTCAATATCTTGTATCTGCCTTGCGGTTGCCAGGGAGAGTGAATAGTCTGGTGTGTGTATGCCTGCTGAAGAACAGAGACAGGCCCGTGTGCTATGGTTAGCCTGAGTCTCAGAGATTATACCCGAGTGCTGCCAAGGCAGCTGGCACATCGGCTGTGGTTTCTCTCACTAGCATCCAAGAAAAGAAATGGAATCTTTTGACAATAAAACATTTTCTGGGCACTTTGGTTTTATTGTTGTGAACATTTTGGTACATTCCAAAAGCAAGACATTGAACAGCGAAGTAACGATTCTGGATTTTTACACTGGCAGAAGCAGCTCGTGGCTCTCACCCACAGTACTAGGGAAAGTAACTGCCCACTCATAAAGCTATGTCCCAAATGTACACTACTGTATGAACTGATCTGGTGAGATTGTGCATTCACAGAGGGGAAAAAAATAACATCAATTGTTGCCAGCTAGGAGATGCCAAAAATGTAAGTGACTTGTCATTTCCAAACTTCTACTGGAAAAATAAAATAATTGCAGTGTTGAACTAAATGGAATATATTTCCTCTGCCTACATGTACTTTTACTTCAAATAAATTTTATATCAGCCGGCCAAAACACAGATTAGTTTATGCAATGGGGAGGTGTCTGTCACTCATTGTTCCACCGGATCCTCCGCTATTAACAAGGATTTCTGCTACTCCTACAGTTTGAGTCAGAAACAATAATTTTCTAATGGTTCTGCACTTAAAGTCAAGATCAAGGCCATATTTCCATTTTCATAAGAATATCTGCTTCTTCTGTTCTACTGGTCAGATCAGACTCCTTCCGGTTTATTGGCAGGCCGATCTAACTAAAAAAACTAAAGAAAAGAGAGGAGAAACACCCTTTAGCCATGCTGCAAGTGTTGATGTCAGTATGTCCACCAGAGGGCAGTCTGTAACTCCCATGTTGGCAACGCATGCTTGTAGTAACAAACTGATCCAAGAATAGCTTAAGCAACTAAATAAATAACTACATGTAACAAATATTAAGCAAATCTGTTCATGTTTTCTGTGCTTAAAAGCCAAAAAATATCAGTCGATGTATTGGAATATTGGATTAAAAATCACCAAATATTGGTATCGGTGTTAATCGGTTGCCCAGATTTTGTGACTTCAAACGCTCAAACTAAACTTTTTTTCTGTATATCACGAATTACGTAAAAAAAAAACCCTGACATATCAGCAGTGATGGGAGTAACGGCGTTACAAGTAACGGCGTTACTAACGGCCATTACTATTCCTATCGTTACAATGCCGTTACAGTTACTAACAAGAAAACGCGGTCCGTTACTATTTTTCAGCAAACAGACGGTTGAAGCTGTGTTCAGTTTACCGCATCTTATATCAGTTGCACGGAAGTAGCTGACTACGTAAGTAATCTGCGCGCTACAGCTTTAAGCAGCTGCGCGCGCTCCCGCGGACGGTAATCACGATCACTGTCTAGCACAACACCTGGAGCTAATGGGGCAAAACAATCGCATGAGTGCTGCTGTTTGACTGAGGAAGAGTAAAGTAGTCGTGGTAAGCCAGTCACACGACCACTTAAAGACAAAGCAACAAGGTGATATATACCAGTTTTTAAATTGTGTTGATAGGCCACATAAAACCAGATTCACGATAAACAATATATACGCGTGCACTCTCTGCTTATGACTAAAAAACGGGAAGTTTTAGGAGTGACGGCGAGAGAGAGAGAGAGAGAGGGAGAGAGAGAGAGAAAGACAGCAGAAAAAGAGAGAGAGCGAGTTTTGAGATGTGAGAGATTTGTGACGTTTAGCGTGTTTGGAGTGTTTAGTTAATGCGTTGTCTTGTGTAGTTAGTGTGTAGTGTTGTGGATAGTTTTGTGTTGTGTGTCAGAACAATGAGGCGACTGCGGTCTCCAGGTAGAAACAGGAGTGATACACCTGCTGCTGTCAGACCTGCAGGTATCAGGCTGTGATGTTCTCCTTTATAGTGGACAGAAATTATTTTTTTGCAGTGGCACAAATAATTTGTGTGGCATCTGATTGAATGCAGCTGATTGTTCTGTAAATCATTTGAAATGGTTATTTAAAAAAATCAAGGTAAAAGGTAAATGGAAGCAAATAACTTTGTTGTTTGCAAAACTTGTGCATATGATTTTAAAATTGACAATTTATATTTGCATTTAAAGTTATGAAATATGATTCATTAAACATGTTTGTGGTTGAAATAGTAAAAAAATATAACTTTTTATACTCAGATTTTATGTTTTTTGTCTGATTTTAGATCAATTGTGTTAATACAGTATGTCAAAATAAGAACATGACTATAAATTCAGACACGTGAGGTTGTGCTGAAAAGGATGATACCAAACAAGGCAAATAAATAGTTTTTAAAGGTGAAATGTGGAGGGAAAATCAAAAGTAGTTAAAAATGGCCAATTATACCCTGGACCCCAGGGTTTTTTTTTTAAAGTAACGCAATAGTTACTTTTCAAGTAATTAATTACTTTTAGAATATTGTAACTCAGTTACTAACTCGGTTACTTTTTTGAAGAAGTAACTAGTAACTATAATTAATTACTCTTTCAAAGCAACACTGCATATCAGAAACTGACATATCAACATAACTGAAATATTGACTGAAACATCAACATAAACAGTGTCTTATTTTTTTGTTTTTGAAGTTTTGTCGTTCTTTTCAAATTCAGCATTAACTATCTAAAGTTTTACTAATAATATACTAAATAGGTAACTAACCATGTAACCAGGTTGGTCACTTACATTAGGGCAATTTTATAGTTTTTTTTATTACAGTATTAGATGTACTTATAAGTCAAGAAATGTGTACTGCAGACCAACTGGTCTGAAATAAGACATAATATGAAATCAAAATGGCAAAAAAATATCAAAACTGACCATCATAACACAAAAAAACCCAACAAGATTTTACTGGTTGATTTAAAATGATCCTTCCCCCAAAGATCCTTTTTTTAAATTGAATGACAATCAGAGTGGGATTGCAAGGGCAGATGTTTTAAAGGGTAACATCACAGCTGTTTTAACATTTCAACTCAATTTGGGGAAATGCCAACTTTAAACCTACCAGCTCTGATAATGGATGACAACAATGGCAGGCCCGCCACATTTTGCAAATAAAAACAAGTATGTAACTACTCTGTTTCTAAAATTGCTACAAATTAGGATTTTATAGCAAAACACAGCATAACTCATTAGCTAAAGCATCTCTCCCTGTCAGAAAAACCAATTAAAGGCCGTTTTTTCTAATCGCTGTGTATCTATCCTTTATACACTGTTACCAGCTCACTGCTATGACTCATCATAGAGAATAATCTAGTGGAGGATGGGAGGGAAAAAAAAGGAAACCACATTAATTTCTACTGAAAAGCTTAACTAACATTCTAATAAGATGAGGAAATGTATATTGATATCGAAAACAAATGTGGTTAAAAGGTGATAAGGACAGGGTTAAATATAGCAACACATTCCCCACGCTTTTTAAAGGAGAAACACAATACTTGCTAATAAAACAAAGCGCCCAAGAAATGTTGTTATGCTCCATATCGGGAAGCTTTAGACACGCTGTGGTAAGAGGACAGTAACTCTCTGTTGTGTAAATTTCTGTTCTATTTTATTCTATTCTATTCTGGTCTGCGCAGAGGTCAGGGGCTATCTGAGCATCTCATAATCCCTCCTACAGCTGAAGAAAAAATATTGTTTCTTTACCCAATGTACAGAAGCAAGGTGTTGCCTGACTCATCGCAGTTATGAGACAAATATCCACAACATTTCATCTGACACATTCTTATTCCCCCAGAGCAGGGCCGCCCACGGACCAAACAGAGGACCACACTTGTCGATGTAATAGAGCAACACAAAGCAGGCGAATACTGTATGAGAAGGACAAATCTGGCCATATCAGATTGCTTAGCACATGCAAATCCCCGGAGGTGACAGCGTGAGACCTTTCCGTGCGTGAGCGTGAATGTGTGCATCATTAGCTCTGAAGAATATTGTGCTTCACCTGCATGTGCGTACGTGCTTCAGAGCAGTTTTGCCATGACATCATATATTGTGTAAAGTTTGCTGCCATTGCCATCCTGGCCCTGTAGCTCTCTGGCTGGTCACCAGAGGACGCTCTCTCTTTTTCTATCTGTCTCTCACACACACGCACACAATCAGAAGTTGGCCCAAAAGGCCAATGTGAGACCAAAGAGAGTGCAGCGAGAGCATCGCCCAACCAAGGTCACGCTCCGGGCAGAGAGGAGACGCTGTCATCTCTGTCCAACCTGGACACACAGCCACATAAATGCAGCCAGAAGGAAACCAATACGGCCACCTGTTTGGCAGGAAATACAGCAAGGCCAATTAGTTCAACCAGGCAACACACACAAATGCACTGCCGAGGCAATGATGATGAGGGAAGAGTTTGCATGGATAGCATTTTGGCTTTGGTTTTCTTTGCTGACAAAGAGGGGGGGAAATAGATCAACAAAAACTGTGGATGAAGTAAAATATTACAGAAAAAATGGCTTCGAACAACCTAAGAAATTTAATGGAAAACGCTTTTCTTCAAGTCACCAAAGAAAATTAATGTCTCCTCCTACTGCTAGCAATTGAAGTTCTTGAATAGCAGAGTACAAGAGAGCAAAGTGAGCTGCCGTGCCGAGGTTAAACTGAGGGCTAATCTAATGGCTGTTAAAAGAAAAAAAAATTACTGCGCTTAACTGCAACACTAAAAGGTGTGTTTAAATATAAGAAGGGCACCGAGTTGCTGAGCGAGTCTTGCCGCTCGCTGCTGGTGCTTGAATGGGGCTGACTATTGAAGCTAGTGATACATGATAGTACTGGAAGGAGAATGAAGAAGGCAGCAGCAAGGAGGAGGAAGAGGAGGAGGAGAAGCTTTTGAAAATTAAATTCTAGCTTGGATATGAAGAACACAGCTGTTGATGGAACAACAGCTGGGCGGTAACTGTACCGACGGCACTTTGTCAGTCTACGCTCTGTGGAACTGGAAACACGAGTCAGAGGAAGACTAACTAAAAACTAAATCCAGGGATAACCCCAAAACAAGATGCCTGCCAGAATAGCAAGACCACAGCTGTTACATGATACTGATAGTTTAATCCAATGACCGCAGTGCTACCTTGCCTATAAACCTGCTGACTAAGTATTTTACCTTCTAAGTCCTTTGTGCAGCTTTTTGCCAAGAAGTGTTTGAAGGATCTTGATCAATGCTACTTCATGAAACAACAACACAAATACAGTTAAAAAAAAAAACCCGAACATTTTATCCATGGTTTGAGGTTATAAATCATGGTGTTCCTGTAGAAATCATCTACTCAAAGAAATTTGATGAAGAAATACTTTTATTCACCAATGTAAGGATTTGCGATTAATGTCACTGTGAATGTGCCCAGAATCTATGATGAGATCAAAGGGAAACCACTTGAACTGAAAAATCAAGTGCCAAAAACTGCAGTTCTTCACCGAATTGTGAATTGCTTTGTGTCCGCCAGTTAGAAGACCACATATAATTTCAATGTACAAAAAGAAGGCTTAATTTTTATTTTATTTTATCTAATGTGATCCAAAATTATCTACATTATCTGACACCGGTGCTCTTTGCCCATACCCTTTCATCTTCTCATCAGTGCTAGGTTTGAAAAAAGCCTATATGATGGCAGCCAAAATGCTCTTAGTCACACTTCAGGATAGCAGAAACCAATGGCAGAAGTCAGTGTCTACATCCCTCTTTGGTCTATGGGTGAAATCTCAATTTGTCCTAAGGAGCCATGAGTATCAAATCCTACGTATGTTTTGGGAGTGTTGCACATATACTAAATATCAGCACTGACCAGGCACCTCTTATGACCACAGTAGCCTCAAACATAGCAGCAAGTTGCTAGCTAAACTTAACTTCTCTGGCACACAACTGTCCATGGTTTAAGAAATTACCTCCTTCAGGACCTGTACTATCTTCTTCCACCATCAGCTTTATGATGACATAATCAGTAATGACATGATATATATAACTAATCATTTCATGCCACTTCTGGCTTGACACCGCATGCAAAAATGTACCATTTGCCATCACACTG
Source organism: Maylandia zebra (assembly GCF_041146795.1). NCBI lineage: Eukaryota > Metazoa > Chordata > Actinopteri > Cichliformes > Cichlidae > Maylandia > Maylandia zebra. The sequence goes on along the minus strand of NC_135188.1, from coordinate 39,516,483 downwards.
TTACATACCTACCAATGAATGATGATGGTATGGTATGGTAGTGGTTGCTTAGGCAATAGGCTAATATTGAAGTGACACTAAGGAAAACAGTACTCGGTGACCACATCACGACCAAAATTATTGCAACTGCGTGCAATCTGGTTGTTTCTAAAATGACTCTACTCTTTGTAGAGTCATTTTAGAGTGCGAGCGGTTGTAGACCTGTTCTGCACCTCACTTTAGAGTCAGGCTACTATCAGTTTAGAGTTAAGTAGGGTCAATTATACGCAATCTGTTTGTGATAATATGACAATTAACTGTGCTAAATCAGTGAAAAGGCAAATCTGTTGCCGTCTGTTGCAAATCTCTTGCCAACTACACAAAATACTTATATTCAGAGTCTAGCCAAAACTTCATAGATTTGAAACAGAAATTCCTCCACAACAGAAGTAGTGCTGCAGGATGGCAATTTAACTGCAAAATGACATTGGCGCAAAACAACCATTCTGACAGCTGGTTGACGAATGGTTGTAGGCTATGCTGGTTATATTCCTAAGTCCCCTACAGCAAAGAAACACATCACAGATCTCAGACTGCAAAGTGTTGGCAATCTGTCTGCATTTATTTCATTAGATAGAAATTATTTGAAGACCTTTATCAACCTGCCTGAGAGTGAGTGCAGTCAATCCAAGTCAGTTTGTGACAGTCTGGAGACAGATTTCCAGTGGTCGCCGCAACTCCTTGCATCTGTCACCTAAACTGAAAAAAATTCAGTATAATCACAGAGCAACCACCAATTTTTCCGGGTCGCATGGATGTTTCTAACTTAAAGACACTTTGTACCAACATGTTGAGAAAAAAAGACCTATTTTTTCATGTATTCAGAGAGTATAACTGAATGCAATCCTTACTATATAGTAAAGAAAGCAATAAAAAAAACCCTTTTGGCAGTAGAAATAGAAAATCAGTTGGGATTTGCAGAACCACCAAAACAGCAGCCCAGTTCTGCTCCACCAAATCTTTTCCTAATTCATCTCATCTCGTTCCAGAGCAGCATCTAGAATCACACATGCTGCAACAGCACAGGAAATCTCACTATTTATATTCAATGACTTTTCCCCTCTGATTACAAGTCAGGAAACTCTGCATTTGAAGTCTGTTGATCGATATTACACAGCACTTAAACGTCCCCCCGTGGGTGAAAAATCTTTTCATCTTTAATCAATTTCACATACGTGTGTCGTCATCTACATTTGCTACCTTCATCTATCAGAAGAAAGTCATTAAAACTGCATTTACTGCAGCAACGGTGGCATAAATAAACAAATCAACTGTCGGATTAGTTATAAGTTAAAACAGGACCACATTCTAGTATTCATCAAGACTTTTTTTTCTTACCTGCATTGCTTTACATTGTGTTTTAAAATGTGCTTGAAATGAGAGACCCAGTGATTGTCCCATTGGGTCAGTGCCTCTTATCTGCTGATATAATCAAGCCTGACAAAGGTAGAGGTTTTCTGACCTTCGTGAGTACCTACATGCAGGTGCAATGCAAGAACACTTAAGCCATTAAGCATAAAAATAGAAAACATCATCAAACCAGACTGTCTAGAAAATAGATGCTAAAGCTCAATTTATGATTAATAGGTCTACCCAGAGATGGAAAGTATTGCTGGCACAGGCAAGAGGCAGTATATCTTAATACTCAAGTGCTCTGGCCAGTTCGTGATGCTATTTTCTGCTAAGGGGGACAAACGCCTTGAGCCATTTTTCCTGTTTGCTGAGGCAGATATGATGTTGTGGGTGGGAGGAGAAGCAGAGCAGCACATGGTCACTGTGGTAAAATAGCTCGTCTTCTAAGGTCAAGCCATGATCTGAAACATGGCTGGTATCAGTGCTGCACTCACTGCTGCTCCGCTGGATCTGTTGACGAAAATTAGCCATCTTTGGTCAATAGAGCCTATCATCTCGTGACTGTCCCTGTCATTACTGTACTTATGTAAAACACTAATGGGAGCATCCCACCGCCAAGTATCCCTACCAATCACCACCAGCGACCCCCACCCCTTTCTAATATGACAGTAAAGATTTATACCTCCACACTGCAGGGCATATTAACCATTTGGGACAGTGTGCCGTTTTGTAACCACTTTCATCTGTAATAACCCAAGGTAAGACACCATCATATTTCATCCCCTCTGTGAATCTTAAATGAACCTGCTCACTTTTCCCCCCTTCCTCTGATGCTTTGCCCAAACTCCCCCTACCTTCATTTCTCTCTCATTCTCTATCCTCCTCTCTCCCTTTATCTTTATCTCACTCTGTCTTCCTCTCCTCCCGGGCCCTCGACTCATCTGGAGACTTGCCAGGAATGCAGATAGGATCACTCACAGATGTACAATAACTTGAGGGGAATAAATATGCCCTAATTGAGAGAAATGATGTAATATTGATCCCAGGGCCTCTGAACCTTTGGCATCGACGGAGCGTTCTGCCGAGACCGTGACATTTAGAGGGATGGCTGGTGTGTATGTGAGTGTGAATGTATGTGATATTGGGAATAGGTGTTGTACAGCCAGAGAGACTTTTTTTTTCTTTGTGAAACTAAAAATGTGTCTTGTGGTGTGTTGAGAACTTCCTGCCTCAAATGATAACCCTAGTGTAAGGTAGAAGTGCAAGGATGATGTTTTCCCACCTGAGAATGTACTGAACACAACACTGAGCTGCTCCACCGTATAAAATAATGCTTTTTAAAAAATTCACTCTTAATTCGACCATAATTCACCAAATGAACATCATGCTATGATAAATAAAACTTGGAACTAGTTCTTGGAACCATAATCTTGAAGGGAAAATGTTTGCTGAGATGATAGATTAATTGAGAAGGACTAACAGAATTCATGTGTTAGTTTTTGTACGTAATTGGCTAAGCAGACAGACTGGATATCCAAAATCGTTCAAAGCTTATATGCTTCTCTGCAGTCCTCTAAGAAACCAATGACCCAGCTGTTTTACATGCTGTGACCATAGACAGTATCAAACATGGACTACTATGGGCTCTTCTGACACCGTCCATTGGTTTCTCGAATCTCTTTTTGAGACCTTGAGACGGGGCATTTCCGTCCCAATCTTGGTTTAAAAAAAACACGGATGTGACCAGCAAGGGTGGGTCTGGATGTGAAACATCACACTCTGGATGTCTGGAGTTTTGATCTCCTCCATACCTGCTTCATACCCTGGAGGACGGGGCTGTGGCTCCCCACACTCCCTAGCAGATCGTTACATGGAGAAACCTTTGGAATGCAAGCATGCTGATCCACACAGGTGTACACACAGGTGTTCACAGACGCGGACTACAGCTTTCTTGGCTGCTGCCTCAAAGCACATTGTGCGCTGTCTATCTTGCGTGCTGCACAATATCGTTTATTACTTAGTATCTACTGATATTTACTGCTAGCTAGTTTATTGTGATGGTGCCGGTTTTTTTTATTATGTTGCTCTTTGTTGTTTGCTTTCTCTTCTGTTTTTTTTCCTCCATACAGGTGACCTGGGTGTTTTGGGGTTTTTTTGTTGTTTGGTTTTTTTTTTTCTTTCTTCCCCCCCCCTTCTCACCGTCTCTTCTCCCCTTTGGTTTTCTTTCTCTCCCTCTCTTTCTTTCATTCTTTCTCCCTGTCCAATCCCCCAGTCATGTCTGTCCCGTTTGTAGGAACTGAAAATAAAATAAATTCATAATTATAATAAAGGTCAATCAAATGGACCAATATGGCAAGGCCATGATGATCCACTTGGTAAAATAAATCCGCTTGGCATCTTTCTTGGCCTTAAGACAACAATTCTAATGGCTAAAGATCCAAACGGGACAAAAAAAAAAAAAAAAAAAAAAAAGAAACATCACAGTCATTGCTAAACGACTTGTGATTAGTAAGTCGTTAGCCAATGAGTGTACCAGGGATAGTCCTCATTTTTGAAGCATTGTATGACCAAGATTCATAAATACAGACCCAAGATGAGCAACTGAGACCATAAGCCTGCCAGGAAAGTTTTTACAAAGGTCAAGAAAGAAACCCGTTTCCTGGCCTTCAGATAGATTGCTGGTTTAAGGCTGATTCACATAATCGTGACACTGACCCCTGTAGGCTCTGTGTAGGTCCAGCAGACACCCATGCCCTTTCCTTTAGGCCATCTTGCTTTTTTTTAGAGCATGATAACATGAATGTCTCCTGGTTGTCATCTTCTGTTCAGCCTTTGGGGAGACCTCAAGCAGAGTCTAGCTACATGTCGTCTTGTTCGGAAGGAATTCTTGTTCATATAAACAAAACTCTTTGTGGACGGATTAAATTCAGAACAGGAATGGTTGTACCTTCTGTAACAGGTCCTTAGCACTCTTTTTGATATCAGATTTTGGAATAACACATGCATCTTTATTGGAGGCTTCACATTTCCTAAAAGATTAATTTTGCATTCAGAGAACCTGGTCTTAAAAAAAAGTCAATTTCACAGCATAATTTATAGATTTCAAATTGGGGTGATCATTATATCTACCTGACCCTTCAGCATTCACATCCGTTCTCTAGGACCTTTGGTATTTACCTTTAAAATGATCTACTACACATGTCTCTCTATCTGTTGCATGGTTTACCTTCATTCCACTGTGGACTACCAGTAGAAAACCCAAGACATCAATACTAATCATTAAAATATTGAAAATGGTACCTTAATCAATGGGAGGTGATTCCAACAGCCCACCATTAGGATTTCAAATCCATACAACTAAAGGAAGAAACCTGTTTTAGAATAATGGGATGAGGACTCATGATCATAGACTGATCGTCGAGCAACGACTTTACATTTCAAAAGCATCTGCTGTAGCTCCGACTTTCAACTGCATTCTGCCAGCGTGGTGAAAGTTGACATTTTGTCTGCTGCTAGGTGCAGTTAATCATTTCTTCCTAATGATGCTTTGTTTTGACAGAGGATGCAACAACCCACAAATTCATTATATCTCTCAGTTTAGATTTTAGATTTAATGCGAGGGTAAGTCAGCTTAGAGGAAATGGGAGTCTCACAGCAACCTGACCTGCACAGGAATAACAGCCCAACCTCATCATTACCAAATGATTACAAAATCTAATTTGATGTGGCTACTGACTTAAAAGTTAATTCAGGAAAATAATGGTTTTGTTCTGACTGAGGTACCCTCTGTTTATGTCAGTGGACTATGTAACTCCATCCTGTGAGTGACTGAGGACCAATTTCCAGTTGAAGTTGTTATTATGTACACACCAATGAATAGATTAGAAAGTTCAGCCTCTGAGAGCAGTGCAGACCCGCAGATTGCAATAGAGACTAAAACAAATGGATTTTCACAATCAGTCTTTCTGAGATGATGTGATAAGGTTTTAACTTTTGCAGTGCACACATTAGTGGTTAGAAATCTATTACTCAAAAAATTAAAGGAACACTTTTCAATCAGAATATAGCGTCAAGTCAGTTAAACTGCTGGGAAATTGATCTGGTCAGTTAAATAGCAGAGGGGGTTGTTGATCGGTTCCAGTTGCTTTGATGTTAATGAAATTAACAACAGGTGGACCCCCCAAAACAGGAATGGTTTTACTTTTTTTTTTTTGACATTTGTTCTCTCATCATCTTTTCTGACTGTTTTGTATTTAGCTATGGTCAGTGTCATAACTGGTAGTGAGGTGATACCTGGGATTGTGGAGACCTCAAGTATAGCCTAGCTACATATCTTCTGGTTTCTATTAAATTGTTTTCTCATATAAACAAAACTCTTTGTAGAACGATAAAATTCAGAACATGGATGGTTGTACTTGCTGTAACAGGTGATTATCGCTTTCTTTTTGATATCAGATTTCTGAATAATGCATGGATCTTCTAACCTCCTCTGGTGGGCCCTGTGCTCATTGTGCAGCATTATGGAGCCTTACTGGCATTTGCCATAGGACACCAGAAACTGCAGGTCCACCACTGGCACCCTCTGCTTTTCACAAATGGGAGCAGGTTTTCCCTGAACACATGTGACAGATGAGAAAGGGTCTGGAGCAGAGATGGGCAGTAACGCGTTACTTGTAACGCGTTACTGTAATCAGATTACTTTTTTCAAGTAACGAGTAAAGTAAGGGATTACTATTGCAAAAACGGTAATTAGATTACCTTTACTTTCCCACAGGAACGCTGCGTTACTGCGTTACTAAAACCGTGATATTTTTGCGAGAATGTCGCATGACAGTGACGTAAGAGTAACGGTCATGACAACAGCTGTGTGCAGATCAACAGTGGATTATATATCGAGTACGGGAGAGAGTATGAGCGTGCAGCGTTTAAAGCATGGAAGTACTGACCTTACTTTAAGTTTGATTCCATAAAAAGTGACAAAAACATTAGTGTCCATTGTGTGTGGGAAGAAAACTTCTTTTTAAAGCAAAAAAACCCCCTAAACTTCCAAGCAAGCACCGAGTGCGACATAATGGGAAACTCACAGAGAAACTGCCGTATCCTTCCACTGACCGCTGCGGCACACCTGCACCAGGGTAAACCTCCGCCTACCCAACTCCTGCTTTACAGGTGAAAATAGAGCAAAAGGACCGCTAGTCTTTGATTTTATTTATTTTCTGCTGTGTTTTACTTGCATCTATTTGAAAGACTGAGTGTAAACACACAAAAAAAAAAATTTATGTGCTGGAATGTGTAGAAAATAGGTTTAAATATTAAACACATTTCTTCCAGTCAGAGAATGTTGCATATAATAAAATTTTTGCTTGATGCATAAAGTTAAAAGATTAAAACTAATAAAACTATAAAAGTTTTAAAAAGAGACTTTTCCATTTGATTACATTTTATATGATGGATTATGCAGAAAAAGTAGAATTGGGCTGAAAGATCTATCGCTTTATTACCTATTCAGGTTGTAAATCGTGTTTTTAAAAAGTAACTAAGTAACTAAGTAATTAATTACTTTTGAAAATAAGTAATCAGTAAATTAACAGGATTACTTTTAGGGGGAAGTAATCAGTAATTAGTTACTGATTACTTTTTTCAAGTAACTTGACCAACACTGGTCTGGAGAAGCTGTGGAGAACGTTATTCTGCCTGTATCCCTGTTCAGCATGGCTGGTTTGGGGGTGGGTCTGAGGAGGCACAGATCTCTAGAGGCTAGCCAACAGGACCTAGATTGCCATTAGTTGGTTAGTTGCCTTAGATCCATTGCCAGACCCTACACGGGTGCAGTGGGCCCCTCCTGGTGCTTGATAATGCCCATTGAGTGTGCAGGAAGATCCTTTAGGATGAAGGAATTGATACCATTGACTGGCCCCACACTGGCCTGACATACATCTAACAGAACACCTCTGGCACATTATGTTTTTGGTCCATCCAAACCAGTTTGCACCTCTGACTGTCTAGGAGCCCAGTGATGCCCTGGTCTAGATCTGGGAGGAGATCCCCCAGGACACCATCCATTGTCTCATAAGGAGCGTGCCCTTATGTCAGGCATGCACACAAGAACATGGGGGCCTAGATGTACCATTTTGAGTAGCTGCAATAAAAGTTTGGCAAAAAAAACTAGCCTGCTGCATCATTTTTCGTCTGTGATTTTCAGGGTGTCTGAATTCAGGCCTCTGTAGGTTGATAATTTTCATTTCCGTCGACTGACGTCTGTATCAGTATAGATTTCCAGGACTATTTTTTTTCCAGTTGTATATATATTACATCAGAAAAATGCTGGTCAGTACAAACAGGACAAAAAAAAACACCATAGCATGGGCATGTACCAGCAATAAAAACCTGCAATAGGCTACCACTCATCATCTATACGTATTCTACATCTATAAACACAAAGTGGAATGATGCTACATTGAAGAAAAGATAAGCACACATGAAGGTTTAATTATACTGGAACCTATATACTGGCATCGGTACTTCAATTCAATGCTGTGATGTTTGGTTGCTCATTGTGGGTGTTTTGTGCAGACTCGTCAAGTTCTTCCACAGCAAAGTGAGAAAACATTTCTTTGTAGACCTGGCTTTGTGTACTGTTAATTGGAAGTAAAAGTGTGTTCAGACAGAATGGGAAGCAAATGCTAGATGTGGCATGATGGCTTGTAAGGTCAGTGGAAAAAAACACAAGTGGGCGTGAAAAGATGCAAATTGCTCCTGTTTTGCAAAATGTTAGTTTGAGCAAATGCACATGAATGGTGCCAAACCAAACAATGAAAACACAGTCCAAGACTAAAGCCACTCAATAGTTGCGTCTACCTTCCTTTGGCCACAATTTAGTGCAATCCGAGAGTGTAAAAAGATGTCCTGTACACAGAGAGAAAGCCATTCAAAATGTTGCAGACATATCAACTGGTTTCTGGAGCATCCTAAATGGAGTACAGGGATCTACTTTTACCAGGGTGTATTCTTGACCTTTGACCCTTTCCTGTGTTCACAATTTGTTGTTGCGCTACCCCACATTGTTAACTGAAAACCATAAATTCACTTCCATCCGCCCAGAGACTACCAGAATACACTTTGGGAAACAAACAAAATCCAAAACAAAGAAGTTTGGGATGAAAAAGCGAACACACCAAAATAATCAATTTAATCACTGAAACAGAAAACAACTCTTGAGATTTGCAAAATATTAGAGACTGGTGATGTAGAACAGCTTCTTAAAGTGAAGCACTTGTTTTTAATCTTGAAAGATTAGGTAGAATTTGAACAGGAGGCTCAATAAAAAAGAAAATAAAAAAGTTTGGTTTTTTTCCTCTGCTGCAATTTCAGAAAACTCGCTGTCGAGCGATAATGTCAAGTGGCAGGGGATGAAGTGTGATATCCCGAGGATTGAGGTGAAGGGATTGAAGTTTCAACAGCCAATCAAGATCACAGGGGATCTTTCTGGGTTTTCCCTGAATGAACATCACAGGCGGCGTGCCACAGTGGTCGTAAATTCAATCTAAGCTGAAGTAAAATGTCAGGATAGGTAGGCCGGGAGTGACATGTTAGCTCTGCATAGAAAATAGGATTATAACAAATCAAATCTGGAAGACGCAGCAGCAGAATAAAGGCCCAAAAAAGCTGGTTGGTTAGGGTTCAATCCATGGTTGAGTCCGCTTTACGAACATAGATGAAAAACGAACGAATTTAGTAAGATTACCAAAAACATATTCATGCATAAAGGAAACGAACCTCCCCCCAACCCTAAATTGTTAAACTATTTACAAAGCGTATAGATTAGCAGTACAGTAGAAACACTTGTCCTGCAGTAAGTCTGCTTAGCTGTACTCCAGTCGATTATGTGTACAAGACAGAGTGAAAGCAGTGTGCAGTGACATGTCAGACTGAATTACAGACGCGAACTGTATCTGATCTGTCCCACAGAGAAAGCAGCGGAGAGACATGCCCACTGAGGGCCTGCATGAGAAGAGCATTTACACAACATGTTTTAATCAAGCATTTTAAATTTAATCAGTTATAACTGAGGAAGCACATCCATTAGGAGACAGAGAAGTGGACGGAAAGTACATGCTGATTAATTGGGACCCCCACTCCACAGATCCCTCTGCTCTCTCCGTTCTTCCCTCGAGTTCCGCAGCGAGCGCTTGAAAAGTGTATCTCCGCATTTGCCTTTTCACACTCTCGTCGCTCTCCCCGTCTCACCTGCCTAATTAACTGTCAGCTGAAGCCATTTGTTCTTCTATATTTTATGGAAGAAAGAATAAAAATAAATAAATAAAATTCCACCCGAGCTGCCATAAACCCTGAAAGGATATGCTGGGTTTGACTGGGCTCTCTGTGGATGATAAAAGCGCACTAGGCCAACACTGAGAAGAAGTGATAGGAGCTTGTACTGGCAGAGAATCAAATAGGTGTTCATATATTATGTACACAGTGCTGCTGACTCTGTGTAGAATATCAAAGGGTGCAGAGGTGGGTGAGGAGCATTAAAAAAACCCTACAGAATTCTGGCTAATCCTTAACCAGTTAAAACTAAAATGCAAATTTAAAGGGGATCTTTCATGCTGTTACAGTGGCAGGATTCTCATATGAAACATGGAAAGATTCAAATCATGAAGTCAGAGTATGAATAAGTAATATATATGTGGGGCGATCATGGCTCAAAGAGTTGGCAGTTTGTCTTGTAACCGGAAGGTTGCCGATGTGGCTAAACTGTAGCTTGCCTCCACCAGTGTGTGAATGTGAGAGGAATTGTAAAGTGCTTTGAGGGCCCCGAAAAGCGCTATATAAATGCATCCATTATTATTATTATTATTATTATTATTATTATATAAGCCAAAAGCTCAAATTTCATACTGTTTATTCCACTTTTGGCTCTGTATGACATCACTGAGCGCATACATGCCTAATATGGCACAGACAGGGAACGGAAGCCACACCCACAAACCATCTTTTATGAGGGGCAGCCAATCAGAAGACAGTTACCTTAAAGGGATAGTTCATGGAGCTTAAACATGAATTGCTGTACAGATAATAAAAAAGATAGATAATTCTGAATAATGCAATGCTACTTTATTACAGGCATGTGCTCAAAAATGTGCATAATAGGTGCCCTTTAAATGCAGCCTGGTACAATTAGCAGTGAAAATGAAGGGCTCAAAATATTCTTTTGATGAAAAATACAGTAAAAGTACAGTTTAGTAAAAACATATCTTTTCTACCTTTATTGCCTGTTCTCAAAGCTATCAGGTAATGGATTTTGCAAACCATCATTATCCACTAAGAAAACTTAATCAGATGAAGAAAACCAGGGAGACTTTTATCCATCATCAATTTAAGGCTACAATGACTTGCACCTATTTTCCCATTGCCACGTTTTACCTCTGCGAGACCGTTTTGTTCATCGCCCATGACAAATTTACTTCAAAGGAAGCCTCCATCGTGACCCATTTTCTCTTCCACCAACAGCCGAGCTTTTGCCCAATAAGGCACAAAGCGGGAATTTTCCCATGAGCCCCCCTTGCATCCAAAGCTGGTAAGGCGAACGAAAGGTACCGAGGCGGCCACATGAGGCGGAATTGGAGGCAATCACTTGGAGTGCTGCTAACATAATACACTGAAGATGATACGAAGAGAGATTATGTACTGACTCATTAAAGATGAACAAACACAAGCTGCATCAGTGTTGCACAAAATAACCAAGATAGATGTGATGAGTGTGAATACAATGAAAAGGCATAGGATTGGAGGAGAAAGAAACACAGCGGACACGGCTTTTATACCAAGTGAATCACTTTCTTTTTCATATACAGATGTGATAAATGACTCATCCTTTTCTATCTTCTATCCTTCCTGATAAAAACTCAAGGTCCATTCACAAAAGGGCCAGGAAAGTAAAAAGACCTAATTGAAATATTGCATATTGAACAGTGCTTGGTAGGGATGTCACCAGAACTGATATTTCCAGTAGCTTTCTATACCACAATTCTGAAAACAAGAGGGCACTTTCCTGATACCATGGGTAATATAGGAGGCAATTATACAGAGTGGGATTTTTACTAAGATAATAATAATTGGTACTAAAAATTAGATATTCATTTGCAAAGCTGTTTATACCAACAATGACATCTTTCCCTCCTCCTCCTGCAGACACACGACTTCACACAGCAGCTACAGACAGACAGGCACACAGTCCCTCTTATCCCTAGCCCCTCCCACCACCAGCAGCTGAACTCTTGAACAGCAGCAGAACAAACTTGCTAAAGCAACTTAAAGACCGACACCCCTGTCTTTGTGAGAAATTTCTAGGGGCCTGTAAATCTCCTGTTTCAGCAACGACGAAACTGTTATCATTAATATTGACCAAGCTGGTGTTAACATTACCATTTAACTATTAGCTCTCTGGCAAGTCATGATCAGGATAGGGGCTAGCAGCTATGGCTAGTGTTAACATTATTGTTGGAGCTAGGCAGTCCTGCCCATCTGAAATGATAACGGACAGCGTTAATTTAACAGGCAGAAATGTGTTATGGTCTGTAAGAGCAACTAGACAAAAACAGTGGCGGTCAATAACAACAAACTTAACAACTATTTTATCAGCTATGATCATACTGCCAACTCAAAACCTTAATGTAGAACATGAAAAAAGCTAATTATATTTAACATTAATTGCCTGATAGATACTGAAGAAAAAAGAACAGAGCAAAAGCAAAGTGGTAATACGTAGAAGTAACTCCTCAATAAAAAATATTGTATCCAAGAGAAACAACGTGGTGCATATTCATAGAGGAAGAGCAGAATATCCCCAGCAACAGCAAGGCGACATTTACCAAGTATTACACTACAAATTAAGAAACTACCATTGGGGTTGTTACCTAATAATATCTGACTCTAAAACTTTCATCCTACATGGACAAAATAAGCACATCACTCCAAAAAACCAAAGCTAAAGTAAAGTAGAACAGGACCTACTTTGAAGCGCCAACTGGCTAATCTAGAAATCTGAAGCAATGCCATTGTGTAGCGCAAGCTAGTGCGACACTGTATCCTCATAAAACAAGCGATCACTGTAGGGAATGAAACGAGATTTCTTACCTATTGCCATTTCTATGATGCTCATTTGGCTCTCTGAAGGGAAAAGGATTTTTGGCGGCTTGTCTGTCAGGGGAGCTGTGAAAACACAAACAGAAAGAAAGAGAGAGCGCATTAAATTTCACATCTTTTCTCCTCGGTGGACTGTGGGAGTATGATTTATTCATTAAAGACCACAATAAAAGCGTCCTTTAAATGGGAGCAAACACATGGAAATATATATATTTAAATAGTGGACAGAAGAAGAAGGAGAAGAAGGATGAATTACCCAGTCAAAGCTTTAAATATCAGTGTGCATGCTTTCAAAGCAGAAGCTACTTCAGTACTAATGCCACTCATTCTTTGAGTAAGTCACGATACGGTGCCAACACGGAATACATTACAAGCTGTTTTGTATATACAGGGGCTGTGCAGCTACTCAACCATTTCCAAAAACACCGTGTAATGTCAGGTAAAAAAACAAAACAAAAACATTTGCAGCTGCAGTGGGCACGGGAAGGTCGAGAGCTGCAGGAAGAGATGCTGTCCTTTCAGCTGTGTACAGCTCATAATGACTGCAACACGGGAGTTTCACAAATGCTTACAGTACAGCAACAGCGGTAATATTAAAATTAACCTAAGAAAAACAAAACCGCCCGAGACCAGCAATGAGATATAAATGATCAATATGTCAGCCACGAGCACGTTGCTGATTTAAAAGCCTATCACATTTGACACGAGAACAGCCTTCGGTCCCAACTCCCTTCGAAATGCACCAACTCCAATTAGACAGCTGCTGAGTAACAAAAGACGTGCACTTAGAGGCTCCTCATTATAATGATTCCCTAATTGGTTCTAGTCTTCAAAGTGGCATCGGAGAGGTTTTCTATCTTTGCACGCTTGGAAATACTCGGAGGGTTGAGGCTTTTTTTTCTTTTTCCATACAAATGAGTTGCGGTTTGACTGCAGCAGCGATCGTTGAGGTGAACCTGGGAAAAATGAGCCTGGGTTTAGAGAGTCGATCGACAAGATGGAGGCGAGTTTTTTGGAAATTTAAACTGAGCTGAAATCCCACGTAATATAATTCAGCACAACGCGAGATGGTATCATAAAATGTGTTATCCCAACAACCGATCCTTCGTGGGCACTCAGATCTTCATTTGGCCTCTGTGTAGAGCAGCAAATAGCAGCTGGGAGCTTTATGATGCAACTCAAAACCCTTTGAAAATGATTTCTCACTGATGCTGCAGGCAAGATTCTGTCTTGACGAGGCCAGTAAAACACATTATAAAAATTATACTATTTTGGTCGAAGTATTTGGCTCGTTTTTCAAGAAAAGGATAGTTTTACATCACCCATTTTAGCAGGTGATGTAACTGGTACTTATATCACTTGGTACATGGAAGTTTCTTATTAGTATCTATAGCTTTGTAACAAATAGTGCTTACACTTTATTTTAAGGAGCTTGTGGTCAACAGTTGTTGCTAATTAGCATCCACAGTGGTAGCGCATTCCTCCTTTGGCTGTCACTATGAAGTACTTATTTGTAATTTCTGCCTTATTCTGTTATTAAGTAACAGATTTTAATTTTATTAAGGCTTAATGTTAGATTGACCCTGACACAGGGGCTGTAGCTGGCAGCTGTCTGCGTCACTACGTGTTTTTCTGTGTAATCTGACAAATAACATGAATTTTATGTGAACAAACTGACCCTTGAATAAGTCTGCACTCTGGTTTTGGTGAGTGAGGTTTAACTACTTAATTTCTGTTACTTTGGACTAATTAACAGGTCTGTGCTACGCAGCCTTGCTGTATATGCTAACACTATCAAATGTCATGATTTTGACATTTTCTATAACACTCACATCTACTTTCTCCATTTGTTTGTTTTTCCTCTAATTTACTACATGTGTTCAGTTAATGACTTTACTATTACCAGATCATCTATAATCTCCTAATGTTAACCTTTACAGCAATCTCTTGTGGTCCTAGTGATTCTTTTCTCTTCCTAGTTTCCATTTCTTTTCCATTTTTTCTTCATGAAAGACTCTGTCAGTTTTATTTTCTACCACATGCTAACCTAGTTTGGATAGCTTCTGTCTGCATGACCAAAGTCTGGATTTAAAGTTTTAGATTTTGGATTGGTCACTGTCCAGCACCTGCACAATGATTGTTTTTTTTTTGTCTCAAACTATTACATCAATAAAAAGGAATTAGGAAGTCATTGACCCCAAACTCTAGGTGGCTGTGTAGTGTAGTAGCTTGGTGAAGCAGAATAGAATAAGTGGCTTATAATGACCAAAAAAGAGATAATGTTCTGTGATGATTCATGCTATTATGTAAGCCCTTATTTCTAATAGTGAACATGTGCACAATAATATAAAATGTCAGCAGACAATATGCAGATTTACAGTTGCAGTGAAAGTTACAAAGGTCACTCAAATAATTACAAAATGTTGCCTCCTGTTCTGCCACATCTATGGATTTGTTTGTTTAGGCCTTACTAACACAGGCCCAGAGACCCCGCAGCTGTTACGGAAAAATATGTATTCCCTGACAAGTTGATGAGTGGTTGCTGGAGGTTGCAGACAGTGGCTGGATGAAAAATATTATGAGATACTGCAAAAATATCTTATTGCTTTGGTCACTAGTAGATTGCCGCTGTCGCCACAGTATGTATAGAAGACTCCAACTTGTCTGCAAACACTGGCCAACTAGTTAGGAAGTGGAAACCGAGACAATTTGCCTTCAAAGCAAAAGTTGCCCTTTTCAGGGTAGGACGACTTTTCTTTTTGAAGGAAAACATTCTCTAGTGTTTGCCGCTCTTTTTTAAATTTCACTACCGCTCAGGTGTCAGAGGCAAGTGTCTTCCATGCAAACTATTATTGATTGTAGCCATCTCCTCATGACCTAAGTAATCATAACACAGTTTGTGATGCAGCACCATCTTTCATCGATTTCACGTAACCAATACTAGCAAGCTCCAGTAACCACTTGCCGAAAGGTTGGCAATAAACATTTTCCCCTGGTGACCAGATATTGTGGGTCACTAACTGATCCTCTAAGCCTGTAGTGACTGACGCCTCACCGAGTTTATCGGGTTAAGTTGGGTTGGTTATAAAATGTCTCCTGTGCTGAAGCCTCATAACTTGTTGCCCTATTCATCCATCCCTGCCTCCTCCCTAAGAGGTTTTTCAGCTCTAGAAAATAAATACACTACTTAGAAAAGCATCTACAAGGATAGTAGAAGTTCTTGCCCAGTAAAGTGTGCACTTTCAACGAAAAAGCAAAAATGACTTGATTGACTCATTTTATTTTTTATATAGTCGATTTAATCTGAAGAGGATGGCTGGACTCTCGGGAGAAAAACATTTTGAAAGCATCATTTTAGAAGGAAAAAAAGGAATAAGAGTTCCAATGTCACAACAACTGACCGACAAAACCATACTGTGGCCTTAAAAAAAAGAAACGCTCATGCAATGAGTAGCAATATGAAAGCAGGAAAATGCCTCGGAGGTCATTAATTACTGTAAAAAAAAAAGGTCCGCAGCAAATTATGCCTGTGCCAGGCATATTTCAATGCTGTATAAAAAAATTAAAAAAACCTCATTACCTTAATTACCTTTTTCTTGATGAAATATGCTTAGATTATTTTGTTTCATTATGACATGAAAAGAGAAGTGAGTTTTTTCCACTCCGATGGTTTGTCTTCTGTAAGACAATGCTGATTCTGAGGAGAGGAGATGGTGCATAGGAATGTATTTATAGAAACATGAAAAGAGAACTGAGCCGAGGATACAAACATCAAACATGGAGCCACAGCTCACTGCATATGCTGTTACTGTAAGGTGCATTTGTTGTGTAACTTCAGTTGTACACTGTAGTTTGTATATTAAAACCAAAACAATACTTTGTCATAATTACTCAAATCTATAAGATCCAATCAAACCCAAAGACCTGTTCTGTTGCGCTGCTGCATGAGCAATTTTGTGTCAAATTAATATTGCAAGCACTTCTTCTTTTCAGCTGCTGGAAATTTCATTGGCCGAGCTTTGCATTATGGAGAAGCAATCCTCGCTACGGCCTCCAGTAACACCTGGAGGTAGGAAACCATGATAGCTACTGAAGTTACACAATCGATTGCCAGGATGCGAAAATTGAAAATGTAGCACAGGGTTGGAAAAATCTGAAAGCTTTAAGAGTCCTGCTGGCACCAGCACCAGGAATACCAAAAATGTTTGCCCTGTGGCGTTCATACAGCTGTACACAGCAAAAAAAGTGCGAGAATTAATTTCTAATCATTATTTTAAAGTCAAGAAAATGTGCTCTCTACAGCCAATTAGCTTCTGAATATGTTTGTTCAAATATTCTCAAGGTCTACATACTTCTGGAAATATCTGCGTATATACTGACTTGGGGTTTTCTAACTAGGGACCAAACTCAAAACTTGATTTTATTTGAAAGATCATATCAATCTTCGAATATTACTGTACAGTATTGTGCACCTTGGCCACCACTCTTTTCTTTACATTTGGTTTCCAAGGAATTCAGATGGTCTCGAGGAAACTTTTTTTGGACACTGGCTTCTCTTCCTTGCACCTGACCATTTTCAGAGGAATATTGTTGTTCTTTGTTTGGTTTCAAAGTCACTTAACACTGAATCATTCATGAATACAAACAGTACCTAACTCAAAGATAAACCAGCGTGTGTCGACAGATACAACTTTTTCCATTTCTTTATCTGAATCTATGAAAAATGCAAAAGACAACACATTTTGACAGCATGCAGTATATCCTTAATAAAAAACCCAAAAGGTTAGAGGCCTATAAAATTATCTACAAGAGATGAACAGTGTCTGAAAGTAACATCCTTCAGAAATAAGATCCAGCAAAGACCTGACGCAGGACCTGAGAGATACACCTTCATTTGATCTACTGTTCACTGAAGCCTCATCGGAAATGGTTTCAGTGGAAGGGTGGCTGTCAAGAAGCCATTTTTAAGGAAGGGAAACGAGATATGCCAGATTACAGACTTATTAACACTTTCATTTTGTATGTAATTTTACCATTTCACTACTTTTTAGCCGAGGAAGTTTCCTTTGACCTTTGCAGCTTTGAACTTCATGATTACTGGGCAAACAGGATTAGTCCACTCAGTCTCAGTTAAAGGGGCATGACACGTTGTTCACTCACTCAACTTGCACTTAAGTGGTTTGACTTTTTTTCTTTTTTTTTTTAAACGCAGAAAAGTCATGCTTAAATTCAAATGTGAAGGCTAGTTTTGATTTGCTGTTTGCACCGAACGAGTTCAAGGTGAAATCCCAAACCTGGAAGGCAATCAAAGTGCCGATGTAATTTTTAACAAGCTCAGAGAACACGGGGTTGATTCTTGGCAAAAGCGGAACCATTTCGAAGCTAAAGTTAACAAAGTAGGAGAAGGCTCTTTAACTGTAGTAGAAATACTGCCCTTCACTGAAATCAAGGGCACGCTGCTACTGATATGCTGTTCGTCAGTGGGATCCCAACATGCTGGAAGGCATGCAAACGCGCATTCACACACAGACACACAAAGTTGAGATGCATTAGTGAAGCTGGCTGGTCTTCAAATACAAAACCATAATTCTGTGGTGGGTTATTATGAGTGGGAGTGGGCAGGCTTTTCACCGGGGGGCTAGAAACACATCCAGGCTGACCTGTTTCCCTGCACACAAACACAGATATATTATAAGCACATTACACACAGTCGCACACAGCCATCCGTGCACACATCGACACTAAAAAGCTTGATGCTGGCATTAGCTGAGGAGAAAATGGGTAACCCTTCCTTTTACAGTCCCCTAAATACAAAGACTTATCATGTTCATATAAAGTAAATTATAGTGTTTTGTGAGGTAGAAAAAGCAGGTGAGTGCAGAAAAACTACACCTGAAATACCCTTTATGGGAGAATATGGCCACAAACTGCACAAAAATAAGTAATTTATTGGAGCATATTATCCAACTGTCTCACATTACAGTACTATGCAAGTCTTAAGCCAAAGAGGAGACTTCATATTTTAAAAGTGGTCTTGAGCAACAGGCATTCTGAAGGTCCAGAGAACCAGAGAAATGTTTTTGTTTGTTTGTTAAACAACTGCACACTGACTTATGGGTTATTTAAGCATAAAAAATAAACTTAACTTAAGGAATGAACAACCATCTACACATAACACATCATATCTTCTTGTTTCTTTAGATGAATCTATGAAAAAAACCAAAAATAACACAGTTTGACAGACTTAAAATAATATTTTCACACCAACAACTGGATTCCCAAAGAGCTATCACTTGAAAACATGTCTGCATGGCACACAGTGTCCTTGTATAATTAGAGGAAACTGGACAAATGGAGGATAAAAGATGAAATGACAGGAATAAAAATCTCTGTCTGAAGTAAAAAAAAAAAAAAATCTAACAAAGAACTGACACGGACCTGAGAAATTTATCTGAGTTGATCCATCTACTGTTTACCAAAATCTAATTAGAAATAGTCTGATTAGAAGCGAGGACATCAGGCAGAAAGAGTTCAGGACAAATTACACAAGCACTGGACTGACAATCAGCAGCAACAGGTCTCATGGATGTTTGGTTAAAATCATGATCAATATGTATAAAGGAGGTCAGGTTGTTATGATTCTGGGCTCCATTTCAGCCAGTGGTGTCGGAGATCCTGTCAAAATTGATTTAATAATAAACCCAGAAAGGTACCAACAGATTGGTATCCACCATGCAAAGTGTATCTTAGGTAAAAACTTTTTCAGCATGACAATGTAGTAAAAACATATGAAAACCACACAGTGAACACTGTCAGTCATGGATCGGCCTCCCCAGAGCTCAGACCTCAACATTATTGAAGCAGTGCGGGATCATCTTGACGGAGAACAAAAGAAAAGGGAGTCGAACATCTAGAGAAGATCTTTGAATGTCCTTCAAGAAACCTGGAGAACTATTTCTGAAGACTACTTAAAGAAATGACAAGAAAACTTGCCAAAGAGCGTTTAGACTGTGTTGAAGAATAAAGGTGGTCACATCAAATATTGACTTTCAAGCTCCTTAGAATTGCTTCAATAAATCTCTGTGCTTATTACTCATTTACCTAGCAAAATACAAAAAAAAAATTAGGGTTAGCACTAGACCACACGTGTCGAACTCCAGGCCTCGAGGGCCGGTGTCCTGCAGGTTTTAGATGTGTCCTTGATCCAACACAGCTTATTCAAATGGCTAAATTACCTCCTCAACATATCTTGAAGTTCTCTAGAGGCCTGGCAATAAACTAATCATTTGATGACCCAGGGTAATATCTAAAACCTGCAGGACACCGGCCCTCAACGCCTGGAGTTCGACACCAATGAACTAGACTTTTGCACAGCAGATTCATAAAATAAACCTTAAAGAGGTGATTTTTAAACAAATATGTTTGTTTGGCTCCTCAAGAGTTGTGGAACAAGCCAAATGCCATCAACCTTGGTTAACTACAGTTGTGCTTGATGGATAACAGAACCATCCATAATTCTTTTTAAAGAATTGGTTGCCTATTTTCCTAGAAAGTACCCAGTAGTATTCTATGTACTTAGCTACATATTACTTGCTTATTACCACCGGTAATTACCTAATATACTACAAATTATCATGTATTTATAGGGTATGTTGGGTTACCAAAAAGAAAAAGAAAATGCCTCAGAGGCCTTGTGATCTGCTCTCGCTATGATCACATGATGATGGATGGAGGGATGAAGTAATGAAACAGAAAAAAAGACCTCGTTCTCTCCCATTAACTCCAGCATCACCTTTCTCCCTCCACCCGTCCATGCGTCGCTCGCTCTATGTCTTTGTAGCTCTGTCTGTCTGTTGTAGTCACTCTCAGTGATGAGAGAGAGGGAAGATGAAATAGTGGGAGAGGAGGAGGGAGGAAGGGAGAGGGTTGTGGTCCTCTGTTCACACCTCATTAAAGACCACTTCAGCAGACATAGATTAAGAGGAGAAGCGTGTATGTGTGTGCATCTGTGTGTGTGTTTGTTTGTTAGCTTGAGATCGTTAAAGAAAAGATGCAGCGCGAGTTCCACATGAGAAAATAAATGAAAAAGCAACTTGAGAGGAAAACCTTGTTAGTCACACATGTAGAAAAGAAGAAGAAAAAAAGCTTCGCTATCTTGGAGTCTTTATATATCGTAAGCTCAAAGCCTCTCATGTTTCCTCTCAGGTTTCTTCAGATCAGACACAACTAGACTGATGCAAAGATGGTGCATGGAGGCATTTTTAATGTCAATAACAATCGCTGACTTCAAAAGACAGTTAAATTAAAATATTTTAATTATTGTGAATTATGCTAAGTTTTAATAATTATTATTACCTGCACACATTTTTGGTAATGATAGAAGTTGCTGGACAGTTTTTATTTTTAACCCGCCACTTGACAAGCTGCCAACACTATGATGCTACCATGATAAGAGCGGCTGCGTAAATGCTAAATTGGCCATTTGACTACTAAATCAAATTGAAGGACTTTTTATAACTTAATAGATTAATGACATTAAATGATTTACTTACTGCCAAATCATCGCTATATTAAAAGATGACAGCAGCAGGCCGAGCGTCAAAGTATGTCCTTTTTTTAAACAGAATCTGACATTTCAAAATCAATGTGTGAACCAGCTCAGCTGACACTGATACATTAGCAGATATGTCATTAAAGTGCAGACTGATGGAATTTAAAGTGTTGGATAGGTTGGCAAGAACGTCTTCAAACTGGACTGAAGCCGAAGGGAACTCTGCAGCACTGGGAAGGAGAATAAATTTGTCAGCAGTTGTCAGCGGCTGTTAAAGCTTTGAAAAGGTAACTGACTACCTCAGGGCAGATGGCATGCATGGTGCGAGATTCTAGACAACCATGAGAGAGAAGTCTCCCTAAGTCACTTTGTCAAAAATTGTTTATGCTAGTAAATGATATCAAACATGAAAACAGTATTTGCTTGTAAACTGCTGGACTTAAACAGTACTTATTGCACATTGGCCACCTTGCTAGGTAGAACTGCTCAAAGCAAATATCTAATCAGCCAATCACATGGCAGCAACTAAACGCACTTAGAGATGTAGACTTGGTCACAACAAACTGTAGAAGTTGAGGTGATTGCACAATAATATTGAATGTTAAAGCAGGTGGGCTACAGCAGCAGATGGCCGCATCAGGTGGCAATCAATTTTATTTATACAGCACCAAATCACAACAACAGTTACCTCAAGGCGCTTTATACTGTAAAGTAGACCCTAGAATAATATATACAGGGAAAAACCCCAAAATCTAATGACCTCCTATGAGCAAGCCCTTTGGCGACAGTGGGAAGGGAAAACTCCCTTTTAACAGGAAGAAACCTCCAGCAGAACCGGGCTCAGGGAGGGGCGGAGCCATCTACTGCAACATTTTGGGGTGAGAGAAGGAAGACAGGATAAAAGACATGCTGTGAAAGAGAGCCAGAGATTAACAGAAAATAAACGCTATAATTCACATGGGCTCACCAAAGTTAGACAATAGAACATTAACTGGTCTGAGGAGTTGATTTCATTTGCGGTGTTAGGAGGGTAGGGTCAGAATTCGGTATAAACAACAAATGAAAACTGTTCCAGTTACTGCTGGTGGTGTAATGGTGTGGAGCATATTTCCTTGGCACACTTTGGACTCATTTAAATCCCATAGACTACATAAGTGTTGTTGCTGACCATGTCCGTCCCTTTATGACCACCTTCTGATGGCTGCTTCCAGCAAGACAACACACCATGTCACGAAGCTCCAATATTTAACTGGTTTCTTAAGCATAACCAAAACCAACCCAGTACTAACAAGGTGAATCTAATTAAGTGTCCAGCGTGTGGGAATTTCATTGGCTGTCATCAAGTACTTGGTAGGTTTTATTGTGTAGTTTTCATTTTCATGGATGAATAAACAGGTTAATAGACTAGAAAAGGCTACTGTAAATTCTTACTGTGAGCTCAACTGAAGGAAAGGTGTTTCCATCACCACACAAAAGAACAAAAAAAACTGCTACAATTTTCCTTCATCACAGAGATTTCACGAAAAGCGCTGACGGTACAAAATGTGACTCGTCAGATATAGTGTACGGTGCTCAGCGGGAGTGAAGACGGTGCGTTGCCTGTGATGTTGTTGTGTGGGAGTCAGATTATATAGTTCAGGCAAAATGATTTTTTATTTTAACGGGAGGACTTAGCAGCTGTTGCCCTGAAACATCTGGCTCAGGGCTGCAGGTTTAATAGAGCAGAGTCAGGATGGATGCACTTACTGACGATTATGTTTAACCGCAACAAGAGGAAAACAACGAACTATGACTAATATATTAGAACAATTGATCTTCACAGCCACAATTTGCAACTTTATGAAAATTAAGTGGCATTATTTTATAGAATTACAAAACTGTGAATTGAGACTTTCTAACAAAAGATATCTGCTTCTGTCTTCAATCAAAAACTGTAGTTTCAATAACAGAGCAGGAACCTTTAGATAGACCTGTGCAGCGTGTGCCCCATCTCTCAGCCAATAGCAGCTAGGACACACTGCACGCTTATCCAGTTTATCTCATAATGGCCTGAAGTGGATAAGCAGTAACTGGATGAATTTGTAGGTTCAAAATCGTTTTATTTTGTTTACGACGGGCTATTTGACAGATTGATGAGCAAAAGTGGACAACTTCTGAACTACAATACAATGAACTTTATCGCAATCAGCTTTACAAAAAGTGACAAGGACTGACAAGTTGTACAAATCGATCTGGACTGCAAAATTAGAAATGACAAAAAGTATTGCAGGGAGTGGATATATTAGTAAAGACATCTTTGAATAACATGAGTTGGTAGAATTTAAGGAGTCAGTTTTCTACTGAGACCACGATGATCCCAAATTCTACCTCTCTTTTGCGGCTCTCTACAGTAATCATTTAAATGACCAGTGTAGTTGTGGGATTGCTACTAATTGGAAAGTAGGTGGCTTGATCCCCAGCTCGCCTAATCCGCAGGTCGAAATGTCCTTGACCGAGACACCCTGAGCCGCCCCAATGCATCCATCCAGATACGGATATCAGCGAATTAGTTATAAGGAACAGACTATTACTCGCCAAAACTGGTTCTTGAATGGGCTTTTAGTATAATTAATGGCATGCTATGCATCAGATAATTGTACAAAGACCACAACCATGACATTGAGGTCCAGTTTGACGAATTAAATTAGTTTCGACTTAGGGTTAGCCTAACCTCTACTGGCCAGGGTCTAGTCTAACTCTAACTCCAAAGCTTAGCAGATAATGACAACCTAAAGCTGTCTGTATAGTTAGTAATGCCCCTTGTAATACAATCGCTAAGCCTCAATAAAAATAGCTAACAGTATCTGTGAGTACCTGAACTGAGGTAGGCATTGAGTTGTTGTTAACTGCACCCTTCTGCAAATCTGTTTATTTGTGCTATATATTTGGGAGTTTTAACATAGAAGCCTCTCAGTAATACTGCACTCCTAACATGTGCCTGTAAACAAGGCAGGATGCAGCCATGGTTTTGTTGCTACTCTGTCCAATTACAAATACACCTCAGCACCGTGTTTTCGACTCCTCACCTATCAAATTGTGGCGATGGTGTTCTCACTGTGGCTTCAAATTACTGTTCTTAGCTGACAGGTGTTCCTGTTCTTATCGGCCGATCGATGTTCTTCAGCACATCACTCCCTCGCTGTGCTTTCATGTTTTCATGTCCGGCTTTCGCCTCTGACTTTGTTCATTAATATCACATAGTAAAGTCCTATACGTTTTATTGATGGAAAGCATCACACAGGCAGTCGTGCACCCGCAACTTCTGCCGCCGACAAATCATATCGCGCAGATCAGATGGTGACTCGCTTATTCTTAATATGCAGTTTGAAAAGTAGCTGAACCTCGGCGTTCCTTGTCGAGTTGCAGCCACTTGTTATGATGGATATTTTTGAGGTGCAGAAGATAAATCTCCTATCTGAAAGAAGATGCTGCTTGTTAAAAATAAGCTAGATGCTCCGGGAGAGTCCCCGAGCTGAAATGGTGATCTCTGAAAGCAGTGAAAAATAAAATAAACCATTCGAGAGAGGGGGGAGAAAAAAGAGCTCTAAAGAAATGACACTGCCATACTCTCCAAGGGTACTTGTTGAAAAATACCAATATAACAACCCTGCAGGAACAGAATATAATAAGGGTATATTTCCTTATTGAAAAAGGTGTTGTTTTAGAAGATCCATCAAAACAATTGAATATGAGAGGGCTCACAGGATGGGACAATACATTCAGGGGAAATCACATAAATCACATAACTGCAGGCATTGGGAATAGCTGGAGTGAATTCACTCTCCGGTGAACGCTCTGAAAAAGAAGGACACTCCACATAATTACTCACAATGGCCATATATGTTACACACTGAGAGCTTTGCAATAATGAAACCTCTGCTTGAATCTGATGCGGGCTGATGGTAGACATCTGCAATGCCGAAGATGAGAAACTGTGCGCACACAGATCACGTGTGACTGATCACATGCAAACTAAAAAACAGATTTGACTGTTAATTAGCAAAGCCTGTACTCATCGCTCACCTGTTTCCTCAGCAGGGGCCACCAGCTTCAGATATGTGTTATTCATTTGATGATAAGGATAAGAGTGGGAGGTGGGAGAGGAAGGAAGACAGGAGGAGGTGATGCTGCAGGCCGCCTGGCCTAAAATATCCCAGAGGGGAGGAGTTGAAGGTGAGTCAGAGAGGAAGGAGAAGTGGTAGTGGGAAAGCAAGAGTTGGAAGAAAGCTAGAAAAATCCAAACTAAGCATGCAAAGACGCCTTGCTGTTTCGCCAACGGCGAGGCGTGCGTTTGTGTGCAGAGAGCACTTTGGGTGAAGATGCTTAGCGATGGAGGCTGATGGAGGAAGGCAGGTGGGGTTAACATGTGAACCTGCGTCTAGCTTGCTGACAGCTTCGTAGCTGATCAACCCGCTTACCCTAAATCTCAAAATGTCTTAGTAGGTTGAGTAGAGATGACAGTTAACTAGTTACAGTCAGTTTGATGCAGTTGGCTTGATTCTGCAATATCAAATCCAAACTCTGACAAATATTTGGAGACATTTTATATTTGCAGTGAAAAGTTGTACAAAACACTGATTATTCTTTATTAAAAACCGAACTGATACAGGGAAGCACTGTTCATGAAGCTAGCAGGGCATACAATAAGATAAATGTGAGGAATCTACAAGGTTTCATGCTTTTAAAATGATTTCCTGAAAATAATTCTGCAGCACTGGATCAGACAATCTGATGTTCTGTAATAAGACTATAAAGCTATTCAACTGGCAAACCAGAAAGAGCCTCTTCCAATGCTGTTCATTGTGATTTGTCAAGCCAAACAAGGTAAAAATATTATACAGTATGTCTGGAGCTGTTATGACTAGGGATGGGTATCGTTTAGGTTTTATCCGATACCGGTGCCAAATCGGTACTTTTGAAACGGTGCCGGTGCTTAAACGGTGCTCGAACCGGTGCTTAAAGAATGGAGAACACAAACTTTGTCCAAAAACCTCTCATGTTCAGCTGTTTTTTTTTTTTGTAAAAAGATAACAATGTTAGCCTTTTCTGCAGCTATGGGGCATATATGGTATCACTCTTGGCTGAAAGCAGTGCTTAAACAATGGAAAAAAAACACAAACTTTGTCCAAAAACCTCTCATGTTCAGCTGTTTCCCACTTTTTCTTTGGTCATTTTAGCCTTTTTGTCCAGGGTGAAGGGAGTATCTGCCATCAAACAAGAGGACAGCCGCATGTAGCTATGATGATGTTTGCTAGTTCACCTTACATGCATTAATGTAATAACGTGGTTAGCCTACTCAACGTAAATTACCCTCGAACAACATTAAGCGACTCACGCAGAGAAGAACGGCTGCTGCTGCATCATCATCCTCATCATTTCTGCTACACTGGCAGGGCTAGGGGCCAGGACTCTATTCTTCGGGTTTTTGGGGGATGTTGCTCCGGGTCCGATAACTGGCAACCCACCCAACGTGCACAGTGTGAGGTCTCGCAGCAAGCTATCAAATACGGCGCATTTCTCGGCTTTTAAAAAAAAACGCTATGCGTCGCCAGGTGTTTCATCGGATTCGAGGTGTTACCTCCTTTGACAGTATCACAGTATCAGCTTAAAGCACTTGTTGCTGCTGAGTTTGCATATTTTGCTGTGAAGTACAACCAGACTTTTGACCGCTTCGCCTTGGACATTTTTAATCTGTAGCTCTGCTCTAACTGAACATACGTACCTGGCCCCGCCTACTATCCTGGGAAACGTAAAATGATTGGCTAGAATCTAAAGTGTATCACAGCTCAGGAAAAAAAAGCACCGAAATAAAGCACCGAAATGTGCGCTGCTTTTCGGTCTGGTTACTACCGTTGGACACCGGTACCCATCCCTAGTTATGACCAGAGATGGGCAGTACCGCGTTACTGTAATCTGATTACTTTTTTCAGGTAACGAGTAAAGTAAGGGATTACTATTGCAAAAACGGTAATTAGATTACCCCGTAGGAACGCTGCGTTACTGCGTTACTAAAACCGAGATTTTTTTGCGAGAATGTCTCATGACAGTGACGTAAGTGAGTGCGACGGTCGTGACAACAGCTGTGTGCAGATCAACAGTGGATCATATATCGAGTACGGGAGAGAGTATGAGCGTGCAGCGTTTAAAGCGTGGAAGTACTGACCTTACTTTAAGTTTGATTCCATAAAAAGTGACAAAAACATTAGTGTCCATTGTGTGTGGGAAGAAAACTTCTTTTTACAGCGAAAAACCCCTAAACTTCCAAGCAAGCACCGAGTGCGACATAATGGGAAACTCACAGAGAAACTCGCGGATTCTTCCACTGACCGCTGCGGCACACCTGCACCAGGGTAAACCTCCGCCTACCCAACTCCTGCTTTACAGGTGAAAATAGAGCAACAGGACCGCTAGTCTTTGATTTTATTTATTTTCTGCTGTGTTTTACTTGCATCTATTTGAAAGAGTGAGTGTAAACACACACAAAAAATATATTTTATGTGCTGGAATGTGCAGAAAATAGGTTTAAATACTAAACAAATTTCTTCCAGTCAGAGAATGTTGCATGTAATTACATTTTTGCTTGATGCATAAAGTTAGAAGATTAAAACTAATGGAAATTGTGAAGTACAGATTTCAGGTCCGCGTGGTTAAAATTATTGCGGCTGGGGATTTTAACCACGCGGACCTGAAATCTGTACTTCACAATTTCCACCGTAATGTGAAGTGTGCTACCAGAGGAGATAGAACGTTGGACCAGGTATACACCAACATGGCGAATGCGTACAGAGCCCAGGCTTATCCCCACCTGGGTCTGTCAGACCATCTCTCCCTTCTGCTACACCCAATATACACACAAAAGATCAAGAGCACTGGGATTACAACCAAAACCGTGAGAACATGGCCGCAGGACGCTATTCCGATGCTTCAGGACTGTTTCCACTGCACAGACTGGGATGTATTCAAGGTGCAGGACACTGACAATCGTGTCGCATTGGACAGTTACACCTCCACTGTCTTGGACTACATCTGTTTCTGTGTGGACAATGTAACAACTTGGAAACGATTCCGTGTGTTCCCTAATAATCCACCCTGGATGACACACGGAGTTCAACAACTTATTCGAACAAGGAACAACGCTTTCAAATCCGGGGACCAGGAGGCATACAGTCCTGCCAGGGCCAACCTGAGAAGAGGCATCAAGACTGCCAAGCAGCAGCACAGGAGGCGTATCGAGGCCAGGTTTGAGAACAACACAAACCCAAGGCAGGTCTGGGAGGGCATCAGGGCTATCACGGACTACAAAAGAAGAACACCATCACCCTCAGCCGACAGTTCTACTCTGGCTGAGGATCTAAATCTCTTTTATGCCCGTTTTGACAGGGAGAACACCGACCCTGTCCTGTCCCCTCTCCCCTCAACCGACCCTGCTCCGGTCCTGAGCACTCATGAGCTGAGGCGTGTGTTCCGGAGCATTAACACCAGGAAGGCGGCCGGGCCGGATGGAGTGCTGGGCCGGGTGCTAAAAGACTGTGCTGCGGACCTGGCGGACGTCTTCACCTCTATATATAACACCTCGTTGTCCTGTTCACTGGTACCATCCTGTTTCAAAGCAGCAACCATCGTTCCCATCCCAAAACAGTCAAATGTCACATGTCTGAACGATTTCAGACCTGTGGCACTCACCCCCATTCCCGCCAAATGCCTGGAGAGACTGGTCATTAAACACATCAGAGCTGCTTTTCCACCATCCCTGGACTCGCACCAGTTTGCATACAGGGAGAACCGGTCAACCGAGGATGCGATCGCCACAGTGCTGCACACATTACTGAAGCACTTGGAACACAGGAACACCTATGCACGGCTCCTCTTTGTAGACTACAGCTCGGCTTTTAATACCATCCGGCCATACAAACTCCGTCCCAAACTCCACCAAATGGGACTTAACTCCTCTCTGTGCAACTGGATTGTGGACTTCCTCACTAACCGTAGACAGAGTGTCAGAGTGGGTAAGAACACCTCTTCCACCCTTGTGGTCAACACCGGTGCCCCTCAGGGGTGTGTTCTGAGCCCTCTGCTATACACTCTCTTCACCCATGACTGTATTTCCTCCTGCGCGTCCAATCTCATTGTTAAGTTTGCAGATGACACTACAGTGCTCGGACTTATATCCAACAATGATGAGACAAACTATAGGACAGAGGTGCAACAACTAGAGTCATGGTGCCACGACAATAACTTGGTCTTAAACACCAAAAAGACCAAGGAGATCATTGTAGATTTCCGGAAGAGGGGCCATAACAACCATCTGCCTCTCTTCATTGGCAGTGAGGCGGTGGAGAGGGTGAGCAGTTTTAAATTCTTGGGGGTAACTGTGACCGAGGACCTGTCCTGGGGCAACCATATCACCTCAGTTGTACGGAAGGCCCAACAGCGCCTCTACTACCTGAGGAGACTGCGGAGCGCACACATTCCCAGATCTCTGATGTTGAACTTCTACAACTGTGCCATCAGCAGCGTTCTGACGTATGGATTTCTAGTGTGGTTCCCCAGCTGCACCAAGGCCGATCAGCAAGCACTCCAGCGGGTGGTGAAAGAAGCTGGCAGAATTATTGGAACAAGTCTGCCAGAGATCAGTAATATCTT
Source organism: Maylandia zebra (assembly GCF_041146795.1). NCBI lineage: Eukaryota > Metazoa > Chordata > Actinopteri > Cichliformes > Cichlidae > Maylandia > Maylandia zebra. Next base: position 39,486,710 of record NC_135188.1, on the reverse strand, counting down.
CCCCACTCGCTGTCTGAGGAGGGTGCACAGTATCCTGCGGGACCAACATCACCCTGCGCGCCACCTTTTCCATCTGCTGCCCTCAGGGAGAAGGTACAGGTCTATACAGGCCAGAACATCCAGACTGGCCAACAGCCTGTATCCACAGGCTGTGAGGCTCCTGAACTCTCTGCCCCCCTCTCACGGACAATAACCATATCCAACTTCTTAATAGCAATGAACTGGTCTGCATTGGTGCATCATATCTTTATTCTCTTCCCCCTCCTGCCCCCCCCCCCCCTCTTTCTTAAATAGATAACTATCATATCTGATATCATATCTCACAGTACAATAATATTGAATGGGTTGCATTGTTGTATTTTGTCATGTTTCTCAGGTCTTTGTCTGAATTTCTACGAACATTATTGCTAAGGATTGTCTTATTGCATTGGAGTCACACTGGGTTAAATATGTACACTTGGGTTTTAAGGGGTATTTATTATTTTCTTCTTTTTTTTGGGTTGTATGGAAGCCCCAAACGCAATTTCATTGTTCTTGACAATGACAATAAATAAATAAATACTAAATACTAAATACTAATAAAACAAGTTTTAAAAAGATACTTTTCCATTTGATTACATTTTGTATGATGGATTATGCAGAAAAAGTAGAATTGGGCTGAAAGATCTATCGCTTTATCACCTATTCAGGTTGTAAATCGTGTTTTTAAAAAGTAACTAAGTAACTAAGTAATTAATTACTTTTGAAAATAAGTAATCAGTAAATTAACAGGATTACTTTTTGGGGGAAGTAATCAGTAATTAGTTACTGATTACTTTTTTCAAGTAACTTGACCAACACTGGTTATGACACACATACAGTACTGTGCGAAAGTCTTGAGCCACCTCTTGTTTCTTTACACTCTGTTCAAAAAATTAGAAATACAGAGTTTGTATAATTCTGATGACCTGGAAAGTCAATATATTGGGTATGACCACCCAACACCCAATTCTTCAACACAGACTGAACTCTCTTAGCTTTCTTGTCTTGTCTTTATGCCGTCTTCAGGAATAGTTCTCCAGGTTTCTTGCAGGACATTCAAAGCTCTTCTTTGGATGTTGTTGCCTTTTGTTCTGTTCTCAAATCAAGATGATCCCACACTGCTTCAATAATGTCAATAATGAAGCTGCTGCCAATCAGATACCTTCCAGATGATACTTCATGTTGGATCAAAATCTAATATTACTTTCTTGCCTTTTTTTCAATCAATCAATTCATGTGTTTTACAGATGGCTGTAGTAACTCACTGTTGTACCCTTTTCTGACCTCTTCTGCATATACCGAAGAGCCAAAACTTTTAAATTTGGATTCATTACTTGCCAATGATTTTCAGTGAAGTTCTTGTGTAATTTTTCATACCTCAGCCTTTTCTCCCCGTTTCCCTTCAAGAATGGCTTCTTGACAGCCACCCTTCGACTGAGACCATTTTTGATGAGGCTTCAGTGAACAGTGGATGATCAACTGAACCTCTCAGGTCCTGTGTCAGGTCTTTGGTTGACTTTGTTCGTGTTTTTTAAGGACCTGACTTCTCTCAGGCCTTGAGCCACACCGCATTTATATTTTGCTTCCAATACTTTGTTATCATTTTGCCACTTGCCAAAAGAAAATGAAATGATCAGGTACAAAAGCTTGACTGAAAATGAGTAGAAAAGCAGCAATGAAAAGTTCAGAAATGCAGTTGAGAAAGTTCAGAAAAGTTCTGAATGTAAAACAGTCAGAAAGTCTAAAGAACTATTAAAAATGCTAACACAGTCCGGCTTCTTGGAACCAAAATACATATAAATAAGGTGAGGCTCAAGAGTTTTCCACAGCACTATACATAGTCAGTCTAAGGGTTGTGTATAACACACAAACAAGATTTTGAAAAGTTTTTGTATTTATAATAGATTTTTGTGCTTAAAATACCTGAAAATGGTAATTGGTTAGTCACTGAAAAGTAATTACATAGAGCTATTAATTATACACTAGCAAAATATATTGCTTAATTAATTATCAGTGTGGAGAAAAAAACCACACTGAGTCAAGTGCTGGTGGCTATACTTGCAGGCATTAAACTACTTTTTTACATCACCATACTGTAACTGATAATGGCTGTGCAGTATAAGAATACCAGGTTTAAATATAATACTGCCAGCTGTTTAGCTGCCATAATCCTCTTACTTAGTGTTCCCACTGTAATCTCCATGAACAGGTTATAACTAACATATACATGCATGAATTCACCCGTGCAACCTGAAATGTCTTTTGTGAATCACACAAAGTCGAGCTTTGTCACTGCATGGTTATGGGAATGCTGCTGTAGCGCTAAATTCAATTCAGCTCAATTTCATTTTATTTATACAGCACCAAATAACAACAACAGTCGCCTTAAGGCGCTTTATGTTGTAAGGTAGTCCTGACAATAATACATCGAGAAACCCTCCCAACAATCAAATGACGTCCTATGAGCAAACACTTGGCGACAGTGGGAAGGAAAAACGCCCTTTTAACAGGAAACAAGTTTTTTACTTCCCACTCAATACTGGTTCGATTGGATTAGTCTTTATAGAAATCTCAGGTACACTAAAATAATTGCAATAACCATCAAACATCTTCTAAAATGATGATTTTACTTCACCTTTTACATTCCCATTAGTATCAGCACTATGATTTTATACTTCTATCTTAAAGATCTTGGTCTTTTCATTTGTGTAAAATATTTTGCCCAATAATTGTTTCTAAGTATTATGAAAAACTGTTGTGTCGGTGTATCTGCTACGCCTGCTGTCCCCACGACCAGGACCCAAATAACCCAAATTAGAGGTTACTTGTGCGTTTGCATGTGGTGCACATGGCTTTGAATTGTTGCATGGCAACAGATGCTCACCGTTACTCCAAACATGCCTATGTGTCATACCTGAGTGTCACCGGTTGGGGGTGGTGGGGGGGATTGAGAGATAAGAAATGGATTCGGGTCCTTTCAGGGGTCGTCGATCGCATACAATTACACCGCACCTGGCTGAGTGATGCGCTGTACACCGTCAGATGTAAATTGTGAGAACATGTGACTTTTGACTGAGGCGTAAATGCCATCTGGCCTTCGCGGTTGATGACAAGGCCACAGGTGTGATGTTGAACTTTACACGCAGGTTATCAAACATTCCAGATGATTAATGTCTTTTAGATAAAATCCAACATTTCCGCATGACATACATCACATTTGGCGATAAAGGGGCCGAGTTGCACACGCGTGACACACTGAGAAAAATCCATTTTCACTTTGAAGTGACAAAGAAAGAAAATGTGATTGTCAGAATAGTGACACACTGTCCCTAATTCGAAACTTCTCTTTTTGCCATCTCAGCCTTTCAAAGACCCCTAAAGCTCATATTTAGAGCATTTCTGGTGTGAAACAACGGACTCAAGAGTTAGTCAGTTGACACTCAGGAGCTTAAACTGCATTAAAGTGCTGGATTCTGCTCTTACACTGCCTCCTGAACGCATTAACCTTTTTTTCTTCCCTGCAGGTGATTTGCTATTCTACAAAATGAAAAAACAAGAAAGAAATGCACAGAGAAAGGAAGTGGCTGACGTACAGTAAAGTCAGCATGACACTTGAAAAGACAAATTTAGGCAAGGCAAAGAAAGAAATAATGGAGTTAAACAACAGGCGGAACGCAGATCTCAGAATGGGTTTAAGGGCCTAATACGGATGACAGCAATTTCCACGAGGCATATTTGAGGAAAAATGTACTATTGATTCATACACTTTCTACCATATACTGCATTCTCAGCAAGCATTGCTCGCTGTTTGTCTTTGCTTTAAATCTAACTACTTGACAGGCAATACCTATGTACTTGCCTGTAATTAAAAAGTGAATTAATCTTGAGCACTGCCTGTCATAAATTTTCCCATTATTTCCCCCAGTCTGCTTTCTGGTTCCCCTCAATAAATATATTCAGAGCGATCAATAAGGGTATTACTATGTATATATCGCAGTGGGAATCAGCTTGGCAGGTTGCCTTTGGCTGTGCTACACTTCTCGCTTTTTTGGCCCATGTTTATCCTCCAAAGCGTCCATCTCCAGTTCTATAGGAGGGCTCGGCTGCTGTTTAGGGGACAGTGGGAGTAACGTATGTGGGCGAGTGTTTGAGCAAAGGGCTGCGTAGCTGGGATTTTATTTAGAAAATGCTGGAGTAAAAACTTGAAAGGAACAAAAGGGCAAAAAATTGACTTCTAGCATCTGCCTGGGCAGGAACACACCAGAGAGAGAAGGGGAAAAGAGAAGAAGCACCGCTAATGTGACGAGTTCTGCTAACTTAAACATTTGAAATAAAGTGAAAGAAACTTGCAATTAGGCAGATGTGTAAACCAGGGCTGTGTGCTGTAATTAATCATGATTGTGTTAATTACACTTTGTTTTTTCCCCATAATGACAACTAAAAAGAGACAAACAGCAGAGGAAAATATCGAAGATGAAGGATCTTATGCCAAATGACACTCTGCAGCCTTGCAGTAGCTATATTGAGATTTCATTGCTGTGGATATTAAAAATGCCAATTCTCTCCCCGCGGCAAATAAGTTCTCTCTCGTTCCAGCTATCCTCGCGTAGTGAATTATTTCTCGGCGCCGTCTGTAAAAATGTGTCTTTTAAGTCCATTATTTCCCTATTTTCCATAAGCAAAGCCATGTCTGATACAATCTTTTAATTAAGATTTTACAAGTTGCTTCCTGCAGCTCAAAAAAATGTTTTTTTCCTTTCTTTTTTTTTTCAGTGCTACAGCGCAGTTCCCAAGGACAAATTATAACATCTTTGTTTAGCTTAGCAGATCACTCATCTCGCAGATCTCATCTGCAGGAAGGGCTAAATTTTATTTGTTTAGTGCTGCAGGAAGTTCACATTACACCGACGATAAATTGAGGCGGCCTCAGATACTGGAACATTGCTCCAGTGACGTTTTTACCGGTTTAATCGCACATCTTTGATTAGAGACTCAAGCTTGATTTTCAAATTAACCGAGTATGTCGATACCGATTTGAAACATAATGAACTGTATTCCAAATATCTAAACGCATTACTAATCAACAACTTCCAACTCAAATTTTGCGTTCATTCGCAGCTCAATCAAAGTGATGAGGAGTAATGATAGTTTGATTGTGCTCTTGGAAAAAAAAAAAATCACAACAGAGTAATTAGAAGTCACACAAGTTAGTCTTAGTTGGCAGCTCGTGTTCTTCTGGGATGCAATTTTTTAAATATTTTGTTCATTACTGTAATAAGAATCTGGGATAATTGGGATTATCTTACCCAGGAAAACGAGTGTCCAACCCTGGTGACCCCAAACTAGATTAGTCCACTGGTGTGTTATTATTAATCAGAAACCAGTAGCCCAGTGAGGGAGGAGGAAGCTTTAAATTGGTCGCAATTTTCAGCAAAACCAATTATTTCCATTACATTTACCAAGAAATGAAAAAAGGAAGCTATAATACAGTGCAAAAGTCTTTAGCCAGTCCTTTTTAGGGAGCCAAACATTCTTGTGATTGTTTTTGTTTGTTTGTTTGTTAAGACACTGATTTAAGAATTATCCAGGATTAAAAATCCAGTTCGTGCAACGGCCCAGTGTTGTGTCTACACAACACAGAGAACTTAGCAAGGAACCCCTTTTAGCCACTTTGTTACAAGCAGCCTGGTGCAGAAACACATATCCCTATTCTTTAGTTAAATCGACAAAGATACCAATCAAAGCACAGCTGGACAGGATTAAAACAGTATTTTTGCACAAACGAGGTGATTCCCAAAGAGATATGTGCCGTGTGTCCTTAAAAATAAACTGAAGAAACTACACAAGTGGAGGACAAAGTAGTAGCAAGCCTAAAAATGTATCTACAGCAGACGAATACTATCTGAAAGTCGAGTGAAATAGGAAAGTATCTTAGCAAAGCCCTGACACAGGACTGGAGATGCAGCTGATCCATCACATGATCAGTGTTCACTGAAGCCTCGTCCTGGGTCCAGTGGAAGCCAGAACTACAGTGAAAATCAGCAGCAACAGGGCTAATGGAGTGACGATTCCAAATTTGACATTTTTGATTCAAATTGTCAATAACATGCACAAGAGGTTCAGCAGAGAGGTGCAACAGTGAGCATCTACATTTTAACCAGTGGCGTTCATCTTGTCAAAATGGATGGAATTGAATGAATGCAGGGAGATCCCTGAAATACCATCTGGAAAGCTTCTGATTGACACTGCGATGCAACATACAATCGATATTTTTTTTACCTTGCCTCGACGACAACCTTTTGAAAAGTTTTATAGTCTTGTTAAAGAAGGTCAGATTGTGTGATTGAGACAGTATTGTATCTAAAAAAAAAAAAAAAAAGTTGTAGCACAGTTTAGACTTTGACTGCAGCAAACTATCCACCCCTTGTGTGTCGGTGATCACTGCATAAAATCCATACTGTGCTTCGGGGCATGCTTAACTGTGATGGCAACAGTTTCAGGATGCACATAAATGTTATTGCTCTAATAGCTTGAACAGAGATCTGTAGCAATCTCTGTTTCTCTACAGCCCAGTCTAAGCAAATACCACCAAACTTGACTTGTACAAACATGTTTTCCTCCCAGTGTTCTAGTCAAACAAAATGGGTTGATCAAATATTGGCATTTGACTTTAACCACTGTGGGGCCTGAAAAGATTTCAGCCGATGTTTGCGGCGCTATATTCGGCACGCAAACATCCTTTGGAATGTACATTGAATATAACACGTTCCCCATGCATTATTTATCAAAGCTGCCTTCAGCGTACCTTTGGAGAAAGAAGTAATTAAACCAGTAGGCTTATGCACATAAACAAGGATATGAGTGTCTTTAATGTGTTTGATGGGTGCGAAGAGAAATTCTTGGCCAGACAAGCAATGAAGAAACTTATATTCCAGAGATGGCATCTACAATGCAATCAGAGCCTCTGCGACTACCTGCTGCACTAACAGATATAATAAAAGCTTTGTTTTTCAGGCCTGCGTGAGAAGCAAACTGAACCAAAGCTGCTGCACCTTAATCTTCATTGTCAAACAATATGACAAGTAAAAGCGATTGATTCATTTTGAAGTATGCAGTGATGTTTATACAGATAGTGTCTTACAGTCTCTCACTACTACTGCTATCCCTTTCTCTAGTTCAGCCCTTCCTTCATGACAAACTAGCACATCTGACCTTCAAGGAGCCCTCTGGCTCAAGACCAACACATGAATCGGGCTGTCACTGACATTTTCTTGCACCATCATGGCAAGTTGGAAATGACACTGTGGCCCATCAGCCACACGGTTATGACAGATGTGCTATAAAGAAGAGGCCTCCCACTTACAGAACACTTCCTGTAACACCAAAGATGGAGATCCTCCACAACTGAAGCTGTATCTGCTCATTATCATAGTAAAGGTGTAGTGTATACCTTTCAAAGGCCTTTTACACTGTAAGCCACAGTTCCTCACTTTCATACATCACTATGGTTTAAGCACTTTATCTCTCATGCACACACTGCAATGGATGCATCAGGGCCAATTTGCCACTGAGTATCTTGTCGAAGGACACTTAAACATGTGGACTGGAGGGGGCGGGGATTAAACCACTGACGTCCAATTATCAATGACCCAGCTATCTGAGACATGGCGCTTAAAGGAAGCAGGCATGTCATGAAAAATTGTTCTGTAGAAGCTGCAGGGAGACAGGCTTCTTAAAACAACCATGTTTAAGCTTTAATGGAAACAGCAGTTTTGGCTAATTCAGTTCACAGTTACCAAGTTACCACAGTTACCAAGATGGCTGCCATGCAGGGTTTACCTAAAGGAACTTCAGTATGATCAAGAACATCACAAAGTTAGGCTATGACCATGTATAACTAGCACCACCTGCTCAGATCTCTTGTTTTAGGTAAGAAAAGATTAGTTGTAGATTCATGTTAAAGGAACAGTGATACCACTCTGTTCATAGATTTCAAAACCCCTCGTTGCCTTGTTCTTGAGTTATCGCATATTTTGATTCTTAGAAATCTTGACCTCTGACCTTGACCTTGAGGTTGAGGTCGATGAGAGTCAAACTCACCCGAGATACTTTAGTAGACTCACCTGTGGTATGAATTTCAAAGTTATCCTAAGAAGCGACAGAAGAAACACCCTTCAGCCATGTTATGAGTGTTGATGTTGCATAGTTGGCCCACCAGAGGGCACTCTGGAACTTCCCCGTTGGCAACACGCACATTTGGAATGCAACAGTTGCAAAAGCCAGCTGATCCGAGCTGGAGTCGGGAAGGGCTTAAATGAGTAAATGCTTACACATAGCAAATGTTAGGGAAATCTGTTTATGCTTTGTACGTCTGAAAGAAAGAAAAACATGCTTTATTACTGCAGATTGTAGCCTTTAATACTATCTGCATGTGCTGATACATTCTGGTCTGCTAAGAATAAACCGCAGTATCTCTGGCTTTTCTACCACGATGTGACTGCTGAGCATCAAAGCAAAATGCAAGTCTAGAAAGAAGCATTTGCTCTTTGATTCAAACTGACACCGCACCTGACATTTAAACATGATACTTTAGATCATCAGAGGGAGAAAAAAAAATATTAGGCTGTCTTGCTGCAATGCTTTTAAAGACCTGGATATGACATTACATCATAACATTTCCGAACAAAACTTGATCCTGTCAGAATGTAAGCAACTGTGGACATCCATTATAGTGCTCTTTATTGTATTGTTTATCCGCTCAGTGTGCACTCTGGGCTTTCTTAGCTATGGATGACGGTTAACATTTAACCAAAACATGCATACCTACCAAACACCTCCCTTCCCATCTCCACCCCAACGGTTAAACCCTTGCCACAAGCTTCTAAGTGCTCCCTTTGTGTGAATCAGTAACCTCCCATGCCCTTAACACACAGCCTCAACCCCTCCAAAGCACACAGACTTATTTTTCCTCCCCCTTTTAATGAAAACAAAAAAGTTGGCACGGATGCTTGTCAAGCTATTATTTGTCTTGGTCAACCACTCAATCCATTCGCCAACCAAAGAGAGTGCCCAAACCAGCCAGCCTTCTATCAAATACTGTGCCTATTTGACTTTAACTCAGTTCCAGCCTCCTCCTCCTTAGCTTCTTGCCAGTGGCCTGTTTAATTCGTGCTTGGTGCCATTGCCGCACAGTGGTCCCCTATTGCCGAGCTACGAATCCTTCCTCCCAGCTCCACCGCAATCCCCCCCCCCACACACACATATCCCTTCTTCACACACCTCCCCCTCTTCCTTCCTCTCAACCCCTTTGCCAGTGGCCCTGCAAATCTCCGGAGGCAGGCATTGCCAAACGTTCCAGCTGTTTAAACAGGTCAGCGGTCGGTGCCGGGAGCCAACAGGGGTAGATTTGCCATTGTGATGCCCTACATCACTGGCTTGTGCTAACCCCCCTCTGAATCCGTTGTCTCCAAGGAAGCCACCGGGGCCAAACTGTACTGGCCCCCGAGCTCAGAGATCCAAGATTACATGCTCTTTTTTTCCCCGTTTCCATATTGTGGTATTGTTAGGATTTAAAAAAGTTCAAAGATGTGTCACATCGGGATGGAAATGTTACATTTAAACCAGGCTGATTTTCCCATATCCTACAATGGTGTAGATGAAAGCCGTGAACAACTATTGATTTCACCTCTTTGTTCCACAGCAGTAATTTAGCGGAGGTGTGCTGTACATACATGAAGGACAGAGTGACAGAAATTTATGCGAGAATGAAACCTCTGGAAAACTGAGACATGGATTCTGCAAAGAGTGCTACTCATTGAAAGTAAGCAATTTCTTTTTTATTTCTGTTTTTGTTTGGAAGGCCACATTATTAATCTTTCGAGACGTGGCAGAACAATACGGGTCAGGAGTAGGAGTGACACGTTTCTGCACCTTGTAATTATCTGACTTTCAGTTCCATTTACTTCAGGAGTATAAAAGAAATCTCTCTACAATTTGACAAAAACTTTTTTCTTTTGATTTGTGATAAAAAAAACCCAAAAACAAATTAAAACTAATTTGATACCCCCATCGAGGTTCTAGACTTAACCCTGTCTGTTTCACCTCATAAATGTGAAAGTAAAGGTCATATATGTTTGGACTGAAGAATTATAGTATTCTTCTATCCATTGTCTTCTGCTTATCCTTATCAGGGTTCAAGAGGGGTTGGAACCTATCGCAGCTACCATAGGGCGAAGGGCAGGGACAGGTCAACAGTATGACGCAGGGCTAACTCAGCGAGATAGATGACCATTTGCCCTCACATTAGTTACCAATTTAAAATCATAAAATAACCTAACCTCACTAATTGCATGTCTTTGGACTGTGGGAGGAAGCATAGAAAAGCTTTTTGCCTGCAGTTCTCGTGCCTCTGCAAGCTACTCTGCAAGCCACTTACCCTCTAGCTCCTCCTTTTAATGCTGCGTGTGTCTTGATCATTGCCAGGTTCTCTCTAATGGTTCTCTCTGATGCCTTGGCTGTTCTCGCTCGGGTGTTGTTGCTGGTCTCCCCATGTGACATGTACTTGGAAGGGCAGTGGGATGTCCCGGAGCCTGACTGAAGTGTTTTTAAGATCAGTCCACTGACACGTGCATATATTTCCTCATATTAGAGTAACAGTTACTCATTGTGACATCGATGGCCACTGCATTTGACCTTTTTGACCCATTTGTCAAAACAAGCCATCACACTTAGGCAGATTTGTGGAAACAAATTAAAAAAGGCTGCATGATGGTTAAAATACAAATGAAGAATTGCATGTTTGTGGCATATAACAGCAGAATATTGTGCAGACAGAGAGAATTCTATTTCTTCACTTCCCTACCCAAGGGATAGCCTCTGAGGGAATTCAAGAGAGGAGTGTATGTAGGGAATTATGAAACAACTTCTTCAGGCCAATTAGTACATAATAATTCTTATTCATTATGAGGACAAAAGGAAAATCTGTGTTTTGCTCGTAATAACATCACAATAATGGGAGCCTTTCTTGTTATTTTGACACATTTTTCTGATTAGAAGAAGAAGAAATGAAAATCTTTTCTATGCAAGTTTTTTTTTGTCATGTTAAATACCTCAAGAGAATTTCTCACATTCTTTTTGTATTATTTCTACTGCCTCTTTGTTTTTGTTTTTTTAATATGCAGTTGTGTTGAATTAATGTAGCTGTTTACATTTTCTCATTAACAAGAGCTCGTCTGTTGTTAGGAAATCTTGGCGCTTGCTGTGTGTTGATAATAACGATAATATAAGTAATCAAATCCAGAAGCTACATCAAGAACGAGTCACAGAAATGTATAATGTATGTTAGCAGGACAAATCCGTCAGCGGTTGTTGCGGTTTTAGATTTTTTGTGAAGAATGGATGATTCAAGCATCAAAAAGACACAAAACTCAATGGATGAATCACTCGTGTGTCTACACACAGAACAGACTTAGCAAAGAACTAGTAGCCTGCTGCTAAAACATAGAAGTTGTTCACATTTCCTTCGTGGAATCCATGAAAAAACCCAAACATAACAGATTTTGACAGGCATAAAATAGTATTTTTGCACCAAGATGGTGATTCCCAAAGATGTAAAATTGGACATCTTTTCACCTTTTTTAAAGTGCATCTTTAAAAAAAGTGGCAGTTGATGAACACTATTTTAAAGTCATAGCCTAAAAAAATGGGAAAAGATACCAGACACAGAACCTAGGGAAAACAACTGGCCCTTTAGCCGATCCACTGAAGTCTCATCAAAAATGGTCGGAGTTGCAGAGTGGCTTTGAAGACGCCATTCTTAAGGGGAAACAGGGAGAAAAGGGTGAGGTATGCCAAATTACATAAAAGCAGGTCTGAAAATCAGAGTCATATGGAAAGATGAAACCTAATTAGAATGATAGTGAAAGAAGGGTTGAAAAACAGGGTAGAGGTTGTGTTATGTTTTGCAGATACATTTCAGCCAGTAGTGTTGGAGCTCTTGTCAAAATTGATGGATTTCGAAAGCAGAAAAGTGTAATCAGATTTTTATCCACTATGCAAAACCATCTGAAAAGCTCCTGATTCAGCATGACAGTGATCCCAAACACACTGGCAATACAACACACATAAGAACACGATCATTCGTGGATCAGCCTCACCAGAGTCCGGACCTCAACATTCTTGAAGCAGTGCGCGATCATCCTGACAGAGAACAGAAGAAAAGGCAGAAACATCCAAAGAAGAGCTTTGAATGTCCTTCAAGAAGCCTGGAGAACTATTCCTGAAGACTACTTAAAGACAAGACAAGAAAGCGAGAACAGGTACGGTACGTCCATGTAGGTTTGCAGATATTTCAATAAATCATTGCCCCCGTTTCCCATTTTCCTAGTAGAATATAATGAAATATACATTTAAAGAAATGAAGGGTGTTTTAAGACTTAGAGCTTTTAAAAAAAGGTTGTTTTTTTTTCAGCAGATCCACTGTTGATACAAAAACTATGGACTGGGACACCTTTAACCATGCAAATGACTGCTTTTCAAAGAAACCCCAACAACAAAAGAAACAAACTTTCTTCCTTTTTTTGTTGTGCTCTTGTTGACATGATGTTTGCTTGATATAAGGCAGGAATAAAAAGCTGTCAGTTGCCATCATGTCCACTGTGGGTCACTGTAATTGTGCAAAATGGTGGCGCTCCACTCAATGACACCACGAATACACAAACACAAGAAGGCAGACAAATCAAAGCTCTTTCCAAAGCTGCAGAGGAGGGCTCTTAGCAGTGATCACAGGTCTGTCACTGTATGTATGCTAAGAGATATTTCATTGAAATTACAATCTAATTTAGACATGGTCCAGGTCTGTCACACAGAGAGCTGAGATGTATTCAATCTAGCTCTATAAGCCCACAACTTCATGTGAGCTGAATACGAATTAAGCCTATTTGAAGTATATGAGTGACTCCTAGTTGAATATATGGGGGAGGCTTCTTGCCACCTCTCTCACACCCACTCCCCCTCTCTCATGCTCTCTTTCATATCTCTGCATGTGGCGAACACATTTCGCCCACATACGCAGCTGACCAGCCACCTCTACCCCCCACCCGCCCTGTCGTGGACCTAAGCAGCTCACCCACAGAAATTCCACATCAAAGTTAATTTCCGGACTTGTTCAGATGATCAAGCAGTATGCGAGCGAGGTCTTGGCTCTGCTGACCCGTGTGATGAGGCTTACTGCTGTGCACTGTGGACAGTAACACCAGCACAGGCAATCAGCACGGTGGGGCGTGCGTGCGCGCGAGTGTGCATATGTATATCGTGTTTGCTGCTTGCTCTCAAAATCCGACTTGACACCTTCCTCCCCGTTAACCGCGACGGCCCCGCTCCTTCGGGCCAAAGCGCCAAAGATCGTTTTGCAACACCGTAATCAATACTTCGGCCAAAGACTCCGTCCAACCCACACATGTGGTAATGATCACTCGCGGTGGGTGGCGATGGCAGGCTCGGCCCCGGCGCTGGATTTTAATTGGCTGCTCTAGCCGTCAAGGAGTGCGGGGACCTTTTGATTCGGCCAGAGTGTCACGCAGCGAGCCTTAATTGGCCTGCGGACAAAACATGAGGAAAACACATTACTTGAAGTGCTCATGCATGAGCCATCATAATTTATTACAGAGACATTGCAATCTGAAATGCCATTAAACTCAAAATGCCATTAAACTTTAAAATAAATTAGAAACTGATTGTGTTACGAGGCTCTTAAGCGCTCATTTCTGAGGCCTGCGTGTCTTTTGCTTCTAGTATAAAAGATTTCGCTTACTATGAAAGGCGTGCAGGGGGGAGGAAGAAAAATAGCGGGATGGCGGCAGAAGTCTGCACAAGTTTGGCCATAGCGAGGAATGGCCGAGTCTCCTCTAATAACACAAACTCACATGTCAGCAAGTCGCACACAACCTCCGCCAAGAGTTACCTGAATGCAATGCGCTGACAGGAAATGACCTCACTGAAGAAGTGCCAGCAGGCTGGAGAGTTAGTCTTTATTATTTCTATTATACTTCAAGTCTAGATGTGGGGGAAGGAAACAAAAAAAGTGGAAAAGAAAAAAAAAGAAAATATGGAAAAGTTCTTCCTGTCACAGCTCTCATACTGCAGCCATTACCTGTGTGAGGCCAATAAACTACAGATTTCATCTTGGCTGAAAATTTCCTTCCTCTCTGCGTGACAGGTTACTACTGGGATAAATGGCTTGTGTGCGCTATATACTGTTGTGCCTTCGAACTGACACCTGAATGTACAGCAGGTGTCACAAATCAAACCTTTAATTAGATCTTATATGTTAGAGGTGGTTAACCTAGAGCCGTCACCCACCCGCTTACCCGTGATTTTCCTCTCAATCTCTCGCGGAAAAACCCGGAGTCTCGCTGTCTCTCTGTCTCGAGAACTATTGTGCAGGTCTCATAAATAAATAAAATGACTTGCAATGCTGCAAATATGCCCCGAGTCACTGTCACCCCCCCCCCCCCCAACCCAACCACACTCAGCCCTCCCCCTCCTTTTAAACTTCAACATAAGCCTGCTTTAGTGCCATTAAAATAACTTGTCATGACAGTGTAGCCTGGGAGCAGTGCAATCAATTTCCATTACATCAAGGCCCAACTGGGCATCGCCACTGAACTAAGCGCTGGTAAGCAATCTCCCTGACTGAGGGTGGTTTGTGCAGCAGTGTCGGCATGTGTGTGCAAGTGCAGCATTAAGAGCGTGTCTCGCTGCGTGAAAGAGCGAGGATGGGGCGGTAGCAACGTGAGAGTATTTAGTTGACTCCACCGACTCATTTTCTTTGCAGGAGTTCCTTCTCTCACCGGCAGAGGGACCAGGAGGGGGGAGAAGAAAAAAAATCAGTATTCACAGAAACTGTTACATCTTCTAAAAATATTTTGGTCATGCTCCAAGTAAGTAACAAGTCTAATTTTCCATCATAACATCATGTGAAATTATCAGCAGCTGAACAATCGGGTCTCATCTCAGCGTGGTGAGTCTCCCTGAGGTGATTTAGAATGCACCTTTTGTAAAAGACCAATCTGCAACTAATTAACATCGGAGTAATTTATGCCCCAAAATTGATTTTTTGCTCAGTATAAATTATGCAAGAGTGCCATCCGCTGTCCCTTTCCACCTTCTTATCTCTCTGGTTGGAGTCGGTGGATTGACACGTTGCTGAAGTGTCCTTGATGGGTCGTTTCTGCAGACTGTCAGTGATGGCGGAGGCAGCAAAAGAGGGAGAGAAGATCTTCGAGAGTTATGTACTCGCGCAGGGCCCGTAAATCTAAAGTCACTCAAAATCAACCCTACACCAGCGCTCATAAAACCCGAGACCTCCCCGCGAGTTTCACCAGTTAAGCGAGGCGGATGCGTCTAAAGGTTCTCGAGGAAGGAACTTTTAGTTCCCTGCATCTCCCGCTCTGATCTCTTGCTCCATGCCACTGCGGTGCCGAATCACATTAACACTCGTTTAGCGCTGATTTTCACATCTCAAAAGCTAAAGCACTAAGTGAGCGCTAATTAGCTGAGTGAAGGCATTAATTATGTAACACATCATCTTAATTAGCAATCCCAGATGTATGGTGTGTCAGAGGAGCATTTGTAAGCACAGTTAGCTAATTGATAGATATTGACAAGATGTATGACAGAAGATCGCTGAAAAAGGTGAAGGTCGGTTTGGAGGGGATCCTAAGTCAACGGGTACATTTACTGCACACCCTCATGTGTCATTTGTTTAAATATTTGCATAGAAATGTTTATTTGTGACGCAAAGATGGATTGAAATGAAAACATAGGTGTAGTGGAGAG
This sequence comes from Maylandia zebra, assembly GCF_041146795.1. Classification (NCBI taxonomy): domain Eukaryota; kingdom Metazoa; phylum Chordata; class Actinopteri; order Cichliformes; family Cichlidae; genus Maylandia; species Maylandia zebra. Next base: position 39,470,852 of record NC_135188.1, on the reverse strand, counting down.
CAGGTTGGAACAGTTGGATAATATTTATTATTTTAAACTTACTTGTTCAGTCAAGGTTCATGTAAAGCATCATCATGCCTGTCAAAAGATGAAGAATATGTCAAATCGCTTCCCACCATTAGTAATTAGGGGCTATAAGCTCTTGATCCCCCTTTTATGCAGGGGGATTATTGTTCTATCTTCCTTCTTAAAAAGAACCCAATCAGTGTTCTGCAGTAGCAGCACAGGCACAGATCACCTGACCTTTTATGCATTCTTTCGCCATCTGTTCAAATCAGCATCGCATCTGTTGCTCGGGTTCACCTGCTCCGCTTGGGCCTCGTCTCTCGGGCAACAAACTTTCAGCAAACATTCGCTCAAATCAGCTCTGGGTTCAGATTTCAATATAGAGGCTGATTTAATCACACGTTAACAAAGAGCAGCACGAGTGAGCCAAGAAGACAAACAATAATTTCTGAACAGGTGCACCTGCCATTTAAATTGCCATTTAGGCTGCCCAGCAGCACCAAGTGAAGAAGAGTTGGAGGAGAGTGGAATATAAATAGCTAAGACTGCTCAGCCAGTCAGATGACTGTCTTACTCCCTTTTAAAATCTGCACTAACTGTTTACGATGGGGTAAAAATTAACAGCTAACTATGTGCTAAAGTAACAAAAGCAGCAGCAGATGAAAATGTCTTCATAAATGGATGTAACATCAAAGGTGCCCCAGTGGTTTTGCTGACATTTATAAACCAGAAGATGCTACATCATCTCAGAATCCAACATAGTGCTAATTCTGCCTATCTGCCAATGGCTAAAGTGGTGCTCATGGTACCACATTTGTCTTTGTTTGCCTACACAGAGTGAAGGATTTTGGCTTATGTGTAAACCCAGGGATGGTGCTACGCATAGGTAGAACAGTGGTGTTGACCACAGAGGAAGAAACAGTGGAAGATGACATTTCACCAGCCTCCACTGTAGAGTAGTTCTTTGCACTGCTTCTCCTTGGCAGCAGCTAAGCTACCGAGACAACAACAAAACAAACACAAAGAATAGCTAAAGCCTGACTGGATTATCGGGGAGGAAAATATTATCAGTCAATATCTGCTGATCCACAAGTATAAACATTTATAATACTTTATAATGCTTATACTGCTATGTAACTTATGAAAAAAACAACAGAAATATTTTATTTCAAAAAACGTCACAAAACATCAGTATTGGTCCTACTGTATATCGTTCAGGTTTGCAACTTTATGCTGTAGAGAATCACAAACTAGCCAACACACTCAATCCCTAATGTTTGCTCACTTGCAATCTCATGCAGTCGATTGTGTGTCTGAAAATGTCAGATTTTTAAATCACCAAATATCTGCATTGGTATCCTTTTTAAAAATCCTACATTAGTTGGGCTCCAAGAATAGCCCAACTGGATACGTTGTTCTGCATGCCATTAAAGCAGCCCCACGGTGACAGCATACAGCTACAACATGAGGAAGTCAGCAGAGCTCTGTGCAAGCTCTGCCTAGAAACAATGCCGGTCCCTGAAGCTGTTACCTTTCTATGCCTTCAATCACATTCACAGGGTATATAGTTTGAGCTGCTGCTGCATCTGCAAGCAACTCTGCAACCCATTTCCACTGAGGCTACTCTTTTTCATGGTTTGTCTGGCTTCCTGAACGCGAGTTGTCAGTGATGCCTGCTGTGTTTTATACGAGGGGTTCTTGCTACTGTTATCCCTGCCTCAAGCTTTCTACGCATGCAGCTAGAACTGCACAAGGAAAATGGAACCTGTGTGTATGGCTAACAAGGTTTATTCAACATAATGGCAACACTTGATTAATCTTAAGAAATGATAACACGACCTATAACAACAGTGGAAAGAAACGACACTCTCAGATCAAATCTGTTTTTGTCAACAATCCAAAACTCCTTTCTATGAATATACTGCATTTAGTCATGCGTGGTAGTACTATGCACTGTACGTCACCAAGATATTTAGAAGAAAAATGTATTAAAAACTTCAGTCCACCCTCGGTAACCCTGTGTCTATTGATAAAATGCCAAGAGAGATAGTCTTTTGTTTGCTTAAAACAGAGCTCATGCCCAGAAAGTGCCACCTCAACAAACAAGGGGACACTGATCAAAGTCATCTCACCTTGTGGAAAGCTTGCCAAGTCAAACTAATTCCTGGAGCTCTCCCTCGCCAGTTTGTTCACGGGGCTCAGATCTGCCAGGACGAGCCAAAAACCACAGGCTTCCAGAAAACACGTTGCCAATTACCTGTCAGTGTTTCATAGAATCAAACAATGCAAACAGCAGATCACCTAAGGATATACAGGAATACAAATGCAGCAAGACAGATTTCCCCAAGCTCTGTATCTATGAATGTTTTATCTCTGGGATTCAAAGGATAAAACCACTTTTGCCTGCAAATCCTAAAAGCGACAGGCAGCTACACACTTGCAGTATTTCAGTTAAATTAAAGCCTGTACTCATATACAGTAACCAAGTAACCACTCCACTCTGAGAATGCTCATGAAGCATGCTCTGCACATGCTTCACGCTCTGATATTTTCTCTCCTGTTTCGCCCACATCCTCCCTTGCTGTAAGCTCTGCAATCACATCTCCTGTGTGCTGCTCCTTTGGTGGCACCAGCAGGTGGAAACCCACCGGGATGCTGAGTGCGCACTACAGTATACACACACACACACTGCTGGACTGATCAGAACGCAGGGGTGAGTTGACTTGCTGGGTTGAGTACTGATGGCAGGGGAACGCATAACAAACTGCCTGCCAAACCACAGGGGGATGGGGCATTGCTCAAAACAAGGGAGCTACGGCAAACAGCTGGGCACAGCGGAGAGTCACAGCACCGAGTGGGGGAGGTGTTGCATGTTGTAAATGCACAGAATAGAGCACGAGTACAAAAGAAATCGTTTCCTCTTTAAAGGGACATTTCCAAACCAAATACATGTTCTTCCCATGGCCTGTAGTGCTATGTATCCATCTATGCTGTTTTGATGTTGATTATCCATTTAGTTTTTCTTGTCACTAGCATGTGACGAAATCTGAGCATCTTTACATCCTTTTGTACCAACACAGGCTGGAATTCATCTAGATGGCAATTCAAGACCGTCCTTTTTGGACATCCATCTGTTTTCTTCCACTTATCAAATTCAGGGTCACGGTAGGGCCGGGGCCCATCTCAGCTGTCATAAGGCGAGAGACGGCACAGGGCCCAGAAAAAGAGACACCTACGGAAAACTTCAAATTATGAATAATGTTTGCTTGGCAGAAGGAAACAAACCCAGGAACTGCGAGACGCCCGTCCTAACCACTGCACCATTGTGTTGCCTATGAAGTGGCAAAATCATTAATTTACAGATTCTTCTTAACAATAAAGGCCAAATTCAATGTACCACATAGAAATATCTTGTATTGACAATGAACAATACTAAAGTTCTTTAATAACTTGTAATAAAAAATATAAATAAAAAAGGGGAATTTGCCAGGATTGCTTTCTACCCCATGTGCTCCCCTATTTAGATATTCTGTAATGTAAGCTAAGGCCCATGGTGCATGGTGCAAGCTAACCCATGTGCATGGTGATATAGTGAGTGGAACAGTGACAAAAAGAAAAACATTAACATCGAGGTCTGCAAAATCCCATGCAATCACCAGGCAACCATTGTGACATTCAGTGCAACTGCATGAAGTGACTACACGGTCACGTGGTGAGTGGCAACCTGCCTCCAAACAATAGCAGTCTGACTCAAGCTGACTGCAAATAATTTCTGTGAAATGCATAAACGTAGACTTCCAACAAATCTGTTTGCGTTGGTCCGTAATCAATCCGAGTCCGTCTGCACTGATGAGCGCAACTCAACTTTGACACGTCAGCTGGTTGCACAGGATGGTTGAAAAACAGTATATCTGACTCCAGAATGAACTGCCCCTTTAAAAATCTACTTCCTTTAATAGGAACATGACTCAGTGGGGCTACAAGCATTGTACTGAATAGCAATGAAACAAAGTCAGTTAATCAATCTGGCAATTACCAGGAGAATAAAAGACAGCCATTATCATAACTGCTACATCATAAGTCATTTGTCAAGCCAAAGATACTAAATGATGACGCTCTCATTCAAGCCTCTCAAATGATGTTTTTCTATAGTGGGTCTGCAAGCTCCCTCAGAGAGGACAAAAGCAAACTGAGAAAACAAGCGCAGGAGATGCAACAAAACACCGTTGACGTGGATTACGGATACGTTACACTCTATAATATTGCATCATATTATATTTTTGACTGCACCTGCTGTTGCTAATTAATCTCAACCTTACTCTGCCTTTACCTGCTGCCAATACTGCTGGTTAGACAAAACGAAATAAATCACTCGTCTGTTTACTAACAATCGCAAAAAAGAAAGATATATAGGCCAGTCCACAATAAAATAATCAGTCGCTAAGTATGTTGTTATTATGTGATTATGTTGTAAAAATGATGTTGCATGTGAATTGAGCAAAAAGGCAAAAGTTAATGAACCGCCATGGGAAAGGCAACATTTCACTGATCGCCCTCAAAGCAATTTTGTTAAAGATTTCTCCAGCTGACATGCCTTCTGCAAATTAGAGCTGCACGAGAAAGAAAGAGGAAGACGAAGGGAAAAAAAGTATCTCATCAACCTAAATCACAAATAAGGAGTGCAACAGCGAAGATAGCTCACTCTGTGTCACAAATGAGACCCAATTATGTCATGAGCCCAAATTAAATTTTGACATGTGGTATGGTCAGCGGAGGGGCACAGCCAGTAATGAATTGAAGCCAAGCAAAATCTAAAACTTCCTTGTTAATAGTGATGAAGAGGAGTGAGCGTGGAAACAATTTGTTCCTAACCTCCAGCCTTTCCAGTCATTAAGGAATTAAAATGTTGATCGCGAGACTTGGAGGTAATGAATGTGAACATTTTCAAAGGCAACATTTGGTGCCATTTAGGCTCAGTGACGAGCAAAATTTGCCCACAGCATGTCTCGCCAAGGCTTTCGCCATCTCTTACACTGCTTGTTCCAAATGTTCTTACAAGGTAAAAGTCCTTTTTTATTTATATGCCTGACTTCTATGTGTGAGAGGAGGTCAAAATCCAGAGATAGAGACTTTAATGGAAGACTTTAATCCACTATTTAGTCCATAAAACATCACATTTAATGGTTAAAACTGATGATATTTCCATGTTCAAGTTTTAGATTTTTCTCCAAAGCTGCACTGATGTAAGTCAGGATTTTGTTTACTGTAGAACCGTAAGATAGACCTCGGGGGGCAAAACGTCACGCTGATTTCTGAATGGCGTTATCGTTACCTGTGTCCTTTTGCAACGTGACGCTCAATTTGGTGCCGCAGTTGACTGCACAATTTAGTGGGTGTCAGTTGAAGAAGAAGATAAAGAAAACTGAAAAAAGCCACTGTCAAAAAAAAACAAAAAACAACACCCCCCCAGACTTTTCCATTACAGGCAGCAAAGAAAAGCCTCTGGTTCTGCCTTTCGCCTCTGATTGATATTTCGGGTTTGACCGGGGGTATGAGATTATGGCAGCAGTGGGACGTGACAAATAGTGGGACAATAGCTGGGGCAGAAAATGAAGGTGATAATATATATATATATATATATATATATATATATATATATATATATATATATATATATATATATATATGGTGGTGTAAATCATATAATGCTAAACCAATAATAACACAAAAAAGCCTGCCATCTCAGATTCGGTGCTCTGTTCAGAGTTACCCTGCTGTTTGGATACATCTTTGCGGAGCCTTCTCAGAAATACAAGCATCCTGAAATTTTTTCGTAACGTCATAAATGTGCATGCGACCCTCCCCTCCCATTCAGATTCTCTGGAGATCCTCTTTTAGTAGTTGGGTTAGGAAAATAACCAGTGGGGCCCATGAAAAAAAGATTTCAATTGATAAAAATGACATCCATCATGTTTTAAGAGCTCTTCTCTCCACCTGAAGTGCGTTTCATAACTGCATATGGCTCCCTTCCTGCTCCCAGAGAATCTGCCTGGAGACAACATTAACCACCTATCCCAACATTTTCCCCATTTCCATCTAGGTCGCCCATGTGTCCCTGTATTAATAATTATTTAAATATATGGAACCTTAATGAAACAAGCAAGAATCTTTGTGATTTAATAAACAACCCTTTAACGTCATCTTACAGCCCTGTTTTCTGCCTTCTTTTACCCAGACCTGAAAAAATATGTTTCAAATCAAAATATAGCTTTTCTGTCTTGCTAATTACTGTTCTGTATCGTTCGAGACTGTGTCTTTATTACTTTAGAGTTATAAAACTCATTTGTAATGTCTGCATTTCACTAACAATGAACAAAACAAGCCAAAGATGACCTCATTTTACTGCTGTGCTTACAGGGCGCTTACAGCTGGGTGACCTGCTGTCAGCTAGCAGTATGGCCAGTAAGAATGAAAGGGTTATTTTTGTGAAAATTACTGAGAACAGTTTCACCACCCACCCTTAATTGGGTCTGCTCGTTCCATACATTTGAAATATTATTAGCACTTTAAAATGGCTGTAATCGGTCCCATACTGTTATTTCTCCCATACAGTCATCGGACACTTTGTTAGGAACATTGCGATTGTTATCATGCCAGAAGCAGCCATCAGAACACGGTACATTGTCGTTGTAAAGAGATGGACATGGCCATCGACAATACTGGGGTAAGCTGTGACATTTAAACAAAGCTCGGTTGGTACTAAGAGGCCCAGAGTGTGCCAAGAAAATATCCCTCACTCTGTTTCACCAACACCAGCAGCAGCCTGAGCTATTATTACAAGGCAGGATGAATCCATGCTTTTGTGCTGTTTACACCAAAATCTGACCTTACTGTACCTTCTGAATGGCACAGCAGAAATTGAGACTCATCAGACCGGGCAACATTTCTTCTAATCGCCTATTGTCTAATTCTGGTGGAACTCATAGCCTCCTGTTCCTGGCTGACAGTAGTGCCACCTGTTGTGGTCTTCTGCTGCTCGTCCACCTCAAGGTTTCATGTGTTGCGTGTTCAGAGGTGCTTTTCTGCATATCTCGGTTGCAACAAGTGGTTATTTGAATTTCGGTTGCCTTCCTATCAGCTCAAAGCAATCTGGCCATTGTCGTTGTGACTTCTGGCGTCACCGAGAGAACTCACTGGATATTTTCTCTTTTTCAGACCGTTCTCTGTAAACCCTAGAGATCGCTGTTTCTGAAATAACTGACACCAACAACCACGCCATCATCTTGATCATGTCTACTTGTTACTGTAATTGATTGTCATTCAGGCCACCTGAATGGAAGTAATAAGCAGTGTGCTGTGTACATGTTATATTAGAAACAGATCCCATGGTTGGAGTCAGATGGAGCCATTACTTTCTTTACCTTCACTTAAGGTTAAGCATCAAAGACACTTGGTTTGGTTTAGGGAAAAAAGGTCATGGTTAGGATTTCAAAATGCATCCTTTTACCTTGTAAAGAATATGTTATAGCTAGATTAACATATTTATCACCAAGATGCTAAATACACGTCTTCCCACAACCAATAGAAGTTTCCAGATAAATAAAAACTATTTATCATTGATTCCAAAAAATAATGAAAGGCTACTGAACCACCTAGAAGGTGGAGGAAAAGGATAATTGGCAATGTGAATGACTAACAAAAACTAATAATGGTCATTCAAGGGGCAGGTAACATCCAGATTGTGCACCCATTCGCCAGGCTATATTAACTTTGCACCGAAGCACTTAAGGAAAAGCCAGAAGTTAGGAAAAGGATACATTTTTAGCCCATTTCCACAGCAACCAGATGTTTGAGTGACAATCTTAATTAATCCGCCGCATCCCTACTGTGAAGTGATGTGTGCCGAGAACAGCACACATAAGGACTTGTGCCACTGCTTCAGAGCGGCGTTAGGGTGTGAAGATCATTATTTTCTTGCCAAGGACATGACATAAAACAGGTCAAAAACCTATAATGAACTAAGTCCTGAGATTCACCATCTGTTTCTATTATTACTATTTTTTAAACAGGTCTAAAAACTTAAATTTGACTATGCAAGCACAAAAAAACATGACACACTTTAATTTTGTAACTCAGCATAATGGTGCAATACAATAAATAACTGACTCTTTAGGCTTCAAAGAGTGTTAACGCACCATCGACCACAGCGGGAGACAATGAATTCATTTCACAGAAGACTCACAAAACAGGGACAAGCTTCATTTGTATTCATAAGTATGTTCTTTAATAAAATGACAAAATATAAAAAGGTAATGACATAAGAAAGGTACAACAATTAATAAACCTCATCAAGCACCTGCTGATTACATGGTGTATCCAATTCACCAGAACAAAAGGATTACTTTCTAAATCCACTCAGCTCTGTCTTTTCTTCACTGGCACTTTGACTAAATTAATTATCTTCCATCAATAAAAGGACATATTATATTTCAGCCTTCTTCATATGTTAATGAGTCAACTAAGGGATGGGAGAGATTTGGGTAATAGCCATCAAATGGCACGGTTAGGACAAATGCTCTACTTGGTAGAACAGAAAAGAGGTAGGCGTGTCATACTGGGCTGAGGAGGTAAATAGTTTGAACGGGTTAGAGGCCGTGTTAACATTTTACTGTCCACAAAATTAGTTTAGACTGTAAATGACTGAATGCTGAGTGGATATATGAAGTTACTGCTGCTGCTGTTCTTGTGCCACAAGCTGTTTATGTTCCTTTCACCGCCACCACCAAAACAAATGCCACATTTAGTTTTACTCAGATAAAATAAAGTCATCTGGCTCCTCCTGAAGAACAATAGACTGACCGAAGTATTAGAAAGTCAATATGTTTCAGCTGTAGCATTCATCATGGTGACAGAATTGCATACATTATAGGTAATGACATCCAAGATGTGCCGGGCAAGGATGCCCGCCAACCCCCCAAAAACGAAAGAAAGAAAAAAGATTTCCCTAAAGCCACAGATGTTTCAGCTGAACGTTATAGTTGTGTTACTCTGTGACTCCTTTGCTATATTGTCACTATGGTATTTCATCAGTTTGTTTTATTTAGCTTACCAGAATTCAATTCAACTCTATTTGTTTTATATAGCACCAAATAACAACAACAGTTACCTCAAGATGCTTTATATTTTAAGCTAAAGACTCTACAGTAATACAGAGAAAACCCCAATAATCACACAACCACCTATCAGCAAGCGCTTAGTGACAGCAGGGAGGAAAAACTCCCTTTTAACAGGAAGAAACCTCCAGTAGCTCATGGAGGAGTAGCCATCTGCGCTGACCGGTTGGGGGTGAGGGGGGGACAGAACAAAAACAGGAAGGAGGAGGCAGCCTAATGGCCGTTACCAGTTTTTCTTGTTTAGGAGCATCTGGCTCATCATCGCTTCATATCAACATCCTTTTTTTTCACGGTGTGTTTTCTGAATTATTTGCAAAGAAGCGATGTGTTTGGTGTGTACATTTGTTACTTGACAAGAGCATTATAAGAACATTATATATAATATATACATTAGGTGAATGTGCAGTAGTAGCATGCATGCAGCAAGCAGGTGAATTCTGTACAATAAGTGAATTAAATAAGAATAGACAATCTAACATAGACATTCAACACGTTTCATTCACATATACCGGTATAGGTGCATATAACCTATATGCTTTCTAACTTCTTATGAAAGCACCAGGAGCAATTCAGCAGACTGGAGCAACCAGGGATTGAACTACCAACCCTTGTAAATTACCTGCTCCACCTCCTGAGCCACAGCTCCGCCTACAATAAATTTAAAGTAGAAGAAACCAAGAGCTGCTCACAAAGAATAATGTTTGAATAATCCTGCGTTAATTTGATATAAACTCTTAAACAATATGAACGGTCCTCCGAAACACCCAATTTAATCTGAACTTACCCTTTCCAGGTATGAGGCGTTGTTGAACAACCAAATAGATACTCTTGAAGGACCACTACTACGAGAGACCACTAATCTAAGAGTGCCTTACCTATAGGTGGTTTGTGGAAGCTGCCATTATGACTTGTAACTTTGAGAGTGGCAGCCTCTAGAGTTAAGTGCCTAAACAGCAATACCTTATTGGGCAGGCAGGTTGATGTAAAAGGAAGGGGTTGAGTTAGATGACCTTTTACCGTTTGTCTGAGGTCTAATGCTAATCATGCAGACAGCTGGAGATGTTGTGGTGTAGTTGTTGTATTGCCGTGTGGGTTCTTTGTAGACGGGGGTGCACAAAAACCAGGCATGCATGCATCTGTCTGCTTGGACTCTCACTGTCTAACGATCACAGAGTGGAATGTAGTGGGCTCGTGGACATGGAAAGTATAATCAAGCCTTAATGCATCACAGATGTAACCTTAACTTAAATGCTATATTTAGGATAAAGGGAAATAAACTTTATTATTATAGTCTGATTATTTTTCTGTGCTCAGTGACTGCAAACAAATGGGAAAAACAATTTAATAAAAACCAAAAATTACATATTCGCTGCCTGGAATAACAGTTAGGATTGGGGGGGTTGTGCCATCGCCGAAGATGACTTAGACCTCTGAGGGTTAAAAGAATACAGCCAAACTGCATTTACGGCTGGCTGAGATCTTATCACAGTCCTGCTGTGCCTTTGAATGCATGCAGCTCTGGAATTGTTGGGCAGTTTATCTTGTCCAGATAAGATAAACATTATACAGATAAGATATACACTTGTAGAGAGCACGTTGCTACCGTAAAGTCAATGTTTCACATATGCTCAAGAAAACGACAATAGAACTCTAATCATCTGTTGCAATGTCTTTATGATTTCTGAAAATAAATGTTAAACATGAGGAACTTTAGTAATTCTAAAGTATCTCAGGGAGAAAGCAATAAACAGTCATGATCTCCACCTGAAATTCATGTTCTACAGTTATACTGCGCTTGTGTTAGACCTCATAGTCTACATTTGCAGAAAACAGCCCCAAGCTTATAAATGCATCACAGAGAACACACATGGAAAGGTTTCCATCACTCAAGAGCAGTGGTCTGGCCCAGGAAACAAAATAATGCCTGTACCCCCTCCCATTTCTAGCCAGTCATGTTGCTATGCAATAATATTCAATAGTAAGCAAGGCCCTGAAATAGCGCGACACTACCCAGCAAGAAAGCATTGTTCACTCAAGAGAAATTGGTTTTGAAAGTGCCAGACTGAAAGACTGTTAAAGAAGTGTTGCATCAAAAATTGCTTTAAGCCACAAAGCTACCATAGTGTCAGATCTGTCAATTCAAAATGTTCAGACTTGAAAGACATGTAAAATATGGGGTGAAAGGGATGAGTCGGTGCAAGGAAGAAGGCAGGAACACTTAATGTTGAGAAATATTTTCATGATTGTTTTTCAACCAGCATTTTGGTTATTTACGGGCGCCGCACACAACCAAATACACTTCATCGCAATGCGGTGCAAAAAGAAGAAGAAGAAAAGCGGGTTAACAGCATCAGTCCCAGCTCATTAGCCACACTGACAGTCTATTTTACACACCAAAGTTGCTGCTCTCCTGTATCTCTGTTTCATCACTGTTTCTTTGTTCTGTGCTGTTTAATCTAAGACATCAAACAGTGCACCTTACAAAGAAGTCATAAAACCACAAATTTCATTTAAAAATGAATGTCGCTTCCAATCACCCGGTGAGGGAGCTCATTATGATTTTAGCTGTGCTCATTATAATCAAATGGAGTCTGACCTTTTGTCCCACTGCACTGCTTTGAGAGCGGCTGTAGGCTGTTGATAAAGAGGGGAGTGACAAGGGTTTTAATAGTGAATTGTAATTTTCTGTCCAAGGTTGAAGATAATATTATATGAAGGTTCATGTATACTTATTCCAGATTAGAAAAGAAAGTATTCAGATGTAAAGTTCAGGTCTGGACAACTATCTAGAGTCCTTGAATCCCTTTTGCAAAGCAGGAATGCAATTAACAGTAAAGACTTGCCATTATCCGATGTTGTTTACCATCTTATACGAAAGTTCCCGGAATTACTCAAGAGCTGCACTTTAGAGGAGCTATATTTGGTCAAGTAGATGTTGCCAACAATGACGACACCCAACACAGCACTAACCCATATTTTACTGCGTCGTCTGTATTGATTACCAAAAAGATATCCAGGCTCTCATTAGTATTTTGGGAGACGACGCCATTTAGAGTGAGTTAGATTGAATGATTGGAAATAAAAGGCCCCGCTAGATTTCTCATGTTTGACAGAAATTGGGGACAAAACGTACTCATGTTGGTGAACAGCCAAGGAGTCCAGGAGGATATGTGCAAAACACTAAAATTCTACAAATACAGAATTGCAAAGCACACAGCAGCAACAACAGCGTGATTCTGGACCCCCAACTGACAAAAAAAACAAGTCAAGCAGCTTTGGCAGTAGAAAGAGTCCTTCGTACATTGTAGTGTTACTTGATTTCCTAACCAAACATCACATTAAAAAAAAACAGCTATTCCCACTGCTCCCTCTCTGGCGTGTATCCACGATGCTGCAGTTCTTAAACTTGACTGGAAACACGAGGAGGAACCCAACGCATATAAATGTTTCACATTTTTCTCAAGCCTTCAGGTTATGTATACAACTCCACACAAACTCCCAACACAAACAGTAACTCTGAAAGTGACTCAATGATCCAAAAGTCCATGGTTACTTGGTGATTTTTCCAACTTCCTGTGTTGTGATAATTTGACAGCCATGTGGAAAAATGGAAGGACATAGTGATGATTGTAAATAAGCTACTTGCTTAGCCAAATTCACCACAAATCTTGGCAAGTCAACCAGGATTTGTGGTGAAATAGTATGTCTATCAAGAAATATCTTATATTTTCTGTATCTAACTAAACACTCATTAAGCATATACTCATGCTAGTTAGGTGAAAGGCGCCATGATACAACAGTCAAATTGCGAAAAAACTCTTGCTTTTAAAGGTGCTATAGAAATACATTTTTAATTGAATTGAAAATGGTGCTTGGAGACCAACGCGCAACCACAATTACTGTGATTGTGACCAATGGACTTGGTTTCTTCAAAGACGGCGACCAAGTCTGCAACCACTTGCAGTCAAGTCTGCTATCAGTTTGCAACTGCATCAGGTAAAATTAGTAAACTGCAGAATGACATCGACACTTATCAAAGTTGCTTTTATAAAAAAAACAGATCCAGAATACAAACGGCTGGCAGCCAGATAAGCTGAGTCTCATGTAGTTGTGTTCATTAACAAAGACTCATTCAGACTGATGGCAGCATGTTGGTAATTTATCTGGATTTATAAATGAGACAGCAATTATTTGCAAACCTTCAACAATCTGTCTGAGTCAATGCAGTTGGAGTCAAACTGCAATAGTCTGTAGACAAGTCACATTCTTTACGATCGAAAGGTGAACATTTAATGCCCTCAACTTCTGGGCGACAGTTTGGTCATGGCAACTGGTTGTAATTGATGACTGAAACTGAAAAAATTCAATGCAATCACCAGGCAACCACTCATTCTTGGTTAGTGGTTGCCTGGTGGAGGTGGTCATCCTGTTTTTAATCCAGTGCCACATGGTTAAAAAATGATGTATGAACTGAATTGTAGCCCAAAAATCAAGGCACAGTTAGTTACAAACTCTTATGTCTTAATTTGGAAGAACAGTTTGTTTGCGATGCTGTTTTGTTACTTGTAGAATTTCATCCTTTATTTTTCACATTGGCCTTTTAGATAGAAATATAATGTGGATAAATGGCTGACAATTTCCTAAACAATTGAGCTCTAGAACGCTTGTTAACATGATTAATTGAGAAAATTAGACAAACTTGGGTGTTTTGCCCAAACAAACAAACCAAAAAAAAAACCCAATTTAATATGAAGCCAGTGGATGCTTATTTTTAAGCGTTCTTTAGGAATTTTGCAAAGCTTATTTACTGTGATTCCGCCAGAATATGAAAGCTTGTGCAATTGCTGATCTAAACACCAAGCACAGGAGCTCTTTCCAAGAACAAAACCCTTTTCCTTAGGACACGATGTGTTTCATGTGTGCAGAAGCACAGACAGCAGACAGAACCAGGAGACACATCAAAACTACAGGCTAGTTAGCATGATCGGTATAGCCACCATGGCAGCGCTGCACAAAAGAAAACCGCTCCGTGCAAAAACTCCAAACTTCTTCAATCAAAACTGGAAAATATATAAATAAATCCAAAACTCTGAGGAAAGCAATTCTGTCTAAAAGGAAAGCAACTGAGCCAAAAGCAGAGTGAACACTGGCGTTGCTTTCCAAAAGATAAAAAGAACTCCAAGTTTCAAGAAATAACAATGGGAACTTGTATTACACTTTTTTACCTCGAGGCACACAATTGCATTTTAAAACTTACAGCAAAGGTCAGAATGGGTAAAAATTGTTCAGTTTATATCCTAACAGTTCCAGCCAGAGACCTACTGCTGCTGTGGAATTAGACAAAAGTCATTCTAATCACTTCAACAAAAAGAGAGACGCATATTCCTCTATTCATCTATTAATTTTTCCAGACCATTTAAGGGCTCTCGCAAAGAAAAGCAAAAAAAAAAAAAAAGTATCCACACCTCTAGCAGACTGCTTGAAGGGTGTATTTCTTTTGAAAAAGTCATAAATGCCTGCTTTACTGCCACGGCCCAATCATCAATCATCTTTTGCTACCTGTTTTGAAATGCTGAATGTCTCTACTGTAGATAGAGAGATTAAGACTGTTGGGATGACATTTTGAGGCTGGTGAGAAAATGATGTATGACTTTGCTCGGCCTTCGCTGGAGTCTCTTAAAAAAAAGAAAAGAAAAGGCACTACAATGTGCAATCCAGTAGCAGTTAAAAGCCATCGCTCCGTCTGATCGTCACACAGCAATGGAGGTGATGATGACGACGGCTGTGCTGAATCCTAACAGTTTCTCTGCCTGTCCCAAACCGCTTCCCTCTGCTCTTCCTCTTTTTCTTCCTGTTTTCTTTTTGTTTGTTTTTTTATTCTTCCCAGCTGTGCGTCATCTGGCATTTGTTTGTATCCTTGCAGACATGAGCTAGCACAGGAAAGGTGCGCCGAGCCAAATGAGTCACAGAGAGGAGAAGCTGTGGTCGTATGAAGGCAGTCAAAAGAACACGAGCTCCACTTTTACATTAGCATTTTCCACTGGTTCAGATCAGCCATGCAGGGCCGTTTTATATCCAGCAAGCAACCTTATTTCCCTGAAGATTGATTATGTTTAAAGCTTGGTAGTGAGGAAACTTTAGTAGGAGTTCTAGCATAAGATTCAAATAAATAAAGCAGGCAACAATAAAAAAAATTATGACTCTGTTTATTGATCACACACTTTACTCAGGAAAACTCTGCAGCCTGATTCCCTTCACATACTATATGCCTTTAAAAAAAAAAGGAAAGAAAGAGAGAGAGATAATTAAGCTGTAAATTGTGGGATAGTGCATGGCTTGTCAACCTTGGCTGTGACACTGACAAGAAATCTGTCACCTGCTTTAGGTTCAGACTTAAATATTTCAGCAGCCTTAAGAAAAAAAGTGCTGAAGTGGCTCTGGGTGAATTCCACTGCTAAGCAATTAAAGCAGCCTGGAAGTCACAGCGACGCTATTGACTGCGACACTTTGGCAAAAGGTGCAGTGATCAGCTTTAAAAAGCTTAATTTTGGGGGGTTTTAAGTGACTCGAAGCAACTGTGGAAAATAATCACCAGACAGTACGCTCAGAAGCATTAGCAACAAAAAGGATGTTCTGTGGAAGTACATTTGTTTAGAAATTCACTGAATGACAACGGATTTTCCATTGATCTTTCTGCGTGCGGTTCGTGGCACTTATTTTTGCTGGAGTTTCTACTTCACTTCAGTGAAAATCTTCACAAAAGCAGCAGGAGGGAGAAAAATGAGGAAAGGCAGGATACTTCCTTACCTGTGACTGATAGCTCAGTAGTCCTTCGCACCACAAAGTTCCCAAACGGCACTTCACACGTGTAATTCCCAATGTCATCTTCCCGTACTTCCTTGATGGAGAGAATGTCCTTCTTCCTTTCAATGGTTTGTCTCCACTGCTTTGGCTTGCACTCCTGTTTTGTTTTGTTTTTTTCAAAGACAAAACAAGAGGATGGAGATACAACTTGTAAATGTAAAGCATGAACACTGGTTTCTTTAAAGTAAGAGGGCGGGGCTACAATAATTTTCACATTTCCAGTATCAAGTGAACCCACGGAGTTCACTTGATACTAGGAGAGTACCCGGTTCTCTCCGGGTACTCCGGCTTCCTCCCACCGTCCAAAGACATGCAACTTGTGGGGATAGGTTAATTGGATAATCCAAATTGCCACTAGGTGTGAATGTGCGAGTGAATGTGAGTGTGAATGGTTGTCTGTCCCTGTGTGTTGGCCCTGCGACAAACTGGCGACCTGTCCAGGGTGTACCCTGCCTCTCGCCCTATGACAGCTGGGATAGGCTCCAGCGCCCCCCGCGACCCTGAAAAGGATAAGCGGAAGCGAATGGATGGATGGACAGTATCAAGTGGTATGATGACAAACTTGCATTCAAATGTCATATAATCTGTACTCTGGACATCATGAGCCGAACCAATGAACAACTCTAGACAGTGTTAAGAACTTTAACTACACATTTAATCCTTCAGATATTTCATATAAGAAAAGGAAGTGTGCTGCTGTAGTAACTGACAGACATCTGTCAGCACGACGTTTGGCCTTTCAAATCCAAACAAATCCTGAAAACACAGTTAGAAACCAATCGCATATAAGAAATGAATGTGCAAAATGACATATTTGCAAAGTTCTGGTATATCACTGTGCAGACTGTAATTATATTGACAGAATGTATTATTTTACTTTTTATTCATTATATTTTTGTTTATTGTGAACTCATTGTGGACAAAAATCATGTGGGATCATGTTGACAGAGAACAGCATAAAAGGGAAGCTCTGTTTGACTTATTTACTGTATTCCCGTGTATGTTTTCAGCTTTTATATTTCTCATTTTCTTAGCAAAATGAAAGGGAAGTATCAAGATTTTTGCACAGTACTATATATTGCTTGGATTTATTGATCTCCTTTGCCTACTAGATTTGTGGTGTTAAATTTAACACAGTTCACAGTTTTATGACCAAATGCTCTCAGTGCTTTTTGTGTATTAATTATTATATCTGAATTTACTGTACTTTCACATCGATGCCTGTCAGATTCAGTCTCAGCTTCAAAGTATATCAGATTTTAAAAACAAAACAACTAAAACTGTAGAGAACCTCTATAACTAAACACCGTATCATAAAATACTCCAGCAGCTTTATAGCAGAGAGACCTCATATCATATCACACAGCACACAAACTTTGTTTGATGCCAGATTTCAGACATTAGTTTAGTGAGCTCCTGTTGTCCCGACACAAATACTCTTTTAAACTGTGATGTATGAGACCGGGTGCCTGCGCATTTATCATTCTGAGGCAGGACTGCAGCACCAAATTAAGCTGCACCACCTATTTGTAAAATCATTACTGGGTTTATCTGTAAGTTCCTTCCTAAACTCTTAGTGATTTTAGGATTTACTTCATTGGGTTGCATCATCAGTATTTGCTCGGTTGCTTGGTAACATCTCTGGAGCCAATCAGAGGCAATCAGTGTGAACAGGAAATTATTTCAGCATCAGGAGCTGTAAGAGCCCAAAATAACACACCGAGGCCAAATTATATATTGGAATAATTGGAAAAAATAAGCACCAGTTTAATAATATATATTAATACACATATAAAAAATGTTTTTTTTATGTGAGAGTATATTGAGTCAGAGTGAATAAGAAACATTACATTATATTGGCCTAATGGTCTGCAGTTTCAGGTCTTAAATTAGAAAACTATTATTAACTTAATGGGTTCATTAAAGGGGGCTAATTCTGTTCATTTTCATCTACATATTTTTATCTTGGACTTTACTAGGGTAGCTTTGCATGATTCCAAGTTCAAAATAATTCCTATTTGTTATACACTGTAACAGTCTCTGAAATAAGCTTCTTTTTTTTAGCTTCATTTATTCTTTTATAAGTCAGTTTTCCACTGATTTGCTGCCCCTCGAAATCTGACAATTTGAACAGATGGTGGGTCCCACCCACCCACCTCTATCCAGCGTATGAAGGTTCAGTCACACAAGGCTAGAGGCTGGCTGACAAAACCTCCTTGCAGTTGCTTTGATTACTAGCACACTGTCACAGTCGCCTGTAGTTTGCATTTACTAACTAACTATGAAACAGTAGTTGAACTTCTAAAAGTGAGATGCAAATTAGAAACAGAGACCAAATTTCCCACGTGTGGGACTAATAAAGGTTATCCTATCTTATCTCATCTTATCTTAAATGTGCTGATTTATATGATAAGAAATAATTTGTACACTAAAGGTAAACAGTCTATATTTCCAGTTAGCATCATACTCTTCAGAGTTTGCTAGTTGGCAAGTGTTTGCAGCCAAGTTATTATATTATTCTGCAGAAACTATAACAATCTGTTAGCAAGTAACCACAAGGTTTCCTGGGCAATATGCACTTTTCCGTAGTTACCGGTGGTTACCAGTGGGTCCAGTACAGTCTGTAGGCCTGTGTGTCAGAGAAACCAAGCATTTTATAATATATATTTTGCACAAGACATTTTCATTAAGGTTAATTAAGGTGACTCTGCTACACAATGTTGGTTCTGGAGCTTTAAGGAAACCTCCGTTCTCATCGCGACACATGTGAAGAGTTCTAAACATAAGCAAAAAGTGAGGATGACAACATCAGCACGGATAACAAATTTGTACAGAATGTGATGAATGTGAAAATCATTCTGGGCACTGGTTGTTTCCTTTCACATCAAAATCGGGCTCCGTGTGCCCAACAAGCAGCAGGGAGCAGATTCCAACACAGAATGACAGACCTGGCTACTCTATAACTGCACTGACAAAATACTGTGTATCGTAGGATTGGTTTCTAACTGTGTTTTCAGTATTTGTTTGGATTTGAAAGGACATTTTTCCTATGCGCACATGTGTTAAAAATGGAGTTCAGCTTGTAATGAAGAGACTAGCTTTTAGTTTAAGTCACTGATAATTTACCTGATCAGTTAAAATCTGTGAATAGCTGGTAAACACTACACTGGAGCCAGGTACACACAGAAAACAACCTAAAGTACAACACGAGTCTTATTTTCTATCTCCACAGCCCATGTAGCCACGTAGGTGGCGATCATGAAGTAGGCATGGACTTTTAGAAACAGCCTTTCAACTTTTGGGCCACCTGAGGCAAAAAAAACTAGGGCACTGTGGGAAGCGTCTTGCAGGATTGAATCAGCCCACCAACAAAGTGAGAGCCAATAACTGGAGGGTGTGGATCCCACTGGCATTATCTGCTATTTTAATTTGATTCCGCGGGAAATGGAAGTGGCCACCTAATCAAGCACACTTTCACATTTGATAAATTGGCCCCCGAGCTGCGCCTACGAGCTCTGGCAAAGAGGCCTGTTGGACACAGAAGGCCTGCCAGGTCGGTTCCACTGTGGGCCTCCCAACTCTCCACACAACAAGCAATATTTTTCTCTTTTTGTTTGACCGCTTGAAAATGTGGTATTTAAAGCTAAGTTTAACCAAAACACGACCCTAATCCTTTGTTGATAGAGTGATAGCTGATGAAAAACTCTAACCATACCTTGTACCACACGATCTCAGGCTCCATTCCTTGCTGTACATAATCCTCAATGCCTGGGCAGATGATGTCTTTGCTTTTGCTCAGCTCCGCCTTCTCAAAGAACCTCATTTTGGAGTTGTAGCAGAGGTCTGTGTCATTCTCCGCCACCGTGAGGGACATGGACACCTTCATGCAATACGTGGAGTTCCTGCAAAAGATAAAACGTTAACAAATCGGTCAGTGTAACAAATGGACCCGCGTCACTTTTTGAGCTCTTGCCAGCTGCTGAGCCGAGAAGCTGTCAGCAGTCCATCTCCGAGCCGCTCAATCAAAAATTCCTGGGCTAATTCCTGGGATTGAATGTGAATCATTAAACGCAACAGAAGGAGATACAGAGAAACCTTTGATTTCTTTTAAAGAAAACCTGCCTTTAATGCTGAATAACTACTGATTCCAACAATGAACAGCAATGATGCATAATCAGCTAATCTGTGCATATGAATATATATATTTGTATATATACAGTACATGTGTCCTAATGAAAAACCAATGGGTGTTATTGAAGAGCTAGAACGCTTACAGTCAACAGCACTCGAAGACTGCCTTTTGTTTTCATGCGTTTTCGCAGATACAGTGCGAGCTAGCAGAAAATGACTTGCTACAACTGATGTACTGTAAGTGCTCAGGTCATACACATAAAGAAGAGAATTTATAACGCGAGGGAGAGACGGCGTAAAATGCGAGATTACTCGTGATGTTTGGAGACTCCATGCTCGCCTGGCTTCGCAGATACGGCAGAGTATTTATCCACGCTGGAATAAACATTTCATTTTACTGCTCGGCACTGCGGCGCGCACCTTCAGTGATTTGTGTGTCTAAATGTGAGTCGAGCGCTCGTATGCAGGCAAGCTCGAGGTATCCTGGATGAGATCTAGGCCTGCCTGAGTGGGTGTCGCTTCACGGACAGCCCCGTGAGAAGAAGCGATCCAGCTGCTAAGCACAAGCAGCAATCCTCTTTGTGTCATTAATGTGACAGCAATTTTGAGATCGGATCTGCTGCTCGAGTAATTCTTAACCCAACTTGGGGAATCGATGAAGCCATTGATTCGCTGGGAAAGTTGTGCTATTTAAAGGAGGAGGGGGGGAACAGAAGCAAAGGTCCTTGATGATCAATTTATGCAATAGGGGCACCTTTTCTTTGCCCAAACCGCCTAATAAGACTGTCACAATTGACAAGTACTCTTCAGCCCTACTGCAGCAAATCCCCCCCCTGGTTAAAAGACCAACAAATTGGCAGTGTTTAGGAAATTCTCACAGCTAATTTTCCAACTAAAGCTGGTTACACAAATTGAGCTGAACCAACAAACAATTACAAACATGTTAAATCCTTACATAATTGCGAGGCATTAGCTGCCTCGTGGATTAGCGCGAAAACACACTGGTCTTCACCACAGTGTCTGCAAACAATCCCACGCCCCCCCTACACTCGAACTGGACGGCTCCACACGCTCCTCTTACTGTAAAGTGTGCCATTTTTCCTGAAGCCCGGATGCAAATGTGACATGATGTGGAGATTATCCCAGACAACTTCTACCAGATGGACACCTGTGCAAATGAGATCCCACGGGTGCGCTCTCTTCCCTGTTAAATATTCTGGGCAGCGCTGATAAACTCGCAGGCTGGTAGCGAGAGAGAGGGAGAGATAGAGAGCGAGAGATAGAGAGCGAGAGAGAACTGTGTCATCTGCTCTGCATGAGTGATCGATGGTGCGGGCCAACACTCTGTCCTACGATGTCTTTCCAGCATTTCACATCCATCACTGACGCCTTTTGAGCCTGGAGAAGCTGGACGATCTCTTGACTATCCACTCAGCATGTGTGCAGTCATATTCAAGAAGCTCGCTCAGAGAATAGAGCAGGGGAAATTATCCTCCCGCACCACAGTGGAGGACTCGACTGTACGCCATGCAATGTAAACTCCTTGTGGATACAGTGATAACAAGCTAGGTGATACCATGGCATTAATGGGCGCGAGTGCCTGTCAAACGTGTCAGACTGAAGAGGATATGCAATGTCGTGGCAATGATAGATAGCATCCTGCATACATCAACCCGGAGCAGAGTAAGGCTGACAGCTATGGTACACAGCTGGAGGGCAGGCAGAGGACTTGAGATGCAATATGCGGCAAATTCAGTGAAATTATGTGCAATGGTCAGTTCGGAGTTAAGCAGCCTGGAGAAAAGATTATGGCTGTCATACTGGCAAATACTCAGGGATATGGTAGTGGCTGAAATAAGGGGATAATTAAAAGCTGACTATATATAAACTTTGATACATATATTTTTAATTTCTTTTATTGACTGAGAATAACCCACCTGAAGATTAAACCACACTGAACCTGCCCCCTTTTTTTTGCTCAGCAACTCTTCCATCTGATATTAAATAATAGGGCTCAGAATTGATTTGAAAATTCTCCCGAGAATCCGGGGCACCTGTGGGGAAATTAATGAACTAACTTAATGAATCTCTTAATTAAAATAACTCCTCTCCAATATAAATCGCATGATGAAATAATTGACGATTTATTACAGCTGACTTTCGAGTAACAATAAGGTTGTTAGGGAATCGCCTGGTGTAAAGCAGACACCGCGAGGCAGAAAAAAGAAATAAAGTCCAAAGGTTGATTAAAGGTTACCTTGAGACAATATCATTACTGGCAGTGAAATGAACCCACCGCAGGTATTAACCCTAAGAGATTTAATGCAGGCAGCTGATATGCTGTACAGTAACATTAGGGTCTTACCTTAGGCTGCTATTAGCATTTAAATAGAGATGTCTGAGGTTTACCTTGGTACAGATGTTTTACGTAACAATTTATGCTGCAATAAAATAACACGCTGCACAAAAATAGTGGGGTTTCTTTTCATATTTTTGCCTCTTAACAACTCTGAAACTACTTACAGTCATTTTAAAATGCAATAGCTTCAAAGCTGCTGAAAAAAACGAATCTAACAGCAACAACCTATTTAGAAAAATTGTCATTGGAAGTTTTCCAACTATCTCATTAGCATCCAAAGGAAAATTAAATCCAACATCCAGGGTGATGGATGCGCGTCCTTCATCGATGCAGTTTGTATTTCTTTCTTTTAAAATAGTTTTAAAAGGAATTCTTACAGCAACCAGGACAGAGTTTGTCTGCGTGCATTGTACAGAGGGATTGTTACTACTACTAAAAGTGCTATACAAATACAGGCCATTTACCATTTACAACCGAGTAAATTCTAATAAAAGTAATTTATTAGAATTTACTTGGGTCCTGATGAATGAGTCCTGAAAAATTGATAAAAAACCCTAAACAGGAGTCTGAATTGGAAAAAGGATGATCAAATCAACACAAAACCATCCTTTTAAAGAGTCCTAATGAGATTGGAGGATGCGATCTTTCATACGGATGAAAACAGCCTTGAATAGTTTAGCTCCTGCGTGAAAATTAAGCATGAGCAGTCTGAGCAAAAACCAAAACACTGAAGGTCATTTTTGACACGTCTTTTTAGGACCCCATTGCCATATACCAGATTCAGGAACAAGCCTTGCTACATGCTTTGCTTGCCACTTGAAGCTTAAAGTTATGAGAAATCTAGGGTCCATGCTTTTTTTTTTTAACTTTTTTTTTTGTTATTGGTGAGAGAGGCAAGAAGGCTACGAAGCTAAGGTCTCAGTCACACAGCCATAAACCTTGTTGGTAACTCTGACTAACTGGGAAAAATGAGAATTCCCACATAGTTTGCAGGTTGTAACTAGATATAATTGGTCCCACAAAGGGTCCCGTATCGAAAATCTTTTTATGTTTCTGTTGGTTGCTAGCAGCCAACCAAACACCATGTAGAAGTGCAACTTGACTAAGTGCAAAACAAACTGAAAACAAACTGAGAATGTCTGATTTCAAAGCAAAGGTTGCGCTTTACTGCTGCAACCGGCCGGCACCTAACAAAAGGTTCAACTTTTACTTTAAAGCCAAGTAGTTTCTTTTACCAGTTTGCATTGCACTTCATTGTTCCACTACCACTTACTTACTTTCATGCAAACTACCGCCAACCATGGCAATCTGCTAGCAACCATAGCAATTGCAAGGAGAATGTTGTGACAGCGCTACAAACCTCTTTGCAACCTATGTTACCCAATTGTAGCAACCTCTTGTAACCACTTGACAACTGGACAAGAAATACACACTATTCCCTTGCAACCAGTGGTTACTAGTAGTCAAAAGAGTCAAGAGAGTCACGGTTTTGTGGTTGTGGATTAATTTATATTCCTTAATTATTGTTATTCATGGTTTTGATTCTCATTATTATGTTTATGTTATATTCTTATGTTATACTATTTGTTCTTAGGCTTTAGGTTCCCGTTTTCTTGCCTTCCCCGTGTTCCACGTTTCTCATCTTGTCTCCTTGTTCCCTCTGTCTCACAAGTCAGTCGTGTTTCTGTCTCTATGTCAAATCTCCTTCCCATTATAAAGGAAACCAGTTCTTTCTTTCTAGTGGCCAATAGGGCTGGGCTATATCATACCGGTCACGGTAATACCGGTGCAATGTTGGGCAACGATCGGAAAATGAAATATCGCGATAGAATATGGGTAAAACGCGCATGCACAGTGCTTTTGTTTACATACGCACATGGCGGCGACGCAGAATGAGAAGAGAGAAAGCGCATCGTTAAATGAAACGGATGAACCAGAATTGGTTTGTAAAAATGCTGCAACTTCAGTGGTGTGGAACAAAGCACTATTTTTGGTAGCGCATGCTAGCAGGCCGTCGTTATTACTTTTTTTGAAAATACGGCACAAAAATCAATCCTTTGATTTTTCTGAAAATCGACAGTGCCCCTTATGATCCCGTGTGTCTTATGTATGAATTCTGGTTGTCTTTACTGACCTCGAAATGATTTTATGTACACGGCGCTCGAAAATCTGTCAAATGTTTTAGTATGACTTTGCTAAGCTACGAAGCCACACCGCTTGATGGATTGTCGGAGCATTACGGCTGTAGTAGGCAGGCGCCTCGCAGAGTGATACGTACTGTGCTTCAACATAATATTACCGTATTGTGTGTGCATAACCGCTTTTTAAGTGTTGTGGATATTATACATGGTTATGCTGAGGATATGTCGGCCAATTTCCACTGGAAATGCCTTTTGGTTAAACTGTCAGCAAGGAATTTGCATTTTCACTGTTAATTTTTTATATAACTTTAATGCACATAAAAAACAGCTGCTTGTTTAAGTGAAAATACATTGATGGGTTTTGTTGGGTTTTTTTTGCACCAATAAAGCTGAGGAGTTGTAAAGTATTTTGTCTAGTGTCAATTATATCGTCAGTTATATCGTTATCGCAAATTTTCAAATGTATATCATGATAAATATTTTTGGTCATATTGCCCTGCTCTAGTGGCCAACAGGGGTAACTCCTATGGTTGTAAAAAAGAAGTGGGAAATAAGTCTCTAGAAAAAAAAAATCCCTAGGCTCCACTGACCCATGTCCCCAGTCAAACTTTTCTGATGAGTTAATGGGCTCATTTGCTCATTTCACATCTTATTTAATGAAGCATGATGTCACGTTTGGAAGCCAAGAGAGAATTTTTAGATACAAATAGGGTAAAGCAGTGTGGTTACTTTATGACTCAGTGTGTCAGGAACATTTGATTTTTAAAAAGCTAAGATGGTGACAGGTTTATGTTTGGTCACCATAGAGGAGAATCCAGGCTGTGGTTGCATAGGTAACCATCTAATGCATTTACCATGCTTTAATGTAATCAGGTAATAGTGCTCTTTGCCTGAAAGTTATGATACTTTCCCATTCTGTATCCCTAACCATTATTCACCTATCATTGCTACGAGTCACTGAATTTCAGAGACAACCCACAGTCTCACCATAATGTTTAACCTCTCGCCATTAAACATTACAAATTCATGATGTCAGATATATAGAGCATCTTAACTCTCTGAACAGTCTATATGCTTATAAGCAGTTATAACAGAGGCGAGGAAGACTATAAGTGCCATAGGTAGCAATGGCTTTACAAAAAAGGCCGATAAACATCAAATAGCGATTCAAAGCAACAGGTACAAAACTGTGAAAAGTAAAGGTCAGAAGGTGAACTTGCTACCAAGCAGTACTCAGATGTTGGTATTGTAAATCTGGATATAGGTGTAAACTGTAGCAGGGACACAAAAGTTTCCATGACACACTGTCATCTGTGTCAGCCCCCAGGTGTATTGCACTACCTACCCTGTCCACACCTAGCCAAGATTAACCCAGGCAAAGATGGAGTCGGCCCAGTTACTCTAAATCAGGTTTTTATGGTCTCTGTATTATTTATGGGCAGAGCGAAGGTCACAGTGAGCGGTGGGAAGACTGGGGCTCCTACCTGTAGCGTCTGCTCATAACTCACCTGTCAAATCCAGCACCAAGCCTAGGATGATTAAGCACCGCGGCTACCCAAATCTGACTGTGGGCCAACTTGCTCCTACTTAGCCCCTGTCTAAGAGTGTGGCACTTGTCTGCCATACTGGAACAACAGACTCCTTCCTCAATAACAACCATCCACCTTTTATCTCTCTCTCTCTTCCTCTCTGCTTGTGGTTTGTCTCTGTCTCTGCATCCACTCGCCCAGCCGCCCTTTACTCGCCTGTCTTGTAGTACACAATTTCTCAGAGTGGAATGCACACCTCTGCGGATAATTTAGTTTAGCCACGCTGTGAAAAACACACGCCTGCATCCCTCTACACATTTGCATCCACACACACACACATACACAAGCATGCACATCCAAAAACACAAAAAACATGGAGCAGCAGTATCTCTGCACTGTGCAATACGCAGTGCTTACAAGACTAACTACAAGGGACCCCACTGAAGTTCAACACAGCTTTAGTCACATTATGTGGCTCATTATGCAGTAGAAATGTGATACCTTATTTTTAATGCCTTTTTTCTCTATATCTTTAGCAGTAAAGCTGTACTAACTTGGCTACAGAAAATGTAGTAGTGTAGATTTATTGAAAAAAAAAAGGTCCACTAATAAGTAAAGTTTCACGTGAATGTTTTCAGGCAAACTTCTTGGAACTAAGTGGAACTAAATGGAGCAAAGAGTGTTGTTTACAGTGGAAAAATCCTGACCATTGGAGGGACTTTTTAAATGTATTTTAATTTATTTATTTACAAATATTTTGTGATATATTGTAGTTTAATTTTTCACCGTATGGTGACGCTCTTGGTATTGGGCCCTGTAAATCCAGAAAATTTAGAAATTAAAAACAAACAAAAAGAAAAACGCAAGTCAACTTTTGCTCGAGTTTGTTCAAGTTAATGAAGTGTAAAGTATATATTCAGAATTTAAATATTTTCATTACATGGTATGTGTACTGACTCATTGTGGTTAAATAAAAAAAGCTTTGCTTTCTGAATATCTTTTTGAAAAATCAGTTAATTACACAAAAGCCACGCAGCACTGCAATTCGATTACTTTAGACAAATGCAGCTATACCTTCTGAAACATCGCTATTACTGATAGCTAAATTGGAAAATGACTCATCATTATTGTTTTGCTTTCATTGAGAGTAATGTTCACTCAAAGAAAAAATAAAAAAAATCCTCCACACTAAACAGAGAATCACTCTGCAGCAATGTTTATAACTGTTACCAGTTCAAGTTATCTAAAAATAAAATAATACTTTAACTCAAAAAAGAAGAAAATGTCAGAGGAACTGAAGATATTTAATCAAGAAGAATTAATCTATTCAATTTCATTGTGTATTTGAGCTTCTAGTGTTGGCAATAGATCCTGATAATTTTGGGGAACTGGTTGCTGATTCCTTCCCCTACTTCATGCTCCATCCAATATAACTCATTCTCTAAATATGATAAAAATTTACATGCAAAAACAATCACCTTACCCCAGATACCAACATTCACCAAAGACCTTATTTCTCAAGTCGGAGAATTCCTGCAAGCCTTTCCTTAAGTAAGCGTGTCTTAAACTGACAATAGCACTTCTTGTGTGCAAACGCATTACTCAGTCATTTTCTAGTCGATGCCTTTAGGGAGCTCATTTTCTATTCCACAGCACCCTCAACTCATCTTTATGCTAACAACCTGATTTCATAACAAGCATAAACAATTTGTCTCCGTTGTATTCTTCTTCTAAATCCGTCATGACCTTATTCATTGGTCCCCAGACCCTCTGGGTGCAATGTATGAGCAGCTATACTGCTATGCATATCAAATGCAAACTAACCATCACATACCAGCAATGCTGTTGCCAGAATGGCCTGTTTTACTGAGGGCATGGGTTGTATTGGTGAGAAAATGCAAATTAGTGTTTCCAGGGAGCGGTGTGTACTGTGTAGCTGCTGAATGTCATTACGGTTTTGAACAACCTAAGCAGTTTTGTTTGGGAGGTGTAAGCCAGAAATGTTTTCTGCAACTTGCAACAAAGGAAGGCACACGGTGAGACAGCTCTCCAGATGCAACTGGATCTGGAATTTTTTCTGTGCAGTAAAACGGAGGACTAAGTAATTACTCATTACCTTAAGCTGGTAATTACATTGCTTTACTAATTATGCAACAGCAGAAGTAATCGACTACATTACGACTTACTTTCCATATGCACATCTCCGTCATATAGTGTTGTTTGCTCTTTTTATGCTGTTTGCAAATTAATATATATATTAAAACAGAGGGGCGGGTAGATGTTTAAATGCAAAAAATTGGGCCATTTTAGCTTAGTGAAGGCATCACGATATATATATAAAAAAAAAAACAAAAAACACCCAGTACGCCCCTGCGGGCGGTTTATCCTTCAAGCTCGGGTCCTCTACCAGAGGCCTGGGAGCTTGAGGGTCCTGCGCAGTATCTTAGCTGTTCCCAGGACTGCGCTCTTCTGGACAGAGATCTCCGATGTTGTTCCCGGGATCTGCTGGAGCCACTCGCCTAGCTTGGGAGTCACCGCACCTAGTGCTCCGATTACCACGGGGACCACCGTTACCTTCAACCTCCACATCCTCTCGAGCTCTTCTCTGAGCCCTTGGTATTTCTCCAGCTTCTCGTGTTCCTTCTTCCTGATATTGCTGTCATTCGGAACCGCTACATCGATCACTACGGCCGTCTTCTTCTGTTTATCTACCACCACTATGTCCGGTTGGTTAGCCACCACCATTTTGTCCGTCTGTATCTGGAAGTCCCACAGGATCTTAGCTCGGTCATTCTCCACCACCCTTGGGGGCATCTCCCATTTTGACCTCGGGACTTCCAGGTTATACTCGGCACAGATGTTCCTGTACACTATGCCGGCCACTTGGTTATGGCGTTCCATGTATGCCTTGCCTGCTAGCATCTTGCACCCTGCTGTTATGTGCTGGATTGTCTCTGGGGCATCTTTACACAGCCTGCACCTGGGGTCTTGCCTGGTGTGATAGACCCCAGCCTCTATGGATCTTGTGCTCAGAGCTTGTTCTTGTGCTGCCATGATTAGTGCCTCTGTGCTGTCTTTCAGTCCAGCTTTGTCCAGCCACTGGTAGGATTTCTGGATATCAGCCACCCCCTCTATCTGCCGGTGGTACATACCGTGCAGGGGCCTGTCCTTCCATGATGGTTCCTCGTCTCCCTCCTCTTTCTTGGGTTTCTGCTGCCTGAGGTATTCACTGAGCACTCGGTCAGTTGGGGCCATCTTCCCAATGTATTCTTGGATGTTCCTTGTCTCATCCTGGACTGTGGTGCTGACACTCACCAGTCCCCGGCCCCCTTCCTTCCGCTTAGCGTACAGCCTCAGGGTGCTGGACTTGGGGTGAAACCCTCCATGCATGGTAAGGAGCTTTCTTGTCTTTATGTCAGTGGCTTCTATCTCCTCCTTTGGCCAGCCTATTACCCCAGCAGGGTACCTGATCACGGGCAGGGCATAGGTGTTGATGGCCCGGATCTTGTTCTTACCATTCAGCTGACTCCTCAGGACTTGCCTGACCCTCTGCAGGTACTTGGTGGTTGCAGCTTTTCTAGCGGCCTCTTCATGGTTCCCATTCGCCTGCGGGATCCCCAGGTACTTGTAACTGTCCTCTATGTCTGCAATGTTGCCTTCTGGTAGTTCAATCCCCTCAGTTCTGACTACCTTCCCTCTCTTTGATACCATCCGACTACACTTCTCCAGTCCGAACGACATTCCAATGTCATTGCTGTATAGCCTGGTAGTGTGGATCAGTGAATCGATGTCTCGTTCACTCTTGGCATACAGCTTGATGTCATCCATGTACAGGAGGTGGCTGACAACTGCTCCGTTCCGTAGTCGGTATCCGTAGCCAGTCTTGTTAATGATCTCACTGAGGGGGTTCAGGCCTATGCAGAACAGCAGTGGGGACAGAGCATCTCCTTGGTAGATCCCGCACTTGATGGTGACTTGTGCTATGGGCTTGGAGTTGGCCTCTAGTGTTGTACGCCACATCCCCATTGAGTTCCTGATGAAGGCTCTTAGGGTCCCATTGATCTTGTACAATTCTAGGCATTCCAGTATCCAGCTGTGGGGCATTGAGTCATA
This sequence comes from Maylandia zebra, assembly GCF_041146795.1. Taxonomy (NCBI): domain Eukaryota; kingdom Metazoa; phylum Chordata; class Actinopteri; order Cichliformes; family Cichlidae; genus Maylandia; species Maylandia zebra. Next base: position 39,440,536 of record NC_135188.1, on the reverse strand, counting down.
GGCCTTCTTGTAATCAATCCAGGCAGTGCACAGGTTGGTCAGTCTGGTCTTGCAGTCTCGGCTGACTGTTCTGTCTACCAGTAGCTGGTGTTTTGCGCCTCTGGTATTCTTGCCAATTCCTTTCTGTGTCCCGCTCATGTATTGACCCATGTGCCTGTTCATCTTAGCCGATATGATGCCTGACAGGAGCTTCCATGTAGTACTGAGGCAGGTTATTGGTCGGTAGTTGGAGGGGACCGGTCCCTTCTTAGGGTCCTTGGGGATCAGGACCGTCCGACCTTCGGTTAGCCATTCCGGGTGTCTCTCGTTAACTAGCAGCTGGTTCATTTGTGCTGCTAGACGCTCGTGGAGTGCAGTCAGCTTCTTTAGCCAGTAGGCGTGAACCATGTCGGGCCCTGGTGCTGTCCAACTCTTCATACTGGAGACCCTTTCTTGGATATCTGCCACTGTGATGGTTACTGGATCCTGTTCGGGGAGGTCGCTGTGGTCTGCCCTCAGATCCACTAGCCACTGAGCATTGCCGTTATGGGTTGCGTCCTTCTCCCATATGCTCTTCCAGTATTTATATTTATATATATATATATATATAAATATATATATATATATATATATATATATATATATATATATATATATATATATATATACATATATATATACACGATATATTTGTGGATCTAAATGAGACGTTATTGTGAAATTAAAATCCCAGAATGCTTGTATCAAATGTTCTAGGTGCATAAACTTTTAGAATGGGTCATATTGGCCCATTGTAACACCCTCAGCCTTTGGGTGACTTGTTGATTGTTGACACTATCACTTGCAATTGCAATAGTTGGTTACCATGCAACGATTTTTCATAGTTGCAGGAGGTTTGCACACAGGTACACTTTAGACCCCCAAAGTTTGGTTATTCTAGAAAATGTTCACGGACAAAGAAACAAACACACAGATTCCATGTATTGTAGTCAGATCGATTCAATCCTTCAACAAATTTGAAGTTCTTCTACAAATACCACTTTTTGTACAAAAAGCACAACATCCTACATCAATAAATTCGATTTAAAAATGGATTACACATGGCTAGTTAGTCAGCCCATTAGCTGGTAAATTTAGAACTAATCAAAAGAATATTCAGCAGGAAAGACAAACCAGAAATGTTGGTGTAACGTTCTTTTACTAGGATTAATGTAGTTTGTTGCTTAGGTCAATGCAGAGTTCATATTCCCTTTGGTGCTATACATGACCTACCAAATTAATACATTTGCTTTTGAAAAATAAATGAATCTTCGACAAAAGCCAGTTCAACTGCGATACTATCTTGTCGAATGTCTCACAATATGTGGCATAAGTAAAATTCCAATTAGCTCTTTCAGTTTTATGAAATTTTAATGAAGTTTCTGTCCCAGGTCCCAGCCACTTTCCTATTATTCCCTCGCCCTTAGGATTCAGCTGAGCTGTGCGAGTTCTCTTCTATATCACGGTTTGACTGACAGCTGTGGTATTGCAGATGTCTCGCTTGGAGCTCTGCTGTTCACAGTCGGTTGGGGAGGGAGAGAAGGCAGGGAGTGGGGAAGAAAAGTTGGCGGCGGTGCCAAAGCGATTGTGCTTGGGGAATGGTATTTCTGACATTTGTCTGGCAGATAAAAACCACCATCAGATATGAGGAAGAGAAGGTCAGTGTCCCTGCTATCAGTTGACGATGGTTTGGCATGTTGTTTGATGACTTCCTCCTCTCAGTGTGGTCCAGAACAGCCAAGAGGCTGGGCACACGGGGAGACATGCAGACTGGGAGGATGCAACTACATAAAATCCCCCAAAATGTGATGCTTGGGTACAATTCTGGTGTGGAATAAAACTCAACTGCAGTTGAATGAATAAAACATCTAACAGTATGTTGAACACGTTTTGCAGTTCACTATATACATCCTCCTAGATTGCCCTGAACAGTCCTGCGAAGCGCAACAACTGAATGTAGAGCTCTTGTACAACAAATTTACCACAGTGCTGGATTAATCCAGCTGCACTGAACATGCAAAACAACAACCAAAGGGAGACAGCCAGCTCCAGAATGCCCTTTGATTACCAGACTTTCACACAAGGCTTAACACTTCAGACTTCCATTAACCTCGGAATCAGAAAGTAACACCAGATGTGACCCCGGCCTTCTTTCTGAATGTAAAACACAGGCTAGCTGTCAGAACAGTGAGGTCTGTACCTGCTGGAGGGGGTCTCAGAGAACCCGTACCTTCCAATAGTAACACAGATTTAAAGCAACATAAAAATATCACCACCTGTGTAACTGTAAGACATTCCCATTTTATTTATACGTTTATGCAACTCCTAAATAATTTATATTTATGGGTTATGTCAGGTGCTTCACATGATTTTGACTCCATGTTTGTATTTGAGGCAATAACGTGGCATCCTGGAGGAGAATACCCACCTATCACACTGCTTCTTCTCGACGTCTTTAAAAGTCTGTCACATAAAGCACCATTTGGAATTCCTTTGTAGCCGGAAGGAAAAAAAGGTCTCCTCTGCCCTCCTACTATGGAACCTCCTCCAACAGAACTCCTTGGCCTTCACTGAACTCATTTACCACCAGACCCAACACTGCAATCACTGCCACTGCTGCATCACCATTACAGTACCACACAAACTTCAACCCTCTCTTAAAAAAATAGACACCCACCAAAGGTGATGTATGCATATTTGAAGCTTGACTGTTTTGCTCATATCTCTATAAATTGTAGCACTTTCTCACGGTAGAATTTTCTCCTAAACTTAGCTCTGGAACTCTCTTTGAGAGTGTATCAATAAGAGATTCACACGCAGGGCGGTAAAGACAATTTTCTCTCACTATATTGCCAGACAAATGGTAGTAGGTTAGATTATGTAATAATTCTGCATAATAATTTCTGAAGCTATTTCAGCACAATTTCCATATAACAGTCAACCTCTCGTTTTGCTCTCTGTAGCCAGGAGCCATTTGAGCTCAGCTTAATCAAATGCAATCGAGTGTGGGACAAATGTCCAATCAGAAGCCGTGTGAAGGGCAGGCAATGAAATTGACTTGAACTGAAATGTTTGCACATGGTGAATTAAACTGATATTCCAATTTTTACAAAAAAACTCAACATACCCAATAAATATATGTAGCGCCAGTTTTTCTTTATTGCTAAGCGAAATAAGGAAAAAAAACACTCATCAAGAAAAAAAACGAGGCATCTCAAATCTCCATTTACCAGCCACTCCATCAGGTATTAATATTCAACTGTTAATGCAACTGATAACCCCAAAATTTGGTCAGCCAATCACATGGCAGCAAATCAACTTGGACATGAAGACATGGTCAAGACAACCTGCTGAAGTTCAAACCGAGCATCAGAATGGAGAAGAAAGGTGATTTTAGTGACTTGACATGGTTGTTGGTGCCAGATGGCCTGGTCTGACTATTTCAACTGTTGATCTACTAGGATTTTCCCACACAAATCTAGATCAAACCTTGAAGCAGATGGGCCTCACCAGATTCATGAAAGCATGAATCCATCCTGACTTGTATCAATTGTTCAGGCTGCTGGCAGTGATGTAATGCTGTGGGAGAGGTTTTCTTGGCAGATTTTTTGAGTATTGTTGCTGACTATGTCCTTTTGGACCACAGCACATTGAGTTCACTGTAACAATCACTAGACATCAATCCAGAGAGAAACTCAGGGATAATGGAGCAATGCTATAATGTAAATTATGGACCAATTGTCAATTGAATTCAATCCAATTTTATTTATACATCACCAAATTACAACAACGGTCACCTCAAGGTGCTTTATGTTGTAAGTTAGACCCTACAATAATATATACAGAGAAAAACCCAACAATCATATGACCACCTATGAACAAGCACTTTGGCGACAGTGGGAAAGAAAAACTCCCTTTTAACAGGAAGAAACCTGCAGCAGAACCAAGCTCAGGGAGGGGCGGGGCCATCTGCAATTTGTTGGGCTGAGAGAAGGAAGACAGGATAAAAGACATGCTGTGGAAGAGAGTAGTGATGGGATTTCCGGCTCGGCTCACTAAAAAGAGCCGGCTCTTTCGGCTCCGAACCGGCTCTTCAGGTTGTTTTGTTGCTTTAATTTATTTATTATTAACAACAATATAAAATTATACACAAAAGGAATTACTAATGTAAAAAAAAAAGTGGTTTTATTTATATATGTTTATATATAAAGATATGCGGTGGCCCCTAGAGACAAAGCACGCGCAAACTCCAAAACACATTTCTAGCGTTAACCGAACTTCCAAAACAGAACTACCTAGATCACTTAAATTACACAATTGAAAGCATATGTGTATTGTTTGTGTATTTATACACAAGCACTCATATATATTCAAATAATTTAAAAAAAATGTTCATTTACCTGTTACTACCACACACCAAATCCGGTCGTTGGTACTTCCTGGCTTGTGTAGCCACTACACTGCGCCTAGCATCCTGGAGCACTTCTGTTGTCTTTTGTACGTGTTTTGGACTTTTTACGTGTTTTGAAGTTTGTACGTGCTTTGTCTCTAGGGGCCACCGTAAATATACTTTTATTTATTCACTCCACATAAAATGTAATAAATAAATTATATAATATAAAAACCAACTATTTATATTTCAGCTTTTAACTATTTAAATTTTTAGTTTTTTCCTTTTAAACAAATTTAAAGTGAAACAACACAAAACACTGCAAACCACAATACAATTGAATATAAATTAAAATATGAAAACAAAAAGAACATGCACATTCTCTGTCATATAAGATAAGATAAGATAAGATAAGATAAGATAGAACTTTATTAATCCCTCGGGTGGGTTCCTCTGGGAAATTCGACTTCCAAAAAGCACAGCAACGACCGAAGTTACAGTTACAGAATTGTTATATATATATATATATATATATATATATATATATATATATACACACACACACACACATATATAAATACAGAGACAAATATAAATAAAATATACAAAGGGGATAAATAGAATAAATAGGAATAAAAAATAAAAATACGGGCCTGCATGAATATGGGCCTGCATGAATAAACTTTCTGAATTCTTTATCATCCGCAACTGAAAATAGTTACTATACCTTTCTAATGTGACGTTGTTGTCCCTGGCTCTCTTTCTCTCTCTCTCCCTCCCGCTCTGATCTTGTGCTACTGCGAGTGTAACGATAAGTGGAGGCATTTTGAGGGGAGTATCTGTGTCAGAGTGTAAAATGATTGAGGCGGAATTTTAAGATACTAACATTTAAATACATGCAGCAGCAAATAGCCTGATATGTTGAAAAAGTCTAGTCTTACAGAAAGATCTCGAGCCATTGGAGCCATTGGAATCACTGGAGTCAGATAATGTGTACATATGAATCAGATTCCTTTTTCTATAGTCTTCCTATGGGTTGATGAAACCATTCGCTGAAAAATTACTAACAAACAATCTCTAAAGCAAGAATCTGAATATGGATCATTGCAATGAAAAATTATACACCGAAAACTTTTAAACAGTTTTGGGATTTTGAATGCCTTTTCTCCATACATGAAAGTCTATTACTAACCAGGCCCTGGCCCCAAAATGGTTTCAAGTGCACACTCCTCTTTGACACTGCCATTGTATCACCAGACAGCCTCAGTGAATACCTGGCAAAGTTCACACAGCCACATCAAGGCTGAATAAAGCACAGTGTGAAAGGTGGCCTGAGCCCAAACAGCAGCCCATACATCATCAGACAATGGCTGTTGGAAAATATCCTCAACTAAACCACATAGAGCCAACTAAAAGGCTGTCCAAGCACTGTCGACAGAGCGGTCTCTCTCGCTCTATACAGGTGTACAAAATAGTGAATATAGGGGAGCATCATCAATAACCCCTGGCTGGTGGATGAAGCAGCTTGGCCAATCCATATCACACAATTAACTAAAACTCCACCTGGGTGCTGAGAATAACTGCTGCCAGAGTTTTGGCGCCAACTCTCTTATAACCTCTCAAAGTTGTAGTTTGGAAGATGCTTTTTTTTTTTTTGTTTCCATCAGTCACCGCTGTGGTGTGACTGTGCATTTCTTGGATAATTTGTTGATAAAGTTTATCGTAGAGCTTGTTCTCATATATTTTTTACTGTGCTAGCAGCTGAAACTGTCTGATGGTTTGCCAAACAGCTCAACTAAAGGTGGGATTTTTATAAATTTCAGTCTTAGAGAAGGAATATGACTTTGGCAATCTTTCATATAACACCATCTGCAGTTTAAATAAACCTGCAAACCACATTACTTTTCCATAGAGCATTTTGTGTTTTGTGCTATGTTAGCTCTTAGCATTGTAATATTCGCCATCTTCCATTCAAAATACAGATGACAGTGGAAGTCTGTTAACAACCAAAACAATCGCCAACCAGTCTGGGAAGACAACATTTTTTTCTAACAAGATACAATTACCAGGGAAGATCAATCACTGGTTTCTAGGCCTGTGTGACGAGGTGTTTAGCAACTGATTTTAGAGGAACAGCCAGCAACCATTTGCAACTATTAGGGAATAATTTTTTTTCCTAGCAACAGGTGATCACCGGGCAGTTCAGCTTTCATAAATGGACAATGTGTGCTAATTCTACTTTTCTACTTTGGCAAAACCATGATCAGCTATTGTTATCATAAAAATAACAGTTTTTTCCACTACCTTCTCATTTTTGACCTACAAATAGCTCCCACTGAATAAAAAAAAACCCCAATGAAGTAAAACCTGTTGTGAAATGAAATCTAGAGCCGTTACACATCTTTTGAAAACTGAATCTAACAACCCGTGGGTGAAGCAGGTATTAATTATCATTAATTATTGTATTTTTTCAGTGTTTGATAACAGTTTTAGCAAGATTTAATTGGAACATATATTCATTCGACAGTACGCCATCTCAAATTGAATTCCAAGAATAACGCTTCATCGGGACATCAGTGTTCACGGCTCAGCAAAGATATTCTACAGAGCCAAAGCTAACTGATCGACTCCTGCCAGGTAGGTTATAACACAAACACCATCCTTATATTATACATCACCCATAACCCCTGGCAGTACAAACCGTCCCTGCTGCTTCTTAGTCTAGCGTCTCTCATTGGCTTTGACAGCTGGGCTGGATCAATTGGACAGGCCCTGACTGGGGCTGAATGACAGAGTGTTCCAGACGGCCCATTCTGACTGTCACTTCCCTGAGAGATCACCAGCCACTCCTGCCCACGAATACTAATACAGCCAACATGGCTGCAGCCTGGGACAGTTGGGAAAAGATTTTGAATGTGCACAGTGTTGGTAGGTACACAGTTGCTAGGTGTGTGTCTCACATGTGCAATTTAGATTTAAACAGGCACATGGAATTATCTTCCCCTCCATTTGCCCTTAGCTGGATACAGCCCAAGATCTGCAGGACATGCAGGAAACCCATTAATAAACCAGACACAGTGGCAGCGTGCCAGAGCTGGAGGATAGGGTGAAAGGTGAAACACTGGCCACCTTCTAAAACTGAGCCGAGGCTTTGATGCAAGATAGACTTTATCTCTAAATGAACATAAGTTTAAGTCAGATTGGCTTCACTTTGGACACCTTTAAGCCAAGTCCAATTTTAATATAAACTCTGTGACTGAAATGCACCTTCACCCCCTATAACTATTGCATGTGTCCATTTTGACACGTGCAATTCATAATTTTGGATCTTCAAGTCTAATGTGTTGATTTAAAACCAATAAACCTTAATCCTATTTCTTTGACATTGAGGCTACACCCACACAACCATTTTCATCGGACCGCCTTCTTTTAAGTATTTGCTGTACCTTAATGTATTTGCTGGCTTATAAACTTGGTAACAAGAAAAGAGTAAATGACACCTGACCCATATCAGTCATGATCATGAAGAATGTATGTGTCTAAATAATGTCTCTAATTATAACTGATTCAATTAATATAATTTTAATTTCTATCATTTAGAATTTATATAATTTACTGACTCTCCATTTTTCATGACTCACTGAAGAATATTTCCAGTAAACTGATTTGAATAATAAAACATTTAGACTGAGATGTAGGGTTTTACATTCTGTGCCTCACTATATGCCCCGGTGAAGAAAAACAAACAGAAACAAAACTGCAACTGAATAACATTAATAAAAAGTATAAAACTTTATATGTGAACAATCACTACCACACATCATTTAAGAAGTTACTTCCTTCTTTGATGTCATGAAAAAGATATGATACCTGAAAGTGAATGAGATAGCATCTTGGGTTATATCCAGTGGTTAAAGTAGGCTGGAACAATCTGGAATTACATATCAGGACCTTTTCTAGACGAGTAATTAAATCTGATAGGCAGGTAAATACATAAAAGAGTTCATTTTTGTTGTTGTGTGCCTAATCCTCCTGTTCCTTCCAGTCAATGCTGGTGATGCTTGCTCAGTCATAAGAAAATGACAACCAATATTCCCGCTTACACCCTTAAAGCGATCCATTTTTCATGTCGACTCTGTGATGTATTCACGGTGCAAGTGTCAATATTGCATTTACGGTACTTCAGCGGTAAAGTTTTTCAAGTGACGAGGTAATTTCAAATGCATCTTTTCAAATAGCCTCTTTTCAACACAAGCCTTTATTCTTTCAGGTTTGTTGCACACTGTGCCATGGTACCTAATGCAAAGTTACTGCACTTTCCAGGGAGGAAAATAAATATGTTATTGTGGGTGTAATGACACTCAGAGAAGGAGAAAGAAGTAAGAAAGGGAGGACCGGAGATATTCAAAGGCAAGGACTGCACTGTAAAAAAAAATTGTAATATAAAAGTATTTTACTGTGTATTTTACAGTTTTGTACTGTTCTCCTAGAATATCATTAAATTCACATAAATAGGCTCTGATTTTACATTTCAAATGTAAATTAACGTAAAATCACTGTAAATGTAATAAAACATAATTTTCTTGTTTGTTACATGTATTTGTCTGTACATATGCATATTCATATTGTTAAAATACATTCACAAATGCATCATAATTTCACATATATTTGTCCGTTATTTGAAAGATTGAACTGTTAAATTCAAATGTAATGCTATGGAAAAATATATAAAATGATTCGTATAAACTTTTTTTTTACATCAAATAATAATAATAATTATTGTTATTTAGGGCGATCGTGGCTCAAGAGTTGGCAGTTCGCCTTGTAATCAGAAAGTTGCCGGTTCGCGCCCCGGCTCGGACACTCGGTCGTTGTGTCCTTGGGCAAGACACTTCACCTACCACCTACTGGTGATGGCCAGAGGGGAATTATAACGTGGAATTATAAAGCACTTTGAGGGTCTCAAAAAGCGCGATATGAATGCAATGCATTATTATTTAAACCAACTGTTAACTGTATATTTCTGTACATTTAAGTATTATTATTCATATTGCAGCATTCATTGACCTTGTTTATAGGTAATGTCATTGTTTAATCGCATTAAAATGTTCCTAATTTAATGTTTAAAAGCACTTGAAAAAGGCAAAATCCCATGTAAAATTAGGGCAACAAACTGTATTGTCATTACTGAAAATAACCGTATTTTCATGAGAAAGTTATTTTCTGTTATTTTCTGGTATTATTTTGGCGCCCCAGCTGCCGGAATATTACTGTTTTTTTAGGATTTTGTTTTTACGGTGTGCCCACCAAGTGAAATTCGACAAACTGGGAATTTACAGCTTACTTTCAATCTCCCAATTAATTTGAGAGTTTTTAAAACAGATATTGGATATATAGCAATGATGAATTATTTTTTTGTGAATTATCTTGCAAAACAACTTGACGTAAATGTTTTCTGTTATTAATGGGTTTCCTGAAAAAACTGATGCACTGCAGGATAAGTGGGTTAGTTTGGAGTACTGTGGTGAAGTTCACAGTGCATCACTGAGTTGGACTGTTGCAGAGCAGAGGGTTGTCTTCATGGTCAGTGTGAGGTCAATTTAAATTTCAGGAGATTATGCTGACTAGATTCACTCACCAAATTCTACCTTTAATACTAACTTTATTGTGTCTAGGGTTTGGAAATTAGCCATATGACATAACAGCTCTAACATCTGCTTATATCGTGTCAAACTCAGTTAGCTAAATTCAAAAAGGCCCAAATCCACCAAATGCCAAATCCTACTTTAACCACTGATCATACTGGAGAGTGACCTATGTATAACTAGAAGAAAAAGAAGAAGAACTTGGAAACTGCAAACATCTCTATTGGACTTTCTTGGCCATTTTCAAGTTGCTTTATTGCTCTTGTTCCTTCTGTTTACACCCTCTTGTATAGCATAAAAAATACTGTTTCATAACAGGCCAATCCAATACAGTTCATTTCTATTTATATAGTGCCAAATCACAACAGTCACCTCAAGATGCTTTATATTGGGAGGTACCCAGCAGTTAGAGAGAAAACCCCCAACATCTAGACAGCCCCTTATGAGAAAGCACTTGGCGACAGTGAGAAGGAAAAACTCCCTTTTAACAGGAAGAAACGTCCAGCAGAACTAGACTGAGGGAAAAGCAGCCATCTGCCACAGCTGTTTGGGGTCACCAGCCTGCTCTTCTGATGTGTGTCTAAGTGAACAAAAGGCGTTCTTTGGCACTTCTATCTTGGTGCGCTATCATTGGAAAACATATCTATCCAGTGCTGAAATCTAGGTCATAAATGTGATGATCTCACTCGATGCTAAAACACAGAGTAGACATTGGTTCACTAATGATCTCAACCTATGTTTTTCTATCTTCCCACCATGCTAGCCACAAAAGCTTTTACTTTCTCAGCTGTCAGAGCAGCACAAAACAGAAGGAATTAGCAAACTTTGAAACGCTAATAGTCTTAAAGGGGCGATCGTGGCTCAAAGAGTTGGCAGTTCATCTTGTAACCAGAAGGTTGCCAGTTCAAGCCCCGGCTCGGACAGTCTCGGTCGTTGTGTCCTTGGGCAAGACACTTCACCTACCGCCTACTGGTGATGGCCAGAGGGGCCGATGGCACAATATGGCAGCCTCGCTTCTGTCAGTCTGCCCCAGGGCAGCTGTGGCTACAACTGTAGCTTGCCTCCACCAGTGTGTGAATGTGAGAGTAAATGAATAGTGGAATTGTACAGCGCTTTGAGGGCCCCGAAAAGCGCTATATAAATGCAATCCATTATTATTATTATTATTATTATAAAGAGACTTGCAGCACTTGCTGGGGAGTCTGTGTCCTTCAAGTTCCCGGACGGCTCATGTGCATGAATTTGTGTGTGCGTGAGTTTGTGTTTTGTGTCATGGTACAGTAAGTAGCATGCCCTGCCGCTGCAGATGTTTTTGCTCCGCACACGACAGAGTTCCTCGGGGTGTTACGTCTGGAACAGCTGAGTGCTGACCTCGGTTTCACACACGGCTCCACTCGTCTGCTCCCCTCCACTCCTGCACTGTATGCGTTGTGAGCATGCCTCATCATATTTCCTGTAATGCGTGTAGATATTTGTATGTCCACGCACATAAGTATGAATCCAAGAGAGTGAAAGAGACAGGCGTACATGCTTCGAATATATGAGCAAGCACATCTGTTGATGTTGGCCTGCTTTCACATACGCATCGGAGGCATTTTAAGTTCCTGTCAGTGGCAGCTTGTCTCAGGGGATTGGAGGAGTGACATGTTGTTTTTGTGCGTGTGTGTGTGTGTGTGTGTGCGCACGCACTGGTGTATGATGATGCCCTCTGACACCCTTAAGTGCAGCTGAGCAAATACGCAGAAATGTGACGAGCGCAGGCCCGCCGCTAGATGCAGAAAGGCCAACAATGAGAAGTCACAGGGTATAATGTAGCATATGAAATGAGGGTGAAAAGAGCATATTTGTAAGAGCGTGTTTGTGCGCCAGCGCACCATAGAGAACGAAATAAATAAATGATGAATAACTCCAAAATGCCACAAGAACATCCTTCCTACAGGCAATTTTATGTAACATTTAGTCCAGTTTTTCAAACAAATGACAAGTTGTTGTGCTGTGACACTTTGTGGAATTCACACAAGTCTTGAAAGCATGAACAAACAGGAAGATGAAAAACTTCCCAAAACTAGTGAGCAACCTGCCTTTGATTCAAAACGCGGTCGAAACTTGATGATTTGGATTGGAAGTAATTGTGTTTATCTACACCCTGCTAGCACATTTTCTCCAGCTGCTTTTCAGACTCAAAACTTCACAAACTGACAAACTTATAAAGATGTTCATGGTTGTTTTTTTGTTTTTTTTACCCAGTACAGATGTGTCTCTGTCAACGTGTCTATTATGCCACATGGTGTCCAAGCTGCTCGGAAATATATTCCTGCAAGACTTCCCTGGGATTTCTTTCACAGGGGCAATACACTGAGAAGCATCCTTCCTAATATCCTGTGCTCTTAACAGCTATATCAGCCTTTCACACTCATCTTAGTAGAACTGAGCAACATGAAAATTATATCAGTACAACATTTTTTGAAAATTTTACACAGCTGCACTTTATTTTTTCTCAAAAATTACCAAAGGCACTAAGACATCACCCAATGATTGACTGCCATTTTCACGGTATAGGTTTGTCGCCTTTTAACCAATGCTTTTAGGAGCCAGAAGTAACCTTATTAGAATAAGAGCTTGGCAAAACTTGGCAAGGAAGCTACACTCTTAAACTGTATGAAAATAGAGAAATACCTGCTAATTAGTGCCATGTATGAATAAAATATTAGAATTCCCCTTAACACAACTGAGTCATGTATAGAACTGCTTTGACAGTCTTTTTAGTACAATTAACAACACACTAAGTCATAATATTTGGCAAATAATCACATTAAAATGTTCATAAAAAGGTTCTAGCACTACAAACACAACCAAAAGAACCCAGTTTAGTAACTCCAGCTGGCTAACACTACATCCAGCTGGGGAAAACAGTGGCTGGAGACAGAGGAACATTTGGTTCTTGGGTTGTGTTGCCTTTGAACTGGCTATTTTAAAAACGGGGACCAGTTCATAAACTTTGGTGTGTGGAGACAGCGATTTAACAGCAGTAAGATGGATTCAGTCTAGTGACTGAGGCATAAGTTTAAGTAAGAGTAAATGGAGTGGTTCCTATGTAGTGCTTTTCTACTCTGAGCACTCAAAGCGCTTAACACAACTTGCACATTCACCCAAGCACTTTTTTCTACGCTGTTTCTACATTCTTCCTACTTCGATGGATGTATTGGAGGGCAACATGGGGTTAGTATCTTGTCAAAGAATACTTGGCATCAATACTTGGATCAAACCACCAACCTTCCAATTAGTAGGTGACCTGCTCTACCACCTGAGCTACAGCCACCCCCATGGTAGGCGTTGACCTGTAAAAGAAGTCACACAGCTAATAATGCAACTTCAAGTCTATATGCAATTTAAACAGGTGAGAAATGGAAAAAAAAATCAGCCTCTATTTAACAATAAAGGCCAAACCTTCGCATTGTAGAAGCCTATAAAAATGCTAACTTCAATTTAAAGCATTTTTAATATAAAACTCAAAAACTTGCTCTCTTAGCTCGCCACAAGTGGGCGTTTAGGCAACTGCACTTTTATCGTTGAATGTTCCTGTTTGCGTTTCTTGTTAACTTTCCAATACATGTAACCCATTTTATTGCCATTCTTTTTTACTAAACTATATGCCATTTCAATTATAGATACTCATAATCAGTCGAACTTTTCATTAATTTTCATGTCAATTAAAAACTTAAACATCTAAAAAAAATCTAAATAAATTAGCAATTTTTAATTTGAAGTAGACTTGACCTCATTAAATCACATTTATTCTCATATAAGAAATAAATTAAATGCAAACATAAGCCCATAAAAAGATTATTTCTGATTCCGTCTACATGAGATCCTCTAGAACAATAATGCACATCATTCGTGGACACACTTGTCTCTATCAATACTTGTTCTGAGACAATAACATGGTGAGAGCCCGTAGCAGTGGGGATTCAATTGTTGCAATGTGCTCGAGTATGAATTGTATCCAGTGAGAGATGATTTATTGTTATGCTGAGATCCATTCGTTCTACCAGAGTGCTCTAATTCCTTAGGACCCCTCATGCTTCAAACGGTGAGGAACGTCACCTAAAAACACTGCCAAGTGTCTAAACCAAATGTGATATGTTAAACATATGCAAGCGCCGATCATCTATAGGACCCACGCTCCTGACACAAAGCAGAAGCAGATCCCCTGGCTTAGCTGTGGTAATTGGGAACTGAAATTAGTCACACTGACAGAACAGCTCAACAGGCTGTGACGTGGTTCATAAATCTATATCTTTACAACAACAGGAAAAACATGTTTCAGGTATCCTTTAAGGATTCATATATTATAGCTCAGAAACAGAACATTTTGACTTTATGGAAGAGCTGGGAACAACCTCGCTGGTAGCAGGTCTATGACTCCAGCTATATATTTACAAAGGCCAATCACATGACTCTCAGACATGCTTTCAGCATGTCACAATATTAAAATAAAATTATAAAATACCTTTGAACCCTGAAAACACGCTATATACATACAACCTCCTAGGCTAATAAAAGGAGATGCTCATCTTGACAGCTCCAGAATCAGCTCCAACAAATAATTCCCGCACCTTGTAAATCCCTATAGACATTTCAGGCTCCAGTGATACGAGACATAATATGGCTACGGCTGTTTTTCCCTAATAATTTTGGAGAAATAAGCACAATCTGCATCGAAGCTGCAACATTTACTCTTGAATAATGTATCTCCACTTTAAAGTGTCTCTCCTGGCTTCGGGAATGTGATGCGGTAACGAGGACGTGTTTTTTGGCTATACTGTGGCATCACAGTGTGAACAGCAAGCATCCAACTTTCACTCGATCTGAGGAAAGAAGGGCTGTAATGAAAACATCTGCATCGACTATGCAGTTTTTTTTTTTGCATGTTTTTCTATTTACCCTTTAAAAAAATACACTTTTCCCTCCCAGGACAAAACTATCCACAAATACATAACAATGGACTTAAAGAAGACACTAGATACTTGGTTGAGTTAGTTTACTGCAAGTGCTCTAACTATTTCCTTTTGGCTCGCACATCCATGCACTTTGCAAAATGCTGCATTTCCACTTTGCTGTTGACATCGACTGTATGTCTGAAAATTTTAACATTTCAAACTTTGAGTGGAAAATGATGCGAATGTGACAAAACCAAGTATGGCTAAAACCTCAGGCTGTTGAGCTCTGAGTAAACAGCTTAGTCTTTAACAGTTCCTGCTCATGTGTTGTCCCTGTAGAAGCACTTTGAGGTTTCTTTCTTTAATCTCTGACACTAAACGACATGAAGGCAGCACACCGTGTGATATATGTGTGCTGATGAATCACAGTGTCATAACAAGTCCTGTGGGCCCTTAGCATGATGCCCCCCCGCCCCGAAGAAATTGACCTGCTGAGACCTGGACTTTAGAAGACCTATGAAGTTGCCCTGTGGTAACTGGCAGCAAGGAATTAGCAACACAGTCCACAAGTTTCAAGGCCATAGCAATATGGTTGTTGTCAAACTCACTCACATCTGTACAGTTTCCCATTGCAGTAACTATGAGATCCAGCTGATACATGTGCCAGACTTTTATGTGATAATCAACATTATCAGCTTCATCTTTGAGTTGTTATATTAGCTATATTTTCTACCATGTACTGCACAGACTCTGTTTAAATCAAGTATGAGGAAGCAATGTAAAGCCTCTTCCACAGAATCCACTGCTCCACTATCAGTCCTCTGGGCTTATTATTGCGACTCCAATCACCAGAATTCACAGCATATGCTAACACCACACTATAAATCTTCTTAATTTGATGGTCCCATGTGGTCGATTTTGATGTATTGCTATGTGCCTCAGAACACTGCATGAACCCCAACATGCAAAATACACACACACACACACACACACACAAAGAAGCACACACAGTATCCAATAACATAATCCTCCCAAGCCTTTTTAAAGCAGGCCCCTCCCCCAGTTAAAAGCCACCGTATGTCACTGTATAGAGCTGACTAATGAGCCAGTCAAGAGAAAACGCCCTTTACCTACAAGGTTAATAAGTTATTATTACATAATCAAGCATGTGCAACTCTGCACAGTATTCAGTCTATTCCCTCAATCCGACTGTTCTAAAACTGACAGTAAACACCTTGTGACAAATTACAAGTTGCTCTGTGTATTATATGTTTGGGGAGTTGAATGAAAAGTTATTGATTCATTTCACAAAAGGGAAGTTAACACACCACCATTGATACTGTGACCTCAGAAGAGCGTTCCTAACTTTCTAAGGGAAACATTTTAAGATCATCTCGCCTACAGGGTCAAATAGCAGTGAGTTTGTTATGGAAATTATCACCTGGCAAAAAGTCTAATCTCATGTCAAGTTCATGTCATATACGTCATCCGTGGCAGTGAGAAGTCTCCAACTTCATTGGACCACACCAGAATAATTTGGTAAGCAGAGTAAACCAGCCATAACCAACCGCATAAACTTAACTGAACTATATTTAAATGTTGATTATATTCTTTGTTGTGAAGCTCTTTGCAGAAAACAAATGCCACATAAAAACATGAATTATGATTAGTTATCAAACAGACTAATAATTCATCCTAATCTTTATCTGATGTGGTGATTTGCTACTTTGCTACATCATTGTAAAGTAAACTTCAGTATTTCCTTATTGCAGTTCAGGTCATTACAGTCAAAAGCAGATGCCTCTGACATCTGTAGTAATTTAGATTTGAGGCCAACTTATAGAGGATTTTTAAGAGTAACACCGATATGTGTTGAGTCAAATATCTGATATAGTAATATGTGGCAATATTTTCTGTATCTTTCAGACACATGAATCAGATTTCCATAACATTAGTTGTCTGTAGTTTATATACTCACCTACGTTCTGCCTGAACGCTTGGATCAGGCTGGTTGTTGCATTTGTGGCATTTCAAACACGAGTGTTGGCAACAGGGAAGTTGCAGAGTGCCCTCTGGTGGACAAACTATCAAATATCAACCTTCACAACATAGCTGAAGGGTGTTTCTCCCTGTAACGTTAATCTATCAATAAATCAAACTTTCAGATTTGCCTTCAAACATTTTCATAATCATACATTGAATGCCAGAGTCAAGGAGAGCAGCAGTAAGACCTAAGCACAGAAATGACAGGTGGAACTGGGTTGCCAAGTGGCTTGGCAATTACGAGGATGTACTTTAAGCATGAATATCACACTTCATATGAGATTTAATAATTTGATGTATATAAAGGCATCAGCTAAGCTATCTGCTGATGTTATTTAATCATGCCTTTACATACAACTAAATCTATGGGATAGTTGTATTAAGAAAGAGTTGTAGTGGGCCAGAGCTAATCAATATAATTTTGAATTCCCCCAACTGGACCTGATCTCAGAGCTGCTTGTAGCACCAAAGCTGGCCTATAAATATTCCATTTCTGTGGCCAAACTTAAAGCTGAAAGTATTACATATTAAAGTGAACTGTTTCCCAACTCGACAACAAAACAGTAATAATCCGCAGAAAGCAAAAACGGCCAACAAAAGTCCAAAGAAATTCCCGCCGAGAGAAATCCTCTGTGATGGAAAAGTGCTCGCTATTCAGAACTATTGTTAGTTCTCTCCATGATGGGCAAATAAGTGTTGCCCTTTAATTTGGTTCTGAATGGTGCAGACTGGCGACAAAGCAACAGTACTCGTCCAAATCAAATCTCATGGCTCTACTTTCTGCGTGATTACACAATAACTCAGAGCTGACTGATTGCCTACCTCCTGAAAATGCTGCCAACGTCACTGAATAGAGAATGGCTGGATTGGTGCTGCCCGTTTCTATTCACGGCGGCTGCCACAGCAAAGGGGAGAGTGCTAATGGTGCTGAATAGTAATGGCTAGATACTCTTAGAATTGAGAAACACAAGGAAACCTGTGCTGAATGCAACTGCTCAAGAGCACATTATCTGTCATTCATAAAATATGAATGTTTCTGTGGATTCTACTAACTTCTAAAAGATTACCCTCCTATCTTTGATATGTTTCAAAGTTTCCCTTGTTCTGTAGGGGAAAAAAAGGAAAGAAATGGTTACGGGTGTCTTTCTGACTGACCACCAACAACCTTCATGTTAATGAAAACGTCTAGGAAGCCAGAAATTTTTACCACTTTATGGAACCCATAAATCAAACAGCTGTCTGCGTCCACCATCAGGCATGTGTAAAACGAAGATAGCAAGAGTCCCTTACGTTTCTTTTCTTTTATCTTCACTGCTTTTTCCGCTCGCACTGAATTTCTGTTCGTTCTCCTCGCTCAAAGAAAGACTAGTGAGGGTCGAAGAGTTATGCATTCAACAATTGCCCCTAATAGCTTAAAGTCCCCAAGAGGAGAATAAAGAAATAATTTAACATATAAAGTGAAGCAAAGGGACTTCGTACTGTGAGATGACACTCCGAGGACCAAGGACTAGTGCTCCTTTGGCCAAAGATGATAGACTCCATTAGAAATCAACAGGGGGGGACTTTCACACAGCTTTACTTGTGCCCACAGGGCTCCAGAAAATGTTATTTACCCCATTATTTATTGACACACTGCTGGAAAAATAATCCTGAAATGCAGGGAGGGTTTTCTTTGAATGCCATATTTTGAAGGTAAAAAAAAAAAAATCCCCAATTTGCTTAAAAAAACGTACCTTAAGACACAGGAATAGTATCCAACATCGTCCAACTCTGCTGGTCGGAACCATATAGCGTCCTCTTCTTTGCTCATCCTTGTGCCATCGAAACTAATGGGTTCCTCAAAGTCCCCGTGTCCTGCGCTTTTGTACCACATAAGGCTAAGTCCTGTGCTCTGT
Source organism: Maylandia zebra (assembly GCF_041146795.1). Lineage (NCBI taxonomy): Eukaryota > Metazoa > Chordata > Actinopteri > Cichliformes > Cichlidae > Maylandia > Maylandia zebra. The sequence goes on along the minus strand of NC_135188.1, from coordinate 39,421,605 downwards.
GCATGGGTGTAGTTGGCCCGAATATATCCATAGAATAAAGCGCATTTAATCCTTACAGGTTCCCCCAGAAGCACTTTGTATTTCAGGTAGTCCACCGACCAGTCTGTGCAGCCTTCCACTGAAAAAGAAGCACAGGAAAAAAAAGGGAAATTGAAACATGGATATTTTATGTACCAATTTGCATTATCACCAAGCACAGAAGTGGGGATTTGTTCTCGTGGACCATGTGCAAGCAGTCCTCGTATTACAATCAATCATGATGCTTGTTTCCTCCAGGCAGCACAAAATCGTAGCCCCTTTTTTGCCTTTCAAGTACACAGTAATATGAACACAAGTGGATATATATGCATGCCTTTGACACAAGGTGTCCTATAACCTGAAAAAAATGCATTCATGTGCTATTAAAGTGTTTTATTTCCACTGTGCCCCTTTGAATGTTAAAAATAACCCTCAACACAAGTTGTCGGCTCCAATCAGCGGTTCCTGCCTTCACCTACGGATATTTCCATATTTATATATTTAACTTGTGTGTCACTAGCGCACATATTGAATTGATTCTACCAGCAATAAACTCTGCATAAACCACCATCAATATATGTTTAAATGGCAGTGATGGCACTAAACTACATTTGACCTGAGAAAATTAGAAGCGGCTGTATGTCTGCATTCATTTCCGAAAGCTATCAGACTTTCCTCTTAATGGAAAAAAGTAACTTGTCTCATATTGTGCCGGATCGCATACCAGTGCTGAGCAATAGGGGTCTTCCTGTTAAGACATCTAACAAAGCCCACCAACTGTCAGTCAAAAAAAAGTTATGAAGATTAAATAGGAAAAGCATTATTCATGCAGAGCGAGCATTGAGGTGCTTTGGATTCCCAGACTTATTGTCCTTCTTAAGGTGTATATGAGATTCATGAGAAAGTCCAAATATCAAATTGATACTTAATCCTTGCCAAGCTCTTGCATACCAGTGAAAACTCTCTCTCTCTCTCTCTCTCTCTCTCTCACACACACACACACACACACACACACACACACACACACATATACACAAAAGCAGCAGCAGAGTTGCTATTTGAGATTTTAATATGCAGGGAGTTATGTAAAAAGACAGAAGTACAGTAAGTACTCATCAGTGTGACAACCAAGGATTTGGCGAGAAAAATCTCAACACCGATGCTGATGACTTCTCAAAGCCACACCAGTCTTCGAGCTGGGGCTTCATTTTGACACGTGTACTGAATTTCTCATACTTGTTCTGCTACCATGTTGACAACACCGGGTATTTCTATTTGCCTGTTCGCAGACCTGCCAAAGTACTCCCCCAAAAAACTTTGTGGTACTTTGTGCTACAGCTGACATTTAGCATATACAGACTATTAGGTATCTAGTTCATACATTTGCTCAGAGTTTTCCTGCAAACAAAAAAAACATGTATATAGTATTTTTTAAAAACTGGACTTTAATTTACTTTAGCTGTTTTTGAAAACAAAATGCAAAATTAGGGCAAGGATTGCTAACAAACAGACTTAAAGGCACACTGTGTAAAATCGAACCACTAGATGTCAGTAGATTGTAGTTTTCAGCCAACTAAGTTCTCGATTCAGGTGCATAATCCTAGCTACAGTGGCAACAGTAGGACAAACAACTCTGGCCACTGTTTATCTGTAGTGAGTTCAGGCCGTCAGTCTGCTATTTACGTCTGCTGGTGCCCATGTGTATTGGATACCAGCTGAAGAGGCTGTAAAACTATGTGAAAGAAATCTGATACAACTTAATGAGTCACTGAAGTGGCTGTCTGTCCAGTGACAACGATACTAAGGCGACTTGTTGAGGATATGCTAAACTTTTCTTTTGCTAACTGCTTGCCAACAGCTTGCTGCGTTTAGCTGTTGTTAGCTTCCGTTAGCTGTTCAAAGAAAGATTCACTAATATTGGCTATCAGTGTTGGACTCTGACACTTATACGATGTGAGAATGTAAGCAAACTGCTTATCAAGAGAGAAAGTGTGATTTTTAGGACACCTGAGCCTAACGTTAGCTGCTGTAACAGCTTATAACCAGCTGTTGTTGTTGTAGCCGGTTTGCTGTCAGCTGTCCAAAGACGGGTGGGTCACATGTCTAATCTACTGACAATATGTAATTGTGACAATATCAGGAATAAACAATCATGTTTATATAGTTCCAGTTATATCTGACACAACAGCTACTCATTATTTTGTTGGTGCATTGGCAAAAAATGCATGTTCATACCAAGACTGCCAATTCTTCTGCAATCTGCTGCAACAAAATGATCAGTTTTCAACTTTCTAAATAAAGCTAAAGCTTTATGAAGACCTATGCTTGTGAGCTACGAACAAACAGTTTTACCGTGCTGCCACAGTTTTACATGTTTGAAACAAAAAGAGGCCACTCTGATGAAAAACAAGCTTTCACACTACTTCACCTTACCTTCACTATTTTCCCTTCCTGTTCCTGACATTCTCTTTTCTCCTCACTTCACCTTGCAGCAAAGCTCTTTTTTAAAAAAGCAGCTGGTGAGCACAGCTGTCTCATACTCAACAGGCCTCGCTAATTGAGCTTCTACAAATGTTTTATTTACCAAATAAGCAACTCAACCGCCAATCAGCGAGGTGTGCTGTGTGCTGCGGTTATTGGGGGGTAAATGTGGGAGGGGTGTTAACAGGGAATTCATTAACCATGCTGATTTGTGTTATTGTACTGTACTGTATGGGGCTGGAAGGGTCCTTCTGAGCGTGGAGGAAACAGTGCTTGTGGGTGCTTAATGTGTTGGAGAAAACAAGAAAAAAGGGAAAGAAATTCAAGAGAACAATACACAAAAAAGATGTCAAGATCGTGGCACACGGAGATGTTCCCAGGATATCAGCAGTGGAACAGCTGAACCTGGCATCCATGTACACCAGGCAGTCACAGCGGTTGGCTGGCAGAATTTCTGAATTTTTCTCTACGACTCACACCCGTTGCAGTTTTTTTCCTTCTAGGCAAAGGTTTCTGAACCTTTTTGTACTATGTGCAAATCCTATGTTAGTAATTGTCTGTTATGGTCGTATTGAGAGTTTGCATGTGACGATGGATGACTCATGACTGCAGTGGGAACAAATAGTAACCTGAATCTGAACCTGTGGAAGTCCATCACAATTACAGAGACTTTGAAGAGGAAGACTTTGCTGTCAGTCTCATGACAGTCTCATGAAATATATACTTTTCCACCTGAAAAACCTTTAATATAAAGTATTACGCAAAAGTGTTGAGTCACCCTTCATTTCTTCATATGTAAATGTACATGGAAATACAGTATATAAGGGGAAAATGGAGTTGGTACAATTCTAACAAGCCTGACAGTAAATATTTGGTATTACCACCTTTATTCTTCAGACATGCCTGAACTCTCTTAGCTAGCTTTGTCATTACTTTAAGTAGTCTTCAGAAATATTTCTCCAGAATTCTTGAAGGACATTCAAAACTTTCTTTGGATATTGGCTGCCTGCTACATTAACTTTGAGGTTTGGGCTCTTGGGAGGCCAATCCATGACTGACTGTGTAGCATTGTGTGCTTTTCTGTCAAGGTATACTTTTATACAGTATACAATGGCATTACATTGCAGATCAGAATCTGCCAGTACGTTTCTGTTTTCTATCAGTTTTGATTGATAGAACACTGCTGGTTGAAGTTCAGCCCCAAACCATCACAGCGGTTCCATCATGTTTTACAGATGGTTATAGATGCTCACTGTTGTACCTCTCTCCTCTCACCTTCTCTGCACATATTGACAGCATAATTTTACCAAAGATTTGAAATTTGGATTGGATGGATGAATCTCTCAGGTCATGTGTCAGGTATTTGCTGGACTTCCTAAGGACATGACTTTCAGATACTGTTGTGGATAGTTTTTAATTTTTCTTTTTTAGTCTGTCATTTTTTCTTTTGTCTTCCACATGTCCAGTTTCCTCATAGTTTTTCAAAGACATACAACACACCCTGACAAGATATGCCAAGTTTGATGTTAATAACTCTTTGGGAATGACCTCGTAGGCGATCTTTAATTTAGGGCTGGCTAAAGGCTTCTGCACAGTAATGTGGCATAAGGAACTGTGATAGAAAGACATGGATTTAAGATTCCATCCACACATGTTCAAAGAGACAAAAACATTATATATATATATATATATATATATATATATATATATATATATATATATATAAAATTTGTGTCATACATGTTTTTCAGTCATTTTTTGTTTTAAATTACATGGTTAGATATTGTTCTGTATGTTATGACAACATAACTGACAATTTCAGATCAGTCAATTTGCATCTTCAAAAGTTTTTATTTTCCTACTTTTTTCAAGGATTCAAATCTTTTTCCTTTAATTTGTCTCCTATTTGCACTTATTTTAGCACATCCAATCTATGTGCCTAGGAGTGAGGGGGTGACGCAGGCCCAAATAGTCATTTCTTCCCTGAGCACTTTAGGAATTTAATTTGTCCGTGCTTAATTTGCTTGCATGATAGGTGATTCTTTTCTGTTCGTCACTTAATTGGTATTCAGTTCAGCAATAGTTCACTTCATCTATGTCATACTAAAGTTGTTAAAATAAGACAGGAAACAGGAAATCAGTTAAGCAGATGCGACAGGCTAAAAAAAAAGTATAGACAAGAGAAAGAAAGAAAGAAAGAAAGAAAGAAAGAAAGAAAGCACTTTTACACAAAACTAACTCTGGAATTCACCTAATCAAAAATGCTCAATTACAACACGCAGCGTTATAGAACTTGGGGCTGAACAATGCCTTTAAATTTCTGTTATTAGTCTTTTATTTTTCACAGTTAGGCAGCTCTGACAGTTCATTTCACCTACAGGCAGCAGCCGTTCCAAATCTGCCTCATCTGACTTGATCATAAATCAGCAACAATAAGTTGCTGCTTTCATTAAACGAGTCTGAGAAGCCCGCATTCAGATGCAACGCTCTGACGCGACCCCCTAAACCTTTCTCTGATTTCCTCAATTAAATGTGTCTCTCTGGTAGCAAGACAATGAAAAATACAACCTCAAATTGTACAAAGAGCATATAACTAGAAACAGAATTAAGCAAATTCAAATGATGGAGAGGGGGGGCCCAACAGCACAATCCTTTTCACTGTTATTAAGTCTAACAGTTTCTATGGCAACAACGGGTCTAGCCTCGCTTATCGAGAACTTGCTAATTAGTTTGTGGACGATAATAACTTGAAGGCTTAAGGTAAGACAACCACAGCCAAGATGGTTTCGCTTCTAATCATGTGTCCTAATTGAGACTCTGAAGTGTTTTAATCTCACAACTAATAAAAACATCAGGAGAGTGTAAAAGGTTAGACAAGCAGGCAGCAGCTCCAACAAAGATGAAATAATTTAGCAAAAGCATGCACAAAGTAACAGATTATGTTTCTGATACGTCTCTTAGGTTTTTACTTACATCCACAGATGGTACAGAGATACTGTGAGGCTTCTTCTACTGTTCCTTTCAGGTGTTAGGACCAAAACACAGATATGGATAAACTCACATTCTTACCCAATGAGTCAATGGAAAGTCATTGCAACTCATTGCTCTGGAGACCCTGAACGTCTCCGACAGGAGTCACTCCTACTCATGCAAAGACCCGTTCTAACAGTTTCACGACAAATATATGCTCGTCTCCTTTCAAGGATATCAACTTGTGAAGTGATGCTAGTGTTCCAGTACTCCTGCTAAATTTGGATCAGTCCCTTGAGGTCATGATCTGTCTAAGGTGTATAACATTTGTATTAAATTGAGCCAACTTTTATATGGAGGGTGATCATTGCAGATGAGAACTGCACCAAAACACCACCTAGAGCAGGGGTGGGGGAACTCTAGGCTTCAAGGGTCCTACAAGTCTTAGATGTGTCCTTGATACAACACAGCTGATTAAAATGGCTAAAATACCTCCTCAACATGTCTTGAAGTCCTCCAGAGGCCAGCTAAAGAACAAATCATTTGACTGAGGTATGTTGACCCAGGGCGATATCTAAAACCTGCAGGACACTAGCCCTTGAGGCCTGAAGTTCCCCACCCCTAGAGACTACACAGCAGTCATCAGTAGAGGAGTTCGTAATGTCTAAATGTAACAGTGGGCTCTGCACAACACAGAACCCTTACATTAACCCTAACAATGCAAGTGGGTCAGAGCAATCGAAAACTAGGCTTTTCAGGAAACCAGGTGATCTCCTGAAGACCACCTAGGAGGGGGGACTTTAAAACAGGGATTGTTTTGATTTCTTTGGGATGATTCTCAGAAATTTGTCCAGTATATACCCAAGGCAAATTCTAACTATAATGAAATCCTCATGTGGCTTAGTTGCAATTGTTTTGTATACCACGGAAATCAATGCTATTTTTAAATGAAATGGGGAAACTGTATTGTATAGGGTCTTTAAGTGAGGGATCTGAACTACTTAGAAATATGAAGGGGAATCTACTACTCTTCTAAGCTCTGCTAACTGACCAATAAATTTGTCTTTCCACCCTCTAACATTTTCTGGCAGCCCAGACAGAAAAGAAAGAGATGGATTTACTCAGAAGTACTTTTTGGCTGAGCAGACTGGATTTGGTACCAAAAAGAAAAAAGAAAAGAAAAAAGGCCACAGTAAACGCTTTGCTGTTAAACATCCACCAGCCTGGCTCTGTCACTGCCTTTCCCATCAGGACTGCAAACAAACATTCAGTCCAGTCATTTCTTTAAAGCTGCATATTTTCCATTTTATTGAAGAAAAATAATTTCTCTGAGAATGAGAGAGGCAGTAGACTAAACTTCTTTAGTTGCATAGAAAGAAAAGGCATTTGTAATCAAAGTGACAATCGTCAGACTGAAAAATAATTGTGTACATATTCGTGGGTGTCTGATAAAAAGGTCCAGTAGTTGAAATACAGCACTAAAGATGTAACACGAGGTCATTTCAACCGTGAAATTACTGTGAGATCAAAGATGTTCTGACCAACCTGGATGGCTTTGTAAATATCTCTAGAAAGAAGTAAAGAGAAAAACATTAATTTCTCTGTAAAGTTGACCTACAGCCCGGCTTTTTAAAGGTCTTGTTGCATTTATCTTCCACCTATCCTCAAATTGTCCGTTTCAGAGTTTTGACAGAGTTTCATTCATTTCGGCAAGTCAGGGTAGGGATTCTGCATGATCTGTTGGCAGGAAACAAACATGGTACAAAGCCTAATTGAACTCGATTAACATTTCCCTGCTCACCAGATTTCCATTCTGCTGGATCACAATTGGTGCGGGAATTGGCCAATCTGCTGAGTGATAATAACTCCAGCAGCACTTCAGCGTCTGGAACACTCGTAACCAATGTCTGCGCCTGTGTCTCATCCTTAAACTCCCATGACGCATACGTTTAAGAAAAGGGGTGGGGGGAGTGTTTAGTCTGTCCAAGCTTGCAACGGTCCTGCTTGTCAGCTGGACAAATGGTCACCGCTAAGTGTCAGCTGCCACGTTTTGCCAAATGATCACAGAACAAGTGTTTGAACCTCACTCTGCATCAAAATCAGGATTTTATAGAGCTGCATTCAATGACACATCGAAATAGGGTCTTCCATTCCTGACTTAACCACACCATTAAGCAAAGACAGGGCCATTTGTCAAGCACACCTTGTTTTTATGTTAGCCATGTTTGTCTCATTTGTCCAACTGTGCAAAAATACACAGGCCTCATTTACAAAAAGGCTACCCTTCATGCTTTATGCTTGTGACAAAACCCAAACCAGGAGGGTGATACAGACCCGCACTGACTACTTTGTTAGGTACATGTGGATGCAAATATCTAATCAGCCAATTATAGGTCAGCAATTTAATGTGGGTTGAGATGACATGTTAAAGAGCAAACCGAGCATCAGGATCAGGAAGAAAGGTGATTTAAGGGATTTTGAACATAGCATGGCATGATCCACCGGGATTTTTCCACATCACCATCTCTGAGGTTTGCATGGAATAGTCTGGGGAAATGAGAAAATATCCAGTGAGTTGTCTGGGTAAAAATACCTTTTAGTGGTCAAAGGTCATAGGGGAATGTCCAGATTGCTTTGAACTGCTTTGGAGTGTGCAGAAGAGCATCTCTGAATGCACAACACCTCAAATTTTCAAGCAAATGGGCGACAGTGGCAGAAGACCACACTTACTGCTGCTCCTGTCAGGTAAGAACAGGAAAGTCTGGCTACAGGTCACACAGGCTCACCAAAACACTAGAAGATTGGAAAAAAATGAAAAAACTCCACAGAAGGTCTTACGAGTCTCAAATTTCATAGTTCAATAGTTTAACTGTTCAACTCAACAGCCTACCTGAGCATTATTGTTCACCAAGTTCCTCCTCACAAAGCACAAATCTTGTCAAACTGGTTTCTTAGCCATGACAGTGACTTCACTGTACTCAAACGACCTCTACAGTCACCAGATCTCCATCCAATAGCGCTCCTTTGGGATGTGGTGGAACACGAGATTTGTTTCATGGTTGTATAGCCAACAAACTTGCTATCATGTTTGATGCTATCATAATCTCTGAGGAATGTTTCCAGCACCTTTATGAATCTATGCCATGAAGAACTAAGGTGGATATTAAGGTGCTCGCTCGAAAGCAATTTGATGCTGAAGGTAATCACTTCTACTTGGATATATCATCTGCAAAGTTTTCAAGGCAAAACAAGAGCATAGTAAAGTTTGAAAGCAAGTTCAAGTCAAAGAAAGACTTCTTTAAAAACTAAAATAAATGCACTAAATCGGTGCATGCCACAATTTAAGGTATTTCCTTTTACTGAAACACAAATTCTTCTTTTAATTTTACCCACATCTTCAAAACAATCGGGCTGCAAATCAAGCTACAGCTATTTTTCCACTAAACTACTTTTTCTGAATTAGCATCCACTTTTGTGGGAATAGTTTTATAGAAACCAGAAAATGTATTCTAAATGAACTCTCTAAATATTTATGGAAGATCTTGTCCGTAATTGTGTGTTGTAAAGATCTAGCACAGATGTGAAGATGAAACAAGCATTAAAGAACTATGAGCTTGCGTAAAGGGCAACACAATAAAGCTAAACAAATGTCACATGCTCCTTCCACAGTTTTCTGTCACAGGAGAGTGAGAGTGTGCTCCTTCTGGAGACGAGGTGATGGGCTCATAAAGCGGGTTACAGGTCTGCTGAGGGTTAATCGTATGCAGATTGAGTCAGGTCACCACAGAGACTCCTGCGAAGTGTCTGTTCTCTCATAAGCTCTCAAGGAGATGGTTTGGGACTATGTTCCTCCATAAAAGTCCTGGCGTAATTCAATCAGTAAAGTGCGCATATATTAGGCCTGGGCTGATTGAACAAACACACAAGGATCGGCAGTCAAATCTACACGCGCATACAATCTATGAGGTGATGCGACATAAACCTTTACTTGCCCTCAAGAAGTCTAGTGTCTTAGCTGTACTGGCTCCAGGATCCCTGAAGGAACTTATCAACTTCACAGCCACTTTTGCCAAGAGAGGAAGGCGTGGAGGAGAAAGATGTCTTGAAATCTTGACCTGCCATTTTCCACCTTGTGAAAACGCTGTCGCAGCAGAGTGGGTCTCAATTAAGAGGAAAATAGCTCTGATGTGTGGGAAAGGTAAGCTCTCGGCTGCCAGTGTGCAGGGGGAGATTACCTGCATGATTGAAGTACCTCCAGCACGTTGAAAAAAAGAGAATGAGTCATCAGCCAATAAAGCAATCAGCTCTGCTCCTCTGCATGCAAGAGACCTTTCAGACGTAACCTATATGCATGGACACACCGTAGGATGTCTAGAACAGCGAGCAGGGCTCAGAAATAGTGTATGAAAAGAAGAGAATTCAACAATGCAGAAGGGAAATAATAGGGTGTCTACTGCAGGTAATGGCACAGCTTCAATGAGGGCCTGCAAAAGCTACAATGACTACAGTTATGGGCCATATGGCAACAATAAGGAGAATCTACAACCACCCGGGTGTGAAGAGGGGTCTGTAAATACACAGAGAGACGCAGGGGAGCAAGACAGTTCAAGGAATTGTCTAACATTTTGTCACACAGGAAAACTCAATTTATTCCCAAGAAAAGATTGGTTTTATACATTAACTGAAGCCATAGTTTCTATAGTAATCACACTTTTATGGGCCTTGTTACTGTATTTTTATTTTTCCCTTTTTTCTCATATGAGTCGTTTGGCTCGTCTTTATGCGTTTATTCTGTCCTGTTACTTCCTGTTTTATTTTGAAGGTTATTCCCTTTTTTAAAAAAAAAATTCCTCCCTTTGTTTTCTTCCCACACTCTGCATCTGATTGAGGTCAACTGTGCTCATTACAGCTGTCCGTAAGGCTAGAATACACTCCGTTGTGCACAGGAACACAGACAGCTAGAGACCCGATGGCAGAGTCGTCATTCCTGATATACTTTTTTGAAGTCTGCTGCCTGGGCACATGCAGAGTTGACAATTGTAACGTGTAATGTATAATGCTCAAGTAGCGGTCAAAAAAATACAGGCAGGCACATGGATGTGGTCACTTCTGTCAGAAAACTAAACAAATAACACGGCAGTGGCCAAAACATTAATGCTGATGGCTTCAAAATGGGGAGTTTAAAACCAGTGAACCTCCATCTTTTATAGAGTATATGTTCTTACCTTGGTTGTTACCAGATATTCGTATTATTGACATTTTATTCCTGATAGCATGTTTCGTCTTCACATCACTAAAATACTTTAATTTTACTATTTTACTACCTAATACCTGCTAATTTAGTCAGTTTGACATTGTGTCCTGTATTTGGGCCCAAAAAACTGAAGATAAACATATGGAGACAGAATTAGGGTGCAATTAGCCTACAGCATAAAGCTGGGTGGTGTTTTTCCAGGAACTTTACCTCAAACGCTGAGCTTAAAATAATTAAGAATCATCTTCAGCAAACATGTGGTTTGGCCTCGCAGGACCCCGACCTTAACACCTCTGAGTCAGTCGGGATTACACGGGGAGACAGAAGCAACTGAGGCAGCCTAAATCCCACATTTCTGGTAAGCTTCTCTTACTCTGAGGTAACATCAAACCTCCACGACAGTCCAGTGGATTCCAAAGAAAAACCACGCTTCTCTTTTATAAACAGGACCTGAAGATTCCCATGACATCCACGGAAAGTTAAACAGTTCGTCTGCCTTCAGAATTCAACATAATGTCATTTTGACTTTTTCTAGTAAAATACAAGAAAAATAAGATTTAATCAAGATGAAAAGATTGATATTTTTGCATGGTGACTCCAGCTGGCCAGCTTATTAAATGATTACTGTGACATTTACCTCCCATCCTCCTCCCCCCGTTACTCCCAAGCAGATAAAACTGTTCTCTCTCCCTCCATCTTGCCTGCACTTTACTCTCCTGACACTTCATCTTCATTTGTCTCTCTCTTCTCAAACCCCTCTCTTCCCTGACAGCCAGCAGGCTGTTATTTATATGCAAATACTCATATGCGATTTTAAAAAAAAGAAGCTTTTCTTCCTATCACAAAATAAACATTGCCTACGATCTTGCCTGGCTTTCTCCCTTCTGTATCAGATTCAGTTCTACTGATTGGACATGGCCTCCAGAGAGAGCAGTGCCTGCTGTCTCCAATCACGGGTTAAACGCTGATGGGGACAGGAAGCACACGGGGGTAGCTGATGGGAAACGGGACAATGCAGACTTTGCCAGGGCGGACCCTTGCAGTGAAGAGAATAAGGAAAGAGTGCAGGGGAAAATAAACACACACACACTTATATGTAGGTGAGAAGAGTCTGTTCCTTCTTACTGTTATGGTTTATGCAGCCAGCGTAGCAGGTACAAATCATCCAGGTTCTCATATCTGAAATAAATATGACCTCACCTGTACCATATATAGCTTTGGATCTTATCTTCCAGCATGTCACACTCATGCAACACAACAGAACGTGGGTCCATTCCCAGGTAACAGAAGGACCATGACGTCGTGGCTGAGCCTCATCGGGTTGTGAGCAAGTTAAATAAATAATAGTTTCAGTTTCAAATGGAGATAACGGATACTAAACTCTGAAAAGTTCTGCATATGGGTTGAAGCAGTTAAGGGTGATTTCAATTCAATTCAGTTCAATATCACAAAAGCACTTGGCAACAATGGGAATGAAAAACTCCTTTTTAACAGGAAGATCTTGGGGTGGGTGGGTTTGGGGGGGGGGGGGGGGGGGGTGCTCTTTCTGCAAAACAATTTATGCAATTTCATTAATCATAGCTGAAGAAGTTAGCACTCCTGAAGGAGCGGTGACCATTACTGTTTAAGCTAACCGTCCAAGTAGAAATGTAAACCATATCAAAGTTGGAATTTCTTAAAGCAGCCTGAGATTGAATGGGGTCGAGATGTCAATTACAGACAAACTGTTTGTTATAATACACCAATTAACTGTGATACACTGGCAAAAATTGCTGTTGCTGTCTACATTTATAGAAATTCACATGAAACAAAAATTCACATCAACTACTTGCATTTAGAGTTTTAAAGTTTATTTAAGTTTTAAATAAATTTGAACCAGAAATTCAAAAATAATGCAAACAGTCACACAGTTGCTGCAGGACAGTGATGATCTAAAAAAATGACACAAGCATCCTAGCTTGTATATAGGAGTATAACCAGAATACAAACAGCTGGCAACCAGACGAGCCGAGTTTCCTGTTCCACAGAGATGCTCTTAGTGACGAGTTGTGTGTAAATCTGAGACAATCTTTGTTTATATACAACAATTATTTGCAATCCTTCGCCAACCTATCTGAGACTAATTGCAGTCTGTTTGAGTCAGGCTGCGACTGTTTGGAGACAGGTTGCCTCCCACATGGTAAATGGCCTGTATTTGTTTAGTGCTTTACTTAGTCCCTATGGACCCCAAAGCGTTTTACACTACATTCAGTCATCCACCCATTCACACACACAAACTCCAAAATCTTGAGCCACAATCGCCCCATGGTGACTTTGGATTGAAAGTGGTCGCCCAGAGATTGCAGTTGTTCCGCACTCAACCTCTGGACATCTAGTTGGTCGTAACTACTTGCAAACAGTTGCTGAAGGCAAAAAAATTCAGCACAATCTGTGGACAACCACTGATTTTTCCCTGTCACAAGGATATTTTTTACTCTACTGTGACTGAACCACTTTAGATCACATTACCACGACTGCACCTGTCAGGGAATGAGAAATTAGCAATACAAATCAAAAGCGATTCTCTGTACCAGGATAAAAACTTGTCAATTTCTGCTTTAAATTGGCCAATTTTAGCACGGGAGTCTATTTGTCTTCACTTTCCAGCCCAAGAGGTTGCTGCTCGTTGAATCCCTTAACAGAGTAGCAAGTATCCTCTAAATGTGAAATGACAAAAAAATTGCTTATAAATATTGCACTACTTTTCTTTCATTAAATGCACTTGGAGGATACAGTACACTAACTCCTTAAGAAGTAGAACTGCACTAAGCTGCATAGAAACGGGCACATTACTCTTCAAAGCAGTATGTAAATCAGCCCGTTTCACTCATATATAGGTGATTATGCCTGTTTTGCCTTTCATGCTTAATAGTACAAACATCTGTTTATGAGCGAGAGAGAGAGAAAGAGAAACAAAACATCACTGTCCAAAGCTCATCTAGATCTAAATGTGTCCTATCATCCCATCAGATCATCTCAGCACGAGAATCGGGGATTGACTTTGGCTCTCACAGGGGTGATTATGTCTCCCGTACAGCATTTTGATTCTCTTGGGCGATCGAACTGTGAAAATTGACTTGTATCCATATGTTTACTCCCAGTTTGTGCCTATTTCAGGGGAACATTTGACAAGGAGCAGATGTAAAAGTGATCCTGCAATGGCTGGGGTGTCTGCACTATATAATCAGAAAATCATCCTTCTGCTCCCCATGGCGTCAGTAATCCTCTCATCTAACAAAACAGCCTTGGGAGGTGTTGAGACAACACAATATAAACAATACTGACTCCTGAAAAAAAAAAAAATCCTAGTGCTGCATTGCAGACATGACTGCGCACATAGGACAAGAGTGTGGATAAGACTTTTTTTCCCTAAACATTCTCACCCACCCACACAGGTACAAAATACACAGAGTGAACACACACAAACACACAAATACACAAAGAACGGGCCACACAATCCACACTGCCTCCGCCAGGCAGCCCTGTCAGGCTGTTATTCTATGCTGTATCATGGCAGTGTGGGTGCGCTAAGCCGGTGACTCAGACCCTCGCTGGTCCACTACAGACACCGACACACCATTTGGGCGTTGTGCTCCGGTGCCCCCGCGAAATGAGCGTTGGTGAAAATAGAGCGTGCCCAGATGGATAGAGAGCCTTGTCACATCAGCCTCTTGCGCCAGCCGTCTGTGAAATGATAAGATGGCAAGAATATGTAACAAAAGCAAGCGAGCGGGTACCGTCCTGATGGGCGATGGTGTCACCTCTCATATGTCAACTCTGACCTTATTTTTTTTTGTTAACTACCAGAGCATTATCACTTTCTCTCTTTTTTATGCCTTTTGTACTCGCTCTCTCCCCCTCTGTCTCGCTGTTTTACTCTTCCTCTATCTGTGAGCTATTCAATTCTTCAACACAAGAGTGGGAGGGTGAGGGGAGGGTTGTGCTGGCAGTTCAAAGAGAAGGGAAGAAAATTATGATTGAGAGATGATTCAAGCTCCAGGACAGTAAGGTTCCCAAAAGCCACACCAGTAAGGGCATCCGTGCTGAAAATCACTTGGGGCAATCGCCAATAATTCAGCAGCAGAGGACGGTCACTCGATTTCCTGATAGATGTGACTTCAAGGTCGAGTGTATGCCCCCCCCAAAAAAGAAAATTGGGAATATTGAGAGGAATTCAGAGGTTAGCACCAAATGAACCATTTGTGCCAGGCGTGCACAACCTGCACATTTTCTAGGCACACAAATATGATAGCACACTTACATTCAGCAAAGAACACACAGACACACACACAGGCACAGGCAGACGGGGATCCAGGGGAACCTAGTGGCCTGGAACAAGAGCAGAGCCAGAGCTTCCCATTAGAGGACATTACTGTCAAATACTGAAACAAAAACTACCTGCTGTACACTGATTACCAACCTACCTCCCGCTACAATTCAATTACAAACTGGATAATATGATGCACTGCAATCATTCGCCTTGACAGCGTTCAGCCGGTGACATAGGGATGTGATGACAGCTGTGGAGATGTTTCCTGAAAATGCAGATGCCTTTCTTTTTCTTTTTTTCTTCTTTCACATTTCTGTGCTTGATGTGGTATTTTTGGCTCTGTTTAACTGGCACATCCACTGTTTTCATTGGACTTTTGTGGGGAAGGACAGCACAATCTCACAGCCCAAGGGGGTGAGTAAATTTATATCATTAGCAGAGCCGGCATTAAAATTTCTCGCATTTTTGACATTAAAAGCTGGAATGGGATCAGGTTTTGGCATTAAATGGTACAGTCACTAATAGTTTTACAACCTTTGGACTTTAAAACTCAACTTTTCTGTCCTGTGTTTTATAATTTCAGAGTTATTGAAATTACTGAGACACAGTTTTCCAAAAAAATCAAAAGTGCTAAGTAGAGATGGCACGATACCACTTTTTTATGTCCGATACCGATACCGATATCATAAATTTGGATATCTGCCGATACCGATATGAATCCGATATAGTGTTTTTTAATCAACAAAACTGTTTTTTTTAAATATCTTGCTGCATTTTGTATAAGTTCATACTCAAGTTTAAAACAACAACTACACTAAAGCTATTCTGTTATACCTGTATGCAAAAAAAAATATTTCATAGTTCAGCAATACTGATCAATCTAATAAACTTAAACCTACACCATCCTCCCTATTCTGGTATTTTAAAGAGTACTTAGCGTAAATATTAAGCAACCTAACTAATAGGGTTCCAACTCCCAGCAACAACAAAAATAAATAAATAAAAAATAGGGAACCACCCCTCACGCTCCACCTCATGATGCTTAATCAACGTAATCAACCTTAATTTGATGCAGTGTGAAAAAAAATGCACAGAAATCAATTATTTTTCAAGAAATATTAAATAGATTCAACATCTTTCTTCAACAAAATTGCAGACTGCACAGATGGTACCTTCCCAAAGGAAAAAGTACTATAGCTTACTAGGGTATATATATTAGACTTAATAGTCACTATATACAGTAATGGACTTCTATTCATTTTACATCAAATTAAAACTTTGGGTGTAAGATTCGGATAATTATTTATTAAAAGCTAGACATTTTAAATGAGAATAAGAAAGAAAAGTATGTCTTTGTGCCCCCTTTTCCCTGTTAATGCCCTATCGGCCCCCCTGGCTAAACTTTGCTAGATCCGCCCCTGCACAGTTACCAGCCGTCAGCTACGTAGAAAAAGATCCTCAAGTAGAAAGTAATAATAAATAAATTCTAACAACAGCTTATCAAGCTTAAACGTGCTGCTGTTGTTCAGCCGATGGTTTCCTCTTTCTGGTGCAAAGTGGGCCAAAAACAAACCAGAGAGACGGACTCGCGACAGAAAAGCCGATCAGCTGATCGTTAAGCAGTTTCATGATTGAAGTAGCAGCCAGAAGAAGCAGTCGCTCCATATATCGTTTGGTAAGCTTAACGCAGGAATGCTTTACAAACATTCAGAGATGGACTTACACACTTGCTTTACTTCTCTCGGGGATAACTTTGTCGGAGATGAAATGCCGGGTTGCTAGCGAAGCTCCACATGCTATCCAGACCACCGACAGGTCCCGCATGCCACAGCCGCTCTATCACCTGATGCATACTGCTCCGACATGCTAACGTTCTGAGGTGAGTTACGGCGTGTTGCAAGTTTTGTGAGGTGCTTTCGTGATATTTAATGGATCGGATTAAATTTTTTATTTTTCTCCGATATCCGATCCAGTAATTTAGGTCAGTATCGGACCGATACCGATACGTAATATCGGATCGGTCCATCTCTAGTGCTAAGGTAACTTTACTTGAATCCAAGCACGGTTCCCTGCTGATGCTGAATAGTGTAAAAGCATTCTTCAGGCATTTTACTGTGAATTACATTTTTCCTATAAAAGACCAAAAATGACACCATTTAAAAAAAAAAAAATGCAAATGAACTACTCATGTAAAGAAAAAAACAGTGGGAAAACAAACAAAAAAATTGAAAAAAAATGAATTTTTCATTTTATTTATTACTAGAAATAATCATTTTGACTCCTTGGCATTTAAAAAAAAATCATTCAAGTCTGTTAAAATAAAACTCCCAAATGTCTTGATGCATGCTCAATCATCCAGGAAAGTAAATCTCCAAAAGGTGATTCTGTTCATCTGGACGTAGCGTTTTGTGGGAGAAACGTTTCGTCACTCATCCAAGTGACTTCTTCAGTCTCAGCTGACTGCAGGTTTCCCCAAACTTATAAACAGTACATTTGCACAATGACTGAAACCAGCGCAGTGAAGGAACAATGGGTTCCTTAGTCTTAATTTTGCAAATTGATCAACAACTGTATAATTAAGATTAAGGAACTGACCAGAATGTCAGGAAAGAGAGGAACACTGTCTCTCCCACTTACACTCAGGCTAAGACTGAGCTACGATTGACAAAGGTGACTAATGAATCTGTAATAACAGAGAATGAAAAAACCCCACTAATGGACAGAAAATGCTGGCCATCAGCAGATACTACCACACTGTGTCCATTTCCCGTTTTCTCTGTGGCTTGAACATGACTAACAGTCTCAAACAAGCCTTTTTAAATCAATTTTACCTCTGGGAGGAGATTCTCCTGACATTACAACTCCAATTATAGCGAAGACTGTGGAAGAGAGCAGGTCTGCAAATCACACATTAACTTATTCATACTGTAAATCTTCAAAGGCAAGTGAGTCATTTATTGCACCACTCAAGCTGCAAGCCTTCAGATATTGAATTATTAAAAGGCTGGTTTAGGTGTAAGATGCTCCAAAAAACATTTGACCATCCCAAAGTCCGGCAGTATCGAACAGCTTTAGTGTTTTTTCGCCCCCTAAGATAAATAAATACAGAATAATGCAAATTCTACACAAATCGTTTTGAAATGCTGTGAACGGGAAGGAATACTTGTATTTGGGTCACAAATACTTTCAACTGTGAAAGTGATTAAATAAGAGATGAACATAAACCCAATCTGGTCATTTTGAGCTACTTTCTTTTTTAGTTATATAATCATGCAGGCGTACTTTAAGCCACATACAGATGCACACAAATGGAGCTATACACTGTACTCATTACACACAAGAAACAAGGCTCTCAGCACACAAACTGAAAGTCCCTTATCCCTCAGCTACTCAGCTAACCCACTGATAAAAAGTGGTTCATTTTCCTGATTCAAAATAAGCCATCCTGTTTTTCCAATTAGAAGCTGAGTATAGGATTTCCATTACCGCGTGCTACATCTTCGCCTCCACCCACCCTCCAAATGTACCCACGGTTCAGGCAGAGATGGGGGGGGAGGGGCACGCAATTGTCTGTGCCGAGCTGCATAACAGTTTAAAAAATGTATGCGTGCACAGTGTCAGCAAATTAGAACCTTAATGCAAATTGAATTTACAATCAATCCACCTGGAGCTGCCACAGAAAGACAGGGAAAAAAGAAAAAAGAAGAAGCAGCACAGGTGGGAAAAAAGCCAAGAAAATGAAAATGGAGATCCTGGCACTATGAGGCCACATTTGCATACACATAATTAATTAAACCGGGCTTCACTGCTGTAGATGGATGACCAAACCAGGAAGCTACTGAAAGCAGAGAAGCTGAAGGAAGGCTAAAGGACAGATTATTCTTATTTAAGGGAAGACAAGAGCTGACTTAATGTATTTTTTATAGATACATGCCATATTATGTGGATTTCATGTTAAAAGAAAACGAAAAAAAAACCCCAATAAATTAAAGGGATGATTGCCAATTAGCACCACCAACTCAGTTAGTATTACAATGGCAAAGAAAAACTCAAAAGTAATATGCATCACCCCCGCAGGAAACGAGTAGGGCTTGTTAGTGAGACGCGGCCTAGCTAACAACGGGTAAACAAATTACCTGCAGAGGTGGTTGAGTCGACTAAATTAATGCAATTGTTCCTGGGCTGTTCAGACTGGCTCTCTCATTTTATAAGTGCTCCCACTGTAGCTGCTCAACATGGGCACGCTGAGAATTGAGGCCACTGAGGGTGTCACCAGCTTCCAAAAGAAATAAAAAAGGACTATTATTCATACTTCCTTCCAAATGCTGCATACCTTTTTACAGCGTTGTGGATAGGGATTTGTATTTGGCTCTAGGACGCATCCTAGCATGCTACAATACATGTAAAATTCATTATTGCATTTTGCTTTCCAAGCAAATATCAAGACAAGCAACGCGATCTCACCTCAACCTATCATATGCTGATGCTTAGTCAGGACCCCGTCTCGTCACAGTGTTCAGTTCATTACTGAACACTGTTTTCCAGGATAGTGGAAAACAGTTTTGCCAGATGAGTAATTTAAATCCTCTTTACATGTTCAGTTCAATTCAGTTTTATTTATATCGTGCCAAATCACAGCAACAGTCGCCTCGAGGAGCTTTATACTGCAAACTAAAGACCTTACAATAATACAGCGAAAACCCAGACAATCAGACAACCCGGTCTGAGCAAACACTTGGTGACAGTGGGAAGAAAAAACTCCCTTTTAAGGAAGAAAGATCCATCAGGTTCAAGGCTCAGGGAGGTGCAGCCATCTGCTCTGACCTGTTGGTGGTGAGGGGAGGGAGACTGGACAAAAGAAACGCTGTGGAGGAGAGCCAGAGATTAAATGCGAAAACAAGGTGAATGAAGAATAAATGCTTAGTGCATCACGGGGAAGTCCTCAGCAGTCTAGACCTACCGCAACATATCTAAAGGATGATTCAGGGTCATCTGATCCACAGAAGAGGGCCTGAAAGCTGACGGCTCTGCCTCCCATTCAATTTTGAATATCCTAGAAACTATAAGTAAGAAAGCAGAATAGGTCACTCAACACAATTGGGATTAGACTTCCTATGTATCTGCCATTTTGATAGACAGAATTGCAATACATTGTCACTTTAGTAATACATCAACACTAACTGGGTATCCAGTTCACTAAGAGGAGGACTGGAACCGATCCTAGCTATCACGTGGGGAAAGAGCAAGATGAAGAAAACATGCAAACACCACGAAAAGGGGTTGTAGTCGGCCGGTACATTTAAACCAGGAATGCTCTCGCTATCAACTGCCCGACTGTGCCCGCCAAAATAATTCCGACCATTTTAAATGTGGCATTTAATATCATTTCATTAAAAAAAAAAAACAACAACAACCTTTACATTAACAACTGTTACACAAACGCAGCATGTATTTATGGCATCACTGTAGACACCTACTGTGATTCATTTCTCATGCCAAATCTAATGCATTTCAACGCAAGGGAGTAATATAGTGTAGATCCCTGTTGTGCCTGTACATGGTGTCCTTTGGCATGGGCGATTCAAACGTTGCAGTGCTATCTGGCATCGTGAATCAGTCCCATTTCAGAGTCCTATAAAGGCCCGATAGGACTGTTGGAGGGCTGGTGGTGGCAGAAGCTGCAGGTTTGCCAGCCAAGAGTCAATGGTTTGCATCCCTTTTGGAAGGGAGATTTCTACGGTTTCTTTCTGAGATTTCTGGGTTTTATTACCCTGGAGCATGTCTCCAAGAACAGTATAAAATTTCTTCCAAAACCTTCTGACAGTGAAAGTTCCCAATCCTGCAAGTGCTTACTTTACCTAGAACAAGTCCTTCAGCATGTACTCATTCTGTACCAAAAACAACTGTACCCCCCTGTGACCATCTAGACAATGATGGATGATTCTAAAATGTATAGTGTTTAATGTTATGTTAAATAAAACGGACCATCAGTACCGAAAGCACTGTTGTTGAAGGTGTTGCATGTGAATTATTTAATATTACAGTAGATCGCCACTGGTGTTCTACTCTGTCAAAATGATGGACTGCCTTCAAATGATTTACAACAAAGAAAAAAAGTCAACATGGACGCCAGGACGCAAGGTTTCCCAGCATATCAGTGCCCAAAGCATCACTCTGCTGGTTGCCTTCTACCCATGGTGCACCCTGGTGACAGGTAAGGTAAGTGATGCACACACACCCGGCCATTGACATGGTATAAAAGAAAAAATGATTCATCAGACCAGGACACCTTCTTCTATTGCTCCAATACCGATGCTTTCTTCGGTTGACAGTGGTCACCATGGACACCCTGACTGGTCTGCGGCAATGCAGCCCTATAAACAACAATCTGTAATGCAATGTGCATTCTGACACCTTTCTGACAGAGCCAGCATTAGATTTTTCTGCAATATGAGCAATAATTTGAACCATGCAGGAGAACCTTCGCTCCCCACATACATCAGTGAACCTTGGCAGCCCATGACCCTGTGGTTGGTTCACCACTGTTCCTTCCTTGGATCACTTTTGAAAGATACTGACCACGGTAGACCGAGATGATGGAGATTTTGTACTCACTCATGTGTGTAGTGTACTTTGCCGTGGTCTGCTGAGGTCCACCAACAGGCTGTTGGTTAAGTAAGTTACCCAGTAAGTTCAAATATGATGTCAGTGGACAGCTGATATTAATGGGATGAGAGCACGGAATCAATATGAAACAGATACAGCTATTATGAATAAAAATAGCTTTTAAAAAATCATTTAAATCACATTTTTTTGACCACTGACCACCACCCTTTATCACAAAGCTTTTGTAATGATTGACGTTTTGGTGTTTAATCACATCTTCCATATTATATACATATATGATTATTCTTTAAAAGACTTTGATGAGTTCTTAGTTCAGTCCATGTTTTACAAAACTCCACAATGACATTAAATGTTGAAATGACTATTAGCCACATAGCTGTTTATCTATAAAATAAAAAAATAAAAAAAAAGGTTACCTTCACTCTGCGGGGAGTTTTTCATTCACTTTGAAAAAGGTTACATTTCAAGCCTTCAGGTATTTTTTTTCCAGACAATCTTTTTTCTTTCCTTTCTTCTTTTTGAAGAAATTTCCCACATCTTTGAAACGCTAAAACCGAGCAATGATGACAAGGCTGTTTGGCACTGAAAACCATATACTAAAAGGCTCCGTCGACATCCGACCATCTGACCTCGCTAAGCAAAGCAGCATAGCTATCTACAAAAGCAACGTGGGAGTGAAAGAAAACAAAAAGACACATGTCATCTGCGCCTATTAAAGAAAAATTCTAAACTACTGCACAGACCTGCCCGGAGCTCTCCCTCCTATTACCCCCGCCCCCTCCAGGCTACTTCAGCAGATACCGGCGGAAAGGTCCAGAAGGTCAGAGTGAAACAACTCCAGCTACAGTGCATCCTGTGAGGCAGCAGCACTGGATGAAAAGCAGTGGCTCTGATATTGATCAGATCCTAAGACTGGTGCCCTGGAACATCAATCAAACCAAACCAGCTCTGCTGCTCAGCCATCAACAGTATAGCATGCCTGCACGAGCTGCACATTTCCTTATTTTTTTGGAGTAGCGCTGGAAACATCAAGAGTCTCTTTTTTTCCTTATTTGAATCAGCTTCTGTCTCATTTATCCTCCCTTGGCTTTCTCATGAAAAGGTAATCAAAGAAGATCAAGGAGGCAGTGCCCTTGGTTGGACTAAAGAGAAAAAAAAAAACACAATAGAAACTTTGGGTTGTAAAACAGCTATGAAAAAAAACAACCAAAAAACCCTTCTAATTCATCCTGAGATGATTAGGTCGTTGTAAAGAAAATGAATTGGATTTTCTTGAACGCTAAAACGGTCTAATGTAATGAAAAGAGACAGCCATTGTTTGGTTTTCACGACAAAGTTAGACAAAGAAACCAATCAGCTCATAAGCTGCGCCGTGGTTGAGCGTCTGGATAGGGCCTCCATGCCTTAAATACGCCTCGACAAATAAAGCAACCGAGAGAACGATTCTCAGGAACTCTGGGACCTTTAAGGGATAAAAACCTAATCAGGTTTTATGCATGGGCCTGAACTTTAAGTTTACCTCACGTGTCAGTCGCACCCTCATTGTTCCTTCCTCCCGTCAGTTCTGCCCGCCCGGTCTGAGTTTTACGTCGGTGCAAATGATACGCGGTAGACAAGTTGTCATTTCCCCTTTTTTCGTTCTGCAGAGAAAATTACAATGTGCAATGCACCACTGGTATTTTAATAGGTACCGACTTCTTCTTCCCTCCACTGTGCCAGACACTTTCAAACCTGCTGTCATACCTGTCTGAAAGTCACCCTTTTCCCGCTGCATAATGCAGAACTGAGCAAAAAAAGAAGAAACCCCCCCCCCCCTACTGTATTTCAACCTAACCATTCCCAGCCTCTGCCTTGCCTGTCCTTGATCAAGATACATAGCTGATGCTCGGTAGTCAATCCTGACCGCTGACCTCTCTAAAAGGAAGGAAGCAAACCAAGAACTTCATTGCTGTGATATATGGAACGTCGATCCATGTCGTGTAAGAGGAAAAGTAAAGCAAATATCAGAGTTTTGCTATTTATCAAAAAAAAGACCTGCCATTTCTGTCATTCCCCCTCCTCCTCTTCTCCCTCTCTCTCCGTCTCGGGCCGTCTTCCTCAGGCTGCGCATTATCTAATAAAGCAGAAATGCCATAAAAATAACCTTAAAAACCCTTCAGCCTGCCAAATTCTGACACAGGCCCCAATTGAGATGCCATCATAAATTCTGAAGTCTGTGATTCCTTTATAGACAGTATGGGAAGAGGTGAGCTAAATGGATGAGAGGGAGACGGTTGCCAGTAATGTATTAAGGAGGGGAAAGAGAGGTAGAGACGACGGGTGGAGCATGTGTGTGTGTGTGAGAGAGAGACACAGATGAGTACAAAGGCTCAAAGACAGCCCATCTCCTAAACTACGTGCATATTAATGCAGCACTGCGGAAATCCAGCCAGGCAGCAGCCAAGGTCACCAGAGATTACTAGAACCATGACTAAACAGGATGGCCAATGATTACTGAGACATCCTCCTCTCATCTTCCATCAGCCTAGCCGTAGCGTACGATCAGCTACATTCACCCTCGCGCTCACCCATGCAACTGCCGGCCTCAATCCGACTGGCGATCGCTAACGAAACAACAAGTTGCCTCTTTCTCTGCGAGAGTGGGAGGGCGGGCTGAATGTATAAATTCTGAACAGCGTGCACAAAACACTCGGGGTTGCGATGATGTAACAAGACAGAGTTTCTTGCCTTTCTCTCTCTTTTCTCGCTCTTCCCAGCAGAGTGGGTGGGGATGACAGAAAGGGAGAAGGGGATTAAAGACACTGCCCCCCCACCAAAACACCTCCATTAAACAAGCTGTGTCATTAATGGACTATTTTAGGCCAATACATTACATTAGCATTTGTCGTGCTCGCTCATCAGAGCTAGCAGGTTAGATTGAAGCACATACGGTGTGTGTCGTAAAGCATCCTGGGGACAAACTGCTGGCGACGGGAGGCAGGCAGGCAGACCTCTTTGTGAGTTTACTAAGAGACTTTGGGAAACACAGTTACAGATGTACTTGGAGGCACCTTGCTCACCAAGCTGAGCTACTCACACCCAGATGCAGTGATTGGAGTGCTGCTATAAAAAAAGCTGCAGCTACACAATGACTCTGACACACACACACACACACACCGGCAGAGTTCCTTTAGACATCCCCCGGCACACGACTCCCTTTCGATTAACAACCAAAGTTTCCTGCTGAGTCTGAATATACGGCTCCTTGCTGAGAAACTACTACACAATCGATGCCACACTTTGATGATCTCCTAATGAAGGCAGTAAACATGCAGATTAGAGACTGTCAGTAGGCTTTTTTAAATGCCTTTCCTCCTCCCACTTTATCTGCCACCCACTATTTAAGGAACCACCAGGAATAATAGATCCCCAGATAAATGGCACCATTTATCAAAGAAGCCAAAGTGAATTTTTGGCTTATTTATCTTGTTAATATCATGCAGGAAATGACAAAAAACCCATGGCAAACTAGTTACACAGTATCAATATATACCTGTATACTGGCTCAGGAGAACTTTTCCTTTGCTACACAGGGATCCTGCAACAATATTCCAATCAAAAGACCATCTGAGAGGATCCATTAATGATATTGATGTGTGAGCAGTACCCTGGAGTTTGACATTGTACTCACACCAGACACAGTTGGTTTGTCTCCACTCTTCAAGTCTTCACTCAGGTCTTTTTGCAGAGGCCATAGTCAGTCAGGAACCACTGCAGATCCCTGCTGGGTTGCAGGTAGGGATCAGAGTACAATGCCTACTTCTGCCCAATTCCGCCTTTTCAAACAGGGAAGCACATTGTGAACAAAGTGGAATTTTGGTGTCAAATGCACTCAGGCACAGTACTGATAGCCTGGTGTGAGTATGCCCTAAGTGTTGCTTTTGTGTTTGCTTTCACTTTCAATTTACTTTTGCTTTTTACTCACCTGGTTAGGCTGAGACGCCAGCATTTCTTGGTTAGGTTTAAGAAAAGATCCCGATTCAGGTTAAAATGTGAAACATATCTCATTTTTACCATAGTGCCAATTTTCCTCAATTGCTCATTTCCAGAGGTAGTGATGTTTTCCTCAAAGCTGCTCTCACAGGGAGTTCTTTGCCATCACACAAAAATTATGGCAGTACTGACATCATGGCTTTAGTGACAACATCAGAGTAAATATTTTTTAGAGCTCGATCAAATTATCGGTCGCCATCAGCGATTGCTCCATCTGTAGGTATCATAAGAAACACCTTTCAACTGTGTTATGAGTATTGACGTTGCACATTTTGTCCACAAGTGGTCACTCTAATATTTCCTTGTTGGCAAGGCACATGTTTTGGCAAGTATACTACATTGCCATAACCCAAGTTGCCATGACCCTCCTGTGCTTATAGAAATGTAACTAAACGTCAGTCAATTCAACAACCGCTGTCAGTGGCCTGTTTAATTGACTTCTTCTTTGCATTTCCAGTTATTATTTTTCCATAGTTTTAAAAAAAAATGTATCAGTGAGAGATTACCTTCTTAATATAACAAATAATAATCACAGCACTACAATGTCAGCTTCACAAATATCAGCCAATTCCTGGAGAGAGATTGCTGAAAGTATCGGGCTTGACATGTGGGAATGTACAATGAAAACTTGTGTACATTACATCGTAGGCTTAAAAAAGATCGACTGCAGAAGTCTAAATCAGGCCTTAGGCCTGTGACAGACAGGTTAGGTCTAGAGAGTACAACCCCAATCTTGGACAGGCTCCAAACTGATGGATGGATTTATGCAGAGCCTGATTGTTTCAAGACCTTGTGATTGGGATGAAGAATAATGACTTTTTGCCAAAACACCATGCAAAGTTGTTGATTTCACTGCTCAGTTGTGTTTTTTACAGGTGTTGAGAGCATAACTGGATTATATAGATGAAGAAAGACCATGACCTAATGATCCTTTTCATTTCTTTAAAAAAATAAATACATAAATAAAGCTCCCAACAATCGATTACTTGCTAGAGTTTGGTTCTATATTTTGGAGCAGCGAACATGTTACAGCAGGGGGTAAAGGTTCATTTATTGGCTGAAAGGAAAGGTCTCAGTGACAAGAGAGGTATTTAATCAGCAGTTGTCAAAATTTAAGCCCAGGTGCCTGTGTCGGGTTGACCTTTTTGAGGCTACTAGCAGGCTGCAGGGATCCATTTGTTACCTCTGTGCACAGCAGCAGGTGCTTAAATAGAAACCACTGCTATACAACATTACTATCATACCGCCTACACCTCCCGTGGTCAAGATACACATTTTCAGACCAAACTCTGTTGGGGGAGATTTCTAGTGAAACACGATAATTTTATTGAATTTAAATTTAGCACCATACCTTTTTCCCCAAATAAGTTTCCCACAGGGGGATGATAACTGTAATGAGGTCCTGCAGTACATTTCAATTTAATTTCTTATCCTATGAACCTTGTAAACAGCTTCTCAGATCAACACATTGACAAGTCGAGTCGGCGGTAATGACTTTTCTTTTTTTTATTGGAATTAATCTGTCTCGCAGAATGTTGGAGGAGATAATTAACTAGTTCTTTCATCTTCATTTTAACTGGCATGTTCATTAACGGATTTGCCGTATCCAGTACGAAAAGACACCTAATGTTTCTGTTAATGAAAATAAACAAATAAATTAGTTGGACCAGAGGCGATCGAGCCGAGGCAGGGCTTTGGCAGGGTTGCTGGTTTTCAAGGCACATGGAGGCAGGTTCATTAGCTGGAATACGACAATCACGTAAGGATCATGAAGGGAGCACGGCCATAATGACCATGATAATGCAAGCTGATCCGTAATTCAAAGCTATCACCAAGGTATCAAACCTTATTTTGCTTACTTCCTGCAATTATAGTGATAAATTTATGCTTTTCACATTTCACTAATAGGATGGATGGATGGTTTTAGGAAAAAGGAGACTGCTTTTGTGCATTGAATATTCCTCAGAGAAGATAGGCAATTGCAGAAGCAAACCTTAAAAAAGGGCAAACTGCTCTGTGTCACACCTCCTCAGATGACTTATCTACCTTTGGTTCTTGCCCAAAACTCAATATTGGTTAATGGGGCCCAGCTGTCAGAGACGCTTAATCTTTCTGTCATGAAAGCGGATGTATTCTAAGAAGAGAGAGCATATTTCCCACATCTATCCTCAGAGAAGATTCAATATCTCACTTCAGACAGCGTTAATGGTATCTGAAATATCACATTAAAACAATATGGAGACTTGCATAGCAGGACAGAGAAGCTTGAAGACTGGCAAAAATAGAACACAGTCTGGAAATCTTAAGAAGTGGTATTTTTGTACACATTTCTTTTATACTCACACACATTTAAATGTGACAGGATGCTTTTCACTACAATTTACAGCAAACAGGGTTGCAGAGCCTCTGCTCAAATCAAGACTGTGCTTGTGGTTTTTAAAACCTTTGGCTTTTATTAAATTTGTCGCACATTTTTATACTTACTTTTTTTGTTTCCTGTTATGCTTTTCATAAATGCAATTGTATTTAATTTATTTGTTATCGTCACTTGCCTTTATTCCATTTTGATCCAACAAAATCCAAAACATGGTGACCACAACAAAAATAAAAAATACAATAAAAGAAAAATGTTTTTTTTTTAAATACAAAAACACGATGAGAAATTGAACAAGAGGCAGGAAACTCTGATTTTCCATAGTTACCATGTGTCTATTATTATTTTAAAAAAATAATGTTTTGTGGTTCCCATCTTTCCCATGTTGTTCATTTCCTTTGGGAGTACATATGCAATATTGTCTCACACTATACCTGTACACTGTATACATTTTTTTTTGCATACTGGCAATGTTAACACATTTGCTTCCATTGGAACATTTTTACATCAGGTATTTCCAGTGCTTTGCTTTGGACATACAGACATATGAAGGATGGGTGTAACATGGAGAAAGCAACTTCTAATCAACCTGATGAAACCTTATAAAAAGAGTCCAAAGAGCTCGTACAAACAAAAGTGGAATGAAGAAGGAAGAAACAGGTGGGACAACAAATGGAGTGAAGACAGAAGGGCCCATTATGTTCGGCACTTTGTTTGTGTCACGAGCCGCCATTTAAACTAACGCATGCCAGACTTGCTGTTCCGTTCTCCAGAAAAAAATCCCAAAAAACTCAGAACAAGTATAAGAAGTATAAAAAGTCAAAAGAAGTTGCAATGCAATATCAGTGAGCTTTCACATCTTTTGAAGATGTTGCACAAACTCCTTCTGTGCAATTTGGATGTCTTTGAGTTCCTTTACTGCTGCATCATTCAGAAATGGTGTTAAAAACCGACACAAGTCACCTTTGCATCTCTTTGCTACTGCAACAGTAGCAGGTATAATGGGTCTATGGGGGTCAGACAAGACTATACACGAGGGGATTTTGATGGAAGTAATGAATGCAGGTAAAACAAACAGGGCCACGAAAGACTGCTAATTAGTGCATTTCGTACCAGACTAATAAAACACTAGAATTTTCCTCAACAAAGCTGAAGCACAGACTTTTTGATGTTTGGTACCACACATCAAACCATAATACGAGTCACATTATCCTATTAAAAATGCTGCAAAAGCAACCGACAGCACAAAATCAGTGTGTAAGTCCGGCTCAGTGACTCTGATCAGTGCATACGTGACTTATCAGACAACAATCTCTGCCTTGTCAATCAAAGTGGCCACACCCCTAACTCACCTTTACAATCCCATGCGACAGGAAAGGATATTACCGAAACAGCAACTTAACATATTTGTTGCACTATTTAACAGCAATAGCAACTGTTTGCTGTCATGACGCTGTTGTACATTTAATCACTGTTGGACAACAACAGAACTCTGTGGCACAGAGGAATAAGCAGGATACGCAGTAAACGGCAGCAGCGAGGGATTTGAGCGTATACAGTAGCACGAAATCCCTCGCCTGGAAACTTCTCTACAGCAGATCTTAAACCTGAACGCTCTAAAGTCAAAGTCTCATACGCCAACTATTCTCAATGCATCCTGCGTCACACACTGTTCTTGCTGTGCGTACAATCAGAGTTACATTAAACGCTGCATTTGCATATTACCTTGTTCAACCTGTGAAAGATCTTAAACAAGAAAGAAAGGGGGAGAAAAATGTTTGTGTACTGCTTGGTAGGTTTCTGTGTCACAGTTTGAGCTTTTCATACAAAGGCATGCTGGGATACTGGCTTATCGCCTCCCGTCTCATCCCCTCTCCTTCTCTTCCTCTTTCACTCCCTTCCCCTTCAATCCCTCTCCGCTTTTGACTCCCCGTGCGTCCCTCCCTCCTCTCCTCGCTATAGCGGCACACGGTATTTGCATATCAGTCGCCGAGGAGCTGTTACTCTGGTGGCAGTGGTTGTCGCCCTAGAGTATTCTTGTCTGGCATCACAACACAACTCCGAGATCAGAGAGCCCAAGCACTGTGCCTCTTAATGGGAAGATCTCCCCCCACAGGCTCCTCTACCCCATGCATTCTCCCCTGCTTTCATTTAATCCTCTCCCCTCGCCTGCTCCTCTTATTTTTCCCCTCCGACATGCTTTTCCCTTTTCCTTCCGCTCTCTCCTTCTGCAATCCTCCCTGTCTTTTCTTATCCTTCGCTTCTCTAGTGCTCTCCATCTCTCTGAATACTCTCTTAACTTTTATCCCCCCTCCACCCCATTTCTCTCTCTCTTTTTTTTTTGCTCTCTCCCTCTCGTGTGCTTGTTTTGAACACACCAGAACCAGGACATGGGTCTCTTGGGGTGCAGGGGGCTTCTTATATAACGTAATAAAAAATTCACACTTTGCATGTTCTTATTATGGAGAGAAGAAGAAGAGAGGGATGGGGGCTAGAACCTCAAATTAAAAATAGCTAAAGACTGTGGCGAAAGAGGGGATGGGGGTGGGTTGAGGGGGCAAACACAACTACATGTGCCACGAGCGCACAACAAGCTTGGCGCCTCGCACTCGCCTCTGAAATGTAGTGCAGGCGAGACAAAGTGCTGCACAATTCCTTTTCATATCCACCACTACATCTACATAATGTGTACTGCGTTGCGCGGCGCAAACTCATTTCTTCCTGATATTACTTCTCAAATGGAAGTTTCCTCATGAAAAAACAATGCAATTACCATTAAATTGATGCCTGTCATGCCGTGCCCCCATTTCCACATTATCAGTCATCAAAGGAGGAGGGGAGGTGGGGTGGATATTGTGGAACTAGGAAAGGATTCGGCTGCCTAATGGTGCACCGCTTACAATATTCCCCTCGTTCGACGGATATGAAAGCCGTCCCGAGCAAATAACAAAGTTGGGCTTCTTATTCATGGGGGCTCTCTTTCCTTTTTTTTCCTTCTTCTTTTTTGTTTGAGTTGAGTTGAATTGAAATTGCACCATGATGGACTCATTGGTCATTTTCAGTTGTTTTTTTTTCTGCTGGCGTGTAATGTAGCTGATTTAAAAGCCATAAAAGCCTGTTTACCACTGCTATTCGCAGATCATCTGCAAAGCATGAATTATTAATCCACCAGAGTGTCTCTTTCTCGTTTCGCCCTCTTCCTTTCTAGCTGTAAAAAAAACAAACAAAAAAATAAACCACAACCCATAATGCCGTGTGAATGCATTAGTCATTACTCAACTATCTGCTAGGCAATGCAGGGCTGCGAGGTAGAGACGCGCACCGGGATTAGCTGTTGCAAAGATGGTTGGGTCCTAATGAACGCGTGCGAGGTCAAGTCACATAAGATGGAAAGAAGAAAAGCAGGCAACCAATTTTTGCATATTTTTCCTCCCCTTCTTTGTCCCCATCAAGGCATCAGCGTTTCAATTCAAGCTCAACAAAACGCACCCAAAAACAACATCCTCCACCTCCTCTCAGTATTTGTCTGTCCGTGGTTCTTCTTTTCCTGTCTCTTGGGTAGAGTTAAGGCTTGCTGTTGCTTCAAATGTGGCCCGCCATGATTGTTCGTCAGCAACGGAGCCCCTGAGTCTGCAGTGTTAATGAGGAATTATCAGAAATTAATTAAGATTAAAAAAGGTCCCGAGGTGAAGGACTTGCTTATTGCAGTGTGTATGTAAATCTGCTGTAATCCGCTAGCACGAGCACCAGCCAAACACTGCAGAAACAGTGGAAAAAACAAAAAACACTACGGGACTACTCAGACTATCATCGTCAGGAAGGCCTGAGACTGTGACGTGTGCAGCGAGAGGCAGGTGTAGACCGATGCGACGAGCCTCCTCCTCCTCCTTCCTCTTCTGCTGCTGAACAGGTGAGGAAAACAGTGGTGCCGGCGGATTACACGGTGTCATGCAGGGCCACAAATCCCGCATTAGTGATCCATCCTGTGCCGTGCACTGATTTGTTGACTAATGGAAAAATGCCAGTGACACATTTTCCAGTCGCCTTCCTGCCTGTGTCCTTTCCTGCTTCTGCTGCTGCTCATTTCAACACGCCAAAAAAACCAACAACACACAAAACAAAAAAAAGGTCACAGCTTAACAGCCAGACTGACGATGTCCTCGTGCAGTGCTTTTTAACTACACAAACACACGCTGTGCTTCATGTCAGGGGAAGGGTTTCCATCCAAGGTGGCTTCATCATTACTTAAAGGTGAACAAAGCCCTCTGCGCCGCCCCGACGGGCCAACAGCTCAAGGTTAATCAGTGCACGAGGAAAGAAAAAGTGGTTTTCCCCTTGTAATGAGGGCTGCTCTTGTTTCTTTCCCAAATGGTGGCACATTATGTGGTAGACACCAGTGGGGAGATATGACAGTTTACATCAAACATCTCTGTCTCACCCATCATGCATCGCTGGTGTACAGGCCAAGTCCCGTTGAGATCTGGATGCCCGACATGGAGTCGACAGCAGCTCGCGCTCCAATAGCACACCAGAGTCATCCCTCACAGATGCAGGAACACACTGATGCAGCAGTATTCGCCGTAATAAATCGGAAACGAAAGCATGAACCGCTGGCTGGCCGGCCTCTAAAAAGTTTAGCATCAAAGTCATCTGCTTCTGCTTTTGTCCTCCTTCTCTTTTGGGAGGAAGATGTCTCAGTTAAGCTAGCAACAAGCTACAGTGCAGGAGGAGATCTGAGGCAAGGGAGCGGTGTCTAAAAATCTTGTCTTGTCATGAACAGTTCAGATTAAATGTAGCACACCTTTCTTGGATTAAATATGAACATGTGGCCATCAAGATAAATGAAGATAATGTAGAAAGTTTGAAAAACAAGACATTAATCCAGCTGTAGTTCCTGCAGTGGCCACTTGAGGCTGGCTACAATGGTGAGCCATAGTTTTGGACTCTCACGTTAAATGCCCATCATAATGTAACAGCATTAAAAACTAAGTCTGGAACAAAAAAGGTGTGCAACAACTGTATGATGGGCACTTCCACAAATTCAAGCCACTCAAGTGGAAACGTTTATTAGTCTGTTGCTTAGCAACAATTTGTATCTCCAATGGTGTAGTGCAGGCATTCCCAAAGTCATGAATGCTGGGGCCCGTTTAAAAAGGGGAAGTCACTAGGGTAGTAGTTATGACATTCATCTAGCAACCAAAGGGCTTCTGCTTGGTTTTGTGGTTCGATTCTGGAAAGGTATTCTGTGTAAAACAAACTGAGGTGGCGAGGGACCTTCCACGGGGAAACTTCTTACTTTGCATCTTAGCGAGTCTGTTTTTTGATCCTAATCAAACGTGCAAGCATTAGCTGATAACCTAGCAGTCCAAACATCATCTCTTCTGACTCCAAAATACATTTTGGCAATGACCAAATGGATGAAGTTTACAAACATAAAAATCCCAAAAATAGTGGGTGACACCATAGAGCCCACATTCATCCTTTATGTACAGGCTATGTTGACTGTAAATAGACTTTAGAGTGTTTTCAGCTGACTAATATCAGTAGTATTATGCTGTGTGTAGTACAAATACTAAATTATCCCACAGTCCATGTGGTTCAGATTTTTTTCACTTCAACATATTTGACCTTCTTGGAGCTCGTTTTAGACTAGATGTCCTGCATAACTTTGTAATGATATCAAAATTTAACAAACAGGAGATTGTGCAACTTCACTGCACTGCAACTCGCGACAAACAACAAAATTTTCCACATACTAACCCGCTACTCTGACGCCCCAACGCCAATAAGGCTCGCATTATGAAGGGGATGCATTCTCTAAGTGGGGAATACCAGAGCGAGGCGTGTTAAGCCTGTTTCTAAAATGGCTGAAAGGATTTTTTTTTTCTCGCTCCTCTTCCCCTCAGTACTGTTTTAGGAAGCAATCAAGTGTTTGGAAATTTGTATTTCTTTGCAGGAGAGACTCATTAATTTGGAATTATTGAGAAAACTGTGCCATTTGTTCCACTCTTGTGACTTTTAATGCACCAGAGAGGCAGGGTTGTCACACAAGGGGATGATAATCAGAAAGCATACTGTAATCCTCTGGTTTGGCCCACAGATTCAACTTACTGCACTCTAACAGATGTAGACATACAATATGCATGAATGCATATCAGGACTAACACTGCTCACTTACGCATTTAAATCATCAATTGTCCGTTTATTCTTTATACCAATAATTTCCCTGCTTTTTTAGCTCCTGCTCTGGCACTTGTTTGTAGGAATTAATTGTAGGAATTAATATTGTAACAGACAAAAAAGGGATGATAACAGGGAAATTTTTTTAAATGACCTACAGCCATGAGCTTTGGATGGTGACCAAAACAATTAGTATGCAAATAAAAGCCAATTGCCACCTCTGCTGCTGAAAGAGCTTTAATGCCCCCAAAAAATACAAAAATAAAATGCAATTCCTCCTGTGGCCACTTGAGGTTGGTTTCAAGTGATTGAAATTATTTAAAACTAGGCACTGAAATAATTTAGCCTTTATAGCTAATTTGACCCCTTTATAACAACTCTATCTGTTTGGATTTTGTTAAGGAATAAATCTGATTGACAGTCATGCCAAAACTGCCAATGACTGTGAATCCTGCTAAATAAGCTCTCTACAGCCTTAGCTCATAACTTCTGCTGTATCCTCTCGTCCCAAAATTTCTGACACCCAGAAAAACTATGGTGTCCGCCAAAATGCTAACATCAAGGCTTTAAATGGGTAACAAGATTGTGGCTTTGTCCATCTTTTACATACTGTCTATGATACAAGCAGCCAAAATCACCCTTAGAGCCTGGACATCTGGAGCCCGTCCCGGTGGCTATGCTGTGGAGGTTTTTCAGTCCGACTGGTGGGAGACCTCAAGGGGATTTTTTTTAACACTCTTAAATTGAAGTTAATTTAAATAAACAGCAATCCCTTCTTTTTTTTGAAATTGGACTAGCATACCACCAGTACTGTGGTCAAGTGTAATGAAACAAGG
Source organism: Maylandia zebra (assembly GCF_041146795.1). Classification (NCBI taxonomy): domain Eukaryota; kingdom Metazoa; phylum Chordata; class Actinopteri; order Cichliformes; family Cichlidae; genus Maylandia; species Maylandia zebra. The sequence continues at coordinate 39,386,524 of NC_135188.1, read as the reverse complement.
AGTTTAAAACATATGACAGTTTAATAACATTCATATTTGCATAATTAGTCAAGTAATTTCATCATTTTCATCATTACTCAAACTACAAATAAATTAGGTTCATAAAAGGAAGGGGTTTTATTTTCTTTCTAAACCTACCATTACCACAATTGCCTACTGTATTTAATCCTTCTTGACTCCCTTTTTTCATCCTGCCTGCTGTGAAAGTGTGCCCAGCCAATCCGTTTGTCAGCCATCAGCTGCCTGACATTTGTATATAAAACATTTGTAATATAAAAGAGCGATTCTTGCTTACAATAGCAACTTAACTATCTCCTCTGAAAAAACCTTTGTATCCTAAAAGTATCGAGTATCCTAAAAGTCACACTTTCTCTTTCATGAACAGTTTCAAGTGTCAGAGTTCAACAAGGCTACAACAGCTAACAACAGTTAACAGAGGCTATCAGCAGCTAACAGAGGCTAACAGCAGTGTTTACCAAGAGAAAAGTTCAGGATATCCTCAACAACTCATCTTAGTATCGCTGTCATCAAACAGAACTGAGCTTCACAAACGCATCGACTTATATTGAACTCCTTTCACAAAGTTTAACAGCCTCCCTTTCGCTGTTCGAGAATTGCACGTATAAGGCACCCACCACACTGTGGAGTCATTACATTACAGTAGTTGGGATAAAAATCCTATTTTGACTAAGCGGTCCTGACAGAACTACCAAATCAAACTAGTTTTCACAATAATGCATACAACAAAGCACAACACACTTTTCGCCTTCTACACAATGTAGTCATTGAGTTGTGTGGCAGTGACATATTTTGTATATTGTATTGTCCCTGTCCTCGAATGTTTATTTACAGCTTCTTCTGTTAGCTCCGTGGCTGTCTTGACACAATCGTCCCAAGAATATGCATCGCTTCCTTTGCATGTGACACAAATATAGTGACAAGAACACCACCTTTTGTTACAATCAAACAAAATTACTGAAAGTGACCAGGTTAGTAACTGAAACTTAACATTGAATTCTTACCTTGCAACTTCAATGCACAAAGACAGGTCCAGTCTCAACAGAGACTTGCCGTAGGTTTCCTTTTTTGCACATTCAGGTTTTGAAAAGTACAGAAAAACTAAGTGGGCTATTTCGCCTCATTTTCATTGTTTCATTACGAATTCAATCTGGAACAGATAACCAAAATAATGGCAGCACTGTCCTAACACTTGATTTTTCCTGTGGATAGTGTCTCATAATATGAGCACAAAACCAGAAGAACTTTAGCCAAAAAGCAAAAACAATGTACTGTGTGCACTGCATAGTCCAAAACTGCAGAGCTTTTAATTTGAGCCAACAGAAACCATTTAATCTTAGGTGTCATCAAAGCAAGGCAAGGAAGCGTAGAGGCCACACAGCATCTGTATCAAACCAATTTACACACAATCCTACCTGAGCTGAAAATAGCCCAGTGAAGCACATTTTGCTGCTTAACTACACAAAATAGAATATTCAACATATCAGGTTTTGATACAGGTGGCAAGCTATCAAATTACCTTGGCAGCCTCACTGTATTTTAAGTCGCTTAATATTATACAGAAAGGCAAATTGAATAATGTGTCCATTTATATTTTTCTCAAGGGAAGCAAAAGCAATTTATCCACACTGCATAAAAGCAACTCTCTTTGAATACAGTGGATGTTGATGCATTGGGCCTTTTTCTGAAAGCTGTACAACCATCCCAGCCTTCTCCACTACAATAGATGTATATTCTAGGTTAGGCATCGAGCCCCTGGTGCTTGAACACAATGAAGCAATTTCCCTTCAGATATAGCTGGTAGTCACTGAACTACCTTTATTTTGAAACAGATAGCACTCTTTGACACAGTGACTGGAATAAAATGGCCAAAAGCGAGGCTGAAAGCCAGCACAGAGACGTAAATAAAGAAAAAGCAATGAAGTCAGTCACGAGTCCACGAGCATTCAGTTCTTAAATCTCTGTTTGGTTTCCTCATTTAGTACGTTTAGTATTTCAGCACTTATTTTGGCCCTGATCCATAATTTAACCAAGAGCTGATGCAGAGCACAACTTACTCGGTATAAACTTGCGTTATTGGTACACAGCACAGGGGGGTGGTGTTTTTTCCTCCCTTATTTTTGAAAATGCTGAATAAAGTTCTGCTTGGTCATTAAAATTCTGTTTTGTGGAGTAAACAAAACGACTTAGGTCCATAAACAACCTGCCAGCCGTTGCTAGTTGAGAGCTGCTACTAGAGTAAAAAAAAAAAGAGAGACTCTTTGGGTGACAGTAAGGAACTGTATATATTTATCACTGTCAAATATATATAAAACCCCACCAAAGAAATAAAGGGACACATTTAAATGGTAAACAAACGTTTGCACCATCTCGAGATAAAACTGCTGATTCAATACGGCCCTCCTGAATTGTTTTCTGCTAACTCTGCAGGTGTGTGAAAGAGTCGTTTTTTGGAGGGGGTTTTGCCGGGCCATTTAAATGAATCAGTGTCATGCATGGCCGGCGCCATCAAGACTCGATGAATACTTCTGCACATGAAAAGCGAAGGTGGGGAAGAGGTGGCAGTGAATCCATTAGCCTCGCTATGTCTCACTGACTCCATTGTTTTACTCGGTTTCCCGGCAGCAGAGGATTCACCTCTGCGATGCCGCTGCGCAGAGGAGAGAGGCAGGCGATGAAAAGAGTGAGCCCGGACCACACACCGATTTGAATGCGAGAGCAGTCAACAAAGAAAGGAAATGAGTGCTTGTTGTGGTTGTGTGGGTGAGCGGGTTGAGAGGGTCTGGGGGTGGTATGTACTGTAAATTGTAATTCACTATGAAGGACTGAGGTCACTGTGATCCAAGAGTGTGCACAAGACACACTAAAAACGATTTTGCTTTGGGATAACAGAAGCCTCTGTGCCTATCAAAACACAGACATCCTAACATCCTAGCCTATGAGGACGTAATCATTGCTTACAATATTACAATATTGTTCTATACCACAAGTTATTACATAGATCACACCCTTCCCCAACCCTGCCTCTGATTTCATGTATAATCTATTGAAGTTTCATGACGGTAGTTTCATGGTTTGATATTTTATTGGACCAAAATTTGTCTCATGACAGGCGGATTACTTATACCGCCTTATTTGCCAGTGACTGCGAGTCATTAGTACATTTTCTTTTGTGGATGTAAGAATAATTTTGAGCCTCATCCTTCAATACAGCTTAAACAAAAAGTATCTAACACAATGGCAACACACAGTCACTTGGAACATCATTCATATTGGATGATTTTGCAGTGGATAATTAAGTGCCAATACCTGACACACTGTGTACTCAGTATAAAACCTAGTGCGAAAGAAGAAAGTCTGGGTGATTAATGGGTATGTCGGTCATTTAATTTAAATAAGGGTAAGCAAGGTTTATGTCCTGTCAAAATAGATCATAGAGCAATAGCTGAAGGATGTCATCATTGCCCTTTTTTCTTGGCTTGTTAACTAAAACCTTCCAAGCAGAGAAAGAGCTCATTACATTTTTGGTGTGGATTCATGTGTTCTTCGAGTGCTCTAGTTTTTAAACCAGTGGCATTGTCAGCAGAGCAAACACGGCACAGCCAACCTTCATGTAATTTCAAAAAATTGGTGGTCAGTCTGTAACTGCATCGAATCTGGTGGGAAGCAACCTGTTTCAAAACGATCGTTGTTCAACTTGGACTGACTGTAGTCACTCTGAAACACATTGGGAAAAGTTAATTGTCTAAATAATAAAGGCAGACTTCCAACTTTGCTGATGAGTGCAAATGCGGCTCTTCACAACTTCACCCAACTGGTTGGCAACTGGTTGCATTCTGGTTATAATACTGTATGAAAGCAGGGTTGCTGAGCAAGCACCTATGTCAAGTTGAAGTTAAATCTCCATCCAGCAACAAGTAGAGGGATTTGAATTTTTTTTTTTGTCAAATCACCAAGGTTCTGCCTGGACTCTGAATATAAGTAGGTAACGTGAATGTCTCTGTTTTATACACAGCAACAGCTTTGCAAGACACAATAACAAATGTTCAGTTTTCTATGATGTAATACAATTAATTACTGTATATGGCAGCACGGTGGCACGGTGGTTAGCACTGTTGCCTCACATTGGCAACAGTCTCATTGTTCTTTTGACGACCAAAGTCGCTTTGAAGGTGGCATCTGGCTGTGAGGGTTTGCAAACCCAGTCCAACCACATAAGATCATTTTGGCTGTGCCACCTTCTCCAACCACTGTTTGCCTTAGTGCTACTGTAGGATAATGTGATATTGTAATATGTATTAAAGAAAGAAAGTGAACATCAAATAATCAGAAAATAGAACCCTGGAACTTCCCGACGCTCATATTGCCAGCGTTTAATTTAAATGGAAACCTGTGAAGGTGTTGAAAGCTCAGTTGTTGTGCTCAACTAAAAGTAGACTGTTTGCAAATCTTTACAGCAGAGGGAGGTGAAAAACAAACTAATTAAAACATAGCAGTATTCCAACTCTATGAGGTACAGTTCAGGTACAGCTGAGGCTCCACTACATGCTGTAAGTAGACTTACCTTAGGCATATGTTGGATGTAAAGTGTAGCTCCTTTCCATTCCCCAATTTTTCATGGCTTAGTCATGATATCTGATTGACATGCAACCTCCTGCTCTGTTAACCCAACACTGTTTATGAATGCATATGAATTTACAAAAACCAATAAAAGGTGAAAATGTCCTAACACAACAGTTAAAGGTTACAAAATTGCCTTTGGTTGACGTGTGGACTATTTTTCTGGAAAGCCTGGTCAAATGTGATTGCTTGGTTGAGCTGAGACTACGAACACAAACCAGAAGCTTGCCTACAGATTCTGCATATTAATATGCAAATTTCTTCTTATAGGGATTAAGCTATTATTGAATGCAAAATACAATTAAGCAATCACGCTGGGTATAATCAGATACTCACTACAGGGACTACAGGGACTTGCACTGGGATTTTATTATTCCCGGTTTAAACTAATTTATTTTTGTTCATAGCTGAACATATGCGTCAAACTTTTTTTTTCTGTTTCTAATGCAATGATAGTGCCCACTCACAGGTGTGAAAAGGCCTCCAATCCACCACAGCCACTGTGGCTCCCAGGGTATGTGTTTCTTAACGCTTTCCACACATTTATATCTTACCTTCCATTGGTGATTGCGGTCATTAAGAGCAAATTGCTAAGAAAACTCCAGATTGTGACACTGGGCAATCTTTGTTCTAGCACCAGCTGAGCTGAGCTTTAAGGGATGCTCTTGACATTTCTGTTCAGCTGAAGCGCTGATTGCAAATAATGGCGTTGGAGCCACACGCAGATGAGAGATGGACAAAGTTAATGATAGCAGTGTGGGACAGAGTATGTTAGAGACACATTCAGGACTTCAAAATGTCAGGGTTATCAGGGAACAAAGAGGGTGGTTGATAAATATCTGATAAAAATTCAAAAGAGATGATGAGAAATATTTAAATGAACAGACTTGAACAAAAAAAGGAAACTTGTAATGATTAATTTGATTATGAAGACTGTGAAAGACAGGGAGACAAAAGCCATTCGACATTAAAGACTAAATTAATTTAGTTTCTCACGAGCTGTGCAAGGAGCGACGGTGGCGTGCAGCTCTGGATTTGAGCGATGTTCTTCCGCAGCCATTTGCAGTGGACAGGTGTAACAAAATGAAGGCCTGATGGGAATGAACAGGCGAGGAGTGGAACTTGCAGAGTGCGGGAAAGGTCAGGCAGAGTGATAAACTCTTTAGGTCAGATCTCATCAAACAGAGCACTGATCACTCTGCTGTAGGGATCTGTCGAAACAAACCTGTATCTTTGCTTAGTACACCTGTTTGTCTACACAACGTTGCTATAAAAACTAGGGAGGTAGCTTTACAAAGTAATAAGCTGTTCTATAATGTGTGCACACAAACACACACCCATGTGTGCCAGCCATTGTCCAATCTCAAATGAGGCCTGCGATCTGACACACTAGGTTTTTCTGCTAAAGACTACAGCTACAGGATGGGTGTCGCAGTCCTAAATGAGTCCAAGTGTCCAAATGGGAAAACTGTGGTTCCTAAATGAGGCATTACTAAAAGAATTTAGATTCCTCCCACTGCACACAGAGAGGCTAGAAAATAATATTTTATTTAGAGTTTAATTGCGGCTTCTGGCCCCGAGTGCCCCATCAGACAAACCATAATGGAATCTAATATGATCGAAATGATAACTGTGCTTCTCTGCGTGATCCTCGAGCATATGGCACTACACGCATTTGTCCTTTTCTCTTACAGAAAAAAAACAACTTACACGCGTGACACTGAGTGCCGCACTAACAAGACAGATATATTAAGTCTGCCCGATTATCACAGACTGGAAAAAGAAGCAAAGATTAAAATACCAGTTTTATTGCAGTGCAGCTCTAAAGGCTCAAAGAGCCAAAACAAGAACATGATGTCAGTGAAAGTGGAAGTATTCACAAGAATGCAAATTAAAGGGGTAAATGAACATGAAACAGGCTGCTGAGCTTAGTCCTGTACAGTTTTAGACCATATTTTCTATATTTGAGGAAAAAACAAAGGCATTAAGTTGTATCTTATAAATAGTCCAACATGATGTAACTGGTTGGGGTTACTTTTAAAAAGTGACAGAGAGACAAATTAAATCCATCCATCCATTCTCTTCCACTTATCCAATTCAGGTTTGTTATATTATTACTGTTGCTGTGAACGGTCTAGTGGTTAAACATATGCTTGGTAAGTAAAATGCTGCTGGTTTGCTTCCAGCTGGAGAAACAAATCTGCGTTGGGGTTGTGTCAGGAAGGGCATCTGGTGTGCAAAACCTCTACCAAATAAAACTTGAGGTGCTACTGTTATAACCCCTCGTGGGAGGTAAAAGTAGCATATTGCCACTGTTTCAAAATACACGCACCAGATTGTTCAATGCCGTCCTTTTTGCTTAATGTTCCAAAGTTTGTGGCAGGAATTAGTTCAGCTAAAACTCCTGAAAAATTAGCCTTTAGTATGTTAGCAATCACTATGTTTCTAGTTTGTTTGTTTTTTTAAGTTTGCCTGCTAATGCTAGCTAGATAAACTGTACAGGTGCAACTCCCAAACACACATATCAGTGGGATGGACTAATAAAACTAGAATTTCACTCTTTTGCTTCAGTTTTGGTGAGTGAAATTCTAGTATTTTGTTCATCTCTGTTTGCCTGCAAACTGCTAGTGAACCATCCAGAGTTGAGGAACCAAAACTGGCAAACAAGCACACCTTGGTACTTAAAGTTACCTGATCTACATCAGATGTTATAATGTTATCATGTTGCCTAGCAAACACCTACGAATGGGCTGAAATAATTTATTTGTAGTGTTTACAGGTGTCTACAACACCTCAAAAAGGCATCAAACATATTTCAAACAATAATATTTCATTTATATTCACAAAATGTAATTATACAAAATATATGCTGACATCATCAGGTTGCCTACCAATCCCCTAACAATGGCCTAAAATCACACAACAAATAATACTGAGGCATGGGAAGTAAATTTTAATGATTGTGGCTAATGTGGCTAATTGTTTGATCTAATAATAAGAGGAGGAGTTTCATGAGGAATGAAATATTTCCTGTATCTATCTTTGTGGCACTAGAGCTGAATCAGTCTTTTAGGCTACGTTCACACTGCAGGTCTTAATGCTCAATTCCGATTTTTTGATCAAATCCGATTTTTTTGGTCTAGTTGTTCACACTACAAATAAAATGTGACAGCAAACACTCTCTATTGTGAACGGTTCACGGCCCTCAAAGTGGCCCGCATGCGCAAAAGAAGACATCACACACAACGCGCTCTGTTTACGGAAGTAAACATGGCGGCTACAGAGCCAGTAGGTGATGTTGCAGCAGTCTATCAATTTCTCCCCATATGCTCAGTTTCTGTCCATTGACTCGCCCCGTCTCCAGTTTCCGCCGCCATGCTTTCCTGTTTGTCTTCTCCGGCGCTGAAAATTGGCGTCTGTCTTGTGTCAGTGACGTAAAAGATAGATTTAATGCGACATGACCATTCAAAGAGCGTGACCATTCAAAGAGCGGTCGCTTTCTAAACATCGGACATGTATCGGATTCCGCACCACATACGAAAGTGACCTAGGTCGGATTTGAAAATATTGGACTTCGAAACTGTCATACCATGATCGGATATGGGTCGCATATGGTTACGCCTGCAGTGTGAACGTAGCCTTACCAGATGTAAGAAGGGTATGTAGTTAATAAGAGTGCCCTTTAAACATACTGCTGTATTTTTAACAGATTCAAAAAGATTGTATGTGGTAAAATGAAAATTAATTTTAAATTGATATGGGGAGAGAAAAAAACATGCTCTTACAATATCATTTAATTTCTAAACTGCAGTAAGGTACCATTTGACCATTTGTCCCCTGATAATTGGTACAACTGACTGCCTGTAAGAACCATGAGCCTCCGGTGAAGTCTATGCTGCAAATAAATGGCAAAAATTGCTCCGGCACCAGGAAAAACAGGAAAAACCATGTGACTTCTCTGCTCATTATAGCATGCCTCACTGTGAAGCCTCAAGTTTCACCCACAGCCAGGATTTATCATGGAGGCTGGTGTCCGTTTGCTTTACTTCCAGCTGCAGCTGTGATGAATTCCTCACAAGAGTAGCCTTTGACTTCAACCCTTAGTGCAAAAGGAGTTCAGATAGAAAGGATAAAATGGAAAGCACACCCAGCAACGCGGAGGCCTGGCCGGGATCTCAACAAAAGGATAGCGAACTCATCAAAAGGTCAACACTACAAAAGTAACATAAAAAGAATGTTGTTTTGACATCACTCTTTTTAAAGTCAGTCTCATCCATTTTATTCATAAAGGAGAAGATAACAATACGAGGAGACAAGACCGCCCGAGAAGTGATTGTCAGGAGGAGGGAGGCATGCGGCAAATGATATGACACACTTCCAAAGGCATGCTGGCGGAGACAACAAATCCACCCACATCTTTATCTGTGATCAAAGGAAAGATTTATGATTCTCTGCATTTGTAGTCAACTCTCCTTCCCCCTATCTCCCAGACTTCTCGCACATTATCTCTCTGAGTTAGGGCTATCAGAATGAATTTGCCAGCCGACATTTTTGACCCTCCACCAACGCATCGTTGAAATTTCCCCAGAGTGACACTTTCATCAGGCCACTTACTTTCTTGACCTTCTGCAACTTGTGTGCCCTTACTATGGTATAAACACAGCTAATGCGCTATGCCTAAGAGTCTCGAGGCTTTCTGTCTCACCCGCTTCTTTGGACTGACAGGTTGCAAGTTGGATGGATGGAAGCAGTGTCTGAGACACTGATGGTTGTACTAGATGGGGAAAACTAGATGGTATATTAAGCTAGATGACTTTGTTAATAGGTCCAAGTTGTCTGACCATAGTGATGGATGTGATGGATGAGAGTCTGTGATTGAGCAATTATCAGAAACCCTAAACAGTGTCTAGAAAACACGAATATAAATGTCATATTTTATGAGTCAGTCCCTTAAAGAATACAATGACTAATCTTAAACCCTGTGTCAGGGATGCAATGTGATAATTCAAGCCAAAGGATAGTGTTCGCAAACTTTTTTATTTGGCCATCAGGAAAAAAAAAGGATATGTGAGCTAAATATTTGCAACATGAATCATCAACTGAGTTATTTCATGAACTCAAAAACAAACTATAAAAAACAATGAGCCTTTATGAAAACCCAGCAAGGGTGATTCATTTCATAGTCTCCATATTCTCTCTTCTAACTTCTATTTCTTCCCTGTTCCATCTGCCCCAAAAGACATTCGATTCTCAAATTCATACATCATGAAATCTGGACAAACAGTCTCTCCATTAAGTACTACTGAGAACTACTGAGCAGTCCGCAACCTTTTTCATTACCACTATGAGCTTCAGGATGTTAGATTTAACAGATTTAACATCTTTCATAAAGTGGCTCTACAGAGGGTTAGGTACATGCTATGTGCTACACGATAGTGCATGTGCCTGTATTCAATTGAATTGAATTGAATTTTATTGATATAGCGCCAAATCACAGCAACAGTCGTTTTATACTGTAAGATAAAGACTCTACAAAGAAAACAGAGAAAACCCCCCAAAATCATATGACACCCTATGAGTAGGCGCTTTGGTGACAGTGGTAAGGAAAAACTCCCTTTTAACAGGAAGTTTTACTTCCTGACAAAATTAAGGTTAAAAAAGTAAGACTTATACAGCACCAGCAATAAAAGGAGAACTTCAGATTTAGATATTAAAAATAGAAATAACACTGATAATACTTAATTAATGGTAAATGATAAGAGGAAGTATTTAGGTATTTTACTCCTGCTAACTGAATAGTCAGCTAACATGGATGAAGTTGCGTGGACTATTTGCCTATGTACAGTATGGCTAAAGGGAGCAACACAATGTGTGCACTAATCTAAAAGTCAGAAAACGTTAGGTGTGTGGATAATACATGCAATGCTAGCACCAGCAGTCTTGTTTTCCTTTAGGTTAGCATCCCAATGCTTGTGCAGTAAGTGTTTTTACACTGCTTTGGCTGAATAGCTATTTGTCTGTTTATTCTTACACAGTCTATACAACCATTTATTTTCTACATCAAAATACAGCCAAACCGCACTGATTACATGAGATGTCATCTGTCCCACTTTCCACCCTGCTTGTTTACTGCATCCATTATGTCCATTAACACAGGGGGAGTGGGGCTGCCAAGGCTGGTAGTGACCGGTGGCTACGTAATCTAACAGTGAACCAATATCATGCAGCAGTGATATTAATGACAAACCAGTATTTCTCTCGAGCAAAACACGAATAGCTGTATTAAATGGTTTAGTTGACTACTCCCTTAGCTCCATGGCTTCTCGCACAAGCACCTCAGCTTTTATTTATTTATTTAGTTTTTTGGAATCCTCATGCTTGGTATTAAAGCATGAAAATACAGATATGGCCCAGCCAATAATCAATATTTCAGGATCCATGCACCAGTATTTTTTGTGGGCAATAATCAATAATATCTAGAACTATGTCTTTATTTTCCATCTGCAGTTGTCTTGATAACTGTTAAATGCTCTCTCTCGAAATCTCTCCTCTCTCAGAAATTATGTTCACATAAAGATTACAAGGACAAGAGTTAAAAACACATTCATAAGCAGCTCTTTGTCATCGTCGCAGTTCTTTAAACCCATTTCAGCAGATCTTCTCACCAAAAAATAGACCATATTGTAATAGACCATGTTGTCTGAGAGCTGCCCCTTTCATTCATGGAAAGAATAGCTTACCAGCAAGAAATGCATTAGCACAGCTAACTACTCAGACGGAAGAAAATTAGAGTGACAGTGCACTATCATTATGTAAAGTTTATTTGGGCGGGCAGGTTGACTCACAGCACACTTTCATCCACAGTGACAGCCTGGCAGAGTTTCTGCAGAGAGAGGAAGAAGCAAGGCAACATCTCGGGATGCACCAATTGTGAAATTCTGGGCTGCTGCCGATACTTTTTTGTTGTTTTGTTTTATTTTTCAAGGTATTTATTCACCCTGGAGGTATTTATGTAATTTTTCCTCACATGAATATACTTTTGCAACTTGAGCCACAACCTTCCTACACAGCCAATTGTGTTAATCATAGGGATGCACCCACATATTGGCTGAATATCTGTATGGGCAGATATTTCCCTGTTGCCTCAAGTCATCAGATAAGATGGCAGATATTTATATGTTGTGTGATATTAATTTAGTGCAGGCTAAAAACAGGAAGTCTTTAAAAGACTTCACCTACTCCGCATAAAATTCCTTTTATTCTGTTTAAAAACCTTATGCCACACCTCACGTTTTGCTAGAAAATGAAAAATAGGTGCATCGATTTACTGAAACACGTAAACATAATAGGAAATACAATAAGGTAACTATAGCAAATATTTTGTATTTAAATACCTTTATTCTTTCACACAGTCTGAACACAGATTTCTTGTCATTTCTTTAAGTAGACTTCAGGAATAGTTCTCCAGTCTTCTTGAAGGACATTCAAAGTTCTTCTTTGGATGCTGGCTGCCTTTTGTTCTTTTCTGTGTCTCGATGATCCCACACTGCTTCATTAATGTTGAGGTTCAGGCTCTGGGGAGGCCAATCCATGACTGTCTGTGTTCACTGTGTGTTTACTTACTAAATAAGACCAGTTGTCACTGATTTCCAGTTCAGTTCTTGTGTAATCTAGCACACCTCAGCCCTTGCTAACTGTTTTTTGCCATAAACAATGTCTTCTTGACAGCCAGCCTTCCACTGAGTCCATTACTGATGAGGCTTCAGTGAACAGATGGATCCATTGAAGGACCAGATGCATCTCTCAGGCCCTGTGTCAGGTCTTTGCTGTATGTTTTCTTATTTTATAAAGACATGACTTTCAGCTACTGATCATCTGCTGTAAATTTCTTTTAGTCTCGATACTTCTTTTATCCTCCACTGTCTAGTTTCCTCAATTTTTTTATGGAAACACTGCATAGCATGCTGTTTGGGAATCACCTCTTTGGTGCCAAATATTATTTTCTGTCTGTTACACTGTGTTATCTTTTGAATTTAACTACAGAAATGGGAACAAAGATGTTTCTTTGTGACATGCTGCTAGTAAGTGGCTAAAGAAAACGTTGGTTCTTTGCTAAGCTATATGTTATGAGTAGACACAATACCAATTTATCACTTACGTTATGTGCCCTTTTTGTGCTTGAATGATTCATAGATCAGTGTTAATTGGCGTAACAAACAAAAAACATTCCTCAGAAAACGGTCAGGTACAAGAACCGGACTGAAAATCACTGGAAAAAGCAGTCAATGTCCAAAGAAACACATTGAAAGACCTTCAGAAACCCTGGAAACTATTGCTCAAGAGCACTAAAAATTTTCCACAGTACTGTATTTGCCTGGAATGAGTAAAAACAACAAAATAAAATTGAGGGAAAATAATGTACTAGCATCAGGTAAAGGCCAAACTTATTTTAAACATGGGCATCAACCAAGAATTTCATAATAGGTGTATCCAAGATAACTGCCTCGCTCAAGAGCAGTTAGGATGCATAATTGAACTAAGAAGTAAACATGCTCTATGAGTTGCTTTCAGGTCTCACGTGCAGCATGTCCCTCCCGCTTTGGGGATTTAAAAACTCTTTTAACCACATATAGCCTTCCTTTTCCATTAGCTATCACTGCCCTAAAACTTCATATTGGTTTTCTAGCAGACTGGAACCAATCTGCAAAGCAGGAAGTCTTCCCCAAAGCCAGCACCAGACTATCTCTGTCTCACAAACAGCTCAACAACCCTTTATTTGTGCTTCCATTCCTATACTGCTGTTGCAATAGCGTGTCCTTGCAAGAGAGGAATACACAATGTATATACACAAGGCAAATATGATCATAATACCCTGCTGCAGACATGACTATATATATCTAATCATGAAAATGTAAAAAGTCCATTCAGTTTTGTTAAAAATAACAACTAAGAGTAAAAAGGTTCTTAGAACTGCAAGATGGCCTCAGCTGTTGAATAAAACTGGCCTTTTTACTCTGTTTAGTTTTTCTTTTTGCCCACACTGTAGCTTTTACCTCTGGGTTAAAAACCATTTAAGACATCCAAGACAGGTTAAACCTGATTCGAACCTGAGCAGCTTTGTTCAAGAGGAACATTGGCCTCAATTTTTACAGGATTATTGTCTGAAAATCGAGTAAACCCAGGGTTAATTGTTACCAATGTGAACCAAGGGTTAGGGTTCAAAATGACAACTGAATCACATTTGCATTATTCAGTCAAACCTGCTAAATTAATTTCCTCTTTCTGCTTGCTCTTTTTGTAGCACAAGCCATCATAAAGGCCTTGTAGTGAAAGCTTGCCTCCTGTCCTTCAGTTAAGCCATGGTTAATTTGAGTAATTCACTTTACTTGTTGTCCATTTCCCTCTAAAGAATTAAGAGATGAAGCCTGCTTTCCATTTCCATTACAATTTAGCACAGCCATGACATATACCTTAATAAATCAGCAAGTAATTTGGATGCACTTTAGTTTAGACAATGCTGAAAAGGAAAAATAAAAAGGCTAAAAGAAAGGGAGACCAATATAGATGTATGATGCATATGTCAGCAGCTTAGAGACATCTCTCGTATCAAATAACAAAAAACAGAATTTAGGATAACAAGCATAAACGCGACAGAGCCAGATAAGAAACTGTCGAAAACTCGAGAACACAAGATGGTGCTATAAAGAACAATCAAATCAAAAAGTGAACAATAACCCCTAAAAAACCCAAAATTAAATAAATAAATATAATAAGTCTGAAGATGGAAGCGGGAAGGACATTTTTGTGTATATGTGTTTGCAAGATGCTGAGTTAGCTGGATGTGCTGGCTGCGTCGACAAAATGATTCCCCAGCTGAGCTATACTGCACAAATCTCTTGTAGAGAAAGAAGAGTGAGTTACTTTAAATCAGCACTGCAGATTGTCAGCACGCCTGGCGCTCAAAGGATGAACATGTGAACAGAGAGAAACTAAACTTTTTTGACAGATTGGAGTTGAAATTATTTAAGCATTTCTCAGAGGTAGAGTTGGTGGATCAACTGATCCGGCCTACTTTAATTAAAAGCTTGCTGAGGCACAGAAGCAAACTTTAGACAGGTGTTTTCACAATTAATGTTGTAGGTTTCTGTGGCGGGTTTAAATTCTTTGTTGCAGTATTGCAAACAAAAAAGGTGATGTTGCCATTTCTACCTAAAATGCTCATCCGGTGAGAAAAGAAGCAGCAAATTAGTTGAGATTTACCACTAAAAACAAAAGTTACTCAGGCGATAAAATGAAGGAAAGAGAGGTTACTAACAGACAACATATTTCCGCTTCCCATGCCTTCCCATGTGATTTAATGTGACAACCTTGCACAGCTGACTTCCTGTGACATCTTCATGTAGCATATTTATGAAACTGCAACTCGAGACACACACACACACACGAGCTGACGTATGGAAATGTACATCATCAGGCTTAGCATTAGTTCAGTCAGGCTAGCTCAACCACAATCAGCTCATCTCAGTCCATATAGCAGCTGATGGTTCAACTGATTCCGGTTATCCGATTCAGCCTGGGCAGGTTGTCGATCTAATACACAGAGACAGACAACCATTCACATGTTTACATTCACACCTACAGCCAACTGAGAATTACCAGTTAACCTATCTCTGCGCATTTACACCATTTAATGTTTACTGTGGCCCTACAGTGTAGTTGTTAGCACGTTAGCAAGAGCAAACATAAATTTGTGGGACTGTTACATCAGGAAGGGGTAAAAACAGAATCTGCCACCTTAAACAGGTGTATCCATCTGCTCTACTGACCCCTTGTGAATAAGTGAGCAGTTGAAAGAACCTTTTGTTTACCCTGTCCAGAGCATCACTGCAAGCCGCTTTGCAACCCTCCTCTACTACTGGTGTTTCTTAATTATTTAGTCCCAGAATGCCTGCTCTGTTATATAGGGCTGTCCTTCAAACAGCAATAGGATTACTTGATATTTTTTGGGTGTGTGTAAATGTGTGCATGCACAACAAAAAACCCTAAAGGTATGGATTACAACATCAGAGATTTCATTAGAGGCTGCAGATCTGCTTGACCAGAGTACAAATAAAGTCAGTCAGCATAAAAACAGACCTTTGCATACCGCATTAGCCTGTCATAGCTGCGTTGACTGGCTTGTAAAAACACCTTAAGTAAGTAAATATAAAGTATTACACTATTCCCAGAAGAAAACAGCAGCAAACACAATCACGTCAATAGCTTTCACTCTGGAATTGCCAAATAAATGTTGAGCCTGTGAGGGCAGCTGGAGTCTGGGGTTACACGTATGTTTTTGGGACAAATTTCAGTTTCTCCTGATGTTAATCCAACTTACAACCTTCTTTTTGGGAATTGGAGGTTAAAGAAATATGTGTGTGTGAAAAAGGTTAGCCTGACTAAGAGAAGTGGGTTAGTTGTGGTTTAAAGACCGTGTGGTTGTGTAAAGTGGCCTATAGAGACTTAAGTGCAGACGCGTAGTGCAAGCATATCAGGCCTAGATGGATAAGTGAGACTGGCAGCGGCGTGACTGCGCATGTTCTGTCTGTGCGCATGGATGCATCAGTGTTATTCTGAATGCGTTAAGCGTGTGACTGTCACAGCAAAGTGAATGTGTGACTGTCATTTGGACAGCTGAGACCTGCCGCGTCCTGATGTTTGCACAGCCGCCCACTCCAATATGTCTGCAGAGCCATGAGAAAGCTCAAAGCAAAGAGAAAAATATTCAAGCAAAATGTTTTCCACAGGCAATGATCCCTGTCTGTTTGATAGCTCAAAAGCTTAGAGAGACACACACTTATAAATAACTACAAATATGTGCTTTTAGAAGGACATGTAGATGTACAAACAGATATATCTATTGGCACACGAGTACCAAGCACCAACACAAATTGGCACACAAGTACAGATAGATATACACACTCAAAAAACAGCAATTGAAACCAAGAGAGCCTATCTATGATTTTGAATCAATTGTGGCCAGTTTTGGAGAGGTTACACTTTTCCTCCATGATGCTCCAAGCAAAACAAGCCTGTGTTTTCTCTACTCTGGTCTTATCTGACATCTATACACTTTATTATCTGACACCTGCAGCTGTACGCTGCCGTTAAGAAAGTGAGATGTTCAAGAAAATGAACATTTCTGACTTAAGGCCATTTTGGAAGCAATCACAGCAAGGATAAATGAGCAACTGACCCCTTTGGCTTAATCCAAAGAGGTTAATGCTTTAAAGATGGAAGACTTCCAAGCAATAAAACTGGAGAATATTCGGTTGAAGTTTCACTTAACATTTAAATGCACAACCCTTAACACCTGAACACTCTTACTGACATTTAAATACAACCACTGCCATAATCATGTGAAAACTTTCAATTAAAATGAGCTTTTAATGGCTCCTGTAGCACAAAACATGCATCTACACATAATATTATATGCAATATAACATTGCATATAATATAATGTGTGAATGTTATATGACATTTACCTTTCAGACTTGGGGAAAAAAACGTTACCTTCATCAGTCAGCCTCGTGTTGGGACAATGAACAGCTATCTCAGTCAGGCCAAGTTGCCAATAAGAACTTTGTAGAAAGCTGTCATATCTAAAAACATCCACTATGGCCAACTTTCTTTTTAAAAAAATTCCTGTTGAAAAATATGATTAACCCCTCCAACTACTCCCAGGGGAGCCAAAAACACCATACTACTGTCACCATGCCATTTGCTACCAGTTGGTTTTACCAACCTTCACACTCCTCCACACCCAGAGCACTTGTTCTGGAGCAGTTGGCACCACGTGCAGTGGATCACCTCCATTGCATTTAGACAATGACCCTTCAGGAAGAGTCAGGAAGAGGACTGTCAGGAACCAGGCAGTATGTGTGAGTAGTACATTTTGGATTCCAATTAAACAAAATTGACAAAATTTAACCACAGAACCCAAAATAGCATAAATGAATTGAGAAAAGTAGCTACTAAACTGGACCCAAGTCAAAATGAGGCAAACTAACCTAACAGATAAGACCATATAAAGATAGCCCATGCTACGAGACACATAAAAGGGGGACACACTAACACAAATAATAACAACAAATAATGTAATACAGCAAGTCACCAACTAAGTTTTACAAACCAAAATTAAATGATCACTCCATGTATGATCACATTTCAAAAAAGCTAAATTATGTAAATTTCCCTATTCTATGTCTCCTACCATTGGATTCCTTCCTGTTTGTTTTGTACAATAAGACCTCTCACCCTGCTCCCACTTCTTCACACAAAATGTAAGTATTAGTACCAAATAAAAGAAACATTAGAAAACAATGATCCAACATAGAGGTGGTGTTTGAAAGTAAAGCGTGAATTAGATTTAGACGGGAAATCTACATCCTAACTTACGACATAACCGGAAACCCCTCTTAACACTACACCACAAGCTTCCACAGCATTCAAGTTGTTGCAGGCTGTGTCAACCTGACGAGTGAGGTATACGCAGGGGCGGATCTAGAGAAATTTTCTTGGGGTGGCATAGAAATCAGATGGGGTGGCAAAAATCAACATTATGCAATATTTTCAATTTTAGAATTTATATTCAGTGTTAATTGTGGCTAGGCTCAAAGTGTTAATGCTAGGTTATTTTAATAAATACTGTCACATGCAAAACTAGGGTGGCCTTAGGGGTGGCAAGAGATTATTCTAGGCTGGCATATCCCACCACTGTAGATCCGCCCCTGGTATATGCTATATAATGTTCGCCAGAACTGTGAACCTGTTACCATTCACCATATAATCACTACCCTTGGGGTAGGGTTACATTAGGATCATTTAAATAACATTTTTGCCTATTATATTAAACATGGAAAAGCTCACGACAAAAATGCAAGGTAGAGATGGATATATGAGACTTCATTTTAAAAATTTACTGCTTTTATAATTGCTTGTTTAGCATGTAGCTAGATCACAATGTAGTTGGTGACCTGGTGGATCTTAACAAGGTTACATAAAAACTGAAACATCGATGTTGTCTTTCAGAAGCAATTATATATTTCAGATTCAAAGAACTAAACAAACCAACACTGATGCAGTGGTCATCTCGTGCAGATAAAAAGAACAAAAAGAGGTTCAAAACAAAATAGAATTAAAAAAAAAAAAAGAACAGTTGTTGACAGCCTGCAAGTCGACAACCCTACTTCATTTTCTGACATATCGAGAGCACATTCACAGTGAGTTTAAGCCTCCATCCACAGTGGGCCTTGGAAGCCCACTCAAGAAACATTTCCATTACTGGAGAGACCAGCGGGGCACACTTGAGGGGAATCGCTGAAGCAGGAATGAATATTGAATCAAAAGAGGTCTGCACAGTGCAGCAATGCCAAACATACAGTAGACCTCTGCATGATGTACAACAGGCAGCAAGCACATGACCGCAGTGGTCTCTAATGTTTAAGCTGTAGGAACACGGGAGAGATGAGGGACGCAGTCAGACGGAAAAGCACGAGCGAGAGTAAGAACGGAGTCACTGACAAGTCCAGATGGCGCAAGCTGGACAAGAAGCATATGTGTGGAACCCAAAAGATATACAGGACAGAGCAGAAACCGGGGAGGCAAAGGATGATGCCTGGCTGCGATTGGTTTAGAAATGAACAAATGTGTGCCCTGTCCTTGGGATCTGTGTGGCTCTGGTGACAGGAGCATCCATGCCAGCAGCAACAGATGAGGGAGCAGGGGGTGCTAGAGTTGTCAGGCACCCCGACACCCACACATACAGCTCTTTGTGTGGTTGGGAAAGGCCTATTTGTCGCCGCAACAAGCGGTTTTAAATTTTACAAACTACACACAGAAAGCACTATATTAGAGCTCTGAAAAGGGTTTCTTTTTTTAAAGCAAAGCTTTTTCCTTTCAATCTAGTGTTTATTTTACTGGCAGATGTCAAGGCGATATTGCCCTCTTTGTCTCCAGATTCACTGGCATTTCTTTATGGGAAAAATGTCAAATATTATCTTTCACCGTGAGGGGATTATTTGAGTTGTGCGTGCAATGAGTCACATCTATGCACAGTGTTATGCTTACATAATTTAGGGTATTCAAATATTCGGTTTATTGACTTGCCCCGCATTTACAACGATCCTTACAAGTTTATATCCATATTCTGAAGACCCAAATATGATGAGCTGTGCTATGCTGATTTTAGCAAAAATGTTGAGGCATGTCATCACATTTTCTACTGATCCTGCAGCTGAAGCATATCTGTTTTTTTTCTGCATTTCAAATATTTTTTTTGTCTATCTTTAGCACACAGTTGACACGGTGAGATATCAGTTATGTAACACATTTTACCATTGGCTCAGAACTTACGTTTTCCAACTTCACCTGCATCTACCGCTAACTTTCCCTTATGATGACGCAGGCCTACACCTAGAGATTTGGTTTTAATCTCTGGTGCTCGGTTGTGGGTTATACTTAAAGCGTGGGTGGACAAAGCAGCAGCAGCAGAAAAAAGTGGAGGAGGTTTTTTTTTTTTTTATCTGCAGAAGAAGAGGTTAGAGCCAGCTATGCTGTATTCTCTGCTTTCTGAGACGGCTGTTGGTAAAGAAATTGGTATCTTTGCCACTGAATGATTGCTGGATGTTGGTGCAAAATGTTGAGAAGAAAGAAGCGTCTGCACTCCAATTCGACGCTGGAAGCTTTTGTGCCGCTTCTATTGTAGCTGTGGTGGAAATGTCTGAATATAATATTGGGTTTTATGTTTGGGAACTTATACACCTGAAGAAATATACACAAAGGCAAAAAAATACAAAATAACTGGAAACACAACGAACGAACTGCACATCACTAACAGCTACTTGGTTACAGTAGAGCTATTTGGCTCTCTTGTTCACTGAATTAAATCGTTTCATCAAAACTTTGAAGAACTTACAGTAGCTCCTCAAAATTTCATGCAATCAATCCAGCCACCACGTCTTCTTACAATTCATTATTCCACAACTTATGGCCAAAACCCCCACAAAGCAATATTATTAATCTTGAGGAGGAGGGTAATTTATTTTCTCTGGCATGTAAAGATAATTAAACATGGGGGTGGACAGGATTTTGAACGCGCTCACTTATTGGTTGCTTCACGTCTTGGCATCTTTCCCAACACTTTAAGTCAACAAACATGTGCTCAACCAATAGACCACCTTCTGCTTATGTAGGAAGACCTAATTATTAGGGGTGCAACGATACACAAAATTCACGGTCTGGTTCGGTTCGATACTTTGGTGTCACGGTTCGATATTTTTTCGATACAAAAAATGTTCATGCTTTTTTAATTTGTCATTTATTAAAATTATAAATATATATTTTAACTCAAAAGTACAGTTTTTAAATGTAATATGATTTGATCGAAAAATCACTCATCTAGAGAGAGTTTATTACAGAGAAATGTCTCTTTCCAAAATAAAAGCTATACTATACGCTTCTTCTGGGCTATATTCTCAGCAGCATATTAAACATATCAGGTCCCCATAAGGAGAATCATGTGCTAACGGCTGTCTAAATGACTCGGGTAAAGTTTGTAGCATGCGTGCTTGTTGTTTTTGTCTGCTTCCACTTGTCTTTGCACTAGGATGATGTCGGCGTAAATGTGCAGTCATATTCGTTGTGTTCCCACTAGTGCTGTCAGCGTTAATCTCATTGAAATGACGTTAACGCTACAACACGGCAAATATCCGTTAACCATGAACTATGAAATGGTACCTATTGCAATAATAAGTAGCAATAAACAGTAGGGTATAACTGGACTGAGGGAAACTCTTCTTTGATGGTAAGTTGATATTTTGCATTTTTATTTGCCAGAAATTAGTCAGATATCAGTTAATTTTTTCCTATTTGTGCACATTAGACGGGACCTATTATGCTAATTTCCAACACCATGTTTTGAAACCGCTGTAGTTACAGTAACTGTCCATTATTCACACTTCACTACCACTGGGTAATGATAGATCTGATCTGCTGACTGGTCAATATCAACTCTGTTGACTGATCTAATGGTAGATAAGATGACATTTACAGGTGTCGGTGAGTGATGTTTATCAGCTGGTTAAATTAGCAATTTTTTGCTGGGAAAATCTTCAAAGCTAACCTTGAGAAGAGCTAAAAACTTAATTTAATTAACTATCTAATTTTATTATTATGAAGAATTTTTTTTCTCAGGTACTAAACGGGAACAACCAACAAACCCATGAGCCATATTCCTGCTTTAAGCATCAGTACTGGCCTAGAATTTCTTCTAGCAGCGCTTTGCAGTTCACTTAAATAATAGCAGAGAAAACATACAATATTTTGTCCCAGTATGTTTTTTTATAGCAATACCAGGATAAATCCTAGCATGACAAATAAATGAATGTGACATGTGTTTTATTGCAATTCCAAATCCAGCTAGTTGATGATGTATTCTATGAACGATGGCAAGACTGTGGATGACCTTTGCTGACGAATGTAAAATAATGGTCTTATTCTGCATTAATATGCAATCATAGTAGAGAATAGAAAGTATATTGTCTTTAACTTCTAAGCTACATAATGAAAATCACTGGGTCTATAGCAGGTATCACAACAAGAGAACAGGTTGCAGCCAGGTGCTGCTAATCAAACGCATCTTAATCCAAGCAGGATATGAAAGTCTCATATCTTTGTTTTCACATTATTAGCTCCAGTTTCTGGTCCCTTAATGCCCAATTTTATACATTTCAGTTTAATACTGCTCAGCTATAACCTAGATTGACACAACTTATTATTTGCTTATTACTTGGATATTACTTTGGTAATAACTAAGCTGACATTTAAAGTGCAACCTCTACAG
The DNA here is from genome assembly GCF_041146795.1 of Maylandia zebra. Lineage (NCBI taxonomy): Eukaryota > Metazoa > Chordata > Actinopteri > Cichliformes > Cichlidae > Maylandia > Maylandia zebra. Next base: position 39,364,005 of record NC_135188.1, on the reverse strand, counting down.
TAGGAAATATTATGTGGAAAACATTTAAGGATTGGACAACCAAGCAAGTTCACTCCAAGGTCACATTGCACAATGCTCAGAGAAGCAGAAAAAACCCCCAGAGCTGCATGTCAGACTCTACAGGCCTCAGTTAGTGTGTTAATTGATAAATGTTAATGTCAGTACAATTAAAAAAAACAATACTGTCGACCACCATTGCTACCCCTCAGTCTCCTAGTAGATGCAGATATATTGTAGGTAGCATACCACACATACATCTGTGGTAATCTGAAAATCACATTGCATCATCAATTCACAACATTTTAAGAAAACTTGATCTCTGACCTTGAAGTTGAGATCAATGAGATTTAGATTTTCTCAGCACCCGTGGTATCAGTTTGAAAGTCTTACATTAAGGACCAGATCATTTTTCATGACATTTGGGTGTGGGTGTGCCTTCTTTTACCACTGACAAAACAAATGTTCTTTATACAAAGTTTAACCTAAAAAGAAAAAGAATCCCTGGATTTTTTTTTTACTACAAGTTACAAATGCTTCATGCATCCTTGCTTTGATTTTAGCCTGAGAAATAAGGTTCCCATGAGAAAACATGGACTAATTTTTTTCTCAATATAGACAGTGAGTGGGCAAGTAAACACAGCACAGCACAGTTCAATATGATCTGATTATAGTGTCTGCTGAGAAAACACCGCCAACATATCCTTCACAACAGCTTTAAGGTTTCCATTGTGCCTTTGTTTTTCCATACTGCGGTATCACAGGGTTCCTATCACCGTCAGTGGACATGCTGGCAGAATGTCGGGCGCACTGTGGTCTGCCTGGGGGGACAGTGACTTCCCCACAGCCGTTCCCTGTCACAGTACCCCATAATTGGCCCCCTGCTTCTCACTAGAGAGTGCACTCGTGTGTGTGTGTGTGTGTGTGTGTGTGTGTGTCAGTGCGCAAACGTGTGGGCGCCTGCACACTTGCCTGTCAAACTATCGGATGACGCACAGATCCATGGGTACCGAGGAGCCCTGAACTGCTATGAAGACATTCTGTCAGCTTAGACATGCTGGGAACTGCTGAGATAGTTCAATCTGCAAGCTTTTTCACAAGGTTAAAGTTGGGGATTTTCGGGAAGGCTGCGCCATATCTGATCGCAGTGCAGAAATAATAGATGTATGCTGTGAAAATGCACTGCAGGGAGTGAGATTTGGCCACAATGGTAGAAATGTGATACAGAAGAACAATTCCTTGTTATCAGTTAGGGACGTGGGCTGTAATGCTGAATGAAGCAGTTCACACCAAAGTCGTGACTTTAATTTGTGGCACGTTTTAGAGCGGAATATCGCGGGGATATGAACAGAGAGAGATTTGCTTCCATGTAAACAGGGTTGTATGAGAGCTTGTACCAAACACAGGAGATAAGAAACGGCAGCGAGCGAAAGTCAGGCTGGATTCGAGAATGTGTTTTCTGGGCACAAAATACAAACAGCCCATTAAGCTCCAACCAAGGAAAACACTCTGGCACATTAAGTCTCCGAAGAGGCTGAGAAAGTCTGCAATAAATCCACAGAACGACACAAGTACACAACACTAACCAAGCTACACTTGGACAACGGGGGTGGAATCAGAGGGCACCTCACCATATGATGTTTATGGCTACAAGTTGCCCAAATTATCTTTAGAATTAGCATACAGTTGATTCTGCACTTTTCCCCCATGTTTCTTTTAGCCTTTCAGGCCTTAAAGAAAAACAAAAAAACATTGGATACTGTAAACAGATAATGACAGATGTAAACTAATTTTAAAGGATTACAAGTTTATTTTTGAAAAACTGTACGAGAAGCTATCACCAGAGCTAGTTTGCTAGTTCACCAGAATTACCCAACACCAAAGCCAACCGCTATAAGCCTCAAAATGAAAAACACTGGGATATAACCAGTGAAAATAGGAACAGTGCAAAAAAAAGTAAGTAAAAAGTAGGTCAATTAAAATGTAATCATAGAAAAACAATTTTTTTAAAAGGGTACTGGGAGAGAGCCCCTAAATGGGATATATTAATAATGCCCTATGATAAAAATAAAAAAAAAGGATACCTTCACGAAATAAACCGCATTCAAATGTGAGTACATATTTGCAGACCTTCATCACTACAGCTACACGGAGCCTAAAACAACAGTAAATCTCTTCTCAGTTGACAAGCCTTTTGTTGCCTGTGTAAACTACTGATTATCATATATGAATACATAACTGCTGTCGTTAGTGGAGCCTTCCAAGTATTAATCATAGAAAAGCACAAAACCAACACAACCGCAGCCACATAGTGTGTAATGCGGGGCACTATTATGCTGCAAAAAATCACATAAACAGCAACTCTTATAGAAGAAAGTGCAGAAAAACAGGATAGGGAATGCTGTTTTTGAACTTGGACAGTGAAGTAACACAATCTGTTGTTCTCATCTCATTTAATATCATTTGTTAGTTATTAAGTCATTCAAATATTTATTTCCCTCTTAGTCTCAAAGAGTACACTTTTCATAGGTTAAATAAATCCTACGTAAAGCTACCATTAACTGTGCCGGGAGCTTTCTAGTCCAGTATGCGTACACAAGATTTATAATTTTCGACTAATACTCCATGAGGCAACATCAGCAAAGCTACTGGCTGACTGGCGAACCTATTACCATAGATGCATTCAGGCTTCAGTGGCTATAGTTAATTAATGACCCTGCACGTGTGTGTGTAGGTTGAATAGTGAGTTTTTGCCAGTTTTGTCAGTGCCTATCTACACAGGCCAACACTGCATGAAGAATTAATTCTTTAAATCAAGCCATAGTTTATATTCATGATCAACATTAGCATCAGCTAAAAGTGTGTATCTTTTTTGTTTTAATTTCATGATTGTACAGGAGATTTATTTGTAGTATGGCAGATACCTACATTTCACTTTAGAGGCAGTCCTGCCTTTGTTCATGCTGGTTAAACAAGGTGGATTCCAGGGGCTCTTAACAGAACTGAGTCATCATTAACTGCACCATGCAACCTTAAAGGCCTCTAAGTCCAGTCAAGTTTATTTATAGCACATTTAAGCACAACAGAATCTGACTAAAGTAGCAGCACCACAAGCATTAAAAAAGAAACAGGAAAACAACATTACAAAACAGTGAAAGAATATAATTAAATATATTAAAACATGGGTTCTCTCCGGGTACTCCGGCTTCCTCCCACCGTCCAAAGACATGCAGCTTGTGGGGATAGGTTAATTGATTAATCCAAATTGTCACTAGGTGTGAATGTGAGTGTGAATGGTTGTCTGTCCCTATGTGTTAGCCCTGCGACAGACTGGCGACCTGTCCAGGGTGTACCCCGCCTTTCGCCCTATGACAGCTGGGGTAGGCTCCAGCGCCCCCCGCGACCCTGAAAAGGATAAGCGGAAGCAAATGGATGGATGGATATTAAAACATAGTATCCCGTAATTTCAATAAAATATGAATTACTGCAATCGTCATGACAGCAACCAACCCAATCCAGTGTACCAAAGAATTGCTTGGAGTGTTTATTAAAAACAATCATAAAGCTAGTTTGACAACTAAAAATATAATTTCAGAGCAGAGTCGAAAAAAACTGCACCAGTGTTCTTTACACGAGGGTTACAGTATGAAGACAGGGAGTCAAAATCATTTATGAATTGAGCTGCCTGAGCTGAGTGACATTAAATATAAGGATTTCAGTTTAATTCTAATTGGGAGTGAGGACAGCTTGCAAAAGCTAAGTTTTAATTTTAACAAAGCAGTATTTTAGGGAGCTGACTGAGGAGTCAGTGGCTGGGTTCAAGCATAGCTATATTTGAGTGTTATTACCATGTAACAAGCAATATTTTTAATTTATACCCAAGAGGCAGCATATATTGTGAAACCAGGAAGGGGCCCAAACTACACCCCTTTGGGTACCTCAAAGATCAAAGTGGCTGCTTGAGAAAATATCCACCAATACCTGAACCAAGTTTGTGCAGGGCCATGGTTACCGATGTACTAATGAAGCCCTGTTAAATCTCTGAGCTTGAGCTGGCTTTGAATGAGCACATGACCTGCTAGCTAGCTGAAATTTTAGACAAACAAACTACAAATAATACAAACTTGATTTAGTTTTTTTAGAGCTTACAGATACAAACGTGACTGTCAATTTGAGTTTCCTTCAAGCAGTTAAACTTAGCCTGCTAATTAATTTGCTAGCTAACTTGCTACATAAAAACGTTTTAGAAAAACATTCTGTCCTTTGCCTATTATAATTAAATTCAATTAATGAATAGTCATGCCTTTGCAGCAGCTATTATACATACTAAAATGCTAACCTATTAAATATACCACCTATAGTATGAGTGATAGTAACTTTTTTTTAAGTATAGCATGACACTTTTGATAAAAAAGATCATCAAAATAAACGGTATAAAAGTTTCTACTTAAAATTTTTTTCCTTTCACCACGTGTCTATCCACACTTATCAGAGTAATGTGTTTGCCTTCTCCTATTCCTGCTCCTCTGAGGTCAAACATTGGAGGTGCTGTTTCTGTTGACAAGTGAGCCCCAGGGGAGTCGGTGGTAGCGGGGTGGGGTGGGGAGGGGGGAGACGACGACTCTTGTTGGAGACACCTGTGATGTGTCCATCCTCTCGAGAGGCGAGACTGACAGTGAGAAGACCTATAAGCGAAGGTGCTGTCAGATTATGCACTTGCCCTGAGGAGGAGGGCTCTAAAAAGAGCTTGCCTGTATGTGTTCTGTGATAGCTGCTCAGTAACAAAAGAGATCTCATAGGTCATATGGATCATTGGTTCCTTCCTAACATGTAAAAAGAGAATGCTTTGAGGTAAAAATGATATTTGCTTTTAAAAAGGACACTTTTGATTCCAGCAATGAATACACAAAGTTGAACCTCACCCATTCATATCAAAAGCATGCTAACATTTCAGTCTAGTGGCCTTCATTTGAGCTTCTTTGGAATAAACCGAAGGAGCTGGGATCAGCCAGCCTTTCCTCTTTTACATTTATGATGTGGCACCATTAACTAATATAGCGGAAAAGCACTTCCTTTAAAGATCTAATTAGAAAGTCTTTAGGTAGTAAAGTTCACAACAAGACTGTGCACGCGCACACACACACACGGGTGTTTAACAAGGACACATAAGGACAACAGGAGAAGGTACGAGGGAGAGAAAGGTAGAAGCAGGATAAAAACAGAGTGAGTCATCACAACACTAAAATTTTACAATACCTCAATCTGTACTGGTAAGTGCACCGGGCAATAATTTTAACAGGACTGTCAGCACGGTGGCACCAGTTCAGTGAGGTCGATGCAAAATTTAATTAAGAAGTGTGTCACAGTTAGGAAGAGCAAGGCTCCGTTTAGTGTCAAAGGGCTGCAAAATGTGAACTGTAATCTGTTTTGATAGACGCGATTCACATTATGATAATGCTCAGAGACAGGCAGTGACAACACAACAGGGGCACAGGATTGCTTTTCTCAGTTAAAGATGTTAGCAGGAATGATAGGTTTCAGTTACTGAACATGACTCTCTCTATACTGTAAAGCCTATAATAAAGTACTAGCTTAAAAAAAGGGTAAAGAATTTGCAGTTATATAAACGTCAGCAGCACCATGACCTGGGGCGCACAGTAGCTGCGCTTGCTTTAGTGATTCATTTGAAATTTGCAGCATGAACACAAACTGCCATTAAACAATTGCTTTTGTGAACCAACAAACTGTAGCACTTTGATGCAGAAATAATTAATGCAAACGATATTCAGAACCACTAATTCCAAGACAAATTATCAATAATTTACTGATCACTCATTCCCATTCCTGAGCTTCAAAGTTTTTGGATCCTGCTGCTGACCTTATTTGGATGCCTGGCACTTTTCAGTGTGTGTGTGTGTTTGTGGGGGGGGGGGGGGGGGGGGGGGAGTTCTAAAGGGATGAAAAGTTTTATTGATGTGTTTTTATGTTTTATCAGCAGCAGCCATAGCCATTGCCTGCTGGTACTAGCCAGTGGGTGGCTGCTTAGGGTTCACAGGCTAATCTCGCTTATCCAAAAGTGCCACTGCAGCGCCAAAGCTGTCGCCGAAAACTCCTGCACCACTCCAATCACGCAGTATGGAGACGTGGCATTCGGTGAAAGCAAACCACACCTGATTACTTTTATGATTGAACCTGAAACTCTTCTTGCGAAGACAAAATTAGAAAGCTTTCTAATTAGCTAATGCGAGCTCGGAGGAATGATTCACGTTTTTGTGGAATGCGCCGTCAATCATTGGCGATAGCGTTAGGGGCGCGCGGAAGGAGACAGACGGAAATGTACGAGACGCGAGTGGGGGGGGGCAGAGGGGACAGGAGCAACTTGGGAACAGACGGAGCAGTGCATAAAAATAAGATGAGAAACGACAAAGAGTGGTAGGTAGAGATGTGAGAAAGAGAGGCGCTCTGTGAGGCCAAACGGAGAAAGGAAGCGAAGGGACGAGCGAAAGGTGAAGAAAAAAAAACGGGGGACGGGGACAGAGAAGACACAGCAGAGATTACAGACTTGCACGCAACCCTTCTTTTCAGCTGACACAGGAGAAAAAGCTACACTGTAGACTCACATAACGAGCCCACTGGACCATCATTAAAATCCAGGGCCAGCAAGACAAACCAAGCCTCCACCTGACTGTTGGCTGCTGTTGCACCCCAGAGAAAAGCGCCTTGTTGAACCTGCTCCTCTTCTGTCAGCACTTTCATAAATAATTCACCGAGCACTCTAGGGCAAGAGAGCCACAGAGTGTACAGTTATTCTCCCCCGTCTTTCTCTGCATTATTTTATTGCCCCGCTATTTGCATCATAGAAACGAGATGCGCTCGTTTGCATAAGAGGGCACCTCGGGGTGCCGGTCAACAGAGGCGCCATTTACGTTGGGGAATATAAACAGTGCCCTGTTTTTAGGGGGGGCACATTTTGAGTTGTGTGCTGCAGGAAGTTGATGACAGCTTATTTTCACGGGTATTTACTGCAGTAATGCAAATGCAGAGCTTCAAAATATTCCCCGAATATTTTTAAGAGAGGAAAAAAATGAATAACTGAGCAGAAAGGTGAACACCAGAGCAATGGAGCAAATGGTTGAATATATTCCCATTATTCAATTAGAGGAGGCAAACTTCCACTTTTTGTCTTTTTTAAAAAATAAGTGTATCATTATTAGGGATGGTATCGTTTAGGTTTTATCCGATACCAGTACCAAACTGGTACTTTTGAAACGGTAACAATGTTAGCCTTTTCTGCAGCTGTAGGGGATTTATGGTATCACTCTTGGCTGGAAGCAGTGCTTAATCAATGGAAAAAACACAAACTTTGTCCAAAAACCTCTCATGTTTAACTGTTTCCCACTTTTTCTTTGGTCATTTTAGCCTTTTTGGCCAGGGTGAAGGGAGTATCTGCCATCAAACAAGAAGACAGCTGCATGTAACTACGACGGTGTTTGCTAGTTCACCTTACATGCATTAATGTAATAACGTGGTTAGCCTACTCAACGAAAATTACACACGAACAACATTAAGCTATTGACCCAGAGAATAACGGCTGCTGCTGCCATCATCATCCGTCACCCTGCTACACTGGCAGGGCTGGGGGCCAGGACTCTACTCTTCGGGTTTTTGGGGGATGTTGCTAACTCCGTGTCCGATAACAGGCAACCCACCCGCAGTAGATGTGCACAGTGTGAGGTCTCGCAGCAAGCTATCAAATACGGTGTATTTCTCGGCTTTTAACAAAATGCTATACGTCGCCAGGTGTTTCATCAGATTCGAGGTGTTACCTCCTTTGCACAGTATCGCCTTAAAGCACTTGTTGCAGGCTGCTGAGTTTGCATCTTTTGCTGTGAAGTACAGCCAGACTTTGACCGCCTCGCCTTGGGCATTTTTAATCTGTAGCTCTGCTATAAAAGAACTTACGTACCTGGGCCCGCCTACTATCCTTGGAAACGTAAAATGATTGGCCAGAATCTAAAGTGTATCACATCTCAGGAAGAAAAGCACCGAAATAAAGCACCAAAATATGCGCTGCTTTCGGTCTGGTTACTACCGTTTATGTCAGAACCGATACCGGTACCCATCCCTAATCATTATACAGTTCCTACCATCAGGTGATCACATTTAAGCAAAGTACAGTAGCCCTGAGGCACAAAACACAACAACACAAAAACACTATCACTTATAGAAATGTAAAGTTAACATCTTCAAGAACACGGCTGTGCCAACCCTGCATAGTATAAGGGCTGTGCGATATGACCAAAATCTCATATCCCGATATAAAACATCTATCGTCCGATAACGATATGAATCACAAAAATTTAACATTTTCTGTAAATTCTGTGAATCTCGGGTAGCTGAAGCGTTTCCAGCTGGGCATTGTGTATCTGGAGTCGAGTGTTTTACCAATGCATGAAACTACACATTTTTAGACATATGTTTTAACGTTTTCTTTGCGGCGTGCTGCAGGGAAAAGCCTGTTTTAACGTTTGAGTCTAAGGTTTATTTTTTAGCACCTGACGGCTCTTTTTTGCTTCTCATTGGTAAATACTCTGCATACTATTTCACGTGATTCAGTTTATTTTGAAAAGTCTCAACAGGATCTTGAGCTTTATTGTGAAAGGTTTATGTGGAAAATAAACAAGCGGACACGTGATGGTTTTACCGTGGTTATATTAAATATAAGAGAAAGAGAGAACTTTAAGAAATTAATATAGCCACTACAGTGACCATCAAAACGATGAAAAAATATTGCCGTAAACAGTTTATTTTGCAACACCACAAAACAAACAATAGCGTAAAATGAAACAATAGATGTTTTTATATCGTGATCCGATATAAATCGTTATATCGAACAGCCCTAGTATAATTTGTTGCGTTCTTAGAAGCTGTTAGGATTTGCACCTTAATACCACTGTCAAGCAACCAGCATCAGTGATTTTTCCCCCGTTTTTTTCCTCATCAAAGTTTAGCAATAAGTCGTTTTTAAAAAACACGCATTCTCTGGCTCCCCTTTCAGCTGGTTTAGTCAGACCTGTCGCTGATCATTTGCCACATCAGGCTTTAGCTGTCAGTGGCATCCTGACAATCTACCCTGGAGTCTGACTGTTTACAAAGGTGAGAATTACACCATTTAGCTAAATGTGATCACTGATTAAAAATAGAACAAAGGGAAAGGTACGCTAGCTTGTGTTAAATGAACCTGCTTGACTCATTGACTCCAGCCAAGGTTTACACGAGCTAAAAGGAGAATATGGAATTCAGTGGGATATAAAATCAGTGGGAGCTCTCTTAAGTGTAATGTAATAAGAGGGCTTAAAAACTCTCACTCAGACAATTGACACTACAGAATTACACAATCATTTAAAATCTTAATTTGACTTCACACAGGATGGCGGTGCAGTAGTTACCACTGTTGCCTAATTGGCTCACTGCTGTGAGAGGACTGTTGTCTGTTTCACTCTGTTGTGGCTAAATCACACTAGAGTGAAAACAGGATGGCAGCCTTCTTGTGACGAGGAAAGATTGGTGGTTGCCCATTAAATCCTCTAAAATTGTTCATATATGGCAACTGATTGCAAGTAGTTGCGGTGACCAAATGGTCATCCAGAAGTTAAGTGTGCAACAGCATCAGTCACGTTAACCACTTTCCACTGCACGGGTCTGTAAGAGGCAACCTGTCTCCAAACAATCGCAGACTGATTGCAGACAGATTGTTAACATGTTACAATCAATTGGAGTCTATCTGTGAAAGAGCACTGCAATATGTTTGTTTATGACAGGATATTTGACTCAACTAGATGCAAACTGGTTATATTCTAGATATATTTCTGTATAAAGGCAATTTTGTGAAGTACCTATGTTTGCAGTTAAATTGCAATCCTGCAGAAATACAAGTTCAATGTACACAATCACAATAAGTGCTGTTATGGTCTCCAACTACAATTTGCCCTAGTGTGACTACACTGTACTATTAGTCCTTGTCCAGTTCAGACTTTCCCTCCCATCTAATGTCAGCTGCCAGAGGCTGATAACCAGTTAAGAAAAGCGATGGATGGATTATTAATTGGAAATTAAAAGGAAATCAATCTCACCTGCCGTCACACACACTTCTATATGTCCAACTCGCAAATCTCATTTATTGCATGCTATTTAAGCTGTCTACTTTTGCTGCACAACTATAAGCTGCTTTGCAACCCGCCTGCTCCGCAGCTCCTCCTTTCAGTCTGTGTCTGACATAATCAGTTTCATATGCGTTGTCATTAATGTCTCCTCTGGTCGATGTAGGGTCTTGTTGCTGCTCTCCATTGCTTCAACTTTTGATGGATGCATACATAAGAGAGGCGAAAGGTCTCGGAGAAAAGGGCGCTGAATATAAATTCCTGCAAATGGAAATGACAATTTTCTTTTGACTATAGGGGTCCTAGTTGCCTTGCATTTTTTTTAGTCTGTGGTAGACTGCCAGACCCACTTCCACTTCCCAAGTTTGTGCTCTAATTTAAAAAATTGAACCAGGTACTCATTTGGGAGAAGGTGGTGTTAGAAAAAAATAATCACCAACAGTAGGTCTGAAACATCCATGAGTACTCCTCACCATTACCCATCTCCTCGCAGACTGCACAGAGGTCCCTGCTCACTGCCTTATCTACATAATCAGCCCTTAACACTGGCATCAGACACTTGCTAAAGTGACACTGAAGCAGTTTCGACAACCTTCCTGCTTTCAGTTAGAAGGAGCCCTTGTTAAATGAAAAGAACTTGTTATTAACAACGCTAATGATACATTTTTATCCGTTCTAGAACTCGTGACATTTTAAAAAGCTGATTAAAATTATAGGTCACTATGATAAATTTACAGAGTAAACAGTGTAGGCCCATTATACACTCATTTTTGTGCCATGACAAGACAACAACAAAGTCATCATGATGCTTTTTGTAATTTATTGTCTTGCAACTTGTGATGCATCAGTCTAGACATGCAGAGGTGGAAAGCATGACTGAAAACTCCACAAAGGAAAACCCGCCTAATTCTGAGGGAATTTTTGTTTTTTTATTTCACTGAAAGTTAAAGAATACGTTTTGGTTTTTTGGTTTTTTTAACCACCTCCGTCTTGCATGCATTGTTTTGCAACCCCTCTCTGTTTTGAAGCCAGTTGGAAGGTCCCCCATACCGCTGCTGTTTAAATGCCAAAAAGATTAAACGGCGTTTCTATACTGGGCTGATGGGAACGGCAACCAGCGATTGTTTGCATCTGAATGAATCTTGAATGAGGCTTGTCTTTTACAGCCAACAGTGGCTATTGTAAGTAACTGCACACAAATATAGTCATTCATGGACCAGTCCAGATGGCTTTTGGGGACAGCACTAAGCATAGAACAGAAAACAAAACTGGAAATACATTCACAAAATTAATAAACATTTTTAGATTTCTGAGGATTTTTTTTGTGGATGTTAAAAGAACCCAGTAAATATAACTTGAATATTTCTTAGTACCTAATTTTTCTGTTACAGATGGTTCATATACGTTTGCCTTGATATCCACAGACCATGAAGGCAACCCATATGGAAAAGAAATAGTAAAAACTTATATGTGATTTACTCATGAAAGTGGCCACTTTCATGAGTAAATCATATAAGGCTTACATGATTTACTCATGAAAGTGGCCACTTTCGCATTACTTTCATACATTGTTTTAGTAAGTATCCAAAACATACAAGTTTCATTATATAATTTTTCAAGGGATCTTATATCTGTTTTCACACTTATATGCTTTTCATACAAGTTTCACACAAGACAGATACAAACTTTATAAGATTTATATATATCTTTTCCATATGGGAATAGTTCCAATATCTTCAGTCACCAGACATACAGTTCCTCCTGATTTGTCATACAATGCTAACTTAGAATCATTGAATTAGTAAAACGAAAGCCTTGAGGTAATTGAAAGACGTACACTTAATAAATATACATTATGTGTACATTTTCACTGTACAGTAAAAACTGATTTCATGAGAGAAAAATAAACAGCGTGCATAATTAATCAAGACCGAGGTTTGCCAAGCAACACAGCACACAACACACTCTTTTGCTTTATATAGCACTCTAACATCACTAATTCCTGCTGAGCCTGATGCCCGTGTTATTGTCAGATTACAAATATGAAACATTCATGGATGTGTTAAGAGTAAAAACAAGGAATTTTCTCGCCAGGCATCGGCATCTGCTGTGTTATCCATCACCACAGGTCTGGTTGTGTTTACCTGAATGCTTGTACCGCAAAAGGAAAAAAACAAAACAAACAACACCAAAATACTACACCAATCATCCGTTTAATATGTTTGCAACCATTTAACCGGCACATTTTAGACTTTAGAAAGAACACATCAGGTTTATTTTTATTGCTGCTTCATTGGAACTGGGTCATACAGATGAGAAAGTTACTGAACCGCCCTAATCGCACTGTCCTTTTCCCAACCAGAATGTACCCATCCCCCCTACTGCCGACCTTCCCGCCCCAGTCTCTGCACATATCCCTCAATCTCTCCTCCTTGCTGACTTACTACCATCTCTCTTTCTCCTTATCTTCTCCTTCGCCTTCTCCATCACTTGTCCTCCATTGGTATTCAGCAGGGTTTGGGAAGATATCACAGGGAAACTTAGTAAGTTATACCTGAAATGTCACTTTGGTGTAGCGAGTTGGAGCCATAGATGATGATGATGTCACAGTGTTTAAGTCCCATTTTGATCAGTCAAAAAAGGCATTCCTACTTATTGCTATTGTTAAATGCAATAAATTTACGGACCATAACAGTCAGCGTGGTTTCTTTGAGCCAAAAGTCACCATACTTGGCCAAGAAGCTGGAGTTTTCTACTAATGTTAGCAAGCATGGTTAACCAGTTGAATCCACCTCCTCCTCAGTGGTAAACCACACTAGTTGGATTGTTAATTAGTACCATTAAGCACAGAACTAGCCATGTTATTCGTCAAATAACTGTATTTGACCCTTTATATCACATAATGGCCACATGCACTGCATCAACATCTATTCTTGAGCAAAATTTTTTGAAAGGAGTTTGATACGAGTTGTGAGTCAGTAAAGCTCACTTCTAACCAATAACAGTGATGCTGAGGTGATTTAATGAGGACATCCTGTGCTTTTCTGATGGTGAGCACTGCTACTTTTGCCAGAGTTACTTTCTTTGAAGTAATTCTAACCTTATCAATTTAACAATTAGTGAACAGCTCTCATGTGAAAAGGTAATCAAACTACTTTTTAGCAATAAAGTGGGATTTTTAGACCACTCCAGCCTAACGTTAGCTGGCGTAACATTAGCTTATAACCAGCTCTTGTAGTTTAGCCGGCTCACTGTCAGCTACCCACAGATGGGAGGATCCCATATCTAATATGCTGACAATAACTAACTGCCACAACATCGGGAATAAATAAGTATTTTCTTATATTACACCCTTGACTTTAGTTCAGGAAATGAGACTTCAGGTGCTAGCTAAGGTGACTAGTAGCAGAACAGTTAGCACCTATCCTTTATGTGTAGTGGCCCTACACTTAACGCACAACTTCAGGTTTGAAATAATTAAAGAAAAACCACTTACTGCAATGTTGTCACAAAGTAATCAAACTTATTTCTTCAATCTATAGAGGCTGACTGCCTTATGAAACAAACCTCAAGTGGCCATTGTAGCAACTGCAGGTTCACTTCTATGTTAGCTTCATTTTTCGAACTTGCTGAAAAGTTCACTGCAACTAAGAGGCCTTGCTCAAAATATGAAAAAACATCCCCAGACCTGATGTTCATTTTCTGTACTGTAGGTCTAAGGAAGCCTTACACATCACAAGTTTATGTGTGTGTGCCAAAACTAAAGCAAGAACTCGTCTAAGTGTCCTCGGACTCATCATTCAAATGATTTAACTGTACAAACGTGTTAAATGACTTTCTGTGTCGACTAATATCTAGAATAATGGAAGGTCCATTAAGAACAGTACACAGATTTGACTAATTTAATCACAGTACACGATGAAATGAGAAACCATTTAAGACAGTGGAGGAGGAAATTACAGGCATTTACATCTATCCCAGCTGGAGAATCAAATTTACCCAATCTTTTGCTACTTTTTCAGTTTATTTAAAAAAAGAAACAAAAATCCCTTGGTGTAATCAAAAACTAATCACTCTTACTTGTGAGAAAGTTTGTTTGTTCTCTAATCACTATGAGTAAAGCGAGTACTGATCTCTAAGCACTGAAATTTACATATTCTGCCTCTTTTTGATAATCATTTATCAAACTGATGAATGGCTGTCATGCGACTTATACAGACGCTTCGCAAATGCCTGCTTCTTTACAGCAGCGGCTGCTCAATGAGAAGAAGGGAGTAAAAGCAGGCCATATTGGTGACTGAAAGGTAATTAGTATCTTGGTGTTCTGTGTATTACAAGTACAAAATATGCTTCAGCTGCTAATGATGAGCTGCTGAGTAAAGAAGACACAGTTCCTCTGCTGAGCTGTTAATAAGCAGGAACAAAGACAAGAATTAAACCAAAAAGTAAAAAATTAGGAATTTGCCACCGGTGCCTCTTGCCAGCATGGCCACCCCGGAGAGCAATTCAGGAACTTAATACGAACAAGGTCAACAGGCAGATACACAGCACCGCTTCCCCTCCCAGGTTTTATTACAGTAATGCATTTAGACAACTAGCCTCGTTTCTCCAATATGAGCTCATATATCCACGTACTCGAAGCCCCGGGGAGCAGTTGCAGTTTACCATGCAGTGTTTAATTCCTTCAAAGAACCACACATTGTCTTCTTGCATCAGCATCCCATTTTTCCATACTAGTACACAAGTTTTCTGTGTGCAAAAAGAACCATGCTGTTTGTTATTAGGTCAGAGGTACTTCTGTAAAAACCAGCCAAAATAGCAACTGGGATTTGGTCGAATTTCACGGTAGAGCAGAGGTGACTGACAACTTGCGAGATCCATCCCTGGTGCATCCTAATGGAGACTTGGAATGTAGCAAAGAAATGAATTAGGTCTCATAGGGATGGTGTTTTTTTTTTTTTTGTTTGTTTTTTTGGGAGAATTCCTTTGAACTATTCTTAAAAGAAAATCCCTCAAGTCATGCTGTGAATATTTGCAGTGGCATCAATGGTTTTACTCAAGTGCTGGGTAAGAATGTTCTCATATGCCTATTTTGATGTGCTTCTTGACTTTGGAAAGAAATGCCCCAGAAATTAGAAAGAAATTTGCAATTAGTATTAGTAATTTTTTTGAGTGTGTGTGCTTTGCCTTAAAAAGAGCAATCAACAAATGGCCAACTTTTGATCAACTGAGTTATCTCTCTACATTACCTCTGTGATGGACTAGACATCTGTCCAGACTGCAGCCCTATGCTAGATAAAAGAATGGATAGATGTGGTGTCAAGAACTGTCAGATTCAGGCGTATTTTGTTTGTCAGATATCACCATAAGAGGACATGGGAGACAATGCGGTTGGCATGTCAGGGGTGCAAAATGACATCCCAACTGCAAAAAAAAATCCACTGTAATACCAGGCAGGGGGCCTTAGAAACAACTAGTGTGTTGTCGATTTGCTATTTTATTAGCCTGAATCTCGGTAGACCTTTTTAGCAATACCCAGATCATGTAAAAGCACTTGAATTCGCATTTTACTCTGGCGGCTTTTCAAAAATTTACCTGAAAAAATCCAATACTGAATGTAAACATTTTGACAGGACCACTAGTCAGCATGTCTCTTTTGCGATGGAACCTTTTCAGATGTCATTATAGATAAGCCTTCCAGTTCACCTGTTGCCACTGCTCTTAAAACAAGCACTATTATTCCATTAGTTCAGTAGGTAAAGAACAAAAACAACAACTACTTCAGGGCAGCTTCAAACTTAAGACTATTTCTTGACAATTGGACTGTTTTTGCCCAAGGGGTGGAAAATCCTTCAGGCGAATCCCTGATCCTCCTTATCTCTTCTCTTAGCCTCTCCAACCAGGTCTTATCTCCTCCTGGACAGTAATTAACAGGAATTACACAGAGCCCCTATCTGCTGAGCCCATGTCGTTATACCACAAGAGTCCTTTCCCCATTTAGGGCCTGTCTGCTGGGAGATTACCACAGGAGAAGAGCTCCTCGATCAGGATGTGCCACACAACTCTTGTGCTTTTGTGCCAAAGTCGGTCACAGCTTTGCTAACTTGTGCAGATAAACAACAAGGTTGGGTGGTGGGATGAATTCCAGTGCCTTGCAGTTTGTATAGAAGGAAAAAGAAAAAAGTTAGTTAACATTTTTGTTTTTCAAAAATTAAAATAAAAAATATCTAATGGAATGTACAGTATATCCAAATATAATTGATGTGACCATTCAATATTCAACACTGCAGAAATACTCTTTCAGGATCCAGATATAAACTATAAAGTACAGGCACATTCACCTAACATGCAAAAGAGCCGTGATTTCAGACCAGGAGGTGACTTGCAACCGCAAGAGTGTCCAGCATAAAAATATGCAGATCCATCTGCTGTGGAAGATGCTTTTACTTTGGAAACCCCTGATATAATGGAGACGGGCATACAAGCTACAGTGGTTGTGGTCATACACCTCTGAAGTTTATAATTCTGATGACAAGAGAACACGTTGAGCTTCTGCACTATCAATAATAAGCCAAGCTGTCCTTGAGGCCCTTTGCTGAGAAAAAACAGACAGCACCAAACAGAAGAAGGCCGGGGCATTGTGTTTCTGAAAAGGCTGCGCTGTGTCTAACCCTTTCAGGCTGCCCTAAAACAGCGAGACCTGTACATCGCTTCTATTTTAAATGTCAATGCATTAATGGCAGCATTAGCAAATGCCTTTAGGTAAACAGCAGGCTTTTGAACTGCATAATTTTAATCGCTTAAAAACAGGCAGAAAAACAAAACTCCAGATGGAAAGACGGACAACTGTCCACGACACGTCTCTTCCGCTCCCTTTCTTCTCTCTCCTCCTCTCTCCCTCTGAGCTCTGCACACTCTAAATGTTTAACAGGATCCTTGAGAAAAGCCTCTCCACTTCTGTTTCCGTGGCAACTGGCATGCATTGGAATTGATGACATCTCCTGATCGCCCACTTACATTGCACTAAAAATGCTCTCGCCAGTGAACTTCGCCTGTGCCGCTTCCCTTGCAGAAAGATGACGGCACTTTTCCCACAGTGGAGCGGACATGCTACACACGTGTATTCTGTCGAACGCTGAGGACATTACCAGCGACCAGGTCTTTCATACTGTGTAAAGGGAAAGAAGGGAAATGAAATCGGGCTAGTTCTCCTCACTGAGCCTGTTTCAGCTGAGGGTCCCCTCCTGGTAAAGGGGATTCTTTCTCCCTATCTCCAAGTGTTTGCTCACAGGAGATTGTTGAATCAAAGGGGTCTTTAGCTTACAATATAAAAAATGAAAAAAACTGAATTAAACTGACCAAAGGTCTCGGTAAGTCATGGTCTGCTGATTTTCCTGGGGTGTGATTTGTATACCTCTCTTATCTATATGATTTAATGCACCACCGTTCTTTTAGTTCTGCCTTTAGGCTACAAACCTGCTTTAAAGAGAGAGAGTGAAGCGCTGCCTTATTCAGGCTATCTAGTAAAACGTTTTTGTCTAACAGTGTCCCCACACCTCACACTTTCATTCTCCCCCCCTGTAATTAACATAGACGGCCAGCCAGACAGCTCCGGAGGCCAGAACCCATCGCAAGACCACTCGCTGTCACCTTGTTACCACTGTAATAGGTTCAGACGAGGTCCTCCCCTCCCCTGACACGGGAGAGAGGGGAAATGAATTCATGAAGCCCGGCCTCGTGTGTTCTCCACTTTGCTCCTTCCTCCCTTTTGCCCTTCCTCCTTTTCCTCCACCTACGAGGCCTCGTTTAAACTGTCGGCACCACACGACTGAGAGGACCTATTCAGCGCACGCACCGGCAACCTGATGCGCAATTCATTCAGCTTCATTAAAAGCGCACGCACGCGGTCTGACAGAAAATTAGCAAACACATTCCTAGAGTGTCCATTAAAGTCTATTCATTAACTCGGAGCCGCATTTCATCCGCTGTTGGTTTTGTTGGTAAGTGTTTACAGCTCAACAATAAAAATGCAAACACTCAAAAAGCGTTCGGGGGGGGGGGGGTCCAGTATTGCATTGTCTGTGGTGGCTTGTTTAAACATTTGCTCAAGAGCTAGCACCTTTAACAGCCAAAAGGACTGCGGAGGCATGCCGCTCTGTCAGAGATGTCATGTGTGTGAGCAAGAGGCATGGCACTGCGCTGTCAACCTCAATTAGGCTACTCAGGCACACACTGACTCCATTCTGCGGAGCCTGAAGGAGGTCGAGGAACATATAAATCACACACCCTGGTAACACTTGGATTCATTGATAGAAATAAAATCAAGAATAAAGTCAAGACTTTAGCATAAAGGGTATTCTTGACAAGAGTACCCTTTATGCTACAGTCATTGTGCATAGATGTGCATCCAGAATCTCTTGCTTTTAAGTTGACACAAGAAAAAAAAAAAAACATAAAAAGTCCTGAAAGCCACTCAAGGTCATCACTGGAGCATTTAATTTAATTTAAATTAGCTTTAAAACCTCCGAACAGTCCTCGAGTAGCACAAACAAGTCCAGCAAGTGTTTTGGCTGCTCCATCATTTTGATTATACATTCAGCACACTAATTTGTTTGTTTAATCCAATTATTTGGCAACTCTCTATTCTGTAGATTTCTCTATTTTCTTTATCCAACAGTCAATAATCCTTAACCCCCCTCTGAGCCAGTCAAAAACTCTGTGAGCGCCCACTGGGTTGTCAGCCCAGAGCAAATGCACTCTGATCAATTGTACACGGCCGGCACGGACGTTTGATTGGATAATCTGCACCTCACTGTCTCAGCGTGTGTGTGTGCGCGCGCGCACAGAGTCGATATGCCAAACAACAGCGGGCTATCCATCTTGGATGCTGATTTAATAAGTGTGGCGAGCTGTCGATCTAAATTAAATATACTCTGCTTCAGAGTAGACAAACAGTTGATTTTATTTTAGAATCCGGTCGTTAAGTGATGACGTGACGAATCCTACTTCCGGGCCTAAAGTAGTCTGCGTTTAATATGGCTTTTGTGTTGTTAACATGTTTAATGTTTTGTATTTTCTTCTATTTAATCTCAAAAAGCTCCTAAAACAGTCAGTGATCACTGTTGACCTCCCTCGGCTTTTATTACTGCTAATCATTTATTTAAGCTCAGTTTTTAAAACCTTAGGATGTAACTACAGCCCATGCAGCAGTATATGAATGACTAACCTCGTATTGTGGATGGATTATCTCAGTTGTTCTCCTGGCTGAAGTTTGGTCCTTTTACAGCATCCTGCCATGCAATTACATTTGTTCCTGACCACCGAGAACACTCACGTTAACTTTTATCGAGTGGGAAAAAAGTTAGCTTGTTTATATTATGCTAACATAGCTGTGTCGCTAGCGGTCACGTGGCACATCATTATATACCAGCTAGCCAAACTTCAGTAACCCTACAAACATCACTGCTGTTTAGTTTTCTGTCTTCATTTATGTTGGACGTAATAACAGAGCTGTACGTTTTAATTTGTTTCCAAAACCCCGCAGTCAGGACATGCTATATTGTATTTAGATGGAAGCTAGCGAGCTAACTCCCTGCTAACTTCTAACTCCGTTAAATGTCATAAATTCCGTTTTCATGGATGCCTGGATGTTAAACTCAATTGTTACACCTGGTAGAGCAGAACGCTGATCATTTTATTAAAGATGAAAGACTTTAGACAGTTTTTCAACTCTCAGTAATGCCATAGTGATCGTTTGACCTGCAGCGGAGTTCAGGCCCAGACACGGCTAGTGACGTCAGACTTAACAACCGGATAGGCTCTGTGTATGTTAGCATGTAGTGTGCAAAAATCTAGAGGCAAAACTAATTTCCTTGTATTTGTCTAGAAAAATGGGAAACAGGTGCAGCAGTTTATTAAAGCATTGGCACTAAGGCAAAAACAGATCTAATGAGCTTGAAAGTGAATATTTGGTATAACCAATTTTTGTCTCCAACACAGCCTGAACACTCTTGGGTTACCTGACTTTCTGATGCTGTTCATAAGTTGCAGATAGTTTAGACATGCCACTGCCAGGTTCCTCAATTTTTTTAAGGACACACTGCACACCATCCTGAGAAATCCCAAGTTTCCAGCTAATCTCTCTTTGGGAATCACCTTGTTGTTTCAAACATACTATTTTGTAACACTTGTGTAAATGTGTTATCATTGACATTTTTCATAGATTTGGCTAAAATTTGAAAACGAATTACGCATTTTTTTCCACAGTCCGCTAATAACAACGTGCCTTTAAAAATGGCTCTTTGTCTGTTATGTATAAACACAACACTGGGTCATCCCTTCAGTTAGATGTTGTTTTAATACTTGAATGATTCATAGGTCAATGTTAAATAGGACTGTCTTTTTTTTTTTTACATTTTAGAGAGTGAAGAACCAGGCAAAGTCTGGATCCTTGGAAGCAAAATATTTAAAAGAAAATGAGTGGTGATTCATGGGTTTACAGCGTTTAGGGTCACTTAGCTACAGTAAGAGAGGCTGAGAATCAGCTATTTGTACTTGTTTTTAGTGGATCCATCATTATTAAGCCCGCAGTGTGATTTTAAAGGGTTAAATGTTCTGATGCCTATGCAACTGCAAGGGTAGCCCATACGCAAAAATTAGGTCATTTAAATCACTCAATTATAGATGTTGACATTGCAGACGCATTGTATAGCTCTAATGCCGGGATCACAATTCCATGATATGAAATGTTTCCTAATCCTTCCTCCTCCCCTCTGCAATGGAGATCAAAAGAAATGCTAGAATTGCTTCCCATGGCACATTTGAAATGCTTTTCTGACAGTGTAATACCAAAGTCATTTACCCGGCTGCATTCGGCTTTCGCTATGAATTGCAGACATGTCGGGTTTTTTCTTATTTTGTTTGATGTGCCAGAGCCATGCTGAGAGTCGTCATTTAACTTATACCATGTGGCTGAAATGAAACACTGACACATGCCTTTGACTTAAATTAGTATTCCTGAGTCATGTTATTGAAGCCTGGAATTTTGCCCCGCACGTAACAGCTGTATGCTATCCATAACTGCGCTCCTTCACTGTCACAGCAAAGCTCTCTGAATGCTGTTTCCTGGTGGAATGGTTCAGTCTGATCTTGACAAGAGGAAAAAAAAAAACCTAGGAAAAAAAAGGTGGTTAGTATCACCCCCTGGTAGAAATAACTCCTATGCCAAACAGTTTCCTTTCAAAGCTAATCTTTTATTTGCATATTAAAGGCAATGCAAGATGCATGCAGAAACATAATCCTTAGCTGTCCTTGTGTTTTTTCAAGACCAGGCACTCTGTGCACAATAAAAAAAACAAACAAAAAAAAGCGACAGAGCCTCAGAGAGCGATGCAAACAGCGAAAAAAGGGGCTCTTTTCATGCCTATATCACATGCTTTTAAAACCGCTGAGGGTGGCATCCACATTAAACATTATAATCAGACCATATTTGAATTTCAATGTGGTGCAAGTGAAAGGTGTTTGAATTGGGTTGGGATACTTATATTTTGAAGTGCAGAGCATCGGGGCTGCAACTGGCACAGATGACTTGTCAAAAATCGCAAAAATCCCAGCTGTTTTTTTGTTTAATTTACATTTTCATTACACGACAGGTTGGGAGCAAATTTGACGCTTGAGTGGTTGCCTAAAAATGACCAACGCCGTCCCTTTAAGTGAATTGTTTTGGCAGGTGTGGAGAAATCGGAAAGATCTTGCAAATAAAAAAAATTAATACATGTTTAAAAGGGGGGGGGGGGGGGGGGGGGGGGGGTGTTAATCATCCAGCAAGCTATTTCATCCATTCCCCTTTCCTCATCTGTTTTGCTGATGGGAAACAACAGCGTCTCTGGTACTTATGTGAATGAACCCCCTCCCCCCCAAAACCCCCTCTTTTGTCTAACAGCAGCTAGCAGCCTTCACAGTTAAGCTACGGGCCTCATTACACACGCTCAGAGGGTAACACTTCAAGAATCAAACTTAATTGGCTTCCTCAACATTGTGTTTTTCTACAGCAATTTATTTTAAGTGTTTTTGATGTCAAATGATATACAGGGGGAAACTTGCATCTGAGGCTGAATGAAGCGGGAACTGTTTTATTACCCTGCGGCAAGATCACATGCATGAAACAGGCAGAGAGCTGAGGAGAATCTCTTTTTAATCTTGTTGTCGGAGAGCGAGACCGAGTGCAAGGATTTGCTGAGAGCGCAGCAACACTCGGGACTGTGAGGTCACGGCGTGCCGTGTTGCTTGGCTACTGCCAGGATGGAGATGCAACGCCCACTAACATCTGTAGTAATTCTCGGTTAGCAGACGACGCTAATAGAGATCTTTGGATACTGCGGGCTGCGTGCTGTGACAATAAAGGCTAAATCTTTGGCACAGCAACTGTCTCCAACCAGAAGTCTCGTATTGTTTTTGGCTTAAGAGGCTCCCTCGACGCGTCTTTCGTCTCTTTGACTTCTCAGTTCAGGGATTAGGAGCAAATTGTGTGCATTCCCACAACTGAAATTTCCCATGTTCCCTTTTTATTTGTGTTTCACACATTAATGGAGTCTAATCGTTTTGGGAGGCCGCTGGGGCTGTAAAAGCATTTCATGGTTTTCTGATCCACAGCTGAGATCTTCTCACATTTACAGAGCTACCCCTTTCTGTCACATAAAAGGATTTAAACGAAAAACACTTCTTGTAAATTATAGACGATGACGCCTGCCGCCACCTTTCCGATGCAGCACCTCTGTACGCATGTTTGTTTCATGAGCACATGATTGGCTGCGATTGGCTGACAAGAGAGTGGAGAGGCTTATCCCTGAGAGAAGCCTTGGAAATGACAGTGGAACTTAATTAATATGTAGAATTTATTGATCACTGCACTACGGGGAAATCATCTTCTACCATTTTTCGGGGCCCCGGAGGATCATAAATAAAAAGCTTTTAATATTTCAAGCATGTGCCACGTCAAACGTGAGCAGTAAACACGACAGGAAAATCTGCGACTGAACTCCTCTGTAAATCGTGCCAAATGAAATTACAAGGCATGTTTACGGGCAAGAGTTGAGCTCAATTTTTTTTAACAGAGTGGATTTTTTTGAAAGCAAATTTGCTACATCTTAATTCGAGTAGCGGAAACAATAGGTGTGGGATTAAAAC
Organism: Maylandia zebra; assembly: GCF_041146795.1. Taxonomy (NCBI): domain Eukaryota; kingdom Metazoa; phylum Chordata; class Actinopteri; order Cichliformes; family Cichlidae; genus Maylandia; species Maylandia zebra. Next base: position 39,340,663 of record NC_135188.1, on the reverse strand, counting down.
ACTTAGAGCCATCCTTTCCTATGGGCGGAATACCAGGTAATTCCCTGCTAATTAGAATAAAAATGCTATGCAGTAGGAAATGAATGGGACCTGCTTGTATCTTCAGAGTAAAGAACAGTAGTGAGAAAAGCAGCCAAGGCCTGGAGAATAGAGTCAGCCTGGTTTGTTTCCAAAACTCCTGCAGTGCGTCAGTCTCCTGCAACCAACAAAGGCATGCTCCTCGGCGAGTGAGCTTGCATCCTTTCTCCTTTCTATATAAAGGGGGGAAACTGAAAGCCCCAAACTTGGCAGGACTCCCATGAGACCTGTAAGGATTCACTGTGCCTCTGCTTGTTGCAGAAATGGGTTGATTGTGCTTTGACCAATCCTAGTTTGACTAAAAAAAGACTGCAGGGAAAAAAAAAGAGAACGTGTACAAAGAGAACAAGAGAGTAGTGTTTTTGTTCTTAGCTGTCACAGCTAAGGGTAGACTGAGCGGGGACTGAACGCAGTGAGAGAGGATGTGTTGAAACTTTGCAATAAAGAATCATTGAAAAAGGGCCACACGCTGAGTGCCTGGCTGACGCGAGGGAGCTTGACAGCCTCATCAAATGCAACGTTGTTGGGAGACTTCCTGCATTCACAAAACATCACCTCTCGAGCGACCGCGGCCTCATTGTGCAGGCGAGGGCTAATTAAAAATCGCCATTCATGCAGTTTCTTCCACAATGGAGAGACACTGAAGGCAGGAAAAGGCCACAAACTTCCCATCGTGTGACATTATCCTCCGTCTGAATTTTTTAAGGATAGTCCTAACAAGGAAATAATTGGTTTACAAGGTCAAAGGGGAACAGAAAATCAGTCACACCCTCGTACAGAGACAGGCAGTCTTTCTGCTTATCCCAGGTTTTTACTCAAAAATTAAGCTAAAGTTAGAAACGGTACTTCGGCTTCCTTCCAAAGTCAAAAGACATGCAGTTAGTGGGGTTAGGTTAACTACAGTGGGGCAAAAAAGTATTTAGTCAGCCACCGATTGTGCAAGTTCCCCCACCTAAAATGATGACAGAGGTCAGTAATTTGCACCAGAGGTACACTTCAACTGTGAGAGACAGAATGTGAAAAAAAAATCCATGAATTCACATGGTAGGATTTGTAAAGAATTTATTCGTAAATCAGGGTGAAAAATAAGTATTTGGTCACCTCAAACAAGGAAAATCTCTGGCTCTCACAGACCTGTAACGTCTTCTGTAAGAAGCTTTTCTGTCCCCCACTCGTTACCTGTATGAATGGCACCTGTTTGAACTCATCATCTGTATAAAAGACACCTGTCCACAGCCTTTGTAAAGAATTTATTCGTAATTTATTCGATACCAATAGATTGGCAAATTGCTTATGATCAGCTAAACCTATTGGCTTGCTATTAAACTGTCTGGCTGTATTAAGCCTTAAGTATTGATATTTAATTTTTTTTTAATTGAGAAAAGTCAACACCCAGTACAGCTGTCACAATGTGGGAATCTCTTCTAGAGATCAGAAGAGTTTTTGTAAGTAAGGAATTTTTAAGATAACCTTGCCCTGTATTAGCTCAAATTCTTTTAGCCTCAGAGATTGACCCATGGTCTTGATATGCTATCTGAGTAATGTAAGTAAAGTTATCCTCACAAGGAAAATAGAGCCAGCACACTTAATTGCATAATAAAGGCATGAGCACTTCCAAGAGTAATTCCATTTACTGATTGTGGAAACAAATACCTATTACTCTGCTGAACAGTGGTCTATAATCCAACGTCTCAGTGAGTGTATGGGAAAGCTTTAGTCCCCCACACCATAAATCTTTCGCTTGATTTACTTGTCTTTCATCCCATTTCTTTAACAAAACCAAGTATTTCCCGAGAATGCCAACAGAAAGATACTGCAAAAAGTAATGCATTCTATACATATAAAAGAAGAATATTAAGCATATGATATCTGTAGGTGTATGTGGTTTCTTCTGTAATAAAACATCAAATCAATGTTCAAATCAATGTTTAAATCTCTACAACAACTGTACAAAATGTTAAAACAGCAGGTAAAGTTTGACGCTGGAAAATGAAAAGAGACAGTGTTGCCATGCAAATCAGTGAACTCCCCTCAGAAGTCTGACTTAAGCGAGTTGCATCAGTCCAAAACAAATTTAGCGCTATAATCAATAGATGCACTCCAAGTGTCGCAACACTGAATTAAAGACGGTGGAAGGAAAAAGCACTGAGTGCCTCGAAGATTGCGAGGGTTGCGACAAGTGGATGCCAAAGTAGTAGTTTGTCAGATTTGCCTAAAAATCTGACAAACCCATTCGATTTTTTTTTTTTTACCCGGGGTGGTCCCACTCACTTCTGAAACCAATACAGCAGGCGTGTAATTTAAGGTTGAAGCACAGAATTTTGTCCCTGGTAGGAGGCACTGCTTTCCAATTAGACCTTCAAAAAGAAATCAGAGATGCTGCTGCTGCAGTAAGATAATCTTGCATGAGTAAAACAGGTCAGCCTTTCGTACTTGGGCTGAACCAGTTAACAAACTATAATGATGATTGCAGGATTACACACCAGCGTATTGGTTTAATTGTAATGTGACTCCCCGGTGATGCAGTCTGGCAAGATAGTCGCCAATCAAATGCAGCAACAGTCATTACTTTGTAGAGGTTGGCGAGACGTGGCAGAAGGCGGCTTTGCAAAATAATGGCACGGTGGTTGAAGTGAAAGCAGCACAGCTGATGTGAAGGAGAGAAACTAAAGAACTGCTTTTAATTGTGACCACCTATGAGCACAAACATGAAAAAAAGAAAATGAAATTCTGTTAAGATTACCGGATAGAGATACAGAAAAGGACTGACGCCAAGTGAGGGGGAGTACCTACATGGATTAATCATGCAGAGCAGCCCCAGGTTAAGCGTGTGATATTTTTGGGCACCGTCCCATCGCCGCCTTCGGGGCATTTGCATAAGAGACTACAGCTTCATTTCCCCCCGTGGCACAGCTTTGTGTGAGCCAAGCAGTCAAGGGGAATTAATATAATTTCCGGGACCATTGCTGTTCATGTCCAAATTGCCTTAACCTGATTACAAACTATATTTTATTTACTTTTTATTTTCACTGTTTTCTTTTTCTTCTTTGGGGAGTTTTATTTCTCTAAAGTCTTCTCTCCTAAACCAGGAAGCCAGATTTTCTTACATTAAGTAGTGTCCAGCCTTCTCCATGTTTAAATCCTCTTTTGGACTAAAGCTCATTATCATCCACACATATAATCTCTCAAATTGGTACCAAACGCCCCAGCTGTTAAAGTGGGCTGCATAATTTGCTAAGGGAGCCTGAAATGAATGTATTATCTTTCAGAGAGAAATATTAAAATGAAGATAATGCATTATATTGTATTTAATGTCAAATGCCTGCAGACAGTTGAGGTTCCAAGTCAGTGAACAGAGACAGGAAAGTACAACACAAAGGTGGGAAGAAAAATGAAAGCGTTAAACACGGAAATTGTATATTTGAAAATTTTAATCCCTCACTTTTAACCTCACCATTTCATTTACTCATTTGAGGATTTCCAAACCAATCATTTAGACAGCTTTCTGATTGCATGTACCTAATTTACTTCATGACTCACAGGTTCGGATTTTGTTAAGACTTAAGAGTTATGAGTGGAGTTATGATTGACAGGTGTGCAGACACGCACAGTTGTTGCCTTACCTTCCTTAATAATTGAACAATGAACTGGACTTCCCAACTTTATCAGTTTTATTTTAATGGAAATATCCATTATGGTTTTCTCTGCGGTAAATCCCACTCAGAGATGGCAATGCTCCAGTTTTAGTAAATTTCTTTCTTTTAATTGCTTCTTTCTTTTGCTCCCTTACTGTTACTAGTGTGAAATGTGTGGCCCAGATGGAGTCCCAGGGCAACCCACTGTGGGTCCCAGTACCAGAGGGAAATATAGGTCACATTAGGGTGAGGCATGCTGCGGGCCCACAGGGTGCCCATATTTCAAACCAGCACCAGGGCCGCTTGGGTCTGCACAGTGTGGCCCCACATGGTCACAAAGGGTATGCTGGGATATGGATGCAGTTTGCTAACCAAGGGTGTTAGCCATAGGTGGCAAACCACATCTCACCCAAATATGGTTACTTTTGATCTAAAAGCCTGTTGGCAGCAGCTAGCAGACCAAGTTTGAGACTTAAAATCCCCCCCAAAAAACACAACCCCAAAACAAAGCCAGTTGGTGATGACATAGTTTCAAATACCCATCATTTATTCACAGTCTATAACTTAGACACTTTTTGCAGTATTATAACGTTGTTGTTTTTTTTACATAGGAACTATCTGAACTCTAGCAAACTATATCTGCCAACCAAGGAGCTTGCTATCATTACAGCTCAGCAGAGCGGGAGACTATTTGTCTTTACATCCAGTCACATTGCCATGAGCATGAGGCTGAGCAGGGGTAGATATGTGATTCTATCTGTACAGATGGCAGGTTTGTTTGGCAGGAAGAAAATAGCAACGACATGAACCTGCTCAGGATGCAGTTTGCTGATTTATTTATGTACCTATTTATTTTGGAGTGACTGGGTTCTAGTTTATGAAAGAGAGACTGATGCTAACTTTTTCAAATGTATTTTCTTAGTGCTGCACAAGGTGAGTGACATTTACTTCTGTTACATTCTGAAGAGAGGCTGACATGTCTACAATCCCAAACTGGGCAACTCACAGCAAAGGAAACTAGATGGATAAAAAAAAGTGCCACAGTTTAGAGGAAAAGTGTGAATTTTATCTGCCTGACTGACAGGTGTCTCACTGTATTAGCTCCACCTACACTTCCGCCCATTTCCCAAAGCTGGCTTTCGGTAAACCCGAATCCAATCACACCAGAGGCTTCATCAAATAAATCTGATACATCTTTGATCCACACACATCAGCTTTAAGGACTTCAACCTACAGCCACACATCATCACCAAGCTACAGCAGGCTACACCCTTCTCTGGCTTTTTCCCCCCTGCTGTGATGTTGTAACAGGTCAGAAACCAGGCCACGGACACACTATTCCTCCTATAAATCAGCTGACTGATTCTCATCCATCTCACAGGGAAGGCTGTGGCATGTGTTTCCAAAGCAAACCCCCCCCCAAAACTGGAACATATCCATAGTAACCCCAGCTGTCAAGAGGCCTATATCTGTCACACTTGTTGAGTAGCGTCGGTCTCTAGGCAGCGGGGGAGGGAAAACAACTCCATGTGGCAAACCAGTTTATTTCTAATAGCATGTGTGCAATCAATCTCCTCGTTATGAACGGGTGCTGCAGTGGAGGGAGTCATTCAGCATTTGTGACAGGTGTGCAGTATTGACCGAAGGGAAGATGAACAGCATGTGCGCGTGCGACTCTGTACGTGCGCTACGACAGAGAGACAAAGAGGCTGACAGCCTCAATTCTGACTTCCAGTTTTCAATCTTGGCTAAAACTTCTTTTCATGAAGCCGGTCGTATTGCTTTCCCGCCAATTATCACAGTGGGCACAGACGGCAAAGGTCACTTCACCCGTGCCCCTCAAAAATCTTGCTGGCACCTTTTTTCCATATTTAACATCCCGCAGTATGAATTACAAAGTCGAGGCGCCCGCCATGATTGAATTTGCACTGTGCGCCAACATCCCGTTAGGAATCACTGTCTTGTCCAATTAAGAGAGGCCTTGTTATTGGCCAAATTGTGAGTAGCCCCATTAATGTAGGGTGGGGGAGTCTATCCTTTAACTGCTTTAACTGACATATTAATGTTGACGTCCTCTCAGAGTTGCATGGCGCGTGGCGTGAAGACTGTAAATTTAATTGACTGTCAGGGTGTCCTTGATTCTTCCTGCTCCAAGCGTGGAACCAAAAAGCGAGCAAAGTGAGAGAAAAATGCGTGCCATAAACAGCAAGGGGAGAGACAGATTATGAGCGGCCGCCATCTAATGGGAACCAAGGCCTTGTTGAGGTGCTGAGTTTTATTTACAGATACTCTTCAGACTGACACGCTGGACTCGACTATCCTTAATAATAATAAAAAAATAGAAAGCAGAAGTGGAGGAGCGTGTCAGTATTCAATTTCCAAATACGAACGCATGTCGGAGGCCGTCTTTTTACATATGCACGACGCATTACATGATGCATTCGCAGTGAGCCAAGCGTTATGGGTAATATATTACTGGAATTACTGGGAGGCGGTGGAAAGGTAAGCATCATTCGTCAGGGGACTCATCAATGTCTGGCGAAAAAATGGGGACTAATGTCTGTGCAGCAGGGGGAAGGAGAGAGGCTAACTTTATCTCAATCAATGTCAACAAATATTATGGTGACTGTACAGCTGTCACCAGCGTCCATTGGGGGGGGACTAACAGTTTTTGTCAAGGTGGCGACGTCTGTAAACTAGAATGTGAAATTGAAATATTTCCAGCACTGCAACAAGTAAACTTTAATAGATGACACCACCAATCAGCAGCGAGAAAAACAGGTTGGAAAATGACAGTGACAGTGTTAATCTCCTGCCTCATAAGATATAAATCACAAACAATAAAAAGTCTGACAGTCTGTTTTTAAAATGCTTCCCAACAGTTTGTGCATCAATAGCGCACTTGAGCTTTATTCCCCGTCAAGACGGTGTATGAAAGACAAAAAACTGAGGTAAATATACGGCATTTTTTTCCTTTATTTGTTTTGTAATGGCAAGATGTGTGTGACTCCTCTGGTGGTAAAGGGTAATCGGACTATATAGAAGTCTATGAAAAAAATACCCCTGCATCTCACTTGATTTATGACTTAAGCATTTCCCTAATGATGTTATGGTCTGTCATGCTAGTTTTAAGTCTTTTTTTTTTCATACAGCATGATGTCCATTTTGTAAATTATGGTCCCAGTTAGAATAAAATAGATGACAAAGCAGGACATCTACCTGGTTACCTAGCTACCTGTATGAAAGTCTTCAACCATACTTTATTTCTCTATTTTCTGCTATGACAAACACGTACAAACATAAATGGAAATACCGTATAAAGCAAAAACAGAGTTTGTACACTTCTAAAGAGGTTTAAAGTCAATATTTGGTATCATCGCCTCTATTCTTCATCACAGCCTGAACTCTGTTAGGCAGCCTTCTTGTCATGTCTTTAAGGAGTCTTCAGGAATAGTTCTCGAGGCTAATTGAAAGACATTTAAAGCTCTTCTTCGAATGTTTCTGCCTTTTGTTCTGTTCTCTGTCAAGACGATCTCACACTGCTTCAGTAATGTTGACGTCTGTGCTCTGGGGAGGACAATCCATGAACATTTGTTGGGTGTTTTTCTACCTAGACATTGGCAATGTCAATGACAATGATACTAACACATGTCAGTGTTAGTATCATTGTCATGATGAAAAATGAAGCTGTTGCCAATTAGATTCTTTCCAGAAGGTGCTGCATGGCGGATCCAAATCTAAACATACTTTCCTGCATTAATAATTTTAACAAATTCAACAAGATCTCCAATGACACTGACTGAAATACAGCCCCAAACCACGACCAAGCCTACACGCTATTTTATAGATGGTAGATACTCACTGTTGACCTCTCCGGACCTCCTCTGTAATGATGAATATTTGAACCAAAAATTTCAAATTTGGATTCATCACTCTCTAAAACCCGTTACCACATTTTTCAGTCCAGTTCTTGTGTAATTTGGCATACCTCAGCCTTTTCTCCAAGTTTTCCTTCTTTAAGAAAGGCTTCTTGACAGCCACCCTTCAGAGATCATTTCTGATGAGGCTTCAGTAAAAAGTAAAGCATCTTTCAGGTTCTCTGTCAAGTGGATTTTTTCCTATTTCTTTAGGACATGATTTTCATCTGATGTTGATGTTGTTTTTAGGCCTGACACTTTCTCTTTCGCCTTCTCCTTTTCCAGTTTTAGTGATTTAAACAACCAAACAAGAAAAACATTCTTCTTAAAATGATGAGATACATGGACTGGACTGAAAAGGAGCGGAAAAGCTGACAATTTCCATGGAAAAACTCTGAAAGACGCTCAAAAGGATTGGAAGGACTATTGCTCTAGACCACTTTTAATAATTACATGACAGTCTGGCTCCGTAGAAGTAAATTCAGTTAAATGAGGGGTCGCTCAAGACTGCAGGATTTGGGCTATTGTTAATTGAAGTCACTAAATATCACTTTCTGAGGTCTTTGATTACCACAGCATCGCAAATTGTCCCTGTTTTGATGCTTTGGTTGCATTAAAAGCTACTTTAATGGGTTGACTGTTCATTTTTTCCAGTGATGATTTTTTTAAGCCATTTTTTTTTATTAGCAAAACTAGAACCTCAGTTGGTAACAAATCAGTAGTTAACAGTGTGTTGGTTAAGCCTGTCTTTTCCATATAATATGGGTTTTTTTCCCTTCAAAAATAAAAGACAGCTCATGCAAGACTGTATTTGTTGGCCTGATTGCAGGTCCAGTTCACAAAGCAGCCAGTGTTTTATTTGCAGACATGTTAAACAGCTGAGATGCATTGCAGTAAATATCTCAAACAGATACACAAGCAAATAGGCCAACAGAAAGATAAAAGGACCCAGCAAAAGCCAGAGTGTAACACAGTAGTGGTGTTGCCAGTGAAACATTTTAGAAATCTCTTACTGTATTTAGGATGCATTCAACTTGTTTAGCTCCATTTGCAGTGCCCAGGTGCATGCTCTTTTATTCTGCTCTGCATTCAGGACCTCTGAAGCTCCTTTTCACTCTGATTGTAATCCATGTTCAGAGGTGAGAAGAAGAATAAATGCATAGGTATTACCTCAGAGAGGCTAAAGAGAGACCTTATGTGATCTTTCAAGTTTCTACTTCATATCAAATCAAAAATGGCTGTGCGCTGCATCGAAAGAGGACTCTTCTCCATTCAGCTCACCGACGAGTAACAAAACCTGCACTTTCAGGGATTCATCACACAGCTCTGCTGAGCAGCTATTGTATAGTACAGCAAAAGTGGCCAACAAGGGAGCTGATTGTGCATTTAAAACAATAACAGCAACACAACCCATTATTAGAAGGCACTTTTTTAATGACCAAGCACAGATCAGAAACTTTGATTACACAAATTGTCCAAAAATGACTTTCCAACTCATAATTTTGCTGTCTGTGCCAAATATTTATCAAAAGGCCTCCTAAATAATTTGTTTCTGCATTTTTCCTCCTTTAAATGTCAGCAATTGCTCTCAGAGCTAGAGTAATAAATGAAGACTTCTGGGTATAGTTCATTATTTAATGAGAAATGAATGAACAATTCTCAAATAAGTGATTTTCACCTGTTAGTGCCGGTGTCCGTACACACAATAGCCTCCAAGAAACAACCGTACAAGATGTTTCAAGTTAAAGAAACCTGACTCCAAAAAAATACCTTCAATGTTTACACCATGGATTGAACATCATCTCCTGAAAATACCGAACAGTGGAAGTGCATCCAGGAGTTGGGAGGGTTGGGGGTTTACTCCAACATCTATCTTGATATGCTGTATTAAGCAAAAATACACATAATTATTCTGTTCGCCCAACCATTCAGGCCATATCAGCATTCTAACAAAGAGGAACCACAGCAGAGGACAAACGCATACATTGTGCTACCTATGCATGCTGAGGATTAGTATGGCAGATATGCGGTGCATGTTTTTGCACCGTTCCACTCAGAGTACAAATGCAGACAAAGCATTACTCAGAGATGAGTGTTTGGAATTTAATAATGTACGGATGATAGCAGTGCACGTGTGCAGCGCTCTGCAGGTTTTGTGTGATTGTGTGACCCGGCAAAACAGCAGGCAAGTGCAACATCACGGAGTCTTCGTGCCTAAGGAAGTCAGTCAGGTTGTTGAATTTCACTTAATGGGCTGAAACAGTTTTCACAGTATACAGTAAAGCCCCATGCATTTGTCTTACTAGAGATTCAAACATTTGACTTATTGATTTTTCCTTTTTCCTTTAACTGTTCTGGTTTACACTAAATGTGGTGGTGGTGGTCAGAGGGCCCGGTGGCGCCAGTGTCCGGCAGCCTCGCCTCTGTCAGTGCGCCCCAGGGTGGCTGTGGCTACAATGTAGCTTGCCATCACCAGTGTGTGAATGTGTGTGTGAATGGGTGGATGACTGAATATGTAAAGCGCTTTGGGGTCCTTAGGGACTAGTAACGACCATTTACCAGGCCAGGCCATTTAAATTGATGTATTTCCACATTTGAGCCAAAGCGTTTGGCAAGTAAAAGCTTTACAGCTGTAAAAGCCAACCAAAACTTGAATTGTTTGCAGGATTTTGACAGTATATAACACGTCCTCCACACGCCAGGACTTCTATCAAAGAAAAGCCATGCTGTGATTCAAGTTTTGGCTCTTGAATGAGAACATAAACCCAGATACTTTATGCAATAAACATGCAACATAAAAAAGCAAACAAAAAAAATGTAAAAACAAACCCTCCACTAGATTTGTCTGAAACAAAAGAAACACCGATTTAAAAAAAACAAAAACAAAACACCTGCATCACTGGGATACTCACCTGCCCACTCCCGCTGCTTCTTTCTGTTCCATAAAAATGAAAGCAATGCAATTTCAAACTGGCTTTCATTTCCCAGAATCCCATTTTTACAATGGAGCTTTAACTTGCAACCAGTGTGGCTTCTAATAAAGCTGTGCAATCTAAAAGAAAAGGAACAAAAGCCAGAGGTCTGGCTCGAACGGGGTGTTCATTTATCAGTGGACACGTTTCAAATCCTTGCCCCAGGCAATGGCTCGTGAAGCATCCGAAGAGATGGCCCGTGGGGACTTCTGCTGGAAAAGCAGAAAGCCCTTTGATGAACCTTGGGCCATCCCCGCACCTGCGTCCAATATGCATTGGTAAAAAGATATTAGATGCAAGCAGCTGTTGCAAAAAAAGAAAAGAAAAGACTGGCAGTACACTGCCTTATATATGCCAGTGTTGATATTTCTAGCTTGCATCTACATTTTTAATTACTCTTGAGATGGAGACATGAGACGCTCATGTAAACATCTGATTTTCTACAAAGGCCACAACTCCATGATTAGTCCATCAGGAAAAAAATACTCACCGATCATTGTTTCACTCACTATTAAACTGGCTTGTTTTAAGTGTGAGAATGCTAATATGTGGGACTTTCAGGCATGTACTTCTTTTCATATAATATTATAATATAACATGTTTCCTGTCTCCCTGGTGTGTATATAGCCCACATTGTTTCCCTTAGTTTTTTTGGTTTATTTTCTTTGTTCGTGTAATTTTCCAAACTGCCATCAAACATGCTGGCAGTCATTTAGCCAACATAAAAACTCTGTAACCAGCATGCCACCTGATGCATGATGCATCGCTTGATTTTGTCATCATCCTGGGTTTGTCTGGAATGTTAACTGTCATCACTTTAACAGGCTCGATGCAGCAATAGTGCATTTCCCATGCCTAGAAAAAGAAAGAACCAAGAACATTGGGTGTCTTCCTCTCACCAGCACATACTATTGAACTAAGCAGTGTTCATTGCATTGACTGGCTGTGCAACGGAAGGACACACTGAACGCAAACTGCAGCCTGCAGTGTTAAAAAGGGGATTTGATGTAAAGATTTTAGGTTAGATTATTAAAAACAAAACAGAGGGATCATAAAGACAGCTTTGAGCAAAAGAAGATTAAAGGTTATTTAGTATTTAGAGAAAAAAGGAGACCCCTTGGCTGCACTACTTCTGGCTTTTCCTGACTATATAACTCATGGATTGCACCACACCCATCTTTGAAGTTCACCTTTACTGAACCCAATACACATGTGTGACTGAATAATTGCACTGGCTGAATCTGTCTACAAAGTACAGATATATAAACACCCCCTACATCTCAAAACCAGCCTAGGTGGTATTTCCTGTTACAATATGTGCTTCCAGAGGCACACTGTGCCATGCTGACAGTAGGGCTGTGCCGTATTACATCAGCCACAATATTATCCTAATAATACTGGTATAAATTTTTATGTGATACAAGAATGTTGTTGTTGTAACATTGCTACAGTGCATTTACATTCTCTATTGCACACAACAACGAGACAAGCCCAAGCATGTCTGAGAGCAAGAGCCATGCGTTAGCCTCCAATTAGGGCTGTTCGATATAAAAACGTCTATCGTTTCATTTTACGCTATCGTTTGTTTCGTGGTGTCGCAAAATAAACTGTTTACGGCAATATTTTTTCATCGTTTTGATGGTCACTGTAGTGGCTATACTAATTTCTTAAAGTTCTCTCTTTCTCTTATATTTTATATAACCCCACTACGGACGGAGAAGCGACTGTTTTTATGTTTTTAGCAACAACGACGGTAACAGCATCGCGTGTCCGCTTGTTTATGTTCCACATAAACCTTTCAAAATAAACTGAATCACATGAAAGAGCAGATTATTTACGGATGAGAAGTAAAAAAGAGCCGCCAGGTGCTAAAAAATAAACCTTAGACTCAAACGTTAGAACAGGCTTTTCCCCGCAGCACGCCGTGTAATAAATACTCACAAAGAAAACGGCGGCTGTTACAACTTATGTCTAAAAATGTATCGTTTCATGCATCGGTTAAAACTAGAGATGGCACGATACCACTTTTTTATGTCCGATACCGATACCAATATCATAAATTTGGATATCTGCCGATACCGATATGAATCCGATATAGTGTTTTTTAATCAACAAAACTGTTTTTTAAAATATCTTGCTGCATTTTGCAAGTCTGCAAGTTCATACTCAAGTTTAAAACAACAACTACACTAAAGCTATTCTGTTATACCTGTATACAAAAAAAATATTTCATAGTTCAGCAATACTGATCAATCTAATAAACTTAGACCTACACCATCCTCCCTATTCTGGTATTTTAAAGAGTACTTAGCGTAAATATTAAGCAACCTAACTAATAGGGTTCCAACTCCCAGCAACAACAAAAATAAATAAATAAAAAATAGGGAACCACCCCTCACGCTCCACCTCATGATGCTTAATCAACGTAATCAACCTTAATTTGATGCAGTGTGAAAAAAAATGCACAGAAATCAATTATTTTTCAAGAAATATTAAATAGATTCAACATCTTTCTTCAACAAAATTGCAGACTGCACAGATGGTACCTTCCCAAAGGAAAATGTACTATAGCTTACTAGGGTATATATATTAGACTTAATAGTCACTATATACAGTAATTGACTTCTATTCATTTTACATCAAATTAAAACTTTGGGTGTCAGATAATTATTTATTAAAAGCTAGACATTTTAAATGAGAATAAGAAAGAAAAGTATGTCTTTGTGCCCCCTTTTCCCAGTTAATGCCCTATCGGCCCCCCTGGCTAAACTTTGCTAGATCCGCCCCTGCACAGTTACCAGCCATCAGCTACTAGAAAAAGATCCTGGTGTAGAAAGTAATATTAAATAAATTCTAACAACAGCTTATCAAGCTTAAACGTGCTGCTGTTGTTCAGCCGCTGGTTTGCTCTTTCTGGCGCAAAGTGGACCAAAAACAAACAAGAGAGACTCACGACAGAAAAGCCGATCAGCTGATCATTAGCAGTTTCACGATTGAAGTAGCAGCCGGAGAGCGAGAGGCAGTCGCTCGTTAAGCTTAACGTGGGAATGCTTTACAAACATTCAGAGATGGACTTACACACTTGCTTTACTTCTCTCGGGGATAACTTTGTCGGAGATGAAATGCCAGGTTGCTAGCGAAGCTCCAAATGCTATCCAGACCACCGACAGGTCCCGCATGCCACAGCTGCTCTATCACGTGATGCATACTGCTCCGACGTTCTGAGGCGAGTTACGGCGTGTTGCAAGTTTTGTGAGGTGCTTTCGTGATATTTAATGGATCGGATTACATTTTTTATTTTTCTCCGATATCCGATCCAGTAATTTAGGTCAGTATCGGACCGATACCGATACGTAATATCGGATCGGTCCATCTCTAGTTAAAACACTCGACTCCAAGTACACGACACGCAGCTGGAAACACTTCCCGCAAGACGAGCTGCCCGAGATTCACAGAATTTACAGAAAATGTTACATTTTTGTGATTTATATCGTTATCGGACGATAGAATTCTTATATCGGGATATGAGATTTTGGTCATATCGCACAGCCCTACCTCCAGTGATGATTTACTACCTATAAAAGGAGCTACCTCAACAATCTCCAACATAGCTGTTCCCACCAAAGGTGAAAACAACAAACTTGTTTCACCATTTGAGGAAAAACATAGAGTACAACCAGGCTACAAGGGCATAGACAGTAAGTAGCTGGTAATTTGAGACACAAATGCAAAACTAGCACTGGCTAGTTGGGCTCCATATGACAGGAAGAGCAAATGGTAGATGGAAATTACTGATGTGGTTGCAGCAGGTAAAAGCAGGGCTTTAAGCAAGCCAAGTTACAACATCACAGGTAGAAAACTTTTTTCAGTTTTATTATGTGAAAATACTCCTTAAGCGTTGAAAGGTTATGTTAACTTCAATGATTCTTAAACAAAATTAAGTAGTTATGTTACACTTTTACTACCTAGGTTACTTTTGTGCCTACATTTGGTTTATGTTGTAGCTGGATATAATCATGTGTCACTACTATTGCAGTGTAATGCAACTGCTGCCTGCACCTTGTTTCAGTAGGTTCCAATTAGGTAGTATTAGATCAGTGACAGTCACACATCGGAAAAGAGGGATGGAAAATGCCCCTCATTTATTTACTTATAAATGCTGCTGTTTGCAGCCTGCAAGGATCGATAAAACGTTCAGTATTTTTTTTTCCTGTAATGACTTCTTGAAATACCATGATATATTTTTGAAGCTATATTGCTCACTTCTAATTGAGACGTACAAACACACACAGCTAGCCATACCACATGTTTGCAGCTGGTAACAAAGTATGATGACTACTCTCCAAATGCCATAGTGTGGGACCATGTGATTTCGCTCTATTACAGCAAACACTGAGCCTTGGTGAAGTTTTGGTAGGTTCAAGGAAATATCTGCAAATTAATGTGGTTGTTGTAGGTACTGTTGGATATGGAGTAATGTTAAAACTATTTACATATGCAGCATTGTGCAAAAGTCTTGAGCCAATATCATTTCTTTATATTTTACTAGCAAAACGTGAATTAGGTATAGTGACTTTTTGAAACGTGCAAGCATAAATGGAAATACAACACATAAGACAAAATCAGAGTTTGGAGAATTCCAATGAGCAATCAAATTCAAATCATAGTTGATATATGGTATGACCGCTTTTATTCTTCAGCACAACTCTCATAGGCAGCTTTCCAGTCGTTTCTTAAAGCAGTTCTCCAGGCTTCTTGAAGGACATTCAAAACTCTTTAGATTTCGGCTGCCTTTTGCTCTGTTTTCTGATGTTCAAGATGATCTTCCACTACTGTTGAGGTCCAGGCTCTGTGGAGGCCAATCCACCCACAACACCACTGGCTTTCTGAAGACCCAAACCATGACAGTGCCTCCACCGTGTTTTCCAGATGGCTGTCTCTCTTTCCTGACCTCCTCTGTACACATTGAAATTTCTGTTTTAAACTGTTGTCAAATTTGGATTTCATGAGATCTGTTGACTCTCTTTCAGTCCAGTTCTTGTGTAATTTGCCATAAATCAACCTTTTCTCCCAGTTTCCCTTAAGAATGGCTTCTTGACAGCCACCCTTCCACTGAGACCATTTCTGACGAGACTTCTGCAAAAGTGCAGGACCTCTCCGGCCCTATACCAGGCTTTGCTGAATAAAAAGACTATTTTATGTCTGCCATAATGTTACTGTATGTTTGGCATTTAGCAGAGATTCAGGTAAAGGAACTGGGAAACATTATACGTTTTGTGACAGGCAGAAAGTGCCCAACACTGCAATTTATGTGTAGATACAGTGTTGTATTCCTGTGAAAATGGTCAGGACTAAACTGACAATTAGTGTAAAAGCAGCAAACATCCAAAGAACAACTTTGAAAGACCTTCAGAAAGCTCAAACTATTGTTCAAGGCCACTTTTTTAAAATTATGAGCCTGGGTCCTTGGAAGCGTGAGGTGGCTCACGACTTTTGCACAATACTCCGTACAGAGATGAGACTTACCTGAGCCTCTCTTCGACACAACTTTCAGGCAGTGGACCACAACAGCATGAAGCAGGATCAGAAGAGGGATGGGAGCTTTCATTTTTTTTTTTATCAGTCCTACAAAGAAAGAAAAGCATGTGTTATAACTCCATACTGAGGCAAGCTGTGAATGTGCTGAAACCATCCAGGAAAAATAAAAGACAATGATTTTGGCAGAAGATGTTTCCTTAAAAAAAAAAAAAAAAAAGGTCCTGAGCCAATAATTACAGAGTTTCTATCAGCCTTAAGGTCAGTTGGAAAAAAATCAGCATCTCTATGTGCAAATTTTGTTTATCTGCTTCTGCTTTATTTATATTAGCACCTCTTCAGGGACTTATTGTATAATCAGGGCAATGCTGTTAATGAAATGTCAAGATGCATCTCTATCAAGCCAAACCAGGCTTTTCTGCTTTGTCAACTACCTTCAACACTCATCCCCCTTTACTTGCAACCAAAATAACACAATCAGGCGCCTGCTCAGCTCTGGGTATCTCTCTGTGAGCACAAATGTTCGGAAATGCTCTGTGAGAAGTGGATAACAGTGAATCTGGCTTAATATATTGAAAACTCCTTAAATTGTAGCTTGTAGTGACACTAATTGCGGTGATAATGGGGATAAGATGGCATTTCAATCGATGCCAGTCAAACGCAGTAGGTTTAAAGCTATTACACTCCAATTACGAATTCCTGCCTGAATCCATGTGTGTGCTAGAATGATGAACTTAAACACTCAATTAACTGTCATTATGATGTATGTATTATGGGATATTTTAATGTAATATGCAAGACAGGTCTGTTTCCTAATAAAGAAAAGAAATGTATCTTTGCATTAAAGACAACGACTGCCCCAAACCATCTCTGCGCTTACTCGGGTCCCCTGCAATACACAGGAGTATGCTGAAAATGATGGATTGACGAACACACAGGGATTCTTTGATTTATTAGTGAGATGATAAAGTACACCTTCAAGCCAATTTAATCTAAGATAAAACAGATGGGCCCAAAGTTCGCTGCAGTTAATAGTGTTTATTCAGACTTTGCCAGCAGCTACAAACATTCCTCAGCAATACACTTGGTTCTAAAATTCCTCCATAGGCTACAAGGGTCCTTCAAATGGCATTTCAGTCAGGACAAAGATGCTTCACATTGAAGCCTGAAAAGCTGTATCAGAAAGCCTTTTTGGAGAAACTCTGAACTCTTGAGAAATTCGGAGGCATGCGAAACTGGGCAGCAGCCAAATATGGCGACATTGCTGCGTTCCCTCTTGTCAAAGGCTTATTGTCATCGGCTCTTGCTTTCTGCAACCAATGCCACCTCAGAAAAGCTACACGTCACTACAGAAAAATCTTATCTTTTTAATTAGTTTTCCATGGTGGGTGCAAGTCTGCAACATTAGCACAAAACCTGTGGCCCCTTTCTTTGGTTTGAACACAGAGGAAGTAACTGAATCACCAGTTCTGTTCTGTGTCCCTGCGGCTAACAGTGATATCCAAGACTGTAAAAATCAAAGAGAGCACCACTG
This sequence comes from Maylandia zebra, assembly GCF_041146795.1. Taxonomy (NCBI): domain Eukaryota; kingdom Metazoa; phylum Chordata; class Actinopteri; order Cichliformes; family Cichlidae; genus Maylandia; species Maylandia zebra. The sequence goes on along the minus strand of NC_135188.1, from coordinate 39,322,992 downwards.
AAAAGGTTAAGAAAGTGCACTCGTGATGTGCTGTAATTAATTTTGTTGGTACTGACTATACTGATGAGGAAAATACAGTAATGCTCTTATTCTCTTGGGGTGTAAATATAGCTTTGCCAAAATAGGAACAAATGATGGGTTTAAATATACAGAAGAATCAGGTAGTGGGAGGAAATTGGCTCCATAATTCAAGTTTCACAAAGCTGTTGTTGAAGATACTGGTCTATTTTTTCATAGGAACTTGAGAAATATATGATCCAAGTGTACAGACATGCAACAGTAAGGTATCGTGGTATGATATTACAAAAATGGATAAAAGCGAAGAGACAAAATAGGATATGCAATGCCAGCTTTATCCTCCAAAATTAAATAAATAAATTCAGCACTGCATTCAGTGTTTTATCATTAAAATATATTTTAAAACTAGTTTATTTATTTAGGGTGTGATGTGGACTATATAGAGCAAAGTTAGTTTGGATTATTGACATTTGAGCCTTTATTGATGGTGAACTTCAAGGGGTGTTGAAAAGTCTTACAGTCTGAGAGAAGAAGCTGCCCCGCCGTCAGCAGACTCTTGCATCTCCTGCCAGAAGAGCAGCAGGGTAAACAGACTCAGTCTGGACCAAATGATGTCCTGTTCTGTGGGCTCTGTGTATGCAGTGAGTCTTCCCAGTGCTGAACATAGATGCAACACCAGTGTTTTGTAAGGAATCCATACAGTGCTGATAAAACTTTGCTTATGTTGTTCCAAGTCAAAGTTTTTGAATTGTGAAAAAACCTTGTGCACACTGTACTAACAGTTTGGGCCATACATTTAGGATAATGGCAGATCCTTTGTAATTTTCCTTTTGTATACTACCACAGTGAATTTTAAGTCAGAAAATCAAGATGTGATTAAAGCACAGAATTTCAGCTCTATTTCCAGGGGTTTAACAAAAGTATTAAAATAGAAATTTAGATATTACATCCATTTTTATACACAGTGTGTCCAGTTACTGATTAGCCCCTGAAAATAGGAAGACTAACATAAATTTAAATATAGGAATATAAGGTACTTTTCTTAAACCCTCTGGAATGAGTGACTCCTTGAACTCTAGAAGCCATGGAGTAAATACTGTGTTTCCTCCCTTGAGATGCTCTGTGGGGCCTTTGATGCAGCCACCGTAAGTTGGTACACGTTTGTGACTTTCTGCCTTCAGTTTTGTCTTCAGAGTAAGCGTGCTCTATTGGGTTCAGATTAAGGACATCGAAGAATGTCCCATTTCTTTGTCTTGAAAAACTCTTTGGTTGCTTTTGCACTATGCTTTGGCTTATTATCCATCCAGAGTACAGCCCTGTAGACTTCAGAATATATCCTGCTACTTCAATCAGCATTCACATCATCAATAAACACTAGTGATCCAGTTTCACAGGCCCATGCTGTAACATTGTCTCCACCATGTTTAACCGATGATGCGATATGATTTATGAGCTCTCTCTATACTTTTCTCTGCCCATCTGTCTGGTACAAATTAGTCTTGGTCTCTCCAAAGTATACTTTTCACAGCTGTGCAGGCTCTTTCAGATGTTTTCTGGCAAACTCTTATTTGTCATTCTTGTTCGTGAGTGTAGTCAATGGTTTGCACCTTGTTGTAAACCCTTTGTGGCTACATTCATGAAGATATCTCTTGATTGCAGACACTGAATTTGCCTTAACTTGACTTACTTTGATGTGGTGAAGAAGATTTTCTTAACCAAGGAAAGAATTTGTGATCACCCACTTTAGTTTTCATTCGTTGGACCACATATTGCCAGTTTAAAAAAATAAAAATAAAAATCCAAGCCCATAAAACTGCATGTCAATCAATTTTCTGGTTACTGCTGAAACCCCTTGAATTGAAGCTGAAGGTCTGCACTTCAATCACATCAATGATTTCAACTCCACTGTAATGTTATACAGAGGAATAATTACAAATGCTGTGCCACTGTCCAAAAACACATGGACCTGACTGTATGATGTGGGCCTGTGGCTGTCAATCCCATCAATCGTGGGTGTGGTTGTCCTGAATTCAACTGCAGAAGGCAGCCCTTAGTTGAGCTTGTAAAAAAAATGTTTGCGGAGTAAGTGGTTGCTATTTTGTGCCAACATGAAAAACAGAATTCCGTTCACTTCGGGCATATTTGAGCATCAGGTGAAACTTTTGAGCGTTTTGTGAACAATTGTGAAACGTCATGCAAAAAGCACAAAATATATTAATTCGGCATACAAGCTGATGCATTCATCTGGCAGCCAGGTTTTCTTGTGTTTGCAATCCATCATTTCTCACTGAGGTTGGTGTTTGAAGCTTTTTTTATGGCTGCAGTCGACTTTGAACAGCTTGCTTTTTTTGTTTAACAAGATATCTCTCTAACCCTAAATATCCTATCATCTTCCTCCTCCCAGCATGATCGGTTAATTATAACAACACTCTGTGGTTACTCCTTTTTTATCGGTCTGTCCAATAGAAAGCATAGATTTGCCACAGTTCAAGCAGTCCATAGTTTCAAAATTGATTGCACTGATTACTCGAGTATTGAGTAGACTGGCATGAAAGCCAATGAAAGTGATCTGATTGCTGGTGGCAGACAGGGCTTGTAGCCAGCAGGAATGTTTGACTGCACTCATACCCGACAAGTCCAAGAAAAAATATAATTAAGTTAGACTTGTGTTGTCTAACTTTCATGCTCTGGGTCTGATGTTGCTGGAGTATGTTTAAGAAGATGGCCACATACTCAAGGGCTTATTGAGGTCAAACACCCAAGTTGTTATCAGTAACCATGAAACGCGTTTCGATGTATTATTGTCGCTATCGTCTTACTTCTTGGCACATGGTTATGAGCCATTGAGAAGGGAAAGATTCAGTGCAGCTGTCGAACTGTCAGAAATATGATCAGAAACACAATAGAGTGGAAAGAAGAGATATCCTCCTTCAAGAAATGAATGGATACTAGATGTCCAAGAAAAATATGAAATTGTTTTTTGGGGTTTTTTAAATCCTCCCTCAAAAATCCCCCTGTGAAAGCTTGTCCTGTCAAACATTTCACAGTGTATCATCCTTTAAAGAGAAGCTCATCCAAAAGGTGCTGTCACCTGCCTCTCATTCCTTGATTGTTTTTTTCCTCAAGCCTCCACTTTCGTCTTTACCCTGACAGTGCTTCCTTCTCAGTGGATCCATCCAAAATTCAATTATTTTTGAGGAGGGTTCAGGAAGAGAGATGGGGCACTCTCTCAACACTCTCGGGGTTCAGAGTTAGCCCCAAGGAATGCATCTCAGAGTCACGCGCAAACAGTTTCGCAAATCTATGACCGAGACTTTAACGCTTTAGTACAGCTCGCCAGATGGACTTTGAGATGATGATTTATACGGATCTCTAATTTTATATCTCTCTTGCTCTGTCACACACTTTTGGGAGTTCACATTGAGGGTCCCCTTTCCTTCTTCCTCAGCCATATCTGATGTTTCTTGATGACGTTCGTTTCTCTGTTACCCGGGAAACCAATGGGAACTAACAGGAAGAAGCAATTACGGACAAATTCGGATGACATAAATTCTTGTCCTGGTTATTGGGTAAAGATTTCAGATCTGTGGGCTGGAGCTTTGATTGAACTGAAGTGTAAAACTTGGACTCTTTGTCTGTGTTTGTTCATCCATTGCTGAGCGTTTCATCCTGGATTCAAACCTTGGCTCAGTCTGACGGCCATGTGTGTCAAAATTATACAATCATTACTCTTTTTCACAGGAATGCTGACTGGCAATTTTAAAGTGAAAGTCTGTCTGGTAGTTTATTTAAAACTGCCAAAGTGAAAGTCATGAAATGTGGTGCAGATTTAGACCACAGGCAAAGACATACTTCGTTATAACTTGGTGTGCATTCTTTCTTTTAAAATGACAAAATTTGTAAACTGGTCAAAGGATTTTAAGCATGGAGTTGCCAGGCAGGAGGAAAAGGGGAATACCTCTAGACATAGGGTGAGATGGAGACGGATGATCCGCTTTGGTGACCTCTACGGGGAGAAGCCAAAAGAAGCAGAAAATAAGGCACTGGTCTTGGCAGAGGATGTGCTCTCCGAGGCTTCTTGTAGTTCTCAAAAATTTTTACAAATAATACAATCGTTTAAAGGTAAAAAAAAAAATGCAGGATCTAATTTTAACTTTGTTCTTACCAAGGTCACTACGGGTGATTTGATTCACATAATGCCAAAAAGAAAAAAAATTCCCAAACATAACATGTGCTTACTCATTATGGACATACAGCCTCACTGCCTCTAGCCGTTACCCCTCTGTCCCCTACCTCCACTCGATAAATTGATATCTACTCTGCTTGGTGAGTTATTAACATTTCTATTTGTGAAAAACACTTTTCAGGCCCTTACACCCTTGGCTGACGCACACACACCCACAATCTCCCACCCACAGTCTGTGCTCTCTTCACTGAATTTTTCCATTTTAGATTATCTAATAACCTTGCCTTTCAAGCCTCCATGTTCCTGATATGTACCGTACCCAGGAAGTGAAAGAGAAAGAAGCGGTTATTTTTCAAATTCACATGTTTAATACCATAAACGTCATTGTTTGGTGCAGGAACCAGAAGAAAAATGGCTTTTAATGATCAAGGGCACACATGTGAATAAATAACAAGCAGCAAAAAGTGGTTGAGCAGCAAAAATGTATGCAACGGTTTTCATTAGCTGCCATTTGTGGTAAGAATAAAGCAGTTTTAAAACTGCATATTTGAATGGATGCTAAGTGACACATTGAGGCTACTGGCTATGTGCTTTGGGAAATGGGAATTTTTTATTAGTTAACCATCTAGCTACAATATGATGCCAAACTCATTTTATTTTCATGAGGGTGCCATGCTGTGAGAATTTTAAAAATGCTGAGGTCATTGAGTCAGACAAAACCACAGCAACCTATTTAAAGAGCTTGGCACATACCCAATCCCCAAGAGATTTTGGACAAGTCTGTCACATATTCATTCATTTCACCTCTCTGCACGATTCATTGAAGTATTAATACATTTTATGCAAATGTTTAACTCACTACAGGATTGTTCACATGTTGTTTCAACACCCCTTTGACAATTTTAGGAACATCATTTTGCTTAAAATTATATCAAAATGACTCCAAAAAAACGTGAGAACTACTGCCTGCATGTTAAAGTAGAAAACGACAGACTACATTTACAGAAATATTACTGAGGATGGGAATAATTTGCTTTTATGATTCCTGGAACACATTGTAATTATCACTTTTTCAACCTCATGATTTTGCCACAGAGCAATAAGCATTTTATAAGTATTGCATTCCCCGACCAACTGGTGATTGGTCAGGAAATACACAAAATCTTCATTGTGATTGCTTTGATTGCTAGCAAATTGCAGTGGTCATCCATAGTTTACGTGGAAGACACTGACTTGTCAGCAAACAATCACTATTAATCCTTGAGCTGTAGGGAAACCTGCAAAAATGCAACGCAAACAGCAAAATGTTCACCTTCAAATTAAAGGTTTTGCCTTACAGCTTCAAATATCAAGAGGTGCAACAATTATTTTGAAGGCAAATACTATAGTCCATATTTACAGTTTGCATTGTACTTTTAACAGTGTCATTGCTTGTTGCATTCAATTTTGCGCTTTCAATCTCCAGCAACCCCTTGTCAATTTCTTACATATCACATATTTGTTCCTAGCCACTGGTGGTTGCCAAGAGGTTCAAGAGGTTCACTGATCAGATTATAGGCCTGCATGAGTAGGGTCCTAGCATAGACAGTATATGTAGCTTCTAGGTCAGAAAAGTTCAAGTGCCTTAAAACTGCATTCCATCTAAAGGGTATAAGATGGGGATAGCTGTGGTTGCAAAATGGGTCAAATGTGACTGATGCACTATACAGTTTTTGGTCTTAGGAGTTTTTAGTGAACCATCAGGTAGAAAAACAGTTGCAAGGGAATCTAAGGACACACACAAACATACACACACAGGCACACATACAAACTGTCTTTAGGGGCAGGGATAGCTCAGTAGGTAAAGTGGTCGCCCCATGATCGGAAGGTCGGCGGTTCGAATCCACTTAACGGCTACCCTGAGGTACCCCTGAGCAAGGTACCGTCCCTACACACTGCTCCCCGGGCGCCTGCTTAGTGGGCTGCCCACTGCTTCACTGAGTGAATGGGTCAAATGCAGAGAAAAACAAGTAATTTCCCCATGGGGGTCAATAAAGTATCTATTATTATTATTTGCAGTCATGTCCAAGTCTTAGTCCCAGTCCCTGAGCTGACTGCTAACTAGATTCTTTATCCCGCCTGGCTGTCAAGGAAATAACTATGACATTAAATGAATGAAACTCTCTTTGGATATTCCAGGGCAAGGCTAAAGCGAGATCCTTCGGGAGCTACCGAGAAGAAGACGTGAAAGCAGAGGAGAGGTTGAGGGTTCTTGGAAGGCGACCATGAGAGGCGTCATGAGATGGTGCCAAGCAGTAAACAGAGATGTTAATGGCAGGTAACACTGGCTTTATATTTAGAATATCCCTAGTTTATGAAAGTAATTAACATCAGTCTAACTGAGTTATCTCAATAACTCTCTATACAACATCTCACCACTAAATTTTACAGCGTTAATAGATGTTGATTTATCAAAACAGAGACACCTGTCCAGACTGTCAAAGAGTTGTTTGTTGCTGCTTTTCAAGCTGTCTAAAAGTTTTAAATGAACTCTGATGGATATTGATTTATAACAAAATATTACAGTGATGATTCACAGACTGGTAAATTAATACTGATGATGCTTCTCTTTTGCTACATTGCAGATCATTAAGCACTCTTTGAAACAAGACTACCACCCTCAAAGCAGACTTTTCTTGTAAACGTGCTGTAGGGACTCCCAGATGTTACCGCGGTACATTGCTTAAGGTAAAGTGCCCCCTTTATACTATTAGAACAATTGCCAGTTAGCATCTGGCTCATTCTTTATTCTTAATGAGCATCCCCCCAGGAAGAGAAGGATGCGGTGACAGACCATGGAATGGCAATTAAATCAAGTCACTTGTAACGACAACTGGCAACATGAAGTGGGCTGCTCCTAAGTTCACCCAACTCTGAGGTGAGTGACTATAAGTGGGAAGGATACCGCTGATTGATATAGAACAGTGTATGTGAGAGGGTTATTTAAACTAGAACTTGGCACGACCAGCTAGAACTTATCAAACTTATCCTCTGATATTAATCAAAAGCAAATGTTACAGCTGGACTAGTATCAGCACAAACAGTGTCATCTTCACCTCCTCCAACTTACACATAACTTCATACAGTACTGCTACAGAGAGGCAGGGTCACAGCCAATTCAATTCAATTTTATTTATATAGAGCCAAGTCACAGTAATAGTCACCTCAAGGCACTTTATATTGCAAGAAAAAGATTCTATAACAATACAAAGAAAACCCCAACAATCAGACAACCCTCCTATGAGCAAGCACTTGGTGACAGTGGGAAGAAAAAAAACTTCTTTTTACCTCCAGCAGAACCAGGCTGAAAGGGTATCCGGTGTAACGTCTGCGTCAAACCAAACACGTGACGACCCCTTGGGAAATAAGGGAGCAACTGAAACTACTTTCCAAAAGCCACTTTAGCCATTTGTTATCATCAACTTAGCTCCTAGCGGCTAAGGCTAAAAATTAAACCGTAATATGAATGTGAGAGCTAGGCAGCAAGAAAATTAGTCCTGCCCATCTGTGATGTTAATAGACAGTGTTAATTTAACAGGATAGCACAATAGTTTTGTCTAGAATTGGTTATGCTTATTTTAAAGTCTGAAAAAATCGACTAGAGTGTTTTCGGTGCTTTCATTCAAATCCCGTTCTTGTCATTCAAATTCTGTTCTCTCCATTCTAATCCTGTTTTTTCATTCAAATTTTGTCATTTTCATTCTAATTCTGTTAATTTAGTTCAAAATCCGTTGTTGTCATTCTAATTCTGTTGTTTTCATTCAAATTTTGTTGATTTCTTTCAACTTCCGGTGTTTTCTTTCAACTTCCAGTGTTTTCATTCAAATTCCGTTCTTTTCATTCTAAATCAGTTGTGTTCATTCTAATTATGTTGTTTCCATTCAAATTTCTGTGTTTCATTCTAATTCTGTTGTTTTCATTCGAAAGCCGTTGTTTTCCTACTAATCCAGTTCTTTTCATTCAAATTCCGTTCTTGTCATTCAAATTCTGTTCTCTCCATTCTAATCCTGTTTTTTCATTCAAATGTTGTTATTTTCATTCTAATTCTGTTAATTTAGTTCAAATTCCGTTGTTGTCATTCTAATTCTGTTGTTCTCATTCAAATTCCATTCTCTTCATTCTAATCCTGTTTTTTCATTGAAATTTTGTTGTTTTCATTCTAGTTAAGTTCTTTTCATTCTAAATCAGTTGTGTTCATTCAAATTCAGTTGTTCTTCTTCAAATTTCTGTGTTTCATTCAAATTCTGGTGTTTTCATTCTAATTCCGTTCTTTTCATTCTAATTCTGTTGTTTTTGTTCAAAAGCCGTTGTTTTCATTCAAATTCCATTCTTGTCATTCTAATCCTGGTTTTTCATTCAAATTTTGTTATTTTCAGTCTAATTCTGTTAATTTAGTTCAAAATCCGTTGTTGTCATTCTAATTCTGTTGTTTTTGTTCAAAAGCCGTTGTTTTCCTTCTAATCGAGTTCTTTTCATTCAAATTCCGTTGTTCTCATTCTAATTCTGTTTTTCTCATTCAAATTCGGTTGTTCTTCTTCAAATTCCTGTGTTTTCATTCAAATTCCGTTGTTGTCATTCTAATTCTGTTGTTTTCGTTCAAAATCCATTGTTTTCCTACTAATCCAGTTCTTTTCATTCAAATTCCAGCAACTAGAGACAAACAGTGGCAGCCTATTTTACTGAGGATTTTCACTGATAGAGATATCAAGTTCAAATTCAAGTCTTTTGACAGCCCTGCAAACAATTACCAACTACAAAGTAATGAGCAACAACCAAATAACTTGTACTCATCACTTGATAAGGCTTCACAACCGAGCCACGAAAGAAGCTGAAGGACCTTCAGTTAAAATATAAAACTATCCATGCTAGCTTCAATAGTTTTATATATGCAGCTACTCAAGCTAGCATGAGTTTGGGTAGCTTCATATAAAACAAGGTAATTATTCACTTCTCAGCTTCTCCATTTTGATGTCATGATAAGGAACATTAGCCACCTCATCACAAAGAGTGCACAGCAAAGCAACGGATCCGCAATTCAGTCTGGCAATGCTTGACAAACTGCCTTTCAAATTGAATGAGAAACGAGAGCAGCGAAGCCTAGAACATACAAGTGAGTCCAGCCTCAGAGCAGCTATGTGAGATTCTCTCTTTCAATTGACTTGGATTAGCTCGTTGCCAGAATTACGTGTAATAAAATCCAGTTATAAATTTGAGATTCGCCTCAAAGGGCAGCTTGCGACAGTCGCTTCTTCCGAACAACCCGCGAAAACCTTATGCTGCGGGGTTATCTGAAGTTTAACTTTAGCCATGTCTAACTATAGAAACACGTGTACTTCAGAGAAATGCTAAATAACATGAAAATTCCTCAAGCTTAGGTGGAAACTTCCCATAGCAGCGATTAGATATTCGCAGGCTGAAACGCTTCTTCTTTATCTCCCTCACACACAACCTTGAACACACATTTTTACTCAGCACCTAAATTTAAATCTGTGACACTGAGACTGATCTGCTGCTGAACCGATGAGTCTCTAGCTAACTCTACAGTATGTTAATGCTATTCATTGGAAAGCATCAAAGTCTTAGTTCTTCAAGCTGCCCTGACTTTAAGCTAAAAGGAAAAAAAGAAAACGTACTGCACATTTTACATCATGAAAACGATGCCACTACATAGTTCTACTACAGCACATCTTTGGAGCAGAGTTTTACAGATTAAAGAGAAATATTAATAGCAATCAATGAGATGCCTAACGTAAGTGTTCTTAACCAATACATATGTAAAAAAGAAGAACTAAAATGGCAACTAATGCCTCGGCAGATTCTGTAGTTTGCCAAATCACTTCAGTGGAATTGTCTCGTCTAAGCAGCAGAACCATAGGCTTATTTAAAGGGGAATGAAAGAGGATTGTCAGACTATTAACACAAGTTAATAAATGCCTACCCTACAGCAACTATAATCATTAAGGCTGCTAAACATTTATCTTTCAGCTTTTTTAAATCAAATCAGTCAGTCGGAAGAATCAACTTGAGCCAAAAGCAGAGCACAATCCAGCCAACAGCAAGAAAACAAAACAAAGCCTTTGAACAAATAATCAAAGTCTTTCTTCTAGCAAAGAATGTGTTTCAAATTGTACAGCCAATTGATCTGACTGTGTATAGAGGCTGTGTACTGCTTGAAAGTACTTTGACTTTCATCGTTGACGGATGCACCGTGCAAAGGATAATAATTGATGTGAAGATACACCGCACGTGGCTTTGAAATTATTTGATTAGAATAGTCAGTATACAGTATGTCTGCTTTAATGGTTAAATGTATAGCAATGCAGACACCTTAGGGGACTGGTGCTCAGCAAATGTTTATTTTCATATAAGTTAGTATCATATATAACCACACAAACCCAAACGTGAAAGCAATTTGTCTTGAGTGCACCTTTCTCTAAAAATGTCCCTCTCGCATCTGAAACAAACAGCCCCGAGAGCAAAAATAAACTTAAGAGCTAAGGCGAGCAGACATGCTGTAGCTACCACAGAGCTGAGCGGCACAATGCAAATAAGCTTTCACACCATAACAGACGACCCACATCTCCATGCTAGGCAGCCGAGATTCAATATCGGAGGACAAGGAGTGCTGCGTCCCCAGGCCCTTCTTGCAAAGTGGCCCATAAATCAAGAACCCTGTTGAGAGCTGGTCTCTGTGGGTCTTGTCCAGGATTCGGGAAAAAGAGCACAGCTCTGGCTCCAGTAATCCACCCCCCCCCCCCCCCAAACAGCTTTAATGCAACAGATGGCCTTTGCAGCATAAAATTATGACTATCATTAGCCAACCTGGGGACCAGATTATTACTGCAATTGTTTTGTTCAGATATATAGATGATGCTGCCCAGCCACAGCTACAACTGGATTGGGTTTAACTGTAAATACCAATTAATGATTGTTTTTAAATTTCAGACCTCACATAATACAGTAGTACATGCAAGAACACTGAGAAAATCATAAGAGGTAACTTGAAAATTAGCTTAGTATACCTTCCTTGCACCAACTATTATTTAAGCCTTGCTGACATCAACATTAGAGGAGAAAGTGCTGAGCTGTGCAACATTGCAGCTTCGCTTGGCTCATCTTTTGCCAGAAAGTACTACATGTATTGGAGGTATGTTATTGTGTCATGAAAATGTGTAATATTTGCATAGCAATCAAACTGAGGATAGTACGATTGCTATTTCATGCAAAGTGGTCAATACTAACACATATTTTATTAATGTCACAAAATGCTGAGAAAGATTTTAAAAACAGACATTGTAACATATAGCATGTTACAATGTCTGTTTTTAATAATCCCAAATCAGTTTTTATTTGTTGCCCTGTGACAGACTGGCGACCTGTCCGGCCCAGGGTGTACCCTGCCTCTCACTCCAAGGCTCCAGCGCCCCCCGACCCTGAAAAAGGATAAGCGGAAGCAAATAGATGGATGGATCAAACTTGTTGTTCTTGTCCATTAATTTTGTAGCACCAATAGTGAAGGGCATTTGGCAGGACTTCCAATTATTATGCATGCTGTGTGACTTGGTTTAATCACAGTTCTATAACTTTTGTTCAGTTAAAAAAGTGAAACCCCCCTCACAACATTTCAACTGACTTAATTAGCACTTTAACTTTCATTAAGTGCTACATATTGTGTGCAATAAAAATATTTTCATTCTAAGGAGATAAGGTCATTACCTTAAATTAAGGTAATCAGAATTCTGCCAGTTTTATACAATCAGATTCATACGTTTTTGGATAACGATGGGGTTTTGTTTCCCCCTTTTTTAATGTTACCTCTAGGGCCCGTCACAGTGAATTTTAAAATCGTGCATTCAATACGCAATTTCAGTAAAGACTTCAAACTTTCATTCAAGAGGTTTAACAAAACTATAGCATTGACTAGGAATTGGCACCATACACAGTCCACTGTTTTGAGAAGCTCAAAATTAACTGAACAACTGACTGACGAGTTTCATCTCCCGGTGAGGCCTGGATGTGGAGTTCGTTTCAAGTGTTGAACTGTTAGATGTTCCCTTGAGCAATCAGTATGAGGTAAAAAGCGATGCAACCATCTGTTGCATTCATAGAAATAAGGCAGGACCAAAAGACCTGAAAGACCCTGGAAGATTGCAGAATTCTTTCACTGGTTAAGAAAAAACCCCTCAAAACATCCAACCAAAACCAAGAAGCACAATATTTTAAAAATACAATAAGTCTCACTGTATATAATAACTCACGTGGAGGTATTCTGAGATTGGCCATCAAACTTCATATGGCTATGAATAGTTTGTTGTAGGAAAACAAAAGAAACTGTCCCTACTATGATTGGTGACACTCTAAGGTTACACTGTGGACACAACAAGAAGAAGATTCTCTGGACAGCTCTTGTCACAGATGTATGTGACACATTTTGTCAGTATTTACATATGAATGTGCGATATGGGAGGTTACTATAACCTTATCATTTAATAGTGGTCAGTGGCTAAGTTCATCCTTGGCTTCATGGGGACATTCATGCAAAATGTTAAGAAATTCCCCCAAAGTATTCATGAGAATGGAAACTGAGAACCTGGACACATAACACTATGGAGGCCAAAAAATAGAAGCTACAATAGAGTTGAATAACTCTTTCATTTGTTACAAAGCACTTTATACTGTAAGCCATGTGATAAGCCTTCAGCCTCAAATAATACTAAACCTGGATTTCATGGATTGAGTTTCATCTTCTTACCTGTATGTGTAAGACACACACACACACACGCATGCACGCACGCGCACTGCAGTTTTTGACTCAACATTAACTCTGGCTGTGTGTGAAATTACCCTTTCAGCAGGGGTTACATTGGGATTTGTGAGAAAGGGGAACCCTAGTCTAGTGGGCTTGATGCTCAAGGACCCACTGCACACAGTGAAAGTGGGGGCTAATTCTTTAAAAGAAAGTAGGTCCACTAAAAATTACACACATTGTGTTCTGTGGATGTGCATTGTCCAGAATAACAAAGACGCCGTTTCAGACACAGTCTCTAAACACCAATTTACAAGTTACAAAGAAAAATTCCACGGCGTTAAAATCTCAGAGTCAGACGTGCCAAATTATCAGATGATAATATATTTTACTTGAGTGTAAGTGTATTCTTAATTACTTTTAAGGAAAAAGGCCAACCTACATAAGCCAATCATTTCTACTCATTTATATTTCGTGATTTGCTTTTTTTGTCGTATTTTTTAATTAACATCTACATACAATTGATGGTTTGGGAAACACTGATAATACTGTCATACATAAGTAGAAGAAAATGAATCTTTGCACTGACCCAACAAAGAATCAGTGCAGCAAATTATGGGTTCAGTGTAATTAATTGTGTTTTCATTATTAGACAGATTTTCTGTAGCTTTATTTTTTTATTCACTTCAGTGATTAGATGAGTTCTGTGCTCGCAGTAATGAAAGTACTGCAAATATTGCATTTAAGCAGCATAACAGGAAAACTCCCTGTAATAACCCACTTAATATACCAGAAAAAAAGGAAGGAGAAAAAAACAGCCCTGCTGGTGCAGGATTCGTCGTCAGCATGACTGCTTTGTTCCCAGTGTTTTCACTGAAAACATGAATTTCTAACAGCTCAGTTGTTTGCTGTGCAGAACATCATCGAGACAGATAAAATTCTGTAAGATCCCAACACAAAGTCCGATGATTTAAATAATCAATCTGAAGTACAGTAACGTACGAGAGTCTTGAGTCATCCCCGATTTCTTTATATTTTGCTTCCAAGAAGCCAAACTGTCTTGTCTTTTTTGGTGGTCTTAAAAATGGTTTTCCAGGCTTTCTGAAGGTCTTTCAAAGTTTTTCTTTGGCCATTAGCTGCTTTTCTACTCACTTTCAGCTCAGTCTTTGTGCCTGATCATTTTCAGAGGAATGTTTGTTGTTTGTTAAGCCACTTAACCTAGATCTATGATTAATTCAAGCATAAAACAGACACTTAACTCAATGAATCATTGATATGTCTACACATGACAGACAACTTAGCACAGAATTAAATTTAAATATCATCTTTATGCACTTTGTTATTAGTTGCCTGTTGCAAAAACACATCTTATGTTCCCATTTACTTTAGTTGAATCTATGAACGATGCAAAAGACGATAACACGGATTGACAGCGTCAGGACAAAATCCAGCAAAGACCTGAGACAGGACCAAGGATGTGCATCTAGCCCTTCAGTTGATCCATTTACTGCTCACAGTACATGGGTCCTTATGAAAATTCAAAAGCATTTCTGAAACATGGGAAACGGGACAGGTTGAGGTATTGCAAATTACACAAGAACTGGACTGAAACCCAAAAACTATTCCTGAAGACTACTTAAAGAAATGACAAGAAAGCTTCTTTCAGTTCAACCTGTGTTATGGAATAAAGGTGGTCATACCAAATATTGACGTTCAAGCTCATTACAATTACAAAAACTGTGTTTTTGCCTCAACACAGTAACACTGATTCCTATTTTCCTAGCAAAATACAAAGAAATGAAGACGTTTGCACAGCACTGGATTGATAGTCACACACATCTGAGTAACTAGAGGTGTTTTAAAAAAGAAATCCCCCCAAAAATCGGGTGACATTCTGTATTTGTTTGTTGTGGTACGAGTGGCTTTGTAATGGTAAAATAATGAAGGAAACAGAGCTGATCTCTGGCATGTCAGGAACTCAGCTCCAGTGGGTTTGACCCAGTTTAACCCGATCCTTTAATTACTTTTATATAACAAACACTCAGTGGTTTAATTAATAGTATGAATGCCATGTTGTGAGCTCAGCGGCAGGTGTAATATCACATCATGATGTTTAATGTAACAACATTGTAGCGCTGGAATTTTACACTTAAAAATGAATAACCTCAACACAAAGCTAAAAACACCCGAATTGATCCGAAGAAAGTTCACCGCGCACGTGTTGCCCTCAGCTTGACATATCGGTTTAAAATTAGCTGTAAATACAATGTTGCCCCGGGTCTCATGTGAAGTGGCTAATGAAGAACTGCTAATGAAGCGCTCCTTGATTTCACTCACTGTTAATCCCTAGACGTAGCTGTTCTATTTAAGCTCCCGCCTGGCTCAGAGGGGAGAATTTGGCGCAAACACTCTCAGCGTTCCTACCGAGGGGTAGCCATGTGTGCATTTACACGGAGTATGCAAATAGGCCACGGCTCCCACTCGAGTAGCTGCTGTATATTATAGCATGAGTATTTTCTTTCGTTGCTGCTGTTGCTGAGACCGTCCTAAATTGGTTTGTAAAAATGCTCTGAATATCTCGACACCAGCCACTTAGAGTGCAGGTCAAAATGTGAATACAGATTGCTAGTTGTGATAGTGTTTTGATAACATTAAAGAGCCATTTCTCTTCTGGTATGCATTTATCCTGCAAAATAATGCAGCCTGGCTTCCTTTTTTTCTCCTCCCAACTGGCATCCTGTACGACTTTTTTGTTTTTATCGCCACACCAATGTATGGAGTGTCACAACAAAGCCTTCATGAATGAGTAAGCACAGATCCTATGAAGAGACGAAGGGAAATGGGAGGAAAAATTGCTCATTTTGCTTCCCTTGGCATGCAATTTCCATCCTCTATCCACATCTCTCTAAAAGCTATCTAAAACACATCAACTTCATCTTTCTAGGCTGGATGGGTCTCAGAGGATCACCTCCAGACATGGCGCGATGACAGTGGGGCTGAAAAGAAAGGATGAAAATGATAATTCTGTTCTCTTGCTTATAGCAATAGGCTTCTCATTCTAGTGCTGATTAAAAAGTGGGGGGAAAAACATTCATTTTCGACGTCAGTTGCCTCTAGCAAAGAAAAATACCGTATATTGAGGTAACTGATCACGCCTCGGATGGCCGTTTCATCAGAGAAAGTGCAACACGACTATTTCGCTGCCTTCTTTCCATTTTACCCATGTAACAATTGACCAGCACAACATTTTAGCTCGGGGGCATGCTACACTGTGGCTGACCCCAAGTTCTTTTATTTTCTGCTGTAACAAATGGGGAAATAAACACTTTCAGATTTCATTTGATTCGGGTCAGCTTTATTCTTTGATTCCGCCCCCACCACCATTGATAGAAGCACACAAATGCAGGACAGCCTCATGTGTATATGTGTGGGATTTTTTTTAAGAGCAATGCAAAGAGACAGCTAGAGATGATGCCATTACCATCCTTTTATTGAGGCATTTTTCTGTTCGAAATGCAGAAAGTAAATAAAGCTAGCATGGCAGAGGCAGACACTCAGCTCAATTCACATCCACGCATGAAGGCATTCAGATAAAGGTCTAAAAAAGAAAAAAATGGGTGGCCATGAAAATGATTTGCAAGCAAGTCCATTGTTTATGACACCTCTCTGCTGAGTAACAGCAGGAAAGGGCGCGCCCAGGGCTCAACTGCCATGAAGTGAATGCGGGACCCAATTCTGAAGACCATTTATTTTTCCATACAGCCTGGTCTGCCATCCTCATGCGACTGTGGACTCAAAGGGTGATTTTCTTTGCATGAAAACTATTTGGAGACAAAAACGAGAGCACTGCACACTACTTCTGTCAAACTCTTTGATCTGGCCTCGCGTAACCTACATGATGACGGTTACTCAACCGTATAAAATGATGCCAACCATCGACTGCTGTGCTCCAGAACAGATGTAGCAGAACTGCGATCCACCAGCCAGGTGATGACAAATATTATGTCGTAGGACAGTGTTTTTGTTTTTTTTTAAATTACAGTAAGTAGTAAACAGTTACTCTGTAAAATTTCACAAATCAAAAGATTTGGATTTGCAGATTTCAAGTATAAAACCAAGAAATTCTGCTCACTGATTTTCCAGCATCAACTATTATGATCCAAACCAAGGGCACCAAACTACATCACTACATAATAAGCTGGAACCCATCAAAACCTGTCATCCTCATTTCCAGCTCATTATTTTTCATTCTTGGGTTGCACTCAAGCAGGTCTGCATGAATAACATTTAAAAGTATTAGATCTTTCTCTAATACTGGGCCTTGATGCCGCCCCTCAGTTCTAACTGTCTATAGCAGGCCTTTGTAGCTCCCACTCCTCACCACTTATAGGGACCATTTTAATGGTGGTTGCACAGCCATGCTGCCATTTATAGTGGCGCTGAGCACGTGCTCACTGCAGTATTCTGCCAAATGATAGGTGTCAGTCACCAAGTACAAGAGTAGAAGACATCAAAACTGGAAGAAAAGAAATTGAAGAGGTTTTTTTGTTGTGGAGGTTTTCGCCAGAAAGTCTCCTTTTGAGTTGAATTTAAGATTCTGCGCTGATACATCATTGCAGTGGCGGTAACAACTGACACAACTATACACATGATGTTACAAAGGTTGAATCTACGTAAGAGCATCTAAAACAGGGGTGTCAAACTCAAATACACAGTGGGCCAAAATTCAAAACTGAAACAAAGTCGCGGGCTAACGTTAATATTTATTGAAACATATTTATTCCTCCAGATATAAGAATGAATCTTTTCTTATGGACTCAAACACGTTTTGCTGAAAAACTGAATATCGAACAAGCAAAGCTTAATACTAAACAATATATATATTAGCTGTATAATACCAGTAGGCCAGCTCTGATAGTAATTTGGTATGGCTTCGCGGGCCAAATGTAATTAGGCTGCGGACCAAATTTGGCCCGCGGGCCAGAGTTTGACACCTATGATCTAAAACGACATCTTAGCTCGACTTCACCACCAGATGTAACACCACTTTCGGTGCGCAATGCCATCCACCAGTGCAAAAACGGTCTCTAGGGTTTAAACAGCCCAAATTGTGCGCCTGAGATTAGTGTATTAGGTAGATGCACTCTCTCTGACATCATACAGAGCCAAGAGTATTAAAAACTGTCTTAAAATGAGCATTTAGAGCAGTCGGAAATCTGATCCTCTGGCTGAGATTACAGAAGTTAAGGAAACCGATAATATGCCCCCTTTAATGAACTTCCCATTTACAAAATTAGTAAAACATGTTAAAAAAAAGTTTTCTCAACCAGTCACTCTGCTGTTATTCTAAGGAAGATGTTTATTTGATTGAAGCCCACCCACAAGTAGAACCGAGCAATGAACAAATCTTAAGGCTTCCAGTGACTGTATTTATCAAGCACAGACACAGTCAAAATCACAACTATTTGGGGTATAAAAGGTCTAAAAAGACAATATAAGGTCAATGGGAGTTCTGATGATGCCGCAGTCCATCTCCAAGCTGCTATGACCTCATTCGCACTGCAAACCTTCATCGCTGAGAACCGGTGACTGTCACTGCATGCTCTAATTTTATCTCTGTTTAACGAATATACTAATTAACTAACATATTAATCAAGCCGTTGTGCATGAAACCAATATATTTGGCCTCGATACTGCAATAAAATTACAGATACTAGCTCTCGTGGCTGATTTCTTTCTAAGCACATTAGTTGAATTAATCTGCAAAAAGCTCCATGGTTTCAGAAAAAATTTCCAAACAAGGAAATCAAGTATCTCCAAATAATTTCCATTATGGAAAGAGGAGACATCATATAGAGTTATTACATTATATAGAGATACTTTAAGGCCTTTATATGTAAAGTAGATACTACCAGTTTTTACTGTCCCTCAAGTTCACAAACCAAATTAGCCACATCTAACTGCTTCAAAGGCAGATTTTCTCTTGTAGTCACAAGTCATGATTCTTCTTGAAATGGGCGAAGCACCATGCCCAGACACTCTGTTATTTACCTGATCTACCATACTTGTCAATTCACGACGTGACGGCAGCAACAAAAATAAATAGCTCTGAATCAGATCGATGCCCAATGATTGCGACGGAAAATGGAACAAGGCGCGGGGAAAGAGGAATCTCATCTCGAGGGGAATTGGATTTTGAGAAAGATTTAACCGAGGGCTCGTCTGTTATGCATGTAGCCCACATCTTCTTGGATTCCACAGCAGCTAATAACTTTAGCAGGAATGGAAGGTTGTTCGAGCTCCAGCTGTGATATTTGAACGTATGCGCGCAGTCGCACGCGGGCATAAATACGCAAGCTGGATCGCCTCTCAGTATTTCCATTTCCCCTTGAGTCCTATTAATGTCATTTAGCAGCCATGATTGAGGTGGCCCACTCTCAGCTTCCACACCAGCATTCCTGCTCACAAATCCTCATCAATTGCTCCAATCAGTCTTACCACAGAGCCAATACTCTACAGTGAGACAACTCTTATTTCCCACCGCATTAATGAACTCTTTCATTTGAAAGCCTTTGACTGTCTGCCTCTTGATTGCAAAGCCAAGGCCAATAGGCCTCGGTGACAGCTCCTTGAAAATTAAAAGTATCAATCAAGACGGGAAGGGGAGGGGGGAAAAAGTTGTAATGGTTTCAGATTCTCCTGTCGAGCAGAGAGAGAAGGGGAAGCTAAATGGGATCAGGTGGCATTTCAAAATGCATGTTGGGGCTCGTTTTACCTCGTTTTATTGCTAGATGGGTGGTACTTGCAGGATAAGGGTTAAAAATGTTAGATAAGATAATTAAACATGTTAAAGGTTCATTTTTATGAATCAGTGGGATGTAAATCCAATTATTTGTACTGAAAAACTCATGTTCGCTGTTGTCTGTGCACCTTGAATCGGTTGACCTGGTAATTCAGCCCTGATGAAGGATTCCAAGTAATGAAAACAACATCTTCAATCACTTCATTACCATATCCTTTAAAGCTACACTTGATTCGTCAGAAGAGGAGTTCAGTGCTGCTGGGTAAACTTGACCAGCATTTTTTTTAAAAAAGGAGAAAAAAGTGCTAACGCTGGATGACATAATCTCCGTCTAAATCAATTTCGGTGTGAAAGCACTTGACTCAGCTCAATATGTAGCTGCAGGGCTTCTGTTAAGTGGCTGCTGCCACTTACCTATTAATTCATGTGCTACCGGTTGCGCTCGTGGTCAAGATTAACCCGATATGTCGGGATTTAAAAATAATAATAATAAAATAATACCACAAGGCAAAGGAAGACATGTGCCAGAGCGTTTAGGAGAAACTGAAGGGGAAAGATTATGAACAAATCATGATGCAAGGAGGTTTTGGAGCAAGCAATGATGCTGTTAACAGAATTAGAAAATGCCTTTGCAAGACTGAGGAGCTGTCTGCGGGCTATGGCGTGCTATGGTTTTGCAAAAAAAGAAAAAGAAAAAGAAAAAAAAGCATGGCTGCAGCAGTTGTTACTTGATGGGAAAAAAATGGTGACATACAGCTTGTAAGGCTACAGAGCCTTCTGTCACTCATGTGTAGGGAGTGATGAGGGAGTATGGATTTTATGCATTTCTTTTTTTACGCCAGCATCTGTTCTAACTTTTACATCAGTATCACTTTCCTGATTCTCAAATATGTTCAGTGGGTAAAAGCCAAACCACCACGACCAGCTCCACTCTGGTCAGAGCCAGACTGGAGCTTCAGACATTCATCTGGACAACCATAAACCATCATCCATCCACCCAGAGGAGGGAAGCAGGCAAAAGGAGGAGAAGCACAGAGAGAGCTGACTTGCCAAGCAACCACTCAGCAGAAATAATGTGAAATATAACTACGGCTGGGTTCTACTCCCATCCCTCCTCACTCTGGCACACGTTATTTCCCCCCTCCACCAACACACGATCGTGCTCTCTTACTTTCACAGGCGCACGTACACAAAACACGCACGCATGCTGACGCACCGGAGAGATGTGCAAATGCGCACAGTGTTACACAATTAACGTCGAGAAGGAGGAGGGGAAAAGAGAGAGAAGAAGAATGCGTAAAAAGAACAGTTGGTGTGCGCTGACGGACTAATCCGCTCGGATAGTTACGTTTTGAATGAAGGATACAGAAGAAGACTTTCAGCGGTCCACTTCTACTGCCGTACTGCAGCCGTGAACAGCTCCACACAACAGAGGAGGCTCTAAAGATAAAAAAAAATAAAATAAAAAAAGGAGCCTCTGGGATTTACGCGTAACAGCGGGACAAATGCGTTCTATCCAAAAATGCGCATTTAAGCGCTGCGTGTTGGGATTCCGTTTATTAAAGGTGGTAGATAGTCAGGAGGATCGTGTGCGCGCACAGAACATGAAAATGTCAGTGACAAAAACGAATCGTGGGTTTAAACAGATCCACGGGGGGCAGCATGGTCCAACTTTGGCCAAAGAAACAATTGCATTTAACTTACCAACAAGCAGTTTCCAAATGATGGCGTACACTTTGTGGTTAGTTCTAATAGCCCCACACCATCACGGTGTATCCGAATCTGCTCCGGTCGACAGAGTAAAGCAGAAAGGGTTTAAAAAAAAATAGAATACAATAAGGAATTCCAGGAGAGAGATAGTCCACTTCTCCAAAAAGAAAAAAAAGAAAAACGCAGTGTCTGTCCCCAAATTACATATTGCCAGTCCTCGCTGGCGCAAATTGGAGCGCAAAAATAAAACCAAAAAAAGAAAAGAAAAAACAAAAACACCTGCAGCCGGTCGCTTTCAAACAGCAGGAAAGAAGAAAATCATGACAGTGATTGGAAGAATGTTCGACGGAAATCAATCAAGGGCAAGATCGGGAGAGGCAATTAGTCTGGTTATCCTGTTAAATCAGCTGCACGGCGGCTCACGGCCACGGAAGCCCGGCAGGTGAGCTTTCAGCTTTAAGCACGACTGCGCGAGAGCGAATTTCCAAAGTGATGTGCAGAAAAAAGGCACACCAGAAGCCTCCTCTCTCTCTCTCTCTCTCTCTCTCTCAGTGCCGCTGTACCGACACCAGATGCGTCAAGTGAGGACAATTGAACCCAAGCAGCACAGGACACGACGAGATTTCCCTTCAACATAAAAGTTGAGCGCGCACTGGCGGTTAAAAAAAGAAGAAGGGCTGGCTGAATGACCCACGTGGGTCTAAGTAAGAATTGTGGGGTGTAGCTAAAAGCTCCATACACTGTGTCACAGTGTATTTACATTAATAAGAAGTAGCACAGATCCGGTGGAACTGCACCCTCTGCCCATTTCTTCCCCTCTTTCCTCGTTATTGTGATCGAGAGCAAGTTCGACACTCTTTCCCTTTCCCCAGAGTTGCTTTTATTTTGAAGAACAACTCTTATTTTCTCTTATTTTGTCTGCCTTGACATTTGCTTTCTCTCAGACCTGCGGTCCTCTGGAGTCCTCATCCTCCACATGGCGCACTGGCAGAAGCTCACCAAAATACGCACGGGAGGATAATCATCCTCATTATGCGCCTGCTTCGACAAACAAACACAAATGTGGAGAGAGTACTTTTTTCGCCGGCTTATGCTGTGAGTAGAGTGCGCAGGCAGACGGGTAATGCAGTGAAGCTCAAGTTTGAGGATAGACGCACTGCCGCCCAATGGAAATAACAGAAAAGCTCTGAAATGCACTATAAAAATGCTGTCTTTAGCAAGTCACTGAAGGGCAAATGTGTAATATTAGTGTCTAATATTGGTCGTTGGTAGCTGATTAAATGACCACCATGATATGGGGAAAATTAGTGAATATTATGTCCACATGAATATTTAAGAAAAAATGCAAAAAGAATATTAACACAGCTCATTTCTCTGCAACCTAAAATGAGAGTATATTTCCTGTGAATTTAGAGAAGCATGTCAGAAAATCAGAGCCTGTCATGAGGAAATGATTTCAAACTTTTTGACTTTACAGTTTTTGCAAAAGGATGAAGAAGTAAAAGTCCTCTGCTTCTTTTTTCCTTTTTAGGGAATTTATATCCACGACTGTAAGACTGGTAATACAGAATAATTTAAAATGGTTAAAGACAGAAATCTTTGCCGAAATCTTGGATAATTATGCAGAGTAGCTACGCATGACCTAACACAAACCATATCTTCATTTCCAGCAGAAGGGGCTATACATGCTGTGCCTATTACCACCAAGCCAGTTATTTTTTCCTGGTCTGCTTCTGGTAGACTTCTGTAGGCAATCATGTTTCCAGTTTTCATTACACTGACTATTAAAAACGCACTTTTAAATACAACAAAATATATAAAGAGATGTCTCAGTTTTTATCACAATGTGATATATCTACATCTGACATCAGTATTCATTCCACTGTATCAATATTTATCACCATCTTTCTGCTGCTCAATATTAACAGTAAACTGAGATGAATGTGACAAGTCTGCTGAAAAGCCTGAAAGGATTTCCATCTGTGCAGCTCAGGTATTACTGGTATTTATGAATAACCAAGGATTCACTCCAATCCAAACGGGTAACAGACAAAACCCTGAATCACTAAAGATGATGAATAGACAGTAGAGCTACCCCGCCATCCTTCCAGAACTGCAAGGGTGGGATTCAGATTAAGGACTTGTAGGTAAGCAGGCCTCCCTGTCGGCCAGGCAGTCAGAAAAAAAAAGGGACTCGTTTGATTTCCCCCTCACTGGGCTACCCCTGTCAAGACTTTGGCCTCTGGCACTGCACTTCTGTGAGGCGAATTTCGATGAGGGGAGGGCTTTGAGGAGGAGAAAAACCACCCTTCTCGGACTGAAAGTGTGCACTTGTGAGCTTTCTTTGTCATATCCAGATCCTGATGTGAATAGAGGCTCCTTAATGAGCGAAGAAGTGGACAAACACTGCATTGATTCACCCAACTTCTATTCGAGGTTTGCGTCCGCAAATGCCCTCAACTCAACCGGTTAGTGTGCAACTTTGAGGACTTAGTGTCTAGAGAGGGTTGATTGTTTGCTGCCAATGTGAGGATTTGGGTGAGAGCCTGGAATATCAGTGGACTGGTGATACAATAATTTCGCAGATAAACCAAAGACTCAATGGACATATTTTTCATCTCTCTTATGAGTCGTAATGTAGACTCGTTAAATTTCTCCTTACTACGTTTGGGATGTTCAGTTTTGCTCATCTACAAGTTAAATAGCTTTAAGGATAATGATCAAATCCCAGTTCACAAACTCAAAAACTTCACAGAGCACAAAGCAGAGCTGGTTTCCAAGTCTCTCAAAATACAGTTCCTCTTGATAACATCGGTATGAAGCTTTACACTGCTCCAATTAAAAATGACACATCTACTGATGGAAATACTTGTCAGGTGTTTGTATTAAATGATAAGCTACATGAAAATACAACTCTGTTTATAAAACTTTTATTTCAAAAACATGGAATCAGAAACTGCTGCGAAACTTTGAGAGACTTGTTTAAAGTCAAAATCTGAAGTTTTTTTTGTGCATTTTTGAACAAAATTCTTTATTAAAAAAAACTCTCAGACTAGTGAATCCTTTCAACAAAGTAAAATATTTCCAGTAAATAAAAAGCAGCAAAATCTCAATTATATCTTGAAGCGGAATACTTTAAAAGGAGTATGTTCAGTTTCTTCTTATAGGATCACATGTACAATCTTTAATGTCACTGGCTTTATAGGAATTGGTCCAAAAATGAGAAAATATCCAGTGGTCAAACGGTCAAGCTGCTTGGAGCTGATAGGAGTGCAGCAGTAACTTAAATAGCCACTCATTACAAACAAGGTTTGCAGAAGAGCATCTCTGAGTGTATAACTGTCTCCTGTATTCCTGGTGTCTTGTCTCTAGTGAAGGTTTGGTTTTCCCGTTCTCCTCACTTAGTGTTGTGTGCTTGGTTCTGAGCCTGTCATGTTTCCACGTCTCGTGTCAAGTCTGCTTATGTCTCATGCTTCCTGTTTTATTTTGATACTCCTTATCCTACGTAAAGGCATCTAATTTTGCTTCCTCCTGTCTCTTTATGTCTGTTTAGTCCCAGCTGTGTTTCCACCTGTTCGCCATCCTCTCGTTATACTGCCCGTGTATTTTAGTCCTCAGTCTTCCATGCTAGTTGTCATGTCGTGCCTCCTTTAGTGCTGTGTGTTCGATCCGTGTTCCGAGTTTCCATAGCTCCTAGTTTATAGTTTCCTTAGACCTTAGTTTGCTAGCTTCTAGTTATCGTGGCTCAAGAGTTGGGAGTTCGCCTTGTAATCGGAAGGTTGCCGGTTCGAGCCCCAGCTTGGACAGTCTCGGTCGTTGTGTCCTTGGGCAAGACACTTCACCCGTTGCCTACTGGTGGTGGTCAGAGGGCCTGGTGGCGCCAGTGTCCGGCAGCCTCGCCTCTGTCAGTGCGCCCCAGGGTGGCTGTGGCTACAATGTAGCTTACCATCACCAGTGTGTGAATGGGTGGATGACTGGATATGTAAAGCGCTTTGGGGTCCTTAGGGACTAGAAAAGCGCTATATAAATACAGGCCATTTACCATTTTTACCATTATGCTTTGTTTTTTGTGTCCTGTATTCGAGTTTTTCACAGCACAAGCTGCCTCCTTTAGTTCATCCCTCTGTGTCCTGAGAGTCCTGCATTTGGGTCCAATCTCCTGCCTGCTACACAGCAAACATGACAATAACATATTGAACCTTGAAGCAGATGGGCTTCAGCAGCAGAAAACCACACCGGCCACAGCTAAGAACAGGAAACTAAGGTTACCATTCACAGAGGCAACAAGAGGATTCAACAAACATTGTCTCGTCTGACAAGTCCTGAACATATCATTGAGACTGGTCATGTTAGCATTTACCAGATCTCAGTCCAGTAGCATACATTTGGGATGTGGTGGAATGTGTGGGATTATGGCCATACCACCCTGAGAATCTCTAATCTTGTCTGATCTAGAAAGCCAAGTAGAGTTGGGCTGTGTTAATACTTAGCTGGGAGACTAATTGGGAATACCAGGTGCTGTATGTGGGTGGCTATGGGTCTATACAGCCAGTTGTCTATCAATCAGAAGGTTGGGGATCGATTCCTAGCTCCTCCAGTCCATGTGCTGAAGTGTCCTTGAGCAAGATACTGAACTCTGGTGCCCTTGATGTATCTAGTGGTGTGTGTGTGATAGATTAAGTGAATAAAATTTGTATTCACCCAATCTGTAGCATCACTGTGTGATTCTATCATATCAGTATAGGCTAAAATATCTGAAAAACTTTTTCAGCACCTTACTGAATCTATGCTATGCTAGAATTACAGCAGCTCTTTGGGCTTCTGAAGGGGTCCAACCTGTGCATGTATTAATTGCTTGTGATGATTGCCTTCCATTGTTCATAAGAACAGTGATTTCTGTAGTTCCTATTCCCAGGTAAGAGTTGTTGGAAATTCTGGACGATCTCCCTTTATGCAGACCCCGGTTGACACAGTCTAAGGCACACGTAGGATCAATCAGTAGTCAGACAGACATCTGAAGTCCCTAAACAACTGAAAGAGTTGCCATGAGACTGTAGCCGAACATTCTCTGCTGCTATCACTTCAGTAACAACTGAAATGTAGAAGTATGGAAGCTTGCTTCCGGCACTGAAGAAAAAAAATACCATCCATAACTTAAAATTTCTAGTTAGCTCTACCATCCAGGAAGCTCTGCGAAAGACGTGCTTTCCTTGAATCATAAATTGCGTTCATGTTGAACTGTTGAACAGCTGATGCCTTCTGCTTCCAGGTAACAAGGAAAGTATGTACTTCCTGACTGGCAGAGAAAATTTCAACTGTTAACTCAAAATTTTTAGACGCCCTACACTGGCCATTAGCCACCTGCCCTTTTAGCCTTGAGATATGAATGGTAACTTTTTTTTTCAGTGCTGGAAACAAGCTTCCGTAGATAAGTCTACTGTTGATGAGAGGAAAAAGCTTTCTAAAAGAGAAAAGGGTTTATTTTAACTGAGAGCATCATCATTTCTCTCACTGTGTAGCTTGAGACTTGCTCAAACTCCAGCTAAAAGCTCAGTCAAAAACAAAAGTAAAAGGATGTTCTATAAATATTGTTTCTCTGCACAATCTCTTGTCTTCCGGGAAGGTGATTCTTGGAAGAGGATTTATGGGAGATGATTCTAAGAAGATGCTATCCTGGAATTCTACCTGGCATATTCGAAAAATGACAACGTGTACACTGTGCATTAACACTCGAAGCGATGAAAAGTGGCCCCAAGTGAGTACTGAGTTCTGGAAACTTCTTTTTTTTTATTTATTTATTTTTTATTGCCTGTCCCGTTTGGCTCTTTTGCCATCAGAATTGTTGTCTAAAGGCGAAGAAAGATGCCCAACGGATTTACTTTACCAAATTGACCATCCCAGCCTTGCTGTAATGGTCCATTTGATTCACCTTTTATTGTTTATTTTATTTTCACTTGCTGAATACGGGACAGACTTGACTGGGGGAAAGAAAGAGGGAAAGAGAAACAGCTGAGAAGAGGGACGGGGATAAAGGGCAAAAAACAAAAACCAACAGAATAAGCAGAGAAAAAAATGCATCTATCGATCACCTGTTGAGAAAGAAAAAAGAAAACAAGCAGAAGAAAACAAGAGTAATAGAATAAACAACATCACGAGGAATATAACAGTAAATACTAAATATTAAACATTATTGTGCAGCACATAAGATCAACAGAACACAGTGTGCTTTGAGGTAGGAGCCAAAAAGGGTGTAGTTTGTGTGTGTGATCACCCGTCTGTACACCTGTGAGCATGGACGCGCTTGTTTTTTTAAAAGATTCCTTCATGTAATGATCTGCTAGAGGGTGTGGGGGGGCCAATGCCCCGTCCACCAGGGCATGAAGCAGGTATGGAGGAGATCAAAACTCCAGACATCCAGAGGCCCCCAGAACACAAGAGACCAAGGAAGACCAACAGAGGGGCAGCCGCGCCACTGTCCCAGAAAGAGCTGAGGAGAGTCCCAGATGAGTGTTGGAAATTTCTATAAAACTCAAAATTACTCAGATGCGTTTCATTACAGTCATAAGAAAATAAAGGTGAAAACTGTTTTTAAAAAAATGAAGACGGAATCATTCCCCCTTCCACTCATTACAAGTATAAAATAGTGAATTTCTTTACTGTAAATACAGATCCCAGTCAGTATTTTTCATCAGGTTTAGAGTTATATGACAAATTTAGCTAGTTTGTTAGATGACAAACACACTGGTAGCAATGGCCTTGACCGGCATTTCCAATGTACAGGTCTGAAGAATAACGCTGGAAAAACTTTGAAGCAACACTTCTAGATGAACAATGATGACGTTCCAAACGTCCTAAACTAATTTTTTATTTCAAATGTAAGAAGAATATCCTTCTAAATGAGCAGAAAAAAAGGAAGAACCTCACTGCAAGAAAATGTAAAAAAGCCCGACCATATGTCCCAGCCCTGCTTCCTTAGCTGCTTCAACCTCATTTGGACTGGGAGTGATAATCTTTGCGAGATGGACTGTTTTCAGAGAAGGCTACAGATTTAATTGGGGTAATGAGGTCACTGGAGGAAGCCTCGAAGCCCTTCTCCAATTACTGCCTACCAAACGGAGAGTGATAAAAAGGACAGAGCGGAGAACATCTCAACATGACAAAGTTATTATAAGCTACCACACAGATTAACAAAGCGTGACCCCTCCCATTGAGCAAATAGTGGCCGTTTTTATTTGTTCCCATGCTTGAGTAATGACACAGACCGCTCGTTTCATGTGCAACTTTCACAAAGAGCAAGTTGCATTCTTCCCTTTCTCCAGTTGCAGAGTTTGCAGCAAAAAAAAGGACATAACCTCTCTCATCTCATGCAGAGATGATGCATGGGCATGTGTTTTTGGAGATTATGTCACCATGCAGCCGATGCATAATTCACCGCTCATCTCCAATTCAGTCCAGCTCCCCAGAGGAGATTTAATGGGATACGACTTGACGTTAAGTTTGAATGTGATAAACAGCATCCACAGCGCTCCTGCTTTCAAGGGAGCAGTTACATTAATTTTCTATACCAAAATGTTTAAAGAAATTATTTTTAGGCTTTATTTTTTGGTAAAGCACAATGCACATTAATATAAGATGCTTTTTCTTTTTTCCCCCCCAAGGCCACCAGCCAAATATGGGTGAGTGATTCCTACAAAGTCGACAGAGTTCTCGGCTGTGACAGCAGCTTGGCTCCCTCGCAGTCTGTTGAACACAGATCAGCTTGAAGTATTGTTTAGGCACAAAGAGGCAAGAGTACGTCTCTTTCAGCACGCGAGAGAAAGCAACACATCGGGTGTTGCAAAGTCACAATGAACCCCCGTTGAACTAAACAAAGAGGGACCAGACAATTTGTGCACCACGCATGTTGAGTTCTCTGACAGTCAAATCTCCGTGTCATGTCAGCCCCAGGAGTCCATTTTTTGCATGGCACCGTTCGACTGTTCGGGCTTGTATAACACTGGCTCGCTAACAAAAGTGTTGAGCCGTGTTCACAAAAACGTCTTAAAAATAGCGTTAAAAGACACATTTTTAGTGACCTATAGCACAGTACCACTTGGACCTGGTTCCTGTAACGGATTTCTTTCCAGCCTTATGCGAGTAATAAAAAAAAAAAGTAACTGAACCCAGGTTCTAAAAATAAATCGTTGCGTTGAGTCTGGTTTGCAGGTATTTTTATCGTCCTCCTGGCCTACATCTGACAGCTCAAAATGGTAATTCTTTTCAGGGAGCCACTGTTTACTCGTGATGCATGTGTACTATAAAGCTCGTCTGAGTGGCCTCGTCTGACGTGGCCGAGCAAACCGAACAAAAGCAGTGAATTGATCGGTGACAGTGAAACAACGAAGAGCAGTTTAAGGAGGAGGAACTGTTGCAGTGCAAAAAGAAATGGATGACTTGTGTAAGTCTCGTCTTTGGCCATTTCTTCAAAGTTTTGTCACAGAAATGGACTGGACACTTAAAACAAATTTGCTTTACACTTAACGCTCCAAAGCTGTTACGCAAACGCCGATGCAACTTTAGTTTATAGGCGGTGGTAAACTTATAATTAGCCCCTTTTCTAATGAAACCAATTACAGAAATGAGTACAAATAAGTCTCTGGCATCGCAGATCAAACCAAAGAAAACAAACTGCACCATTGGCAGACCCCTGCTGGGCCCCCAAACACTACCCATATCCCACCCACCTCAACCCCAGTCTCTGCATGATCGCATGAAAGGTCTAGAAGCAGTCGAGAGAAAGTGCTGCGCTTGGCTGGGAAATGATGAAAGAATTTTCTTTGACTGGAAGTGTTTGAAGCTCGCTATAGTTTTTTTATGCTTCCAAACGATGTGTACTAGCTTAAGAGTGAAGGAATGAGGTAAAGAGGACAAGGAGGGTGAGACAAATGCTAACCTTTAAGAAGACTACAGGGAAAAGCGGCGCCTTTGTCATCTGCATTCCTAGATGTTGTTTCACCCTTTTAACAAATAATAGTGTTTTTTCATTGGTTGATTCATTTATATTACCTCGTGTAAATAGAATTATATTGAATGTCAGTATGTGTTGAGAAGAACAGTCATGCAGCATTACAGTATTGATGAATTACAACCTTCCAAAACAGACAGAAAGAGGCTGCATGTAAACAGAATTCATAGACGTCTGAGGGCCTCTGTGGGCCAATCATATTTTGATGATGATGCCGCTCAAGAAGAAAATTAGGCCCTGCATATGTATCCACTGGGGAAGTGGGAATGAGAAGCATGATATCTGAGGCAAGTAGTGTTGTGCGCTTAACATCCTTATTCAAAGAGTTTGTGCAGCTTGACATAATGTTTAATCCTCTACAGATGTAGCCAGGAGAGAAGCTCAAATTTCTGTGCTGCGTTCGTCAAATCAAAAACAGGTTAATTTTAAGTATATATACGAGACTGCACTCCATAATCAAATCCAATCCAAATTCTGCCATTTAAATATGCACAATTTTATGGTTCGTGAATAAACGCTGGTGTGAAAAATGAAATAGATGATGACTGAGTCACTGCGGTTGTGCGTAATGGCTCAAAGACCTACATCTACATGTTGTTGCTGTACACTGTCAAAAATATGTAGGACGACTGGTAATGTGGCCTACTTGTTTGTGTTTGCGCTCTCGGTCATTGAAGTTTAGTCTAGAGAAGACAGGTCATAATATAAAAAGAGGTTCTCTTAGTGAATGAAACAGCTGTAAAAAGAAAAACAATCTGTCCAGTACAACCAGAGTTGCTTTTTATCCATGTTTTTTTCATCTTTGATGCCATTCTTTAATGGTTCTTCCTCTTCAGGAAGCAGTCCACTGTAGTGTCTGATGGCTTTATCAGCGGGCTGACATTATTGGCCGATTCCAATTATCTGCATTCATAATAACTCATAAATGCAAATTTGAAAAGCAAAGGAGAGGCACGAGAAACATCTTTCGATCATGTTATGAGTGGTGATGTTGCATACTTCCTCCAACAGAGGCTAGTCTGTAACACCATAAACACAACAGCCAACTGATCCGAGCAGGGCTCGGATTAACTGGCATAAACCAGTTAATAAATAAATACACATAACAAATGTTAGAAAAATCTGTTTATGTTTTATGTTTCCTAAAGAAGAAAAAAAAACTGATTGGCTGATATACTGAAATATCGGATTTTTAAAATGACCAAACATCGGTATCGATATCAGTCTTAAAAGTCCTTTGTCGGTCTGGTTCTAGTCTACTGTGCATCCATACTTTATATACTTTATGTATCAAAATATATTAGATATTAATTATTATGCAAAAAAATAACCCATTCATACTCCTAGCAACATAATCTGAGCAGCAACTATTTACTGAGCAAAAGCAGTAACGCTACTATTTTCTATTGTTACCGGGGCAGAGCCACAAACGGCCCTCATTTATCAATGTTGAAGAGCATTAAGGATCTTACGCTCAAAAAAATAACTCTTTGAATAAACATAAAAGAATCATGGAATGTTCAACAAAAGCTAAAGTGTGGTTAACATAAAATTTAAATGCACTTCTAACAACTTCCACTCCATCCTCGTATCTTTACCAGGGTTGCAGGGGCCTATCCCAGATGGAATAGGGTGAGAGGTGGGGTACACCCTGGACAGGTTGCCAGTTTATCGCAGAGAGACAGACAACCATTTGCACTCACAGTCACACTTATGGGTAAATTTTATGCAGATCCTACATGATTTAATTACGTTCAAATTACAAGTTTGAACCTTGTAAACGTAACAACCACCCAATTTCATTTTTCTTGAGTGTACATACTCAGAATTGGAGTTACATCTAGTACATGTATATATGTACGCTTATATTATAAGCTTTGTCAACAACGAGGAACGGACTACTTGTAACTGTTCTGAAGACTACATTGCTACTTATTTGATGCAATTTATGTGTCCATGTCTAATTTTCAGAGAAGCAAATGAGCAGTGACAGACCAACAAAACAGACCCCAAGTTCAGTAACGGCCTCAGTCTGGTCACGTCTACAAACTGAGTTACGATGAGAATTCTGCTCACTTTTACTCACGTTAATTTGATTATTGACTTGTTTGTAGGTAATGATCTAATTTTGAAAGAACTCTTGGTTTCTTTTACTCTAGGAGCAATACCAGGAGTATATAAATTACTCTTCAGAGATGTCTCTCTAAGTTAAAATGAAAAAGACTTTAGTTATTCTTCCAGTCCATCAACTTTTGCTGTACAGCTTTGCATTCTGAATTGCAGCTCATCAAGCATCGTCTATCTCTGCATTAAAATTCAGGATGTGTGTGATATGGATGCTTGGGGAGAAAGTACAGTGCTGGTTATTATGCACTGAGCCTTGACATTATGCCACATTATTTCAATAAGAGTCACTGTGTTCATAGAAAACAAAACCAAGAAAAGCACAGAAATGTACAATTTTAAGACCGAATGGGGCTAAAAGGATTTGACAAAGAACACACACACGTTATTGCTTCTGTTAGATGGATCATGCTGCTCAAAGCCAGCCTATTCTGGCATCTGTGGAATGTGAATGCACCAGGTCTGATCTACTCACCATGTCCTACATGTTTCCCTGAAATCTTGTTTAGAACGTAATTGAGTGAATGAATAATAAGTAATTCCCAATGAGCTCTGTTTGGCTTTGTAGTGATAACCAGGCGAATCAGGCCTTGCACTTTGATTTATGAATGATGCATCACAAGCACTAATCAAGATATTCAGTACCCTGAAACAAAAAGCCCCCAGCCTTCACACGGATATAGACCCAAGTGGTCCACACGTGCCTGATGTCAAACCTTAGATCATATTTAAAATCTGCACCTCAATCTGCTGAAGTTGATGTCTTTAATCCACTTCAAAGTAAAATTCGGTGGCACTATAGTCAGGCAACATCTCCAATAATAGCCCTACTAGAATAGAAGTGGAATCATGTGAGCATCTCATGTAACTAATAAATGACCATTCAGCTGCTGTTTCCTATAAAACACTTCTTGCCTCCCACACAGCTGGCAGGAGAGCTTGGTTTTTATCACACAACTTGCTACTGCTCAGCAGGACTCAATATGGGGGAGTCCCGTGCTCTCATCCGAAGACTGTGACGTATGAGAT
Source organism: Maylandia zebra (assembly GCF_041146795.1). Taxonomy (NCBI): domain Eukaryota; kingdom Metazoa; phylum Chordata; class Actinopteri; order Cichliformes; family Cichlidae; genus Maylandia; species Maylandia zebra. The sequence goes on along the minus strand of NC_135188.1, from coordinate 39,289,334 downwards.
TATCCAATTTAAGATATTATGCGAGGCAAATATGGCCCCGCTGAGACTGTCAGAGATGAGTAAGAGCCGCTGGTTTGAGTTGGCAAAGTGGGAAGGTTGGAGCATTTACTTTGTCTACCCTTTGATGCAAAACTGTTTTGCTGTGAATATTTTCCATGATGTTAGATTCCTGTCCCATGGTTTGTTTTCAAAGACAATAATCTGCTAATACCTGCACCAAAGTGCTGTTAACACATACCAGTAATTTTAGTGATGATTAAAGAGAGAGCAGCCGGCCTATAAGGATATTGTTAGTGAACTTTCTGGGATTGTGAGGAAAGCCCTAAAGTGAGGCGCTTGTTTGGCTGTAATTATCTTTGACTTACTCTACCAACAGCCTTCTAAATGAATGTGCCACCAGTCCAACACCAGTTTAACAAAGTTTGCAGTGCTTAACACATTTATTAGAAATTCATTTTTCATAAAAACAAGAAAACATCAATATTTTTAAAGAGTCAGAAATTAATCGAGGATAATATTAAACTCCTAAAACTCATTTTTCTCTTCAGGAATGTAAGTAAATAACTGTTATTTGTCGTCTTCAGTGCTTCAGTATTGTTGGTTATTGTAAAACAGTCAATTTGAAAATTCACAGATAACAAGAATTATATTTTAGTTTCTAAACGTGGGTCAACCATTACAGAAAAAGATTTTTGGTGGTCTAATAAATTTGTTATGCTGTATCCACGAAAAAATGCAAAGAACAGGAGGACGTAATGTGGTCATAACCTGATCTGTTTTTTAAAAAAGTAAAAATTTATAAGGCTTCAAATTTAAACTCAGTTTAACACAGTTCAGTTTTATTTCTATATCACCCACCTCAAGCCACTTTATATTGTAATGTAAGATAAAGACCGCGCATTAATAAAGAAAAAATCTCAGCTTTGGCAGAAACCTGCTATGTTATGAATACAACACAAGTGCAAAAAGTTGAGACCTTGCAGAGTAGACAAACAAATCCATGCTGAAAAAAAGCCTTTTCCAAAATGTCAAGAGTATCCATTATTTAATTTTATGCTACACATGGTTTGTTTTCCACAGAATAGCTCGTCACACTAAAGGTTTCCTTGCTGAGGAACAGGAGAAGCACAGCCTGTTCCCTGAACTTGTCAACCAGCAGCTCACTGCAGCTGCTGCCTTTACCATCACTTGTTAGAATTTGTAATACTGCTCAACTGTTAAAAATTAAACACAATGAAATTATTATTATTTAAATTATTTAATTGTGTGGAATATTTTTTTTGGAAGAAGTAATATATCAATCCATGTATTTTAGTCCCAATCTGTGGCAATTATCAATGTCATCTATTAAAATCCCTATTATAATCAACACCCAACTTCCAGGAGAAATACACACATAAAGCTGTAAGTCATCAGCATAGTTGATAATAGAAATGACATGTATTCTTTTTATGTCACCAAAGGGGAACAATTACTGAGAAGTAAAAGGCTTTAAAATCAGTCCCTGGAAAATTACCAACAGGTATTTTTGAATACCTGATAAAATGAACACTTACGACCATGTTTGAAATTTTCTGGCTCAAAATATAACTTAAGTATTAGCTTACTCGATAGTAGTCTATACAGCTTTTTAACATTTCCGCCCTTTTCATAAACAAAATTGTATTGTAAGCTAAGGAAAATTTAACCTCACTTTTAGAAAATTGGCTACAAAGATATTTAAAACAATCATCTTTCCTTTTCTTTGGAGGAAGGATTAAATATCTTTGGGAACTTCAGACTGAATTTATTCATAATTGTTTCCTATAACAATGAAGTAAAAAGGAAACCCAATTTAACCCCACTGCTGTCACCTCACAATTAGATTTTCTCCCCTTGCACATGTAATATTAATCAGCTAAGCAAAGAGACACAATAGAATTTAAAAGTGGAGATTATATAATTCGCTGTTTGCAGCTGTTTTTCGGGCTGCAATGTAAAAAAATTTTTTAAAAAGCATTTAAACAATCATCGGACACATTCACTCGAGTGTTTCATGTTAGCAATGCGCAAAGACCATTTATTGAACACTTTGTCCTATACACAACAAGTATACTCACATCCTGCGACTTGTATTCATTAATTATAGCTTACATAATGCACCACGAGGTTAAATATTATTCTAAAATTATTCTGCAAGGATGAGCACAAAACAGTGTCTCCTCTGAACTGCGGGGCAGTTTTTGTTCTCCCTTTAATGCAGCTCTCGGTTCATTTGGATTTTAAACTCATGCATTTCTAATGGCAGCGTTTTATGTTTCTAGCAACATCTCAGCCAAATCAGAATAGACCCACACAGGCAAAAGCTGTTGAAAAGTTATCCAAACTACTGATGTGTGGTCTGAAATCACTCATGACTCAAATTTTGTCTTTGCAGCTGTCTTTGAGGGGAAACGATACATCCTGAATGCCATTATTTGGAGTCGTTACATTTTTCTGTCTCCATTAACTGTTCATCAGCATGAATGAGTAAAATCTGTTAAAAACTAAAGTGATAAATGATCAAATGATTTTTTTTCCCCTCTAAACTGTCAAAAAAATATGTCAGAAGGTGCAATTTGAGGGAGCTGCCTCTTAAAGGAAATGGAACCCTTTCCTACGCAGCACTATCATTTTAAACAGCTGCCCTTGAAATAGAAAGATCGAGTCTTGTATGGTGGAAGAAAGCTTTTTAACACAATTCCCAAGGCTATGATTAAGGATAAGACTTCCCTCAGGCAATTCCAAGTGAAGGGCAGATGAGAAATAGAAGCCTTGCATGTGGTCCAACTACAGGACAACTAATTGGTTATAAAACCTGATCCAAGAAGGCTTCTCTGTGTATATGAAGCCAGATTCATATACAAACAGACCAAAAGATTGACAGATAAAGATTGTGTTTATTTTACATATTATCATGTCTTGGCAGCTCTTGGCAGAAAATGGTGATCAGTCTCTGATGGCATGTAGCACAGCTTTGGAGAGCCATCGCGCTAAAGGCCAGGTTTGTTTGAAGTTCGCTTTGCAATGCATCAGTGGCGATGACCTAGATTTCCTATCTCTCGCTCCTCTAAGAGTGCAGAGAGAGACAGGCTCATTTCAGCCCTCTCCATCTTCTAACTATGTCAGCTCGCCTGTAAACATTTGGCACAGAGTCACATCAACTGCGTCTTCCCGTCTCTCTGCAGACGACTCCCCTTTCCTGGTGTCGACTCTTGACTCCCTACGTTTGTCCCCCAGGATAGAGGTGCGAGGCTAAGCAGAAGAGCGAGTGCCAAGCTAAACGTGTACGGAACAGAATGAAAAAATAAAAGAGATAAATCAGAGTTTGGATGTGTCCCTCCTAAAAGTATGCAAGTTTTCGTCCTTTTTTCCTGAGAAAATGCTTTCATAGACTTGAATGTTTCACAAGATTGTACAAAGAAAGACAAAAGGATCTGGATCAATGACTGGACTTCCATGTTTACTTCTTTTCTGCTGCACCTGCCTATTACTGGAACAACAAAGCAGTCAGTTGAAACTACCTTCAGTTCTAGTATTGTTCTCCAAATGTTAATGGTGACTTAGAGGTTGTCCACAAGTGAATGAGTGGGGAAAAATAGGCACCACACACTCTCAGAATTAGGGGTACAACAAAAGTACATTTTTGTAGGTACAATAATGACCTAAGGGTAATTACTAAACATTGTGTTAACTACATGTACATTTTCAAAAGCAAAACAGGCTCATCAATACTAAAAAGGTAAACAGTTGAACAATTTCTTTCAATGAAAAAAGGTTCTTTTAAGGAGCAATATCAGTCAGAATTTGACTGAATACAAGAAGTACTTATTTAATTTACTCTTATATTACTAGACTTGAAAAGTGCTAAGTCAGTCCATTTCCAAGTCTATCAATGAAAAAGAAGACAAACATAAAATAAATGAGTGGGCATCCGCTGAACCCAGTTTTGCTGAGGTTTCTTTTCAGAGTTTTCTAGCTTAAGCTAATTATGATAAGATTATGGAAAACATATCAACTGTTTAAAATGGCACATTTCACATTAATGAAAAATATTAACAAAGTTAGAATTTTGGTTCGCGTCTTGAAAAAGTTGCGAGGACAAATAAGCAAAAACAGTCGTGGGAACACTTTCAAACTAACTAACATGAGGTGTGTCAACAACAATTTCAAAATAATGTTCCTCAACGTAAAATTGTAAAAACCTTGAATATCTCATCACCTACATTACACGATATCATCAAAATATTCTGGGAATATTAATGAAATCTCTGTGTGCAAGGATAAAGGCTGAAAATTAGGGTTCAATGATCAGGTAGACACAGTTAATGTGTCATCAGCAAATAAAAGTTAAAGCTCTATCATGTAAAGAACTCCTGGATGAACATATGACTTTTGGATCAATTTGACTCACTGCCTTCCAGGTTTTAGAGCAACATATGCACCCTTTCAGGTTTCATACACCTTTAATAGGGAATATTGTACATAACTAGACACTGCATCTGTTACAACAGCATGGCCTTGTTGGAAGAGAGTCCAAGACTTTTTACCAACTGAATGAAAAATTCTTCTGAGATTTGCATTTACATTTTACAATGCATCCCAGTTTTTTTTCTGTAAGGTCGATTGCATTATCTCAGCCGCAGCAGAAATGAAGAAGGATTTAACAAGTGCGCCGAGCATGATGTCATTCTGCAGACTAATTTAACATTTTAGATAAAGAACAATCTCAGGAAGGTAAACCCCAAGACTTGGAGATGAAATTGTTAGTTTGAGTCACATGAGACTCCTAAACCTGCCAAAAGTTACTGAAGGATCACACTTGAGCTCTTTTTAGGAAAATCAAAAGTTGGAGATGAGATATTGTTCTTGTTTTTTGGCTACAACTGACAGTTATCATCAAATTCCCAGTTCTGACCGATAAAACAAACATCAGGTTGAACAACAGGTGCTTCCAGTGCTGATTGGCACGGCCCATGTTTACTTTGCATTTCTTCCTACTCTATTATCCAGCTGCTTTTTTGGGATGGACTTGACTCACTGCCTACCAACAAAAACAGAAAACAAAAAAACCCTGAGCAAATTACAAAAAGAAAATAACACCACTGGAAGGAAGCCTTGTGCCTCTGAGGTACCGTGTTTATTTTGATTGTATCTAAAATCAGCCACTAAAACGGGAACAAGCATTAAGCCAGCCATCTACTTGTTTCCTCGCATCCCCTCATCCCCTCCTCTTTCCCACACATCCACAGGGGACAGTCGTCAGTGCAGAGTACACTACACTGAAGGCACGAGAACAACATTAAAAACTGCTTCAGCTCAACAGCAGACTCAACAAGCCAGAAGGAGTGTGTGCCACGTTTTTAATTATGCATGCTGCACAGCATTACACAGCCCTGTCAGTCAGGGAAATTGCACCTTCTTCACCATTTCTCCTCAAGTCTTTTGTCGGTTTCCTAGGTGACCATGTAATGTGACATCATTAGACAAGTACAGTATGCTAGCCAAAGACGCAAGTGGCTCGGTCCTGCCTGATCCTGTCACATCAGCTGCCGCCGCCGCTGCATCTCAATGGGCCCTGGCTTTTATCAGAAAACGGTTTGAGCAGCTCAAAGCAAATTAACGTTTCAGGAAAAATCAACAGCACATTATAACCTCGTGTGAACGCTTACATTTTTACTCGAGTCTTGGCTATTTAGCTCTTTCTGCTCTACTTTTTAATATATGCCATGTGCAACAAAAGGAGAAAATGTAAAAGAACTCCAGAAAATGATAGAGTGCTCACCTTATTCCTCATGACAAACCAAGAGGCACTAATAAAAAAAAGCAAAACACTTAAGTCTGGCTCTGTCTGTGAGGAAGAGTGATTGACTTCTCTAACCTCGGATTTTGTACTTTATAAGTGTGCAACATGCAGTAATATAAATACTGAACTTCAAATGCACCTTGCTGTCAGTTTGTCATTTAAAGAAATCACTGTAGGTGTACGTCTTCACTTGCTTTCCATTTTATTGTAGGCAACCACAGAGGTTACCTACAATGAAATGGATCCTTCAAACGTAAGTATGTAAATTATCACTGGTCATAATTTTGCTTATAAAAGTTGTACCTTTAAATGAAATGAATCCTGTGGAATGTACACCATGTACAAAGCGCCCAAGACTGTGTCAGTCCATTTCCTGCTGCCAAAACAGCTCTGACATTTTGCAGCATGGAAACAGGGCTTGTGTGGGTGCCTTTTCCCTTGGGTTGCCAAGGGAATAGGATGTTGGCAGTCGATGCTTTGGGGTGGGGTCTCCATGGATCAGGTTTGTTCCAGCGCATCCCACGGATGCTTTGTCGCTCTGTGACCTGGTAAATTTACAGGCCGGCTTTTTGTCACATTCTGTCCTGAGCAGTTTTTGTTTGGAGGCGCACTGATATTCTGATGAGAGTGTTGTTTCAATAGCAATGTGAAGCCGAGCCGTACTTGTCAAAGTAACATCCATGTAAATGCCAGGACCCAAAGTTTTCCCAGGTTATTCATTTAATTTAGCGCTTGTTTTCATGCCGTCATCTCAGCATAGACTCTTTAGCATAGACTTTTATAGTTTAAGCGGTACAAAAATCAGGGTATTTGTAGGAAGATTAGGTAACAGAACTGCGATAACCTGTGGATCTTGTAAATCAGCACATACAGTACATACAGGTCAGTATTCACAGTTCACCATCAATGCTGAACCTTTTCCAGATGAATGGTTTTCTTGTTTCAACTGGTATTAGCCATTGGAAGTTGATGATTTCTGACATATTTTTAGTATGCACTGTGTAATTATCTCGTATTTCCACTGCTGTCACAGCAATAGTTTCTCTGTCTGAACTTTCTTTTGAGCAATATGGGCAGGAAATTCAGCAGGGGACATTAGGTTCCTCTAATTTTAATTCTCCAATTACTTGCCACAATTATGGAAACAAGAGCACTGTCAAAGAGCGAAGGGATGGACAAAGAATACAGTCGAAAAATGACAGAATTTATGAGCCCTGCTTAAGTAATTAACATTTCTTTTGAATTAAGATAGACTTTAAACGTAGTTTACTTAGACGTACTTATTTGCATTTATTTATCAAGGGGGTGATGTTAATTGTTTAATTGCCATTTGATACTAATGGGGGCACAGACTATGAGGACGTGACAAAACGAAGTCATCACTGCTGTATTGTTGCATGTTTCCAAGTTTCCAGATATGTTGGCATTGTGATCACTGAAAACGTATTATTGTGTCGGGTAGAAAAATATAAGGGCATCTCTAATGAGATCGGCCACAACCATTAGTAATACCAGCTGGCAGGTGTGGCAAGGCATCCAGCACCTAACCAACTATAAGATCAATCTCGGAGCTGCGGACGGTGACCTGGAGCTGGCAGAGGAGCTGAATATCTTCTTTGCCCGCTTTGAGACCAGGGTACCGGAGGTATTGGAGCCACAGCAGCAACACGCCACCCATAGCAGCACCACCCTCACCCTGGAAGAGCACGAGGTGAGGCGCATGCTGCAGGCTGTTAACCCGAGGAAGGCGGCGGGTCCTGATGGTGTGCCAGGTCAAATATTGAGGGATTGTGCAGGACAGCTGGCTGGGATCTTCACCAGGATTTTCAACAAATCCCTCGCACAGGCGACTGTCCCACTCTGCCTGAAGTCCTCCACCATAGTCCCCTTGCCTAAGAAGCCCCACATCACCGGCCTGAATGACTACAGACCGGTGGCACTCACCCCAGTGGTAATGAAATGCTTTGAGAAGCTGGTCCGCAGACACATCACAGCAGCCCTGCCCCGCAGCCTGGATCCACACCAGTTTGCCTACAGAGCAAACCGACCCACGGAAGACGCTGTAGCCACAGCACTCCATGCTGCATTAACTCACCTGGAAGAGCATGGTAGCTATGTGCGGATGCTCTTCGTGGATTACTGCTCAGCTTTTAACACCATCCTTCCACACAAACTGGTGGCCAAGCTACAAGACCTGGGGCTTCCATACAGCACCTGCATGTGGATCAATAGCTTCCTCTCGGGCCGTAGACAGAGAGTCAGAGTTGGCCATCACACATCCTCAGCCCTGAGTCTCAGCACTGGCTCACCCCAGGGCTGTGTGCTCAGTCCACTGCTCTACTCTCTCTACACACACGACTGCACTCCTCGCCACCACAGCAACATCTTTGTGAAATTTGCAGATGACACCACAGTGGTGGGGCTCATTTCCAAGGGAGACGAGTCTACGTACAGAGACGAGGTGGAGCAGCTGACGTCATGGTGTAAGGCCAATAACCTCCTCCTCAACACTTCAAAAACCAAAGAACTCATAATAGACTTCAGAAGGAAAAAGGCAGAGATCCAACCACTATTCATAAATGGGGACTGTGTAGAAAGGGTGGCAAGCTTCCGCTTCCTGGGAGTCAATATAGAGGAGAACCTTTCCTGGAGTGTGAACACCTCCGAGCTGCTGAAAAAGGCCCAACAGAGACTGTACTTCCTGAGAATTCTCAGGAGGAATAACATCACACAGAGACTGCTGGTGTCCTTCTACAGAGCCACCATTGAGAGTGTTCTAACTTACTGCATATGCATCTGGTACACTAGCTGCACAGGGGCTCAGAGGAAAGCACTCCAAGGGATCATTAACACCGCCCAAAAGATCACTGGCTGCCCTCTCCCCACACTGGAAGTTCTACACAACGCCCACTGTTTTAAAAAGGCCCAAAACATCACATCCTGGCCACTCCCTGTTCGAACTGTTGCCCTCAGGCAGACGGTACAGGGCAATCAGAGCAAGGACTAATAGACTCAAACACAGCTGTTATCCAACTGCAATAACACATCTGAATACTACAAAAAAATGTCCATCACGCCACTCTTGTGTTAATCTATGCACGGTCTGAAGCATGTGTGTGGGAATGTATGTGAATGTTTTACTGTTATATCTTATTAGTATTTTAAGTATTCTATCTATTTTATTTATTGAATTTTATTGTTTTATTTATATTTTGATATTGCTAGGGATGATGCAATGATCGGGGACCATTCTTAATTTCGTTGTTCTCATGACAATGACAATAAAGTTTCTGATTCTGATTATCTCTGCACAATGTAATCTGGAGCGTTTCATTAACGTCCCATCATTTAGCGTTTAGAGAATATTTCTTCTACCTCTTTGTCTTTGTCCCATTTTCTCCACTGTTTTAGGCCTCTTAAAAGTCCTAACACTTTCACACCTTAGGTGCAGTCTTAAGGGATGAGAACAAGTTTGTTCTTTTTTGGTATTTAGCCTGAACTCTAAATGGAAATTTTTAGAAACAGTCATAGCAGCAAGTATTTTGCCGCTAGGAGCTACTTGTGTAGCTTGTAAGTGTTATTAATAATACATCCAGAGAATTTTATCCACAGTTTTCGTAATGTAACACTGGTTGTAACATATGTCAAACTGTAAATTTAGCACAAACTGTGCTAAATTTAGTTATTACATTACAGTCATACTTGCACTACAACCAACTAATTTCAGTTTGTACTTTATGTGGGAAGAGGAAGAGGACTGGATATATGGACTTTACTTCTATCTTTCTTACACATAAGAACAAGAGCTTAATGGGGAAACCATTAGGCTGCTGACACAACTTTGGCTCTTTGCATTAGCATACCGTCTGTGCAGAAAGTTGTAAAGCTAGCAAAACGAAAAATCCAGACTGATCTTAAAGCTGTGTGTATGCTAACTCCAGCCCAGCAGCCAGAGCCTGAACTTCAACAGGTAGCAAAGGCAGTGATGAGCAGTCAGGCTTCCAGCATTGTAGCCTTCATCTCTACCAGCTCAGGTTTTAACAGTAGAATCACTGTGGCGATTGCTCTAAAGTCTCTTTGATCTGGTTTTCAACTTTGCTTTTCGTTGTCAATTTTGTGTTCATACATAAAATTAAAAGAAAGATTGCATGTGCATTCGCATGAAGATAGGGTTTTGTGTTGGTCTGTGGAACTCTAGTCCAAGGTTTATGTTGTTGACTGGTAATTATGTGACAGTGTGTTTCAGGTCGTTTTACATAAAGTGACGTGAAAGTAATTTAACATGCAGTCTGACAAATCACTTTCTCTGGTAAGTAACATACTGTACTTACTTAGAAAAGTAAGAAGTAAGGTGTAACACATTACTAATGCAGACACACAGCAAAATCTACAGAGTTAAATTAACACTGGAGAGTGTGTCTATATGGGTCCACACCTCTGAGTGTTAAATACAACACGGTTGAGTGTTAAATTAACACTTTTGACAGTGTTATATGTTTAAAACTAACCTAGTCAGTTTTGAAGATTAACAATGGCTAACACTGAGCAGTGCTGGTTTTCTAACACTGGAATATTTCTAACATTTTGAGTTATTTTCCAGTGTTAGAAAATCAGCACTGCTCAGTGTTAGTCTTTGTTAATCTTCAAAACTGACTAGGTTAGTTTTAAACATATAACACTGTCAAAAGTGTTAATTTAACACTCAACAGTGTTGTATTTAACACTCAGAGGTGTGGACCCATATAGACACTCTCCAGTGTTAATTTAACACTGGAGATTTTGCTGTGCAGGTTTACATTTTTCATCAGTGTGGGTCCAGCCAAAAGAAATCATGTTTTTCACTGATCTGGTGTTACAAGATTAAGAGTTTGGCTAATTTTGGCTAGGTTAGCCATTTCATCAGTCGCTGTCTTCATCTCTGTGTAACCCAGAAAGTATCCTATTGAGGTGATTCTTGGCTCACTAGCTAAATCAACATTGGCTAAAAGTTAGTGTTCAGATAATAGTCCGGTTTTAGAGACCTATAATTTCTAAGTTATGAGTTTGGAGAGGTTGCTGTAGCTTAAGTCACAGGTTTAAACCCCATTTGGACTTTTACTTTGTTCACTTTTGTCATGGTCCTGTGTCGTTGACCCAGCGTTTTGTGTTTATTCTGATTTGTATTAGTTTAGGGTTGAACCTGTAGTTTGGTGTATTGTCAGCCCTACCTGTGTCTGTCCTTGGTCCCCGTGTTGTGTTGTAAATCAGTCTGTGTTTCCTGTTTTACTTTGAAGGCTCGTGTTCTGGATTTCCTGTTCTGTTCTGAAGGTCTGTGTCTGTTGTCATGGTGTTCAGCTTGTCTCCTCCGGTCCTCATGTGTATTAGGTTCAGCTGTTCTTCCCTCCTGTGTGTGATTACCTGATTACCTTGTGTGTGTATATTTAGTGGGTGTCGGTCTGTGTTGGTTGTCGGCTCGTCTGCATTCATCCGTGTATTTCTGTGTATCTCTGCATTCATCTGCGTTCCATGGTGTCCTGTCTCTGCGTCCCTCTGCCCCGCACCCCCTTTGTATGGTCTCAGGTTTGATATTTAGTTTCTCCCAGTTTAGGTTTCCGTTTGTAAATTACTCATACCTCGTTGCCTGTTTTTGCCACCACCACCTTTGTAAATAAAACATCACTCGTATCATCAGTTTGCTTCATCTTGGGTCCTCCTTTTCCTCCACACCACACGGCTCCCTCCGCCAGCCGTGACAACTTTGTTGTTTCACCACTTGGGTTTAGAATAAGTTTGAATTATCAGTTGGGAACAAAAGACCATGATCAGTAGCACCCACCTAAACATTGTTGCAGATAAAGCAATGACTCAAATCGATTGTAGTCTTTGGTAGTGGTAGCCTCTCCCTGCACCACATCATGAAAACTAAAAAAGCTCAAAAACTAAGAGGTCTACAACACATTCAGAAATAATCTAATCTCTGATTACAGGTTAAATAAAACGTCTATGTCACGTTCTAAAAACATGACAAAGACTCACCCTTTAATTTTTAACATTACAGCTGACAGAAGCTTCGGTTGGTGTCGTCATAAAAGCCAGCACAATTCTGACCTTTTGCTCCAAAGATGATTGTCTGGCCGAGGGACAGATGAAACACTGCGAATGGTTTGAAGTGTTTACTGTGGTTGTGTTGTGTCTGTTTGAAGAAGCAGACTTTCAGCATTTGTGGGACCAGCCTTTGATTAAAAAATAAATAAATTAAAAAAGCAAATAGAAAAACAAAAGGATGAAACAGTCGACAGATGAAAATGTTTTTCTGAATCACTCATTTACATTTTAAGGGACACAAATCTGGTAAACAAACAATTTATTTACTTCATTTTACAGCAAAGTAAAACTTAGTAGATTAGTTTGCTTCGAACAAATACATCATTACATCATTCATCTCTATATGATTTCCCATTAACTACAGCAATGAGACCGTGAGCGTAAAAATTTAATGTAATGTTTTTGTGCTTTGTTTTTCTTAGATATACTTCTACTCTATTATTAATGGAAACCACTGTTTGTCGGTCACTCAGCTGTAATTACCAACACAAAATCCTCACATTTCAAGTATCTCAGTTTTCATAGATAAAAAATCTAAGGGCTCCCATATAGAAGATCAGGGAAGGAAACGGCACATTTTATCTGGTCCTGATCACAACATATTTTCTGCTGAAAGATACAGCTTGCACTGCATGAATATCATCTGACTCTGGCACAAACTTAGATGAAATATTTAACTGGATGTCTCTACAGAGTTTCTTACCCGACTTAACAAGCTACATCGCCACACAGAAGTCCTTTCCACTTGCACAGTTTGTACTAACCATGTCAAAAGGGGCAACACTTTGCAAAATATGCTGGCTTGCAATTATTTTTCTTTATCTTAAAAAGAAACTCCCTTTTTTCATAAGCATTGACATTTTGACAGTTGTGGAATATTAGATACAAAGTATATCAGCAATGCAGAATATGCAGCTGGGCAGACCTTTAGGCCTCTACCCTATTGTATTATCCATCCTTTGAAACACAACAGTACTGGTGCATCAGTGGTGGAGTCACTGCAGTGAAGAACACTTACATTTGATTGTCTGTATAATAGTTCCTTTAATCTTCTCCGTACCAAAAAGAGAAAAAAAAATGCATGTTTTCATGATCTACGGTATTGTGCAAAAGTCTGGAGTCACCACTCGTTTCTTTATATTTCAATAGGAAAATGGGAAATTGTTGGTTTTGATTCATTAAAACATGCAAGCATGCATGGAAACTCAATACTGGAGTTTGTACACTTCTCAACGTTTGGTATGACCACTTTTATTCTTCAGCACAGTTTGAACTCTCTTAGGCAGCTTTCTAGTCATTTCTTTAAGTATGACTAGAAAGCAGGCTTCTTGAAGGCTTCTTGAAGGACACTCAACACTCTTCTTTAGATGTTGGCTCTCTGTCAACATGATCCCACACTGCTTCAATAATGTTGAAATCTGGGCTCTTGGGAGTCCATGACTGATAATGTTCCATTGTGTGTTTTTCTATCCAGGTACGCTTTTGCTGCCTTGGCAGTGTGTTTGGGATCATTGTCATGCTGAAAAATGAAGCTGTTTTCCAGGTGGTATTGGATGGTGGATCAAAATCTGATGGTACATTGCGTTCACATTTCCATCAATTTTGCTCTGTTTTGTACAGACATACAGGTAACTATGCTTTCCCAGAACAGAGCCATGCTCGTTTATCTTCTCCTTTTAGCTTCCCCCTTTAGGGGTCGCCACAGTGGATCATCTACCTCCATCTCACCCAATCCCTAGGATGTCCTCCTTCACTACATCCATTAAACTCCTTTTTTTTTTTTTTTTTTTTTAAATGACATCAGAAACAGCAGTATGCGACATTACGTGATGGCAGAGCTTCAGTTCATCCTTTGTCATTTTTTTTTTTTTTTTTTTTTTTTTAATAAATAGGACAGGGGGAATGAATGAGAGAAAGAGGGGGAGAGAAAGAAAGAAAACCAAAGGGGAGAAGAGACGGTGAGAAGGGGGGGGAAGAGAGAGAAAAAAAAAAAGAACTCCTGGGTCACCTGTATGGAGAAAAAAAAAAAAAAACAAACAAAAAAACAAACAAACAGAGGAGACAGCAAACAAGAAAGAGCAACATAATAATAGAGAAAACAAAGCACCATCACAATAAACTAGCTAGTCATAGATATCAATATTTACTAAATAATAAACGATATTGTGCAGCACGCAAGATAGACAGCGCACAGTGTGCTTTGAGGCAGCAGCCAAGAAAGCTTTAGTCCGTGTCTGTGAATACCCATGTGTGCATACCTGTGTGGATCAGCATGCTTGCATTCCAAAGGTTTCTCCATGTAATGATCTGCTAGGGAGTGTGGGGGGGCCACAGCCCCGTCCTCCAGGGTGTGAAGCGGGTATGGAGGAGATCAAAACTCCAGACATCCAGAGGCCCCCAGAACACAAGAGACCATGGAAGACCAACAGAGGGGCAGCCGCGCCACTGTTCCAGTAAGAGCTGAGGAGAGTCCCAGATGAGGGCTCGCCCAGCAGCCGCGGAGCAGAAGTCAGGGGGAGTTGCAGTGACGCGCCCGTGAGCTCCGCCGGCCCCCAGCTGTGCCTGAGTGACCGAGCCCCAGGCCGAGAGGCCGGGGGCACCCCACCTCCAAAGGGGCCCGAGCGAGCCCCAGGCCCCAGGCCCCGACAAGCGGCCGCCAAGGAGTGAGCCGGTGTGTACCCGGACGCCCACCCCCAGACACAAAGAACCACCAACACACCGACACCTGAGGGAGTCCGCCACCGGCAGGGGAAGTGGTGGTGGGTGGAGATAGGCCTCCAAACCTTGGAGGGCCTGAGGTGTCCCCAGAGAGGTGGCGTCTGATACCCAACCTGACATATAGACACAGACATACAGGCACACACAGACACAAACATCCATTCCCACCCTCATGCTCTCATATGCACTCACTCCACACTCAACCAACGTGGAGACAGTCATAAAGAGACGTTGTACACACAATCACACTCCCCAAGCGTACTCTACAAACCGGGTCTAGGTACCCTTGCCCCTGGAGGGGGGAATTGCACCCAGACCCAGGTGGTGTTACCCTTTTCCCTGCGGTGGGGAGAGGCAGACCACCCCGACTCCGCAGCAGCAGGGAGGCCCCACACCCCAGACCGCAGTCGGACGGCCAACTCCTCCTACTAGCCCTCCCGCTCCAGCAGGCCGCAGAGAATGGGGGTGGGAGAAGACTCCAAACCTCCCTCCACCCACCTGCTCGTTTATCTTCTCCTTTTAGCTTCCCCCTTTAGGGGTCGCCACAGTGGATCATCTACCTCCATCTCACCCAATCCCTAGGATGTCCTCCTTCACTACATCCATTAAACTCCTGAGGTCTTCGCATTTCCCTCACGCCTGGCAGCTCCATCTTCATCATCTTTTGTCCAGTATATTCACCATCCCTCCTCTGCCTCTGTCCAAACCATCTCACCCTTGCCTCTTTAACTTTGGCTCCAAACCACTCAACCTGAGCTGTCCCCTCTATTAATTTATAATCTTGTCCCTTCTGGTCTCTCCAAGTGAAAATTTTAGCATTGTCAACACTGCCACCTCCAGCTTAGCCTCTTGTCTTTTTATTAGTGACACTGTCTCCAACTATACATCACAGCAGGTCACACTACCATCTTGTAAACCTTCTTTCTAGTCTTGCTGCTATCCTTCTGTCACAAATCACCCCTGACATTCAGCTCCACCCACACCACCCTGCCTGCACTCTCTTCTTCACCTCTCTTATGCACTTTCTGTTGCTTTGGATGGTTGACCCCAGGTATTTAAACTCATCCATCTTCACCACCTCTACTTCTTGCATTTTCATTGCTACTCCTGTCAGGAAAACTTCACGGTGTGAGTAACTAGTAAAACTTTCTCTGGCCTGCCTGGGTGGCACACCCTTACAAACCAAGAAAAAAACAAAGTGGTGCTTGTACGTCAAAAAAACAAAACAAAACAAAACTTCCAGTCAAAACTTTATTTTTATGGTAAACCTGACTGTCACAAGAAAAAGCTAAATTTCTGTCCATGTACACAAATAGATCACACTTTTGTTTTATCACACATGTAGTTTTCACTAACACCTCAGTCACTTGCTAACAACCAGTTGATGGGGGGAAAGGAGTGTTCCCCAGCTGGTTGCTGAAGGTTGCAAGCAATTGCTGTGCAATTGACTGCTAAATCCCAGGTCCCAGAGTCATTATTTCCCTGGTAACCAGCGGTTGCTAGGGAGAAATTATATTCCCCTGCTAGTTCCTGAGTGGTTGTGGTAGATTGCTTACTGTTGCTAGGCAAAACTGGTTGCAAAGAGGTATATGATGCTACAATGAAAACTACCCTGCATTTGCTTGGTCACATGCAGATTGCTGTGGTTGCCTATAGTTTATATGAAAAATGTTGACTTGTCTGTAAACACTCGCCAACTACTTGCTGAATAGCAGTAAAATCTGAAAAAGAGCCACAAAAAATAGAAAAACTTTGTCCTCAAGGTAAAAATTCTGCATTTTGAAATGTGTTGGTTCGGTGGCAAGTCACAACTTTTACTTTGGAGGCAAACGTTCACTGTTTTAGTATCACTTAGTGGCTTAGCAAGTAGATGGTAAGTGGTTGCAAACAAATGGGCATCTTGCATACAAACTACAGGCAATCTACTGGTGACAAAAGGAACCTGGTGCATCTCTGTGACTGATAACACTTGACTAATTGCCCACTGGTTAGGGAATGTAGATTTTTTCCCCCTAGAGAACAGAAGTGGCCAACAGGTCAGTGACTGGCCTTTAAACCTGAGTGAGTGAAGTCTGAGTGGAAAATGTCATGAATGTCAGAAGTCTACCTAAAACTTGGAATGATGAGTCTGACGTGAACTTTGTTCCCCACTTGATTGCTTGTATATAGTTTGATTCAACCCCTACCATCACCAGCTCTCTTTCGCCCAATTGACAGGGGACAAACTGTGCATTCTGCATATAACACCCAAATCAAAGAAGCTGATCTGTACGTTCCATAAATAAACCATTTTCTTAAACCATCCATAAAATAAAAGTGCTTCTTGTAAATGTTGCTGGCTGCCTGTCTACTGATTACCCATTCCAAACAGCTTAAAGTAATGACTAAATCGTTCTGGCCAAACTCAAAGGGGTATCCCACATTATTCAAAAACAGTTTTGTGTCATATTCTTGTGTAACCGTATCCACAGAAATTATGTCTGAATAGGCACACAGTGCTGACTTTTAAAGTGACTAAACCCGTCATCTGATTTGACAAATGTGTTTAAGGCCATTGTACCTCCAGCAGCTCTTTTTAACCTTTGAGAAAAGCTTTTAGTTGGCAATCCATCAAAAATGATGTTCTATTGGTGAAACCAGACACATGTAAATGCCTTGTGCTTTTTAAAGCACAGCAGAATAATTACTTCTGCTAAAGCATTGGTTAAATAACAGGCAACAATCAAAAACGCTTCAGGCTGCACAAGAACAAACAAAAAAACAAAATTAAATTAAAGAAAAAAAAATCACATGATCCTGTTTTTTTGATATGTTAACATTTCAGTTACTACATGTTCATGGCACACACAAACACATATGTATGTAAAGACTTTTTTCAAAAAGTGCCTCATAATAACCTTAAATCTTTGGCACTGACTCCAATCTTTAATGTAACATGGGCAGTGCAGCACAGAAAGAGAAGTGAATAAGTCTCTTGAGTTGACAGTTCAGTAATGTGATGAGTAAAAAATAGCCTTGTAAAATTTTTTGCAAGGAGGACACTTTTAAGCTATTAATATGACTTCTAATTAGCTTTCTTTCTCAAAATAACATCTTAAATGTTATTAGGTTCAGTGAAGATTGATCAAATGCAAATTATTCCACATTCCTTGGAAGCCTTTAGAGAATCGCAGTTTTGGTATGAGGCCAAGTTCGGCCCACTGATTTTACTTTCAGCAGATTCTTGGACAGAGCTTTCTGAAGCTTTTGTTATCTTTATTGTCATTTTGCTGACACAATTCCCAACTCAGCACAGGTACACAGATATCGTCCCGGATTTGCGGATAACAAAGATTCCTTACAAAGCAATACCAGCCAGGGAGTTCACAGGGGGACGGCTCTCTAATGATTTATCATTTGAAACTTTTCTAACCTATTTCCACTTTCAAAATAAACTTAATTTATCCATGTCAGGCAAGACATACAATATAGAACCATAAGTAATATTATTTTATACCTCTGTACCCACTCATTCTTAGGGTGGGGGAACTCCAAACTTCAAGAACCGGTGTCCTGCAGGTTTTAGATGTATCCTTGATTCAACACAGCTGATTTAAATGGCTAAATGACCTCCTCAACATGTTCTAACATTTTCCAGAGGCCTGGCAGTGAACTAATCATTTGATTCAGGTGTTTTGACCCGATATCTAAAACCTGAAGGACACCAGCCTTTGAGGCCTGGAGTTCCCCACCCCTGGCCTAAACCTAACCGTAACCTAATTGTAACCCTGACACTAAAACCACATTTTGAGTCTGAAAAATGCCTTCAAACTCGTGGGGACCAGGATTTTGTCCGCATCAGGGCTGTTGGTCCCCACAAGCATAGTAAATTAAGAGAACACTTAATCATCATCATCGGTTAAACTGTCTGTCCAGTTGAATCCATTTCACCTGCTGTGGGTAAGCAGGTGAAATCCTTCTCTTTTTTTGGGGTTGTCTTATGGCTGCCTCTCAAGTTCACCTGTTGTCACCATCATTTGCACCAAAGTGTTTAAATGTTTCAGAAGTGGATAGATTGATTTCCCTGAGGTTTAGAAGTGTATTTTTGCGGTTTCAAATTCTTAATTTTCCAGAACTCCAAAAGCCCACTGACTTTCTGAACTGCTGTCTTTGCATTCGTTGTGTGCTCATGTATCTGCAGAAAAACAATTAAATATTCATGTCAAATGCAAAGTGAAAGAAAATGTGTTTCCATTGGCATACAAGTATGTCAAACATGACTAAAGGATACGATTTTAGATATTGGATGTTTTCTGGTTTTCATTTGTAGCCCGCTTTTAGTCCAAATTCTATTTGCCAAGCACATTTGAGAAGACTTTGGTTCCCTAGAGGTAAACAGTCCCTATGGGAAGCAGAAGATGGAAGTCATTTGCCAAAATGCATCGTATACCCATCAGCTTCTGTGCAGCCCTGTGAAAAACTAAGAACGTTTTTCTTATATACAGCTGTGAGAAAGTATTGGATTTCCATCTTTTGCATATTTTTCACATTTATATTTTAGATCATTTAAAAAAAATTTCAATATTCGATATAGATAACCTGACTAAAAACAAAATGTTTTTTTTTTTTTAAAGATGACTTAATTTGTAAAAGGAAAAAAGAACTACCTAAACCTTTCTCATGGTCTCATGTGAAAAAGTAATTATAAAGCAGTTGACTGAAAAAGCAGGAAAAAATCTTTCAGTTTTGTATTTTCAGTGGATATTGAGAAAAGAGATTACATCTCATTGTATGGATCATTTTCTTTATACTTATTTGCTCAGGTGCAGGAGAGTAAGCCAAAAATAATAAATTTTGAAGATACTGAAATGAAGGAGACAGTGGCTCCAGTCTGAGTGGGATGATTTAGTGGACAGTGCCATGGTTCTTTGTGACAGACAATGTATTAGATATCAGTTGAATGTGCGATTCTGCCTCCACTTAGTTTTGTCTTAGATTGAGACTGAAAGAGGTTCGTTACCAAGATTATTTGAAAAATAAACATAATAGATCAACTGTTTTGGAAAGATTGGCAATTACATTTCCATTCACCTGTGATCATCAGACAAATCAGACGAAAAACCTAAACCCCTTGGTTCCTACAATTACTTGATACTATTGTGACCTTGTTCTGCTGTGTTGGGCATTTTGCTGGGGTGGCTTGGGAACACTTGTCCACCTAAAAGGAAAAAGTCACTGAAAATCAATACAATTTTGCTTTGAGTGAACACCTTAATCCTATGAAGAAACATTTCAGTCCTGATGGCAGTGTCCTTCTCTATGAAACTCCCGTCCACAGGGCACGAAAGGTCATTGAAGTGCGGGGTTTCTGTAGTGTTCCAAGACGGTGGCACCCTTTGAACCACAGCTGCTCTAACAGAAACAAAGACACTGCTCCACCTGCAGAAATGTCAAAACTTAATGATCACTGAACTGAGCAAAGGTTTTAAATAACAACCTATGCTGTCTAATCTGATGGAAGAAAGTCAATTTATGACCCATGTTACATCGAAGCTAATTCATGGACTAGAACAAATACAGTAATTGATAACCTGGGACCACAGACAAGAAGGATTGAATCATAAATGAACTGGATACCACACATCAATGAGATGCTCATCCTGACAGAGAATGTAGGAGCACTGAATTACAAACCTACTATATTATACCTCTAAAACACAACATACACAATGCAGGGAGAGTGACCATTTTATAAGTCCACCTTTATAATTTAAGGCCAGTCCTGAGCCCATGTTAAAACCAATTTCTTTTCAAACAAAATCCAAGTACAAAGTGGTGAAAGAATATGTTCGCTCTTTGATGTTATACAACACCAGTGAAGCCAAATAATCACACCGATCCCCAGAAATGAGCTCTTGTAACAATGAGGACTGCTACCTAAAGACAGATAAAATGGATTAAATAGCAGATATCTCCGGTTATACCCACGGCTTTGTGTAGATTTACACATGATCCTTTAGACTGGTAGCATCTGCACCACCTACAAGTCTTGTCTTCTTACCATATTTTTATTCATGTCCCTTCATATAAAATATTCACAATTTTGAAATTTAGATGTAAATTATTGTTAATACAGAACTAAAATTCCAAAAGCTGATTGGAAGAAATTTCTACATTGTTGTTATTGAAGCAAACATCTGCAGTCTTTCTCAATCCTTGGTAACTCATGCATGGGTGACACTCGGCAACAGGTGGGAACACTTTGATGCTGACTTCAAAGTGCGAGGCATGAGGATTTATTTTTTTTACCTTGCTCGCATAGCACTTGTCATCTTTACAGACAACCTCAACACATTTAGCCATGATCAACATCTGATGTCCCCTGTGATGCAAGATGAGAGCCAACATGAAACCTGGCAGATAAAACAAGGCATGAGTGTGTGTTAGAATATTAGGGAGAATCTGCTGTGCACTTTGCAAGTTATTGCTGTAATTATTTGGAGTTTTCCCTTTTAATTTAAGGGCAGAAGCTTGACTGTAGCTATGATAAATGAAGAGAAATACTAACTCTAGCAAAAAATATCGTGAACCCAGACTTGTAATTTTTTTCTATGTAGATGTGTTTGTTTTAAGAAAAGAAAAAAAAAAACACCCTTTTTTCCATGCAGTTTGATTTGACACACTTATCTGGCAGGTGACACCATCTAGGTTGTTATTGAGGATATATTACTTCATGTATTTACACTGCTGCTGACAGTTTGTACACTACAAAATATCCATGTGACTCAGAGTTGTCACAATTTTGTTAAATTGTGCTAAAAAAAAGAATCTGGGTGACGGTTCTTTCTGTGGGTCTTACAAAACACACAGCCAATTGCAATGGAATGCCTCAGTAAGTGACTCTGTGACACATTTAAGTGCCTTCTGATAAATATGTGGCTGTTATGAATACGTTTTGACTAGGACAAATAAAATTCAGCTTTGACAGTTTATGCAGGGAAAAATATGCAATGAGAAATGGCATCAGAATCAGACACAAATCAATCCACAAGTACTTCCTCGGTAAGAGATTTAAGACAAAAGAAAAAACAAAGAAATTTCAACCAAGTTTCGACCTAGACCATTAAGGTTCTGGAATTTTCAAATATTAATCTGTAGCATTTCAGGCTGAAAGCACTTAGATGTTTCCTTGCATTGGTACCAAACTATCCATGCAAAAATTATATTAAAGCAAAGTTTTTATAAATATAAAGTTATTATAGGCCTACAGACCAGTTAGCAACAACCCGTCATCAGGGAAGAATTAGTATTCGCCAACTGGCTCTAGGTCATTGGTCTACCAGTCTAGGTCACTGGTTCTAGTCACTAGCAGATTGTACAGTGGCCCCTAGAGACAAAGCATGTACAAACTCCAAAACACGTACAAAATCCAAAACACGTACAAAACTCCAAAACACAATGGAAGTGCTCCAGGACGCTAGGGGCAGTGTTGAGCTTTTGTTACCTTGTGGCTACACAAGCCAGGAAGTACCAACAACCGGATTTGGTTTGTGGTAGTAACAGGTAAATTAACTTTTTTTTTTAAATTATTTGATTAAATGAGTGTGGTTGTTCTATCCTTGCAGGTGTTTTCCGCCGGTATCCAACTCCATGTGTTTGCAACAAACTTGCCGTTTATTTTGCAAATCGAGCCCAACACTGCCCCTAGCATCCTGGAGCACTTCCATTGTGTTTTGGAGCTTGTACGTGCTTTGGAATTTGTACGTGCTTCGGAGTTTGCACGTGCTTTGCTGTTTGTACGTGCTATGCAGTTTGTGCGAGGTTTTTGGAGTTTGTATGTGTTTTGGAGTTTGTACATGCTTTGTCTCTAGGGGCCACCGTAAGATTGTCATGATCAACTATAATGTGCATGGAAGAATTTAACGGTGTTGTCTGCAAACATTCCTCTACGCCAAAAGGAGCTGAAAGCGGAAAGTGCAATGAAAGACAGAAACAGTTTGCCTTCAAGGTAAACGCCGCGCCTTAGCACAGCAACCAACATATTTAAAAGAGAACAGCTATTACTTTGAAGACAAAGCCTCTATGTCATCTTCTGTTTGGACTGTTGAATGAAAGCACTATTAATGACCAATTTGAAGCATCTGGACCTAGCATGACACCAGCAGCTTTTTAACAAGAGTGCTGGCACTCCAATAGCGTATAGCATCCCTCCATAGCTGTATCAGACACTTTTACACAATGCAAACCTTCATTGCGTCTGTGGTCCAGATCCAGCACTCCTTTGCAGTAGGTCAAGTTTCTACTCAGAAGAGATTTTTGGTTTTCAAGTGGCTCTTTTGCATCCTTGGGACTATGGTGGGATTAACCAAATTCTCAAAACACATGACGCACTCAAGCTGGGGGCTGTTCCACCCGAGCCACATCTGACATTTTCCCCCATCTTCCCTTCTTCTCTTTAGAGTAGGGGATCAAGTAAAGTTTTACAGTTTGCCCTGTAAAAGAAAGTGATTAGTTTTTCCCCTTTCTTGTTGTTGATTTGGGTATCTATCTAATGTGCCAAGCTCCTAAATCCCAATATTTTAATAGAGCAGAGGGTGTATGAAAAAAAGCTGCCTTTCGAATCCTATATTTGGGTCCTACTCATACAGCCATTTACTGACAGCAAGCTAAACTAGGTTTGTGCTAAGATTTGGTGTTTCAGTATACCTTAAGTGAGCTACACGCATTCACAAGCTGCCATTTCTCATGCAAAATGTAAGCAAATACAAATGAAATAAGCATACTAGTAGGAAACAGCATTTAGGAGTCCTTTGAAGTTTGGAAAGTTCAATATAATACCATGAATGTGTCCAAATGCATTCCATCTGCTTATGCAATGATGTATGAGCGCGCTTAACTTCTTTATTTTATCATCACATTCATTTTTCTGACACAATTGATTGTGACAAGCTGCAAAAGAGCAATCAAGTGTGAGCGTACTGTGTATAAAATACAGCAAGAGGTTTTTTTTCTTTTTTTCCCCTCTTTTAATAGATTTTTCCCCATCCCAGCAACCTCCGTGAAGGGCGGGTATTTTTTCCAATCCCCTTCCCCCCCCCACTATCATCCAGACAATGTCTTTGTTAGAAGTGTCCAAAGGCAAAGTGGAAATATGTGACCCTCTCTCCTCGTCTTCAATGGAGGGTTGAGCTCCGGCACTGCTGTCAGTGTCAGATGCCAACACTGATAATGCCAGGGGAGAGATGGCAACTGTCCACCCTGGAGCCTGCATTTTAAAACTGCTCCTGCCTGCAGCTTTCAGATGGGCACTGACTGCATAGAAGAGCTGTGTCACAGTAAGCCTTTAAGTCTTCTGCTCAGTGTTATTTTGGAAAGGTTCTTAATTAATTAACACAGTTATCAAGATGGTAGAAAAATACTAGCGCAGCACTAAATATCATTCATAACTGAGTTGTATTACTGAGTGGTTCACATATGAAGCACTCAGTAAACACCCTGAACTCTCCCTGCAGCCATGTTTCATGGTGTCCTCCAATCTCAAGATTGCAGATTTCTTATCTGCAAGAAAACACCTGGAAACTGCTTTTGACAGACTGCATCAGTGGCATTAGGCGCTACTTGAGAGTTTTGTCACTGGACTACTTTACATGTAATTTAGTGGCCTAGATAATTAGAAAAAAATACAACCGGGAAAAAGCATTAAATGTCTTAAAATGTCCAGTGGGAAAACTGAAAGAGAACCAGACACGGCTTCCAAACATGTAAAGCTATAATTAATATACAGGCGCTGTAACTGAAACAGTTTATCAGTATTGCCATCCAACAAGAATGATACGGCAAACAATAAAGAACTCAGTGCCTTGTTGAAGCTCAAATATTCTCTTCAAGTCATTGGTACTGACCTCAGAAATGTACAACCTGCATGTAAATAGTTTCTTCTCCCAGTTTGATGATTCGATAAAGTCAAAGTGAAACTTCTGTTTGGCAGTGTGCCATCTGTTTCTGACACAGCAGCTGAAATTAAGCTGAACTTGCCTTAAACGTTTAAAAGCTATAACAAATTTCTGTTTTGAGCAGACAGCTACAGAGTCATCTGACACTGTTTTCATTTCAAGGTTCATCTTGGTTTAAAGGTGCCACTGACTCTTTCATAGAAATCTGATCTTTTTGTACAGTGAACTAAGGCTAGCAAGCAATGTGATCTCAGGCATTTAAAAAAAAAAAGTAAAGGCTGAAAATCAATATTGCATGTTTGCGACCTTCAGACCATCACCCGGCACTTAATTGAAAACAGGCATGTTTCTGTCATGGAAATCAATGCATTGTGCATGGAACACCTCCAGAAATGGAAATCACTGTCTCTGAGTTCACTGTGCCATCCACAAATTTGGGGTTAAAGCTCCGGCATGCAAAGAAGAAGTTGTATTCCAGCAACACAATGCTAAACTCAAACTGCATCTATTACAACAGCATGGCTTCATAGTAGAAGAGTCTGGGTGGTGAACTGGCTCAACTTGACACCAAGCTGATGAGTGACTATCAAGTAAAGCCTAATTCACAATCATTTACCCCTGTGCTATTACCGAGAGTGCCTCTTTACAGAGTAAGGGTGGAGTGGTTTATGAGCAGTAATTCAGGAAAAACTCTATGAAATTTAAATTTGCCTTCTGTTTATGGAAATATGGTTCTGCTGGGGAGTGTCTCATAATTCTTAATCTCAAAGTATATATGTGACATGTGTGTGTGCACATTTGTGCGGGTAGGAACAGTATCGCCTCTTTTCTGAACTCTTCAAAATGACGGCCAGCCAGAGCTGTAATCGATAATTTATCTGCCATGAGACCACTGCACACACACCTGTGTAGATTATGTGTTCGTCTGTGTGTGTTTGTTTGTATATTCATTAAATTTTGGGGAGATTAATTTGAGATTTAGATCTTGAGAGTGAGGATATTTGAAGAAATGTCTGATTCTGAATCGGTGAGGTTAGTTAGCTTCAGGTTAAGTCAATGAATGCCTTCACATAGACAGAAGCTTGTAAAGCCATTTTTATTCTAATAAGAAGCAAACTAATTTAAACTAATGACTTAATTGTAGAAGGCCAACATCAGCAGCTGGTTAGTGAAGTCCCAATTTGGATGTCATTGTATTGTCTAAACTGATGCACTTTTTTTTACTCTACATATGACAATAAACATCTTCTTGAACCTTCAGGTTGTAGACGGATTTAAAACCAAATGTGAAAAGTGAAGGATGAATGTCACCCAAAAACAAAGGCTACAGCATAGAGTACATAATTGTCAATCACAATGTACAAAATGACAACTGCTCCATGCTCTGTGAGATGCTTTGGTTTGTGCATCTATGAATGCAGGAGATTCCCAGAATAGTGAGAGGGAAGCTTCATAGCACCACAGGAAGTCTCCACCTGATGGGGAGCAAGAATTTACAAAATTAAGGCTGTGTTGAAATATATTAAGATAACAGCTAACAGCTGAGAGCACTATATAGCTGAGAGCTATATATCAAGTGAGATTAAAGATCATTTTCCAGACTTTTATACTGTCTGACTTTTTGCAACCAGGAGTCGCCAACTGCTTATTCAGTGGAAACAATGCAGCTTCAAAGCTTTTCATCTTTGGCTTTACGTTTCAGACCCATTGGCATTTTTAATGTTTTATATACAGCATGATTTCATTATATTGTACCATTGCTTCTCTGTTTCAAGCAAACACCCTTTTAAAAGACCCAACCCCATCTGTCTCCTATAATCAGTTTTAAAAAAAAGTACTCTGCAAAGGTTTAAGGCATTAAAAGTTGTTTTTTCCCCCCTTCCTTCTGGGGGAGGACTAAGTAAAACAAAGGCATTAAAAGTTAACCCTGCATGATTTCATTGATGGGATTGAAAGTCCATATTGTTTTCTAAAGGAGTGCTTTTAGTACTTGCGGGTGGAAAATGTATATCAAAGCATCTAAGGCCTCGGTCACACAGGCCAACAGACCTGCTGGCGGCCATCTGGCAACCAAGTGTCACAATGGAAAAATAAAAAATGCGTATTCTCTGAGAAATTTGCAATTGACTACTGGTGGTTGCTTAGAGTTGCTGAGAAATTGCTAAAGCACCATTCATGAGGTCATAAAGACCAGTTAGTGACCGTTTGACAACCATTGATCACTAGGGAAAAGTGTGCATTCTGAAACCATTTGGCAAAAGTAGTTGGTAGTCGCTAAAGTAAAATCTCTTAGTGATTGTTTTGGTCACAAGCAGGTTGCAAAAGTTGGTGGTATTTTGCACTGAAAAGATGCTGACTTTTCTGCAGCTTTATATTTTGAAAGGTGGTCTGGTGAGGGAGGAGGGGCTAGCAGGTCTAGCGAGTGTGCAGCCTGGAAGTTAACCGAAGGCTAGTCAGGTAGGTGGAGCACTAGGCCTTTATTTGGCATAACAACAAGGCCATACAAGCCAGGTCTCAACAGCTCTACACTCTCTGGTCATTCATGGCCTGGTGCCGGGTAGATATCTGCATCAGCATGTTACAATGATAAAGTCTCCCTCAGAAGGTGATGAGAAAATACTCAAGACAAAGACAGCCAGCAACCTCCAGAAGCCACTCCAACAAGTCAGAGAATACATTTTTGCATAGCAACCAGAAGTTACCAGGGGGTTGCTGACCTGGTAAAGTCATAGCAAAGTCGACATCTATGGATTTACAGCATAGCCTGTGAAAACACTTGTGTAGGGATTAGTGGTTCTATCCATCCAATGGATGTGCTCAATAATTTTCTCTGCCTGTAGAACAGGCAGGTGTTGCATGCCAAGGTTACACATTATCATTGTTGTTCACAATCTGATAAATGGGCTGTCAGCAGAAGAACGGAACACCATTGAAGCAGAATTTGAATGATTTGAACTATGAGCAAAGTATTAAAATGAGGGTAGAAAGGAAGCTTTTGAAGCTATAGCTTCACCGCTCCCTCAACTTATTATATCCAAATTCTTGACAAAAGTGATGAAGGGTGTCCATATGTTCTCAAAGGTCTGCTGTTTAGCCTTTAAAATGTAGGTTATTCGGTCTAATGATGATGCTAGCAACATCTGTTTCATCAATTGATTAGCGCTGCACGATTATTGGCTTTAGTAACAATGCAGTGCATTTTTCTACAAATGCACTGCATTGTGTCCAATGTGTCCTTGATCCAACACAGCTGATTCAAATGGCTTAATTACCTCCTCAACATGTCTTAAAGTTCTCCAGTGGCCTGGCAATGAACTAGTCATTTTGACTGAGGTGTGTTGACCCAGGGTGATATCTAAAACCTACAGGACACCGGCCCTTCAGGCCTGGAGTTCCCCACCCCTGATCCACCCTGTCAATGACAGTAAAATGGTGGACTTCAGCTACTGAAAGTATGATGTACCCCAAGATATTAATGCTCAAATCTGGTGATTGGAAAGAAGAAAGGAAAAAAAAAGCTTAACAAGTTTGTTATTGCATTTAGATTGTGATGCATACTGGAGGTATAGAATTGATTAGGATGTGGTTTTAAAAAGAGCATCAATATATTTTACAGTTCTCTAAATTTTCTGTAGTGCTTGTACTTAAGTTATAATGGCTCACAAACTTTAAGGGAAAGGTAAAATTCTCCATGGCTTCATTAAGAACACTAAAGTTATATATACAAATCAGCTGATTCAAAGGCACTTGGGTGTATACCTCTCAGATTTGACTGATTTAATATGGAATAAGTCAGTCCTGTGTTTTACTACTACAGGACATATAGTTTAAAAGATAAACCCATTAAACCGGCAGAGAAATGCTACCGAGTTGCAATATATATGTATAGTGTATACTAAAAGTCAGCATTGATGAAGAATGAAGAGTAGGTGATTCTCCCAGACGGTATGCATGCTATTTTGCAAAAAGATGTTTTGGGGGGTGAACAAGCTGTTTGAGATATGAACTCCTCTACATTATGCCTGAATGTGTGCAACCTTTCAACTTTTCCATCAAAGATGCAACAGCAGACTTTCCAAGTTGGACCTTTCAACAAATTACTGGTTAGTCTGTAGATAGTTTATTCATTAAAGTGCATTAAATGATCTTTTTTTATGTAGTTTTAGTTTTCTGTGTTTGAGCTGCCCAAGCATAAATTCCCATTCACACTCGGCTTTGAGTATTCACCAGGGCAGTGAAAGGTGTGACAATTTACACAGATTAGTTCCAACTACAACATATATTGTTTAATATAATTTGTCCCCCATAATTTTGTTGTCCATGTGTTTGAGTGTCTTTTGTCTATTTTCTCTTATCTCGAACTTGCAGATTTAATTACCCGCGCAAGTCCATGTGGAGCGCCCAACACAGAGAGGTGGCACATTACTTGTGCTGGTAATTATTTTGTACTTCACTGAGCTTGTAGACAGCCCACTGAAAATGTAAGCAGCATCCATAATGACAAAGGATCAGCAACGGGCTGTTCTGGGCTGATTACACAGTCTTAATCTATAAAATGGAATAAGCAGAGAGGAGGAACAGTAGTAGTTTTGACTGAAAGGTCAACCCTTATTGTCTTTCAGCTCACTGTAGGCGAGCTTTAAGGAATTCCATCAATTCAAGTATTTGCATAAAGAATAACTTGAGCAGTACTAATACTGTCATTTGCATTCATGAAATGTAAACTTACAGCAGTGCATAAAAGGGTTTGTGTTTGTACTGTGATTGAAAAGAATTACCATCATTCACTCACTAAACTTTTGCGCTTTGTTATAGAGAAAAGTATTTTTTGCCATTTTCTACGCAACTACAATCAGCAGTTTTGCATGTCAAATAAAAGATTTGTGTCATGCCGCTAAAAATTATGAAAAAAAAAGTATATAGTGCTGTGAAAAGAGTGTATATATATAAATATTCCTTTTATATTAGTTACTTATGTTTCAGATCAGCAAGCAAATGTTAATAAACCTGGCCTTCTGCGAAAAAGCTAAATTGTGAATTAACTGTAATTAACCCCATTATTCGGAAAGCTGAGTTCCATTTCACCTGATTAATCAAGGAAACACTTAAATAGAACCAGTCTGACTGAGAAAGCTATATCATTGGTGTCTATTAGCCTGGTTATAAGGCCATTTCTAAAGCTTCGCGACAAAATGACTCCAAGCTGTCATCAACAACTAATCGCAAAAGAACCTCACCTGCCTCAATTAAGGTCAGAGTTAGTGATTCAGTGAGCGGGCAAAAATGGCATCCATGAGAGAGTTAAAGGAATAAAAAGAATACAAAGGCTTGTTTCACATTTACAAAAAAAATTTCTTGATGATCCCCAAGGACTTTTAGTAAAATATTCCGTGGCCTGTGACATCTGTGGTAAACTAACACAGCATTTCTTTAAAAAACAAACAAAACAAAAAAAACATCATACCAACAGTCAAACAAGGTGGAGGTAGTGTGATGTCTGGGGCTACTTTGCTGCTATACAGAAGACTTGCTGTAAGTGATGGAACTGAATTCTGCTCTCTACCAGAAAAACTTCCTACAGCAGAAAGTCCTTAAAAAGAATATTAATGTTCAAAACCCATCCAGTGTGGCTGAACGAAAACAATTCTGCAAAGAAGAGTGGACAAAAATTCCTCATTGTCAGTTATTATAAATGGTTGATTGCAGTTTTTCTTGTCAAGGGTGGCACAATCAATCATTTGGTTTAGGGGGCAGTTGCTTTTTCCACACAGGGGCATGTAGGTTTTTTGATTAATAAATGAAATCATTTAAAAACCGCATCTTGTACTTAGGTTAACTTTGTCTAATATTCATTTTTTTAAATGATCTGAAACATTCAAGTATGACAAAAATGAAAAAAAGAAATCAGGCATTGTATGTAAATTATTTAAATAATCTTATTTCTGGTCAAAGAAGTCAATCTATATATATAAACAACCTTGATATGAACATATATTATTTAATGTATTATGCTTATATATTTATATGTAACCGTCCGGTAAACTGATAATGATATTTTCAACTTTAGTTAAATAAATATCTGTTTAAGGTGAAAGAAGAGGTCTTAAAATGTTGGTTTCTTTGTGTGTATGTTCTTTGTTTGTATGTATGTTAAGTCAACAAAGGGAATAGCAAAAGCAATAAAATTTAATTACTCCATAACATTGTTACCTGCATGTCATGTGCACTTAAATATGTTCATTTTATTGGTTTGTGTAGTTGCACAATGTGGTCACCAGGGGGCAGTGCTTAAGAATTAACTGCAGTTTTTCCAAAATTTAGCAAAAATGCATTTTTGGACCTGTTTTTTATGCTTTAATGTGGAACCTGATTGTCGCAAAGAGGTGATATTGTTGGCAAGAAATCGGACCTGCATGTGCAGCGCAGGGCAGCAGTTTTCTGAGTGTAGGGGGTAAGTTGTAAGATCATCTGTGTGCTCCAGTGTCCCAGGTGAGCTGAGATATTGCTGTGGAATTCAGAGGCCACTGCTATATTGCATTTTTTTAATCTCTTATTCTTTTAATTTGCCACATTTCCTCTCATGGTGTCAAAGTTCTGTAAAAGTCCAAATATTTGCTGTTGGACAAAAGTAAAGAGGAAAAAAAGACATTTGTGTCTAATTTATTGGTTATTAACTACCAATGAATAACGGAGGAAATCTATCAAATTAACACAGTAGTAAAATATCCAAATGCTTATTAATGGTGTGAACGCGCACTGTGACACTGCTTCTTTTGAAAGACAGAAAAACAACAGTTTTGTGTGTGGCTGATGCTGCTCTCAGAAGTTGAGCAAGAATTCAATAGAACAATCATTCCATCTGCTGTCATAACAAATATTGAAATTTGCTAAGCTTGCTGTCCAATTTCATTGGCATACCACTTTGTAGTACCTCTGTAGCGGTGCATGAATTCTCAAGGAAGTATTGATTTAATCAAAATAACTTTCACAGCACCTTCAAGAAGCATTATGGAACTGTACAAACCTGTAACAGAATACAAAAGCATATCTAAATGTGTGTTCAAATCACAAATCAACATTCTGTCTACACAGTAGTGGGTGTCCTGCAGAGACCAAAATAAGATCTAAATACGTAATCCTAAAAGGTGGATGCTCCACACTATGTCAAATTTGCGATGTGTTTAGAAGAAAAAGGACACTACATACCAATACTAAAACTGCATGCAAGAATAGTGAAGGAAGCACCATAGTTTGCAACTCCTATAATCATCTTTCCAACTCCCAAACCATGCAACAACTTGCCAGAGTTTGTCAATATGCAGGGTAGTCTGTGAGAACATATTTAAATGTCTTCTTCAGGTGATTAAAGTTAATTAAATCCTCTAAATGGTCTCAAAAGACTCAAACTCATATTCTGGAAAGGCATTGTGTGATCGTGCCATCCATCATCCAACTTGCTTTCTAATCTTGGGTGAGACAGTGGCGCAGTAGTTAGCATTGTTACATCACAGCAAAATGATATCAGTTCTATTCAATGTTATTTTTATTGTGCCCAATCACAAGAACAGCCACCTCAAGGTGCTGCATACTGTAAGATATACCCTACAATAATCTCTGGTTCAAACCCTTGTGGACTAGTCCACAGTACCGGTCGCTAGGAAAAATGAGTGTTAACTCAACTGGCTGCAAGTGTTTGCTAGCAGTTGTCCGAGTTATACAGGCTTAGAGTCCAGGTGGTGACCTTTTGGTAACCACTGGTTACTATGGAAAAGTCCATATTAAAGGAGGTATACAGTGCTTCACCAAAAGCCTACTTGCAATTCCTTTGGTTGCCACACCTGCCTGCAGTTTCCATAGATGACGCCTACTTGTCTGCACATACTTGCCAATGTTAAACAAAAAAGTGTAACACAAATGCAAAGGATGGCTGTTCACCATCTAAGTAAAATTGTGCCTCGGTGCTGAAATTAACGTGCTTCAAAAGGGGCAACTTTTACTTTGATAGTAACATTGTTCCCAGTTCAGGTTTCATCACTGCTCAGTGGTTAGTTGTTGAATGTTTGTCGACAAGTCGACATCTTCCATGGAAATCAGAGATAACCACTGCAGTCTGCTAGCAACCAAAGCAATCACAAGGAACCTTCTGATTCAGCACCATCTTTGGAACCAATCTCACCAATAGCCACGAGCCTCCAGCAGCCACTCATTAACTGGTTGAAGAATACATATTTTTCCCCAGTGTTGCCAATTTATACCAAGGTCTGTGTAACTGCTGAGTTTAGTTTCTTACTTCAATGCTGAGTTATAATGCAATGTTTTCATATTATTTTTAAACTCTTTTAGAGCGTTTTCAGCTGTGACTATATTTTTTGAGTATGTTTTGCAAATGCTTGGTCTCTTGTGCTCATAATCCGCATTCCTCATAATGAGATGCTTTACCTAGGAGGAGGTCTTTGAACTGGCTGGTCATGCTGAGCTAAGCGCGCCAGCCAGGTGTCACCACCTCACAGTCGCGTTCAGAGACAAGACCCCCCAACTGTCACCACCTGTTTTTATGCATTTTCTCCCAACTGCTGTTGAGGACCATTTCAGCAAAATGTCGCCGAAAATTAAGAATGTTTTTTTTTTTTTTTTCAGGTTTGGACAAACTAGAATAGTAATAGCTTTTCCAAACACAATGGTAAAATAAACAATAGTCCTGACCTTGAACACGGTGTAAGCTTTTTAAAGTTGCTCAGACTCCAACCTTCACCAAAACCTTATACAATTAATAATTACAAGCTGTCACCAGCTATGTTCGTGGGGTGGTGAAATTGGGTAATGAGGTATTGTCAAAAGCAAGGATGCTGGAGAAAATAATGTGCTGCTGTTGACAAATGATTATGATAATTGAATGAAACTACACCAGATTCATTTTTAAGAGAAATTTAGCACTGCTGCTGATTAAAGCTCAATGTTTAATGAGTTATCGTGCTTTTATTACAGTGAGCAAAGTCAATGAAATAGCACACATTATATATATATATATATATATATATATATATATATATATATATATATATATATATATATATATATATAATAAATGTTTTTTATCTTTTTAAGACCTACTCATTATTTCTTAAGATGTGTTACCTGCTGAATCTCTTCCTCTCTTCCCACAGAGTGAGGGCTGCTAATTTAGTCTAAAGATCTGTCTGATCTCTCAGACTGTGGGTGTGCAGTAATCACAAGATGTACGCATCACAGTGGACAGGGATAATCAAGGACATGTAAATGCAGTAGAAGCACTTAGATTAGCTAAACAGCAGCTGTCATTGTTCCTGCACCATACCTGGCAACCCTGAGAGTCCAGAGCTAAGAGTCAAACTGAGAAACTGTGCTTCTTACATTTGTTACTGTTGATAATAATACTGTATAATAATACAATAATACTGTTGATAGATAATGATCTAAGAAAACGTCAGCTACAAGCTGCATTTAGTCAGAATTCAATCATGTCAGGACGTGAAATTAAGTCTGCAGATAACTCAAAAAATATCACAGATCTTTGTGATATTTGCACAGTCTGGATGTGATTGATCAATAGATCCAGCTTGTACTCCTCTCAGTCGATCATCTCTTCTTTTGGCTTTGTGGTTTTGGAATTATGCCTGGTGGCATTTCAGTGCCAGTGTGCAATCATCAAACTATAACCCTGACCAATGATTAACTTTCAGGCTTGTTAAATACTAGGTTTCTAATCAGTGTTACCAGCTGGTCTAACACTAATATGCCTTGTGGGAAGTGAAGATATGAATCAAGGTGAAATAGGTGAGTTAAAAGGCATGTTTTGTTTTTTTTATTCAATTTGTTTAAATTGATTTAAATTTTATTTTAACTCACCTATTTGGGCATTAAAATAAGAGGTATAATAATAATATGGTCTGCTGTGAAATACAAGAAGTCCATGACGTTTGTGCTCTAGTTTTGCTAACTGAAATTCTAGTCATACGCTACAGTCACATTAGAGATAACAGTGGCTGTTATCAAAAATTAAACATTTTTACTCATATCATCTTTGTTGCAAAATTTTACCCAACCCACTGAATTATTTCTACAATTTGTGTCTCTCTTTTCTCTTTTTGTTAAACTTTTGTGCACAGATTGAAAGTGACTTACCTCAGAAACAGTGGCTCAGTGTAATCATAACAACGAGCCCCACTCAGTAAGAAAATTAATAACGTATATGTGAACATTAAATTTCTTCCAGTAACAACAGTAACTTCATAGATGTGAAACAGAAATTCCTCCACAAATAGTGACATAGTTGCTGCAGGACAGCGATTTAGCTGCAAAATGACATGGGCCAACGGTCCCCAACCTTTTTTGCACCACTGACCGGTTTATGTCCGACAATATTTTCATGGACGGGCCTTTAAGGTGTCACAGATAAATACAGCAAAATAAAACCAGTACCAAAAAAAAAGAAGATTTATTCATAACACATGGGAAAAGACCCAGAGAAACTGAGTTAACAATAAAAACGATAAAAAAAAAAAAATGATAAAAACCAATTAAAAGCCTGAAAACCATCAATTTCACACCCAAGCCTCAACTCTCGTGGCCCGGTACCAAACGACGCATGGACCGGCACCAGTGCGTGGCCCGGGGGTTGGGGCCCACTGACATAGGCTATTGCCCTTGTATAGAAAAATAACCAAAATTCAACCAGTTGAGTCAAGCCCCCTATTGCAAAGATTGCAGATGAGTTCCACTCATTGGCACAGACTGACTCAGACTGGATTTGACTGAAACGTGCTATCAATCTGTCTGCATTTCTAAATTACATGGCAGTTATTTGCAAATCTTCACTAACCTATATGAATGTGATTAATAGTGGTTGCACTGCAATTGGAGACAGGTTGCATCTTACCATGTGTGCATTTGCAAGTGGTTGCTGCACTGAAACTACTTCTAATAGGTTGCCGAAAGCGAAAAGATTCAATGCAGGCAAACAGCCATTTTTCCTAGACGCAAGGAGGTTGCTGTCCTAGTTTTACTCAAGTGTTTGTTAATTAGTCTATTAATTAGTACCAAAGTAGTATCTGTTATCACAATATGTACAACAAGTTCGTGAATGATGGATTGACCTGGTGATGAATAGATGGCGGTTCACTCTTTTGACAGAGGTAGGAGAATTATATACCTGAGGAAATAAGGCTGATGCCACCCTTTACAGCTGATATTCTAAATCACAGAGAGAAAGGGGGAAAAAATGAGTCCATTCCTCTTTGGGAGAATCATGTTTTTTCATTGATTTTGCCATCATTTCATTTCCTTTAATACGGTTAAACAAGATGTTGTACCTGAGTCCAGAATTTGATTTGGGGAATTATAATCCAGTGTGGGAACAGAACAAATTTCTCTCTAGCATAGGACTCAAAAGAGTAACATTAGCATAAACATTTTGCCTATGTAAATCTTTAAATTCGACATTATAACTCAAATGTGATTCCTTTAGTGACAGCAATTTTTTACCCCCTACATCTTTATGTCTCCATCTCTTGATATTCATTTCTTAACCTGGTGTTAAAATTTATTCGAGTATTAAAAGAAATCCCAGTGGGGTGTTTGAATTCAATTTGTAAAAGATGCTGAGCATGAAAAAAAAAACTTGCTTAAGCAAGTTCTAAGAATCCCATTTATAACTTGCACAGCTCATCTATACGTCTCAAATCAACTTTAATTGACAGCACCTGTCATGCAATTTCCCCTTAGGCCATATAATTTCTGTGCAAATGAGCGTTAAGTCAGAAATGGCCAGAGATCAAAAGTGAAAAGAAAAGTTTTCTGTGATAAGATTGTCATGGAGATCTTTAGTAGATGACATTTCCTTCATGCTGAAATTCCATCCAAAGCAGTAACATTTACCACATTCTTAGCAAGGAGACAAAATATCAAATAGATGTATAGGCTGAAGTGCATTTTTATACCAGATTTTTTCTCTTTCTGGTGAGGTGAAAACAACTCTTTTGCTTTAATTTTAAAGAGCAGAACTAGTTACCCTCCTATGTCCCAATCCAACATTCCTGACAGGTCTGCACAGACAAGAATTTGCAACAGCTGAGTTGAGAATCCATAGTGTCCACAAGGGTTACGCATTGGACTTTTTTTTTGCTTAATAAAGACACTGTCACTAAATAGAAAAACATTGAAACCTAGATTATCATGCAAAAAACATGATAATCAACCTATACGATCGTATAGGTTGCTCAATGATAAAGCAGAAGACCAAATTCTCCCGTCCCACTGTCCTCTGTGTGCAATGCAGAATTCACAACCACTGAGTAAATAGAACATTAAGCCACATTAAGTTACTTCAGAGCTTTGTTTATTTTGTTTATTTAGAATAGAGTAGCTACTTTATTGTCATACGGAACATACCCGAGTTAGAGCAAAATTTTGCGATCAAAAGGGCGCGCCCGCCAGTAAAGGCAGGAATACTGGTGGGCGGGCTCTCTCAAGATTCTCCTCCACGTCTTCTGCTGCCAGCCAAGATGACTAAGCAAACCATGACACACTCTCTCTCCGCTTTAATAGACTCTGGCGCCGAACAAAACTTCATTGACTCACACCTCGCCAAACGCTTAAACTTGGTCTCCGACCCGTTGCCACACCCCCTTCGTGTTTCTGCTTTGTCGGGGCAGCGCCTACCAGACATCACTCATGTTACGGAGCCGGTTACCCTCACGTTATCTGGCAATCATTCTGAGACAATCAGCCTTTTTGTGTTTCAGGCTCCGCACGCCCCCCTGGTTTTGGGCCACCCCTGGTTGCAGCAACACAATCCGCGCATAAATTGGAAGAGGGGGTGCGTGTCTGGGTGGGGGGAGGAGTGTCATATGAACTGTCTTAGATTAGCCCCTCCCCTCGCCTCTACTGTCGAACCGACCCCGGCTTTGGAACCACCGGACCTCTCCTCTGTGCCGCCAGTTTATCACGACTTGGCCGAGGTGTTTTGCAAAGACAGGGTGAGGTCGTTACCCCCCCACCGGCCGTACGACTGCGCCATTGAATTGCTTCCTGGGGCTCCGTTACCTACGAGCCGCTTGTACAGCATCTCGCGGCCTGAGCGGAAAGCAATGGAGACTTACATCTCAGAATCCTTGGCTGCTGGCATAATACGCCCTTCCTCGTCCCCGGTAGGGGCTGGTTTTTTCTTTGTTGAGAAGAAGGACAAATCGCTACGTCCTTGCATTGATTACCGGGGGCTGAACAAAATTACAGTCAGGAATAAATATCCTCTCCCGCTTCTCTCATCTGCATTCGAACTCCTTCACGGGGCCACCATGTTCAGCAAACTGGACCTCCGAAATGCATATCACCTGGTCAGACTCCGAGACGGCGATGAGTGGAAAACCGCTTTTAACACACACCTCGGTCATTTCGAGTACCGGGTGATGCCTTTCGGGCTAACCAACGCCCCAGCCATCTTCCAAGCGTTGGTTAACGACGTGCTCCGTGATTTCCTAGATCGGTTCGTTTTCGTCTATCTGGACGACATCCTGATTTTCTCTAAGACTGAAACCGAACATGTAACCCATGTAAAACAGGTCCTGCAGCGGCTGCTGGAGAACAGACTCTTTGTAAAGGGGGAGAAATGTGAATTCCACGTTCAAACAGTGGCGTTCCTGGGTTACATAATTGACCAGGGTAACCTCAAACCGGATCCGGCCAAGATCAAAGCTGTTGTGGAATGGCCGGAACCAACTGATCGCCGTCAGCTTCAGCAGTTCCTCGGCTTTGCCAACTTTTATCGCCGGTTCATTAGGGACTTCAGTAAAATCGCTCTGCCTTTGACCCGCTTAACCTCTCCTAAGTTCTCTTTTCAGTGGGATCAGGCGGCCCAAAAGGCCTTCACACAGCTCAAGGACCGATTCACCACCGCACCCATCCTGGCTCAGCCTGACTTGCGACTCCAATTCATTGTGGAGGTGGATGCCTCCGACTCGGGGGTCGGCGCGGTGCTCTCACAACAGCGAGAGGGTAAGCTACGGCCCTGTGCCTTCTTCTCTCGCCGCCTCTCCCCAGCCGAACGCAACTATGACGTGGGAGACCGGGAGCTCTTGGCTATAAAACTGGCCTTGGAGGAATGGAGGCACTGGTTGGAGGGCACGGCTCAGCCATTCATTGTATGGACGGACCACAAAAACCTGGCTTACCTGCAAACAGCAAAACGTCTCAACGCTCGACAGGCCAGGTGGGCTCTTTTTTTCACCCGTTTCAACTTTTCAATCTCTTACAGACCGGGCTCGCGGAATGTGAAGCCGGATGCCCTATCACGGCAGTTCTCGGTGCCTGAGGAGAGGCAGGACCCTGAGCCCATCCTGCCAGCGACTTGTGCCGTTGGTACAATAACATGGGAAATCGAGTCGGCCATTCGTGAGGCTCAGCGGGCTGAACCAGATCCAGGAGGAGGACCAGCGGGGCGGCTCTTTGTTCCATCGGCCACTCGGTCTCAGGTACTGCATTGGGCTCACACTGCCCGCTTCACATGTCACCCAGGAGTACACAGAATGATCACCTTCCTTCAGCGCTACTTCTGGTGGCCCACATTATCACGAGACGTTCGGGAGTACGTCTCTGCCTGTTCAACCTGCGCCTGCAACAAGCTGGGACATCAACCTCCGGCCGGCTTGCTGCTACCTTTACCCACACCGTCTCGGCCGTGGTCCCATATCGCGGTGGATTTTGTTACCGGCCTCCCACAGTCAGCAGGTAACACCACTATAATGACTATTGTTGACCGCTTTTCAAAGGCTGCGCATTTTGTTGCACTCCCCAAGCTCCCGACGGCCCTGGAGACGGCTCGGCATCTCACGCATCATGTGTTCCGCCTCCATGGCATCCCGGAGGACGTGGTCTCGGATCGTGGGCCGCAATTCACCTCTCGTGTGTGGAAGGAGTTCTGCTCGGCGCTAGGAGCCAAGGTCAGTCTCTCCTCTGGTTACCACCCACAGAGCAACGGACAAACTGAGCGCACTAACCAGGAGCTGGAGACCGCTCTGCGCTGCATAGTTGCTTCCAACCAAACCATCTGGAGCGACCAACTGCCCTGGGTGGAATATGCCCACAACAGCCTGACGTCTTCAGCTACAGGGCAATCTCCGTTTGAGGCCTCCCTGGGGTATCAGCCTCCTCTGTTCCCTGCTCTGGAAGGTGAGCACTTTGTCCCTTCGGTCCAGTTTCACCTTCGTAGGTGTCG
This sequence comes from Maylandia zebra, assembly GCF_041146795.1. Classification (NCBI taxonomy): domain Eukaryota; kingdom Metazoa; phylum Chordata; class Actinopteri; order Cichliformes; family Cichlidae; genus Maylandia; species Maylandia zebra. Next base: position 39,249,529 of record NC_135188.1, on the reverse strand, counting down.
CCGGGTTTGGAGGGCCACCCGTGCGGCCTTGCTGCGCACGAAAGAACGCTACAAACGTCTGGCTGACCGGCGCCGCACTCACGCTCCTGAGTACACCATCGGTCAAAAGGTTTGGTTGTCCACACGCTTCGTTCCTGTTCATGCCGAATCGAAGAAGCTCACCTCAACCTTCATCGGGCCTTTTGAAATTGCTGCTTTGATAAACCCTGTTTCTGTTCGCCTTAAGTTGCCGCGCAACATGAAGATACACAATGTCTTCCATGTGTCTCAGATTAAGCCGTGTCTCTCCAGTCCATTGTGCCCTCCTTCCAGGCCCCCTCCGCCCGCTCGGGTCATTGGTGGCCTCCCTGCCTACACGATCTCCCGCATCATGGACTCTCGCCGTCGCGGGAGGGGTCTTCACTATCTGGTGGACTGGGAGGGTTATGGCCTTGAGGAACGTTGCTGGGTTCCCCGCTCCGCTGTGTTGGATCCCGGGATGGTTGCCAACTTTCATCGCCTTCATCCGGATAAGCCTGGTGGGTCGCCGGGAGGCTCCCGTTAAGGGGGGGGGGTACTGTCACGGTCCCCGTGTCTCTTTGGTTGGCCCACGCTGGCTACAGGTTTTGTTGTTGTTAGTTTTAGTTTTTTGTCTCTCCTCCTCCTCTCTGCCTGGGTGGAGCTCATTACGGGCTCTCACTCTTGGCCCACGCACCCCTGTGGATGGTGTCCACCTGCGGCTGATCTGGCTGATTTCCCCAGCTGCTATTTAAGGCAGTGGCACAGAGCAGCTCACCGCTGGAACGTCGAACCACCTGAGTTCGTGCTCGCGGCATATTCAAAGAAGAATCGCTTACACGTGTTTTATGTTGTGGAACTAACCTTGACCTTCTGTCTGTAGATTCTGGACCGAATCACCGGACCTGTCCAAGTGGGGCAGTGTGTGGAGTGTTGGAGCGAGTGCAGCTGAAGAGGAGTGCGTGTGTGCGGAGGAGCGGTGGCGGTGACTGAGTGGAAGAGGAAGCGTGTGTGTGGATTCCCCCCCCCCCCTTCTCTCCCTGGAGCCCTGGACCCCCTCCCAACTCACTGTACATATATTTTGCACTAAGGTGATCCCTATTGTAAATAAATCCCCTTTTTGTTTCCTTGAAAGAACTGTCTGCGCGTGGGTCCGTTCAGTAGCCATGACATCTAATTTCAGTTTGGTTCTTTGCTAAGTTGTCTGTTACGTTCCCCTGAGGGGTCTAGGCGGTGAGGGGGGAGTAACAAAAAGTGACTGGGTTAGAAAAAGGAGTCAAGGAGGCAAAAGGGTTACTGGTGGTTTTATACACAGTCTGTCCCCCTGCAGGTCATTTTGAGGACCGGAGAATTGGTCAACCTGCGGCAGCTCAGGGTTAGTTGACCTCTTACACTGACTACATGACACTATTGAGCAATTATGCTCCAAGTGTAGCCTTTTACTAGGCCGGGCAACCTTGTCGGTTTGAGAACCCTGACTGACTTTTCTCAAAGCAGGCCATTTTTGCTTTGAGTGTGCTTTCTGTTTGAGTTTCAGTCTCAAACAGTTAGCAACAAGGTGTCCAGGTTTGTGGCAGCAGAAACAAAGCTTCGTTTTGGGTCTCGAAACCACAACTTTTTCAGCTTCGTTAGCTGGCTCCCTCCTAGCTCTCCAAGATGTATTATAGCGAGAAGGGATGTCACATTCTACAGCATTTGTTTTATGAGTTAGGGTAAACTCATCTGCCAGTATGGCAGCCTGCTGTAATGTGGAAACCCTTTGTTCGCTTAAATAAAGAGCAATACACTCAGGAACAGAGTTTTTAAAATCCTCCACAAGCATGAGCTCACGTAACGACCCAAAATTGTTAACCTGGCTTGCAGACCACCACCTACCAAAAAGCTTTGCCTTCTCCCGAGCAAAGTCAAGGTAGGACTGACCCTGTGCCGGCTCCAAACCTCGAAAATGCTGCCTATAGGCCTCAGGTACAAGTTCATAGGCTTGGAGGACAGCAGTTTTAATCTTTCCATAAGCTAAGCAGTCATCCATAAGCAGACTGGAACAAGCTTCTTGAGCCTTACCTGTCAACTTACACAGGAACATCACCCCCCACACATCTTGAGGCCACTGCAGTGCAGTTGCTATGCGTTCGAATACACTGAAAAAGCTTTGAACACTGGATTCACAGAAGACTGGAACCAGGTGAATGTTATTGCTCACAAACGAGCCTCTAGACACCTGTGCACTAATAGCTGTGTCATCCATTTTGGGGGTGGAGAAGGCTCAGCAAACACACCCTAATTAGGACACTACCACACCCGTCTGCCAACTCACTCGCGACTACTGAACAATTAACAGAAAACTACACAATTTACTTTAACTGACCAACTTACCTCTTGCAGTATACACATTAAACAAACACAACTTACCCAGTTCCTAAGCACAACAAACTTTACCTACCTTTCTTCTGGAGCGTGCTGGGCTCGAGGCGACTTGAAAGGCGAAACTTCAGCGACCGGAGCCCTGAATTGCCTACCCCCAACAGGGAACTAATCCCCGCCCAGGATTACTCCGAAAATAATAAAGGCAAAACAACAAAAGAGTGCCCGAAGGAAGAACTTAAGCTCAGCTGGACACTCACCTAACTTAACTGGGAAGTTGAATCTCTAAAGGTGAACAAAGCAAGATAATCAAAAACCAATTCCAACTCAAAACTCCCTTTTCAACAATCCCGGACGAGCCCCCACTTGTTACGTTCCCCTGAGGGGTCTAGGCGGTGAGGGGGGAGTAACAAAAAGTGACCGGGTTAGAAAAAGGAGTCAAGGAGGCAAAAGGGTTAAATCAAAGAGTTTTATTAAAGTAGCTCAACTAAAAGAGACGGACAAGCCGCTATCACCATTTAAGAAAAACAAAGAAAACTCAGGCGTTGGTCAATAAAGTAAAACGTAAGCCAAAAAGAAAGAGCAGCTCACTAGCTGAAAACTAGTGATGTGACGTTCTGTATCGAGGCTTCGAAGCTTGTGTCGAGTAATTGAGGGGGCGTTTCCGCGATGCACGTATCGAGGCTTGCTTCATTTATGGGAGGAGCTGAAAATGATGACGTCCGAAGCCTCGCTGCCCGGCTGTACCACGTGACTGGTTCATGAAGTGGTTCGAACTTTGCCGCGAGCTATGACAGCGATATAAACCCCTCAGACTTCATTCAAAAATGTGGGTGTTTGATGGAGAGTTGTTAGTGAGAGTTTGGAGACAGTTTGGAGGTTTATGAGAGTGAGGAGAGAAAGTCAGAAGAGAATGGAGCCAGCTAAGAAGAGGAGGATGTCCTCCCCTGTGTGGGAAAATTTTGATCTTATTCCTCCCAACAAGGTATGTAAATTTCTACAGAAGATGTATTTTCATAATACTGATGGTGCAATACAATTTATGTTAAGCTGTCTTTACTTTTGTACAAGGTGAAGTGTTTGCTATGTGCCAGGGAGCTGGGATATAACAACAACACCTCATCCATGCTTAGGCACTACAGAGCTTTGCATGAGAATAGGGGGAACACCGATTGTGGAGCAAGACCAGGTGAGCCATCAAATGCCATGATAATATAGCATACAGTAATGTTACTAAATGATATAACAATATTATACAACTGTAATAAGTTACGTGTGTGATATTTATATTTGTCCTTTGTCTTTATTGTCTTTCCTCAGGAGAACAATCTCAAATAGATGAAGACCTGGTTAGCATGGTGATTGAGGACTCCCAGCCATTTAGCATTGTGGAGGACAAAGGATTCAAACGATTTGTTAAATCATTAAATCCTAGCTATGTTCTCCCCACTAAAAAGGCCATAAAAGCAGTGAAAATTTAGTTTTTACAGAATAAAATGTGAACAGGCAGGACTGAGGCTCAAAGCCTCAGTGTGTAGCTGTCCATACCTCAACGTTACAAAAGCACAACCACTGTCCACACTCCAACCACACCTCACAGTAAATGATCATTTCCATTTTAAGCATTTCCAAATAATCATTTCCCATACTGCCAGTATAAATATACACAGTATAATGCCATCACTACAATATACATGTTTTACACACTCCTTTTGTTGTTGACATTTACAGGCTGTGTGCAAAAGGCCACACTCTTCAAATTCATGCCAACTAATATTTTTTATGTCCAGTAGGTGTCCTACTGGAGCAAATGAAGCTTCAAGAAGCTTTGCGCTGGGGTGAACCAATTGGATGAAAAGCTTCAGTGCTTCATGAAGCTTCATCTGCCCATCACTACTGAAAACCACCAAAACACAGCTCACTAGCTGAAAACACAACAAACACTCAGCTCACTAGTTGTAACCACACTACTGGCACTCTGGCCCAGAGCTCACCTTTCCCTGGGCTTAAATACTTTTAATTACTGATGTGAGTCAGCTGTGTAACAGGGAAAGGTGGCACCTCAGGCAGAAGAGGTGGTGGGACACGCCCACACAGGCACCTTCACGAGGAGGCCCTGCTAGGGCCGTAACATGTCTGTTCTGTGTAAACACAGCATTGGTTCATTGAGTTTAATGCCTTTTTTTTTATCCATTAATGAGTCATAGGTTATCGTTCAGTGGCTAAACAAACAAAAAATAGTTTATCTGAAAATGAATGAAAAAGCAGCCCATGTCCAAAGCACATCTTTAAAAAAAACATGAAAACTTCTGAATCTGAGTGCTAGCCAACTAGACCACTGTGCCACCCCAGGGTTTTGTCACATCCGTCTCAAAATGCGATACCCCTGCATAACTAGCTGAAAATGGTGTCTTCGAGAATGGCTCATTTTAGTGCCAAAATGACTCTCCCTTCCTCTGATCTCTGGAAGATTTTCATTTAGCAGATGCACATTCCACATCCATCACGCTAGCAACACATTGGATCTTTTAGGCTGCTCTTAACTTTTGGTTTGATCTGCTCATCTGTGAGAGCTCCTGCACATCGTTTTCCTACACTTTGTCACCCATGAAAATAATTGATTCCCTGAAGACAAGAAGCCAGCAATCAGCAGCGACTGTCCACTCTAACTTTGGAGCTGAGCAGTAACTTAATCAGCTGTCCAGTGGCAGGACTGTTTTAAAATTCAACCTTTTGAATGCGAGGTGCTTGAAGCCTTAAACCTAGTTAGTCAAATGTAAAACTAATGATCATAACAGTTCAAGCTCCGAGTCTCATGTAATGAAGAGTGGAGGAAAAAAAAGTCTTTCTAATTCTTCTACCAGTCACCTATATTCAAGTCTATCTATGTGAGTCTGAACTGCTGCAGTGCAGAGCTCACATCTCAATGTGTGTGTGTGTGTGTGTGTGTGAGTGAGAGAGTGTGCGCTATCCGTGGGCAGCTTCCTATGCCGAGAAGATACGAAATTCAGCTTTCTCAGAATTGAAAATTATAATATCACTCAAATCAAATCACTTTTTTATTGTCACATCACATGTGCAGGCACACTGGCACAGCACATGCGAGTGAAATTCTTGTGTGCGAGCCCCACAAGCAACAGAGATGTGCAAACACAACAACACAAACGAGCAAAATACAAGAATGGCCAACCTGAAACTAATAAATATATGTACAATATATAATAGTGTATGCATTTCTGGATGTGTATACTAAATATTTTCCTACGTGTGTGTGTGTGTGTGTGTGTGTGTGTGTGTGTGTGTGTGTGTGTGTGTGTGTGTGTGTGTACACATTTTTACAAATTAAATAGTAAAAAAATAAAATAAAATAATAATAATAATAATAAAATATATAAAATATACAGAGTTGAATATGTGCAAAACAAGTGGCATTTATATACAGTGTGGAATGCATAATGTTGAAGTTCCAGTAGTGAAGCTGAGGTGTCTATGACGTGTTCAGCAGTCTGATGGCCTGATGGAAAAAGCTGTCTCTCAGTCTGCTGGTACGGGACCGGATGCTGCAGAACCTCCTTCCTGATGGAAGCAGTCTGAACAGTTTATGGCTGGGGTGACTGGAGTCCTTGATGATCCTCCCCGCTTTCCTCAGGCACCGCTTCCTGTAGATGTCTTGGAGGGAGGGAAGCTCACCTCCAATTATCCGTTCAGAGCACCGCACTACTCGCTGGAGAGCTTTGCAGTTGTAGGCGGTGCTGTTGCCATACCAGGTGGTGATGCATCCAGTGAGGATGCTCTCAATGGCACAGTGATAGAAGGTCCTGAGGATGCGGGGGCTCATGCCGAATCTTTTCAGTCTCCTGAGAAAGAAGAGGCGCTGCTGCGCCTTCTTCACTGTTTTGTTTGTGTGTACTGACCACGTAAGATCCTCAGCCAGGTGTACGCCAAGGAACCGGAAGCTGCTCACTCTCTCCACAGCAGCGCCGTTGATGGTGATGGGGGTGTGTACTTCTCTGCACCTCCGGAAGTCCACTATCAACTCCTTTGTCTTTGCGACGTTGAGGGTGAGATGGTTGTCTTGACACCAGTGGGTCAGGGCGCTGACCTCCTCCCTGTAAGCCGTCTCATCACCGTTGGTGATAAGACCCACCACTGTAGTGTCGTCCGCAAACTTCACAATGATGTTGGAGCTGTTAGTGGCTGTGCAGTCGTAGGTGTAGAGTGAGTACAGGAGAGGGCTCAGTACACACCCCTGTGGAGCACCAGTGTTCAGTGTGATGGGGGATGAGGTGATGCTGCCCAGTCTGACCACCTGGCGTCTGTCAGACAGGAAGCTAAGGATCCAGCTGCAGAGGGAGCTGCTCAGTCCTAGATCCTGCAGTTTCCTGTCCAGCTTCGAGGGAACGATGGTATTGAATGCTGAGCTGTAATCTACAAACAGCATCCTCACATACGTGTCTCTCTTCTCCAGGTGTGACAGGGCAGTGTGTAGTGTCAGGGCTATGGCATCATCAGTGGACCTGTTGTGGCGGTATGCAAACTGTAGAGGGTCCAGTGAGTCGGGTAGTGCAGAGCAGATGAAGTCCCTGACCAGCTTCTCGAAGCATTTGCTTACGATGGGGGTCAGGGCTACAGGTCGCCAGTCGTTCAATGAGGAGATGGTGGAGGATTTGGGTACAGGGACGACGGTGGCCATTTTGAAGCAGGCTGGGACTACAGACAGAGAGAGGGAAAGGTTGAAGATGTGCGTGAACACTCCAGCCAGCTGAGCCGCGCATGACCTGAGGACGCGGCCGGGAATCCCGTCCGGACCAGTAGCTTTGCGTGCGTTCACCTTCCTGAAGCACTTCCGCACATCCTCCTCAGACACAGTGTGCGCACTGACGTCATCCGCGGTGCGCACACTGTCCGGTCTCATGGTGTTCGCTGTGTCGAATCTAGCGTAGAATACGTTTAGATCCTCACACAGAGAGGCCGTGGTCTGCGGTGTGCTGGTTTTCCCTCTAAAGTCTGTGATCGTGTTTAGTCCCTGCCACATACTCCGAGGGTTGTCAAACTGTTGTTCCACCCTGTCCCTGTACTCACGTTTGGCTGCTTTGATCGTCTTCCGGAGTTGGTAATGTGCGTGTTTGTAGTCCGATGTGTTCGCGGAGGCAAAGGCGGTGTTCCGTGCCGCGCGAACATCTCCGTTAATCCAGGGTTTTTGATTTGGGAAGGATTTGACTGTTCTGGATGGGACGACATCTTCCACGCATTTCCTGATAAATCCACAGACTGAGTCTGTGTATTCATCAATGTCTCTGGCGGCCACGTGAAACATTTCCCAGTCCGCGTGATCAAAACAGTCCCGCAGCGCAGACTCCGATTGGTCCGTCCAACAGTGCACCGCCCTCCGGGTTGGAGCTTCCTGTTTCAGCTTCTGCCTGTAGGCGGGCAGGAGCAGGATGGAGCAGTGATCTGATTGGCCGAATGGGGCGCGGGGGAGGGCTTTGTACGCATCCCGGAAAGAGGTGTAACAGTGGTCGAGTTGCCGGTTTCCATGTGTGTTGAAAAGGATGTGTTGATGGAGTTTTGGTGAGACTTTCTTCAGGTTTCCCTTATTAAAGTCTCCGGCTGTGATAAACGCTGCCTCTGGGTGTGCGGTTTCCTCGCTGCTAATACATTTGATATGTCTGCTTTTGCCTTTAGCACATTCTGCACAATTGATGTAAACTACTCAGAAAGGTGTGTGGGCAGCACACGTTTTACTCAAGTGTTACAATAATTTGTCAAGAAAATGTTGAAATGCCATTTACATGACTCCCATGGTTTGTGTTCACCTTGATAAGGGAAGGTTATTATGCTTCAGTTGATTGTTTATAAAGCAAACCTTATTTCAGCATTTTAATTATATATAAACTATTCCTTAAATAAGCAGTAATTACAATACCTCAATGCAACACTTTAACTCACCATTTATCAGTGATTAAAAAAAAAACTTTTCCAAAATGAAACACCCTCCTCTTTGGTTTTAATTTTATTGTTCAAACACTGTGCTATTTCTGTCTCCAAGCACACCTCTAACATGGCTTTCGCTTAATAACAGGGACTTCAATGAATATGAATTTTCCCTCTGCTCTAATACTTTTATTGTGACTCCAACTTGGCTACTAAAAATATTCATCTCATGATTAAAGGTAGAAAGGTGGCACTATGGCTTTCAGTGCCACTTCCTTTTTTGCTGCTCCGGCTGTGGAGGAAAATTCATTTGATTATTTACCTCTTCTACCAGGAGAAGCTGCATATTAAAACTCCTGATCCTGATCAGGCTGATGCAACAGGCAAGTGCACTCTTGAATGGATTGGCGTAGGGGAAAAAAGAACTATGAGCCCTCATAAATAACAACTGCGGGATCTCTCGGGAAGGACAACCACGCAATAAAATGTTAGTGATAGGGGTTTGATCAAAGGTAGAGGGTGAAATGGTTTTCTGGCACAATCTAGCCATCTAAAGTGGACAGAAAATCCTGCGGGAACGGAGATTATATTTGTTTTACTGAGGCATCATAGTTTTGAAAAGACAAACATGTATACTGCTGAGCAAAAACATTATGCCCACACTGTATCTAATGCAGTGTGTCATCTTTGTGATGTCAAAAAAAAAAAATGTTTACTACCCCAGACACGGATGCTGGAAAAGTGTAAAAGCTGCTCCCTGGTTTATGGTTAGTGTGCCCTAAGACCACTCTCAGTAGGTTTTCACCTATGCTGACCATTACAATAGTATAAAGCTTGCTGTTTTTGAAGGCTCATAGGTTTCTGCACATAACAGATATTTGCAGTTTGCCTCTGAACACCATGACAGTTAAATTTTAAATCAAATGTGATTGAAATGCAAACTCTACTTTAAGCTTTAAATTAAGCACTTTATAATAATAATAATAAAAGTTAAAAATGTTAGAAATATTGCATTACTTTTGAACAATTTTAGATAGTCAAAAATAAATGGATATCTGACTCACAGATAGCTTTAGGGCACAGTGAGGCCTGATCCCTTGTTATTCTATGACAGTTTAAGAAGATAAAAAATCTGGAGTTCCAAGTATTGAACTGGCATGTGGCACATATATTGAGAGTTTCATTGAATGAGGTCCAAAGAAAGTTTAAGTGAAGGAGGCTGTCAATAGGCTGAAAACCAAAATAAACCTACCAGAGAGGAAGGAAACACTTTACTAATTGTTTATTTGGACAACAGCCAGCTCAGCAACATCAGATGGCCTGAAAGAACAAAGGCAACATCTGAAGTGGATGATCGCAGAATTCTTTCCTTTGGTAAGACCAAATTATTATTTTTTATTTGTTTGCTGTACCATGGAGTTGAGCAGTAGTTTCTGGAAGTTAGCAACGTATGCTAGCAGCACCACAGAGAAAAACTAGCAAAAAAGTTTGCATTTGTAAAAGTTAAAATCTTTTTTTGTTTTTCTTTTTAAAACAAAAGTATATGTTGACAAGACAGACAAATCAAATTTAACTTGTATATTAAACATTTTGGTTGATTGTCCTCCAACAAATTAGTAGATTTCAGTGCCATATTAAGGTAGCAAGAACATACTCTTAAACTTATTGAATCTATTGTAAAACCAAACACTATACATCCCAGTGATTTACTCTGTGCTTGTAAGAAAAAAAAAGTTCAAATGTAGGACTTGAATGTGATTCATTTACATATTTGTTACTGTTTTAATCCAGAGCTAATATTATTCTTTCTAATCAAACCAAGCATTTATCTGCTCTTGGTGTCACTGGGATAACTGTACATGTATACACTTACTACCTCTGAGTGACTGGAGCATCCCAATGGACACCCAAAAGCAGAGACTATATGCAAGGATAACAGCAAGGAAAAGACACAAAAACTATGTGGCATGCTATTTATTTTTCCTGGTTTATTAGAGATTTACATAATGAATTCACTGTGATAAGTAAATGCAAGGCAAAAGAAATAGCATAAGTAAATCAAATCTGTTTATATTTGAAAAAACAGAAATGTGTTAAACACATACATAAGCATTAATGCCATTAAACTGTCATAACAAAAACACACCAGTATTGTGTTTTAACCTGAACCCTGTTAATGTGTTCTAATTTAATCACAGACGTCCCACACACAAAAAAAATGGACAATTTGTTTGTTTGTTTTATATCAATATTTTATTTTAATTTTTTCAGCATAGAAAACCCCATCAACAAACAAATACAGCTCAGGCGCCGAGATGATAGGGCAAGAAATAGCACAATAATAATAATAATCAATAGGGAAAGACAAAAGAAAAAAGAAAGAAAACATTAAAATTAGAAACTACCAGTATCCCTAATGAATTAAATGTCATGAATATGTAATAAACAGGGAAATTGCAGTGCCATGGTACATGTTTATACAACGTGAGCTTTCTCAAGATGAGTAAAAAACGGAGTCCAGGATTTTAAGAAAACATTTGCTGCAGGTGTGCAGGTATCGAACTTTTTCCAGCTGAATGACTGATAACATGTCATTGAGCCAGACGCTGAAGGAGGGAGGAGCAGCGGACTTCCATTCCTTTAGAATAAGTCTTTTCGTGATCATCATTCCGAGGTCGATTGGCACCCGCACAGTCGCAGGGATAGTTCTGGAATGTACACAGCCAAAAACTGCAATTTCTGGATTGGGTGAGATGGAAATCCCATGTGGCACCAGGACGCTCTAGGCCGTAAGTCGATGATTGATTTTGTAATCGTATCACCAGACCTGCGACCATATGTTCTGGACACTCGGGTAAAGAGAGGGGCTGAGCTGTCAACTGATCACCACCTGGTGGTGAGTTGGATCAGGTGGCGGGGGAGGACGCTGGACAGACCTGGTGCACCTAAACGTGTAGTGAGGGTGTGCTGGGAACGTCTAGCAGAGGCCCCAGTCCGTGAGATCTTCAACGCACACCTCCGGCAGAGCTTCACCAGCATTCCGAGGGAGACTGGGGACATTGAGTCCGAATGGACCATGTTCAGCGTCTACATTGCCGAAGCTGCTGCATTGAGCTGCGGCCGCAAGGTGGTTGGTGCCTGCCGTGGTGGTAATCCCCGAACCAAATGGTGGACACCAGAGGTGAAGGGAGCCACAAGGCTGAAGACGGAGTCCTATCGGGCTTGGTTAGCCTGTGGGACTCCGGAGGCAGCCGACAGGTATCGACAGGCCAAGCGGAATGCGGCTCGGGCAGTGGCTAAAGCAAAAACTCGGGTGTGGGAGGAGTTCAGAGAGGCCATGGAAAAAGACTTTCGGACTGCCTCGAAGAGATTCTGGCAAACCGTCAGGCGTCTCAGGAGGGGAAAGCGGTGCTCTACCTGCACTGTGTATAGTGCTGGCGGAGCGCTGCTGACGTCGACTCAGAAAATTGTCAGGCGGTGGAAGGAATACTTTGAGGACCTCCTTAATCCCACTGACACATCTTCCGAGGAGGAAGCAGAGTCTGGGGATGAGGGGAATGACCCGCCAATTTCCGGGGGCAAGGTCACTGAGGCAGTTAAACAACTCCTTGGTGGCAGAGCCCCTGGTGTTGATGAGGTCCGCCCCGAGTTCCTGAAGGCTCTGGACGTTGTAGGGCTGTCCTGGTTGACACGCCTCTGCAATGTTGCGTGGAGATCAGGGGCAGTACCTGTGGACTGGCAGACCGGGGTGGTGGTCCCCATCTTTAAGAAGGGGGACCGGAGGGTGTGTTCCAACTACAGGGGGATCACACTCCTCAGCCTCCCTGGGAAAGTCTATGCCAGGGTGCTGGAAAGGAGAGTTCGTCCGCTAGTCGAACCTCGGATACAGGAGGAACAATGCGGTTTTCGTCCTGGTCGCAGAACACTGGACCAGCCCTTTATCCTCTCGAGGATACTTGAGGGTGCATGGGAGTTTGCCCAACCAGTCTACATGTGTCCCTCGGGGTGTCCTGTGGGAGGTGTTGCGGGAGTATGGGGTGTCTGGGGTGTCTATACAACCGTTGCAAGAGCTTGATTCGCATTGCCGGCAATAAGTCGGACTCGTATCCCGGTGGGTGATGGGCTCCGCCAGGGCTGCCCTTTGTCTCCGGTTCTGTTCATAATTTTTATGGACAGGATTTCTAGGCGCAGCCAAGTGGCGAAGGGCTTTCGCTTTGGTGGCCTCAGAATCTCATCTCTGATTTTTTTTTTTTTTTTTTGAAAATATTTTTATTGAAAAAAGAAAACAGTACTTGCAGTTACCGAAATACAATCAACCTTTCTTAATTTTCCTAAGTAAATTAACATATATATATATATATATGAAAAAAACAACAAAAAAAAAACAAAAAAACAAAACACCTCATCTCTGATTTTTGCAGATGATGTGGATAAAGCGGATGAAGATGGATGGATGGATGGATGGAAATCCCATAAGCTTTAGAGTACCAATCAAATATTTTGGACCAAAAATTGGTCAATGAGGGGCAATGCCAGAAAGCGTGAGCCAATGTGCTCTCTGATGTTTTACATCTGTCACATATGGGGGAAGTTGAAGGATAAATTTTGTGTAGTCGAACCTTGGAATAATGTAGCCGATGGACAATTTTAAATTGTATTAATTGATGTCTGCTGTTAACAGAGCAGGAATGAATTTTTGATAGGCATTTGTCCGACATTGATTCTGATATTTCTATGCCCAATTCCTCCCTCCAAGCGTCTCTTATCCTCTGTTACGGCCCTAGCTGGGCCTCCTGATACTGCCCTTGTGTGGGCGTGGTGTTTTTCTCCGCCTCCTCCTCTCTTGCTCCACCCCTGTCTCTCTCTTGCTCTTCTCTCTCTCCAGGACACAGCTGCTGCTCATTGGACTCATTTACCACCTGGGCCCAGTCAGCAATCACCTCTCTGAGGTCATATAAGCTGGGGATGAGCTGTGAGCAGGGTGGGGTGTTTCTCTGGTATCTTCTGCTTTGTGGTCTTGGTGTGTAGTTAGCCTACCTGAAGTGTGGAGTTGTGGAAACAGTATAGCTGCTTTACGTGAGTAGTGTGGGCTTGTGGGCCTTGGCAGCAGTAAAGCCAGCTGCTGTTAGTGACAGGGTGAGCTTGTGGGCCCCTGGAAGTGCCTCCTTGTGTTGTGGAGTTTTTGTTTGGTTGTTGTGTTCTTTGTTGTTGAGACCTTTTTTCCCTTTGACGTGTTATTGGTAATACGGCGTTGCCGGTTCCTTATGTTATGATTGTCTATTATAAAGACTATTTTATTTACTAAAAACACCAGTCTGTTTTCCTTTCATTCTGTTCTGGACTCATTTGTTACTGGACCCCTCACTCGCATGCCTAGACCCCTTCGGGGGGAACGTGACATCCTCGTAGTCTGCACTTCAAAGCTGTCATCAAACAAATGTACAATTGTAGAAATCAAATGTTTGGAGTAAGGAGGGCTCAGGAACACCTTAAAAAGGTTATGTTCATGTGGAACATCTTGGTAATTCTTCATATTGGATTGCATAAAATGCCTGTCTTGTATGTGAGTGAAGTTGCCCCCCCCACCTTCTTCAAATCCAACAAAAGTGGTATCAAACATTTGTGCTACGTTTGTGCTGCAAAAATTTTCGTTTGTGCTACTATCATTTTAAAGATATTAATAAAAATTTCTAGAGGTCATCAGAGTTCAACCAGCCCCCCCACATTACCCAAATCAAACAAAATTGGTGTCAATCAACTGTGCTACGTTTGTGCTGGTTTGTGCTGCTAAAATTTTCGTTTGTGCTGCTTCTGTTTTAAAGATATTAATGAAAATGTAAAGGTCAAAAGGTCAACCAGCCCCCCCACATTACCCAAATCAAACAAAATTGATGTCAAACGTTTGTGCTACGTTTGTGCTGGTTTGTGCTGCAAAAATTTTTGTTTGTGCTGCTATTATTTTAAAAATATTAACAAAAATTTCTAGAGGTCAACCAGCCCCCCCATATTAATGGAATCAAACAAAATTGATGTCAAACGTTTGTGCTGCAAAAATGTTTGTTTGTGCTGCTAACATTTTAAAATTGTTTTAATAAAATAACGTCTTGATGCGTGCTTAATCATCCAGGTAAGTAAATCCAAAAATGTTGATTCTGTTCATCTGGACATTTTCAGTTGGAGAAACGCTTAGTCACTCATCCAAGTGACTTCTTCAGTCTCAGCTGACTGCAGGTTTCCCCAACCTTATAAACAGTACATTTGCATAGTGAAGGAAACTAGTGCCACTGAAAGAACAATGTGCTGGGGGGTTAGTTCCATGATTGTTAGTATGCAAATTCTTATGACCATTGATCAATGACAACTAATCAAAGCCTACTGATCAATGGCCATGAGTACCATTCACAGAAAGTGGGGAATGGCTACAATCACAGCATTGTAAGATGGCAAAAGATGTACCCTTGGGCCCCCCTTCTCGATTCAGAGATGGTCAGCATCCTGACAGCCCAATGGACGAAGCTGTCTCTCAGTCTACTGGTTCTGGCCCGAAGGCTCTTCAGTATCCTTCCTGATGGTAGCAAACTGAAGACGCTGTTGAAGGGATGAGTGGAGTCACCTGTAATGGAGAGGACCTTCCAGATGAGGCAGGTGCAGTAGATCTCCTGGGGAGGGAGGCAAGAGAGGTCCCCACAATGCTCTCGGCTGCTCTCACTACCCATTGTCATTTTTTCCTGCAGAACCCAATGCAGGAGTCATACCACACAGTGATGCAGCTGGTGAGGATACTCTCAACTGTGCCTCTGTAAAAGGTGCTCATAATGGGGGTTGAATCTCTTGTGCTTCTCAGTTTGCAGAGGAAGTAGAGTCGCCGATGGTCTTCTCCACATTCAGGGACAGGTTGTATACAGCAAGGTGCTGATCCCCAGCAGATCCAGTTTGTGAATGAGTTGCTGAGGAATGATGGTGTTGAATGCTGAACTGAAGTCTATGAACAGCACTCTGACAGATGAGTCTCTAGTGTTCAGATGTGTGAGGGCTGAGTGAGGGGCAGTTGAAATTCCATCATCGGTTGAGCGTTTTGACCGGTATGCGAACTGAAATGGATCCAGGTTGGGGGAAAGTGATAATTTGATTTGATGCATGACTAACCGTTCAAAGCACTTAACTTAATAATGATGGAGGTGAGTTTGACAGGACGGTAGTCCTTAAAGCAGGAGGTAGATGACTTCTAGGGTACAGTAATGATGGTGGAGGCTTTGAGGCATGTGGGAACGACGGCCTGACCCTAGTGATGTGTTAAAGATGTCTGTGAAGACATTTGTGAGTTCCACAGCATAGTCCGTCAGTGCTTGTCCAAGGATGTTATCAGGACCTGGAGCTTTGCGTGTACTGATTTTGGCAAGGGATCTCCACACACTGTCTGGGGATTGTGTCACCACGGTCTGTAGAGTGGGCTTGTAGTCTGTGATGGTTTGTATTCCTTGCCACTGCCTCCAAGTATTTCTGCTGTCGCTGAAGCTTTGCTATAGCTGATGCCACGTGACAGGTTTGCCCTTGCTGTTCTTAGACTCACCTAATTCCCGGCTCTGAAGGCTTGCATTTTTCAACCTTAGGAGCATTTAAACCTGACCTGTGAGCCATGGTTTCTGATTGGCCCGGACAGTGATAGTTCTGGTCTCTGTGACATCATCGATGCATTTTGGGATGTAGGCAGTGACAGTTTCTGTATATTCCTGAAAGTCTGTGGTGTTGTCGTGTGTGGCAGCCTGTTGTTTAAAAGCAGTGCCTCTGAGGACCCTTCTGGCCACACCTGTACCTGCTTACGAACTGGTTTGGTGACTTTGACCAGGGGCCTGTGGGAACCCATGGCACACCTAGATTTCTGCCTGTACTGACCCTTATGCAAAATAAGTGGAATTAAGACACAGTTCCAAAAGCAAACACAACTGATCAGTGCTGAGAGTGGTCCTGTTGCTGAGGTTGGGATGATCCTGTAATCTCTTATGAACGACCTCCAACGCTTCTATGACTGGGATGCAAGTGAAGACAGATGTAACATCTCTCTCTCACTGTACATGTACTGTTTATAAAATTAGGGAAACATAACCTGCACAAACAAAATAATTTGCAGGACAAATGTTTGACATCAATTTTGTTCGATTTGAAGAAGGTAGGGGGGGCAACTTCACTCACGTGTGTTTATAAGGTTGGGGAAACCTGCAGTCAGCTGAGACTGAAGAAGTCACTTGGATGAGTGACGAAACGTTTCTCCAACTGAAAATGTCCAGATGAACAGAATCAACATTTTGGGATTTACTTACCTGGATGATTAAGCACACATCAAGATGTTATTTTATTAAAATTTTTAAAATGTTAGCAGCACAAACAAACATTTTTGCAGCACAAACCAGCACAAACGTTTGACATCAATTTTGTTTGATTCCATTAATATGGGGGGGCTGGTTGACCTCTAGAAATTTTTGTTAATATCTTTAAAATAATAGCGGCACAAACAAAAATTTCTGCAGCACAAACCAGCACAAACGTAGCACAAACGTTTGACATCAATTTTGTTGGATTTGGGTAATGTGGGGGGGCTGGTTGACCTCTGATGACCTCTAGAAATTTTTATTAATATCTTTAAAATGATAGTAGCACAAACGAAAATTTTAGCAGCACAAACCAGCACAAACATAGCACAACTGATTGACACCGATTTTGTTTGATTCCATTAATATGGGGGGGGCTGGTTGACCTTTGATGACCTCTAGAAATTTTTATTAATATCTTTAAAATGATAGCAGCACAAATGAAAATATTTGCAGCACAAACCAACACAAACGTAGCACAAATGTTTGACATCAATTTTGTTTGATTTGGGTAATGTGGGGGGGGCTAGTTGACCTTTTGACCTTTACATTTTCATTAATATCTTTAAAACAGAAGCAGCACAAACGAAAATTTTAGAAGCACAAACCAGCACAAACGTAGCACAAACGTTTGATACCACTTTTGTTGGATTTGAAGAAGGTGGGGGGGCCAACTTCACTCACATCTGACTTGTAGGTAACGGTAAAAATGTGAATGCGATAAATCGAATTTTTGCTTAAGTTGATTAAATGATGCAAATTTTCCATCTATATAAAGATCTTTGAATTTGAGTAAGCCCTTCTCCTTCCAAACATAGTAGGATCTATCATCCCAAGGAGGCAAAAAGGCATGGTTATCACATATTGGTGCCTGCACAGAGTTTGGCAGTTCAAAAAACCTCTAACTTGGTTTAAAATCCGCACAGATTGTTTCGGAACAAACCCCAGTTTCTTAAGACTCTTAGCCCTCCCTACTTTTGAGAGAAGCAGGGCCTCTAGAGAGGAGTCCCTTACAATGCCAGCCTCCATTTTAACCCAAAGGGGGATGTTGAAATCACCAAGATCTGAGGATGTCTGCTGCCAGAAGGTCAAGACTCTTAGATTTGCAGCCCAGTAATAATGTTTAAATATTGGTAAACTCAGACCTCCGTCCAATTTGGATTTTTGTAGATGTAGTTTTGAAATCCTAAGATTCTTGTTGTTCCATATGTAAGAAGTAATAATTGAGTCCAACTCTTTAAAGAAAGAGGAAGTGAGATAAATAGGAAGATTTTGGCAAAGATACAGAAATCTAGGAAGAGAGACCATTTTTATGGAATTTATACGACCAACCATAGGGGAAGAATTTTCCATGACTCGATGTTATGCTTTAATGTTGACAAGAATTCAGCAAAGTTCAAGCTAAAAATTAATTTGGGATCTTTAGGAACAGTTAATCCAAGGTATGTGAGATGGTCGTTAACTATTTTGAATGGAACGTTACAAAGAAAACTCGACGAACCGGTTTTAGATTAAGGCATAAGTTCACTTTTAACCCAGTTAATTGTATATCCTGAAATTTTGCCAAATGAGGTGACCAGATTAAGAAGGGATGGTACAGAGTCTTCTGCATTACGCAGGTATAACAGTACGTCGTCTGCGTACAAACTAATAACAGTTTCAACCCCTCCGACCAAGAGCCCTTGTATTTTTGGATGTGCTCTTATCTTAATCGCAAGGGGCTCTAATGCCAGAGCAAATAGAGCAGGGGACAGGGGGCAGCCCTGCTGAACAGAGCGCTGCAAAAGAAATGGCGCCGACCTCTCTCCGTTTGTGAGAACTGAACAGATTGGATTTGCGTATACTAATTTTATCCAAGATATAAATATTTCACCAAACCCAAACTTCCGTAATGACTCGAACATATAAAACCACTCAACCGGATCAAAGGCTTTGTGTGCATCAAGAGCTAAAATTGCTGCTCCTCCCGAACTACCATGGTCAGAATAAATGGTGTTGAGAAGACGTCTAACATTGAAAAAGAAAGTCTGCCAGGGATAAATCCCGTTTGATCGGGGTGAATAATGGAGGTCAAGTACTTGTTCAGTCTAGTTGCTAAAATTTTGGTTATCACCTTTCGATCAAAATTTTGAAGAGCAATTGGCCTGAAGATAGCAGGATCTGAGTCATCTCTGCCTTTCTTCAAGATTAACGAAATATTTGCTTCATACAGAGTTTGGGGTAGTACGCCCCTGTTTTTAGAATCACGCATCATCCTAAGCAAGAATGGAGCAAGACCATCACAAAATTTCTTAAAAAATTCTATGCCAAAACCATCAGGGCCTGAAGCCTTCCCAGATGCAAATGACTTAATAGCAACTACCACTTCTTGCAATGTAAAGTCCGAATCAAGTTGATCTCTGGCAGCTTCATCTAGCCTAGGCAGACTGAGAGAATCAAAAAAGTCATTTAAGGCAGACTGTGTTACATTCAGCTGGGAAGAGTACAATTCCTGATAGAACTCTCTGAAGCGCTTATTAATTTCTATAGGGTTTGTTAGAAAAGCACCAGATTTAGATCTTATTTTGTGAATTGCTCTTGAAGCTTGTGTTCCTTTTAGTTGTTGCGCTAGCAATTTACTGGGTTTGTCTCCTATCTCAAAATGTTTATGTTTCAGCTTCAGTAGTAGATTGGTAACCTGGTCACTCATAATTGCATTGTATTCGTATTTGAGTTTTAATATTTCTCTGTAATCCTCAGGTGATTTAGAATTCTGGTAAGCCCTTTCTAGACGAGGAATGGCACTATTAATTTCAGAAAGTCGCTTCATCTTCTCCTTTTTGAGGCCTGAGCTATAGGAAATAATTTCGCCACGCATTACGACTTTTAATGTTTCCGACAGTGTTGAATCAGAGACCTCTCTGTTGTCATTTGAGTCAAGAAAGTCCTTGAGTTTGGGTGCAATATATTTAATAAACTTTTCGTCACTGAGAAGGGTTGGATTGAAACGCCAGGAATAGTTCACTTTAGGCAAACTAAGACTCAGTGATATAGATGTGGGACTGTGATCAGAAATCAAAATATTATGATATCTGGAATTCGAAATTTGAGAAATAAGGCTTGAACTGACCAAAAAATAATCAATTCGACTGTAGGATTTATGGACGCCAGAGTAAAAGGAGTAATCTTTATCAGTGGGATGTTGAAGTCTCCAAATGTCCACTAAATTTCTAGCTTTAGAAAGATTATTCAGAAGCCGCACAGAGGCAATCTCTGGGGGAGGACGAGTTGACAGCCGATCAAGGTAAGGGTCTAAATAGCAGTTCCAATCTCCTGCTATTACTATATTTGAGTCAGTATCATCCGGTAGAAAATCAAACACCTTTCTGAAAAACATAGGCTCATCTGTATTTGGACCGTAAATATTTAGTAGGGTTAACGGGAGAGAAGCCATCATCCCTGAAACCATTATGCATCGTCCCTGAGGATCGTTGATTACATATTTTAGTTGAAATGGGACATTTTTCTTAAATAGTATAGCTACCCCCTTGACATGTGATGTAAAGGGTGACTGATATATTTGAGATATCCAGTTACATTTTAAAACATGCCGCATTGTAGATTTTATATGGGTTTCTTGCAGAAAAATTACATCTGCACAAAGAGATTTCAAATGTTTAAATACTTTGCCCCTTTTGACAACTGAACCAAGCCCTCTAACATTCCATGATACAAGCTGCAAATCCCTGTTTCCCATTTGTATACTAGCCTGTGATCTAGCCATTATAGTGGGGAAAAATGAAAAAAAGAAAAATGATAAGGAGTGACATTGTTCATACAAAATGACAGAAAGTCGTAAACTGGCAGTAATGAAACTAGTGCACCTGAGCTGTAGAACAAGAACAAATCAAAACATAACCCACCCTCTCCCCAAAAAACGCGTCCCCCGGAACCTGACGCATAACATCCCCTCTTCACTTCGAAGGGAGCTGCCGGGCAAATGGCAAGATATCTTCACGCCCACCACTCAGAATAAAAACATAAAAGTGCTGTGAATTACCACCACCATGTAATAGAAAAAGCAAACATCATTCACTGAGAAAATGTTACATCAGTAAGCATGTCTCATCTAAGGTTGTTGGTATAATGTTGTACTTGAAAGTCCAAAGCCAGTTCTCAGCATGGTGTCTTTTAAAGTTAGAAGTCTTAATATTGCTCAGGCATTCCTGCAGTCAGAACCACTACAGTTACCTTACACTGAGACCTTAATTTCTCATAGTCGACCCGTGTCCTTTAATGCAACGTGCCGCCTCATCTGCGTCGTTGAAGATTGACGGTGCTTGCCCATCACGCCAGTATACATAGAGCCTTGCCGGGTAACGTAGTGTGTGCTTGATTCCATCAGGGTTTGCATCACACCATTAAAAGCGCGACGCTGGTTCATCACTTCGTTGGTGTAGTCCGGAAATATCATCACCCTGTTTCCTTTATACTCGCAGCCTTTTTGCATCCTGCAGCGACGCAGGATCAGCTCCTTCTCCTGAAAATGATGAATGCGGGCCAGGATAGTGCGTGGTTTAGCACCAGCAGGTGGTTTCGCTTGTAGTGCGCGGTGTGAACGATCAACTTTTATCGGATGTGGAAAGTGCTCCTTTCAGCTTTCTTCTCTCAGGAACTCTCTGCAGGAGGGGGAGATACAGGAGAGGTGGAGGAAGATCTCAGCCTGGGCGTTTACCGTCTTATGTAGTCTGGAAGATGTGTGGTTGGTGGGGTGGGTGCAGTTTTCTCTGTGGTGGGGTTGGGTGGACTGTCCAGGGCTCTGTGGAGCCGGGGGGCGCTACTGCACTGGGCCCCGGTCTGATGGGCCTGGGCCCCCCTTCCCTGGCGGGTCGCGGAGGGTGGGAGTGCCTACTGGGGTCAGCGGGGGAGCTGGCCCCAGGGAGGGGTTACCTGCCCCTCCCTTCCTTCCCTCCCCATCTCCAGCTGCCTCCCTCTTCCCGCTCCTCCACAACCACCCACACATGCAGGGCCTTGGAGTGGGGGTATGTCACCAGGGTGCAGAGGAGGCTACCCCCCCCCCCCCCCTGTCCCCTTCTGGCTGCCTCTGCCTCAATTTTATCCCACAACTTAGACATTCACATTATTCACACTCTCATTACACATACATATAGGATCTTGGGGGTGGGCACAATCACGGAGTCCAAATCACCATCAGGGTGTATACCTCACCCCTGACGTCGTTGCCCACCTCTCAATTTTAAATACACTTAGTCATTGAGGGTTAGCAGGAGGGACTATGCGCTTACCTGCTGCTCCTTGGCAGGTAGCTCCATGCCCTCCTGGGTTTTAATTGCACCTTAGAACACATATGCATCAACACTACAATGAGCGGGTGGAGGGAGGTTTGGAGTCTTCTCCCGCCCCCATTCTCTGCGGCCTGCTGGAGCGGGAGGGCTAGTAGGAGGAGTTGGCCGTCCGACTGCGGTCTGGGGTGTGGGGCCTCCCTGCTGCTGCGGAGTCGGGGTGGTCTGCCTCTCCCCACCGCAGGGAAAAGGGTAACACCACCTGGGTCTGGGTGCAATTCCCCCCTCCAGGGGCAAGGGTACCTAGACCCGGTTTGTAGAGTACGCTTGGGGAGTGTGATTGTGTGTACAGCGTCTCTTTATGTCTGTCTCCACGTTGGTTGAGTGTGGAGTGAGTGCATATGAGAGCATGAGGGAGGGAATGGATGTTTGTGTCTATGTGTGCCTGTATGTCTGTGTCTATATGTCAGGTTGGGTATCAGACGCCACCTCTCTGGGGACACCTCAGGCCCTCCAAGGTTTGGAGGCCTATCTCCACCCACCACCACTTCCCCTGCCGGTGGCGGACTCCCTCAGGTGTCGGTGTGTTGGTGGTTCTTTGTGTCTGGGGGTGGGCGTCCGGGTACACACCGGCTCACTCCTTGGCGGCCGCTTGTCGGGGCCTGGGGCTCGCTCGGGCCCCTTTGGAGGTGGGGTGCCCCCGGCCTCTCGGCCTAGGGCTCGGTCACTCAGGCGCAGCTGGGGGCCGGCGGAGCTCACGGGCGCGTCACTGCAACTCCCCCTGACTTCTGCTCCGCGGCTGCTGGGCGAGCCCTCATCTGGGACTCTCCTCAGCTCTTACTGGGACAGTGGCGCAGCTGCCCCTCTGTTGGTCTTCCATGGTCTCTTGTGTTCTGGGGGCCTCTGGATGTCTGGAGTTTTGATCTCCTCCATACCCGCTTCACACCCTGGAGGACGGGGCTGTGGCCCCCCCACACTCCCTAGCAGATCATTACATGGAGAAACCTTTGGAATGCAAGCATGCTGATCCACACAGGTATGCACACATGGGTATTCACAGACGCGGACTAAAGCTTTCTTGGCTGCTGCCTCAAAGCACACTGTGCGCTGTCTATCTTGCGTGCTGCACAATATCGTTTATTACTTAGTAAATACTGATATCTATGACTAGCTAGTTTATTGTGATGGTGCTTTGTTTTCTCTATTATTATGTTGCTCTTTGTTGTTTGCTGTCTCCTCTGTTTGTCTTTGTTTGTTTGTTTGTTTGTTTTTTTTCTCCATACAGGTGACCCAGGAGTTTTTTTTTTTTTTTGTTTTGTTTTTTTTTGTCTCTCTTCCCCCCCCTTCTCACCGTCTCTTCTCCCCTTTGGTTTTCTTTCTTTCTCTCCCCCTCTCTCTCTCATTCATTCCCCCTGTCCTATTTATTAAAAAAAAAAAAAAAAAAAAAGACAAAGGATGAACTGAAGCTCTGCCATCACGTAATGTCGCATACTGCTGTTTCTGATGTCATTTAAAAGAAAAAAAAAAAGGAAAGTGCTCCTTTCCCAGCAACTCCGGGATAAGCCTAGAAACAAAGTCAGTGGGCATACCTTTTTCCTCGTCCTCAGGTATGCCGACAATTTTGATATTGTGTCTGCGAGAGCGGGCCTCTAAGTCCTGGAGTTTGCTTTTGAGTTGGTTGGCGTGCTGAGTTAGGTCCGAACATTTGGCTTCTAGCACTCCCATATGGAAAAGCTATTTATAAATCTTATAAAGTTTGTATCTGTCTTGTGTGAAACTTGTATGAAAAGCATATACGAGTGAAAATAGATATAAGATCACTTGAAAAATTATATAATGAAACTTGTATGTTTTGGATACTTACTAAAACAATGTATGAAAGTAATGAGAAAGTGGCCACTTTCATGAGTAAATCATGTAAGCCTTATATGATTTACTCATGAAAGTGGCCACTTTCATGAGTAATCACATATAAGTTTTTACTATTTCTTTTCCATATGGGCTTCTACGCGTTCGTCCAAGGCACATGTCGCTTGTTCTTGACTTTCCATGCGGCTTTTCATCTCTTTCTGCTCCCAAAGGAGCGACTGAAATCTAGCCTCAAAAGTATCAAACCGCTCATCAATCTTCCCCATTATAGAAGTGGCCATTTCTCGACACATCTCCTTGCATAGGGTGTAGGTTCTGTCCTCGTGGGGGCCAGCCTCTGGTTCGGTAGGGCTACTGGTGCTAGCATTAGCCCCGCTAGCGGTGTTGCTAACATAGCCCTCGATGGTTTTATTCTTGCTCGGAGGGTTCGTTTTCGGTCTCATTGCGCAAAAATGGACAGCGTAGATCAGCCTGGACACGTTCACCCGCAGAAAATATCCGCCTGTGTAAGAATTTATGGTGGTGTTCAGTAAAAATCTGAGTTTTGGTGGAGAGCTCCGAAAAGCACGTCTACATCCTACCGCTGCTCACTAGCGCCCCCCGACAATAATAGTTAAAACAAGAAATGTTGAATAGTTCTTGTTTTAACTATGAAGTGAGCAAACACACTTTGATTTCACTGATAGTTAACTCTGAGTCTCATTCTGTGGAAAGTGTTAATATTCAGATTACTTACTTCAGATAAATACATGTGCATACACTTCATTATAAAAACTATTGAAGATCAATGCATTTATTGGCTAATTAATGAAAACAGAGCTCTGTCTTTTTACAGTTCATATATTTCAAATTGCCTGAAATGTACTTAATGTAATCTGAACCCCCACTGAGGTCTTCTTCTAGTTAACACATCCCTTCATATTATCTAACCAAGTCAAGAACACTCCAGAGGAGTTAGGCAAATCATTGTTAAAGAAAGATCATGCATGAATGTATTTACAAAGGATTTAAAGCAAGGCGCAAACCACTGGTTACACTCCAGAACAAGATGGCTTTTGCAGAGCTTTCCAGAAAACATCCAAAAGAGCCTGCACAGTTCTGGAGAAACGTTCTCTGAACGGATGACACCAAAATGAAAAAGTAACGGATCTGAACCATAGCACACAATCATTATTCAAACATGACAGAAGCAATGTTAGGGGATGGGCATAAATGGCTGCCGGTTAAACTGGGCCACTAGGGTTTATTGATGGTGTGACTGCTGATAGAAAGAACAGGATGAATACTGAACTATGCAGGGTTATAGCCAAATGCCCCAAACATGATCAGACGAACCAACAGCCCTTCATTAGTGCAAATGCATTCAGTGCAAATGCATAATCATCCAAAGCATACTGCAAAGAGCCAAGAGTTTCTCAAGGCAAAGAAGTGGCAGACTTTTCAATGGCCAAGTCAGTCAGTCATCTTTATCCAACAGAGCATGCTTTTCAGTTACTGAAGAAAAAACTTTTACTTTTTAACCATCAGCCTGGATGGTGGACCCATTATACAGGTGCCATTTCAATGACCGGAACTCAGTTACAGTTTGTGGTAGAGACAAATTTTAAATGGTTTTAAAGAGAAGAAGAGCTTTACTGGGTTAGTTGGTGTACAGTGAACAAACCGAACACAGTAAAATCAGCTCTGCTAGATGTTACCATGTCTCCTTCACATTACCATAACTCCTAAACCATTCAGGGCAAGAGTGAAAATTCAGTTGGTTCCCAAAAGATTTCATTTGTAAGTTGAAAGCCAAAATTACAAAATAACTCCAGGTGGTCTGTATGATACTTGGGTAAGTATATTAGATATTATGGTAGCTTGTACAGTTACTTTTGAGCGACTGCAATGGGGGAACTGTGTATAAAACTGGCTCTAAGGTATTTCAGTCAGTTAACACTTCATGCAATACTTTTGTGAAACCCCTTGAATTAAAAGTGAAAGTCTTGATTGTTTGGTTTAAACGATTTTTGTGGCAAAACCACAAAAATGATGTGATCATCCAAAAACTTATCGACCCAACTGTAGCTGTTGAGGTTTGCTTTTTGACGTCAGACTCACCTGTTCAGATTCTCAGAATTAGTCACCTGAACACAACAGCGCAATTCCAAAAAGGCATTTTGGGGTTACTGTTATGCAGATCCTTTAAAAACATTTAAAATATATGGTTTAACAACTGATTAAAAGTTAAAGCTGATACACTTTGTTGTCTTTTCAGAGAGAAAAAAAAGCTCACTTTGAAATAATTCCAGAGCCAAGTTGCAAACAAGTCGGAGGATTGATGTTCACCACCATGTTGCATCACCACTTTTACCAACACTGAGCATGAGGACGAGACCCACTGGTGAAGTATAAAAAGTTTTCTCATTTTTGTTTGGCAAGAATTTCATCTGCTTAACAGCTTTGAGCTTACTTTGTCGTATTTCTTTTTAATTCACAATGTGCCAAATGTTTTTACTCTTTGGGATTCTCTTCTTTATATCCAATCATGTTTCTGACTAATCTAACTAATTGTAAGCTGTTCTACCAGATGTTCCTTTGAGCACTACCCAACCTTTTAAATCTCATGTTGCCCTTGTCCTCTCTTTCATTTCTTTTTTCTTTTTGGAAACTGTTGCATGCACAAGTTCATTTTAATGCTCGGTATGGAAAATATTTCTTTTACACTTCTGCAGCACTATTTGCCAGGCCAGTTTTATAAAGTTCCAAAAGGTCAAGGAGGTACAAGATTTCTGTACTCATTTAATTTTTTCATGGACTTTGGAGCCACCGGTTTACTTTCTCTGTATGGCTTTTACTGTTGGAGATACTTTTTTGTACATGACAACAACAACAACAACAGCAGCAGATCCCTGAAGAGCTGTGTGAGTGCTTTAGCGCTCCACTTAAGTGTTTTTCTTTCCAATCTCTTACTACACATTTTCATTACTTTGTAAAAAATGTCCTTATCAGCATAACTATAACTGCTTTAAACATACGTTTCTACTTCTTTCTATTCTTATAAACTTTAATTGTGCCACCAACCTACTTTTCACTTTAAGAAAAAAATCTAATTAATATGATTTAAACCTCGTACAGTGTGCATAAGTCTTGAGCCACCCCTGATTTCTTTATTTTTTGCTTTCAGGGAGCCATACTCTTGAGCAACTGTTTTACAGGCTTTCTGAAACATCTTCAAAACTTTTCTTTGGACATTGGCTGCTTTTTCACTCAATTTGAGTTCAGCGACTTCTCCCATTTCCTTAGTTGATTCAACAATCCCAAAGATAAAATAGCATTTTTCTTAATAATACAGCAAGATTACATAACACCCAAACATACAATTTGATTGACATACTGTAATGTAACATAAATTGAAAAATATAACGCATACATTGTCTTAGTGTGTTGAAACTTTGCTTTGGCCATAACAAATATGGATGGAAGAGGCCAAAGTTGTTGGAAAGCTCCATGTTTGCAGGGGTGTGTTGGAGATGAGCATAAGATGTTCAAATGCAAATTAGGGCTGGAGTCCAATAGCACGTTTTTAAAACGAAAATCTAAGAGTTGTGTATCATCAGCTCTGAAGCCACTGGTATCTTTTCTCAGATGCAGGTTTGAATTGCAGCAGTCATATAAATTTTAGATAGCTCATCTAAAAGTCTGATATGCACCCATCTTTTGACAAGCGACAAACTTTTCCTGAAACCAAAATGAGATAAAAACCAAAAAACAACAACATTCACTACACATGATACAATATTAAAGCTGCATTTGACACATTTTTAGCCTAAACACTCAAGTCAGGACTGAAATTCAGCCAGACTGTTTCTGCTGTTAAAAAATTAAATGTATTAGTTCTTTACACTTTAAATGAACTGTGAATCATTCAAGTGGAGTCCAAGCAAAGAGGGAAAAAAAGGTGGAAATGAGCACTATAGCTCTACTGTAAAACTGTAAATGGAAACTTACAAATACATACATACTGCAGTTTGTTATTAGATTCTAATATGATGTCTGCTGTCATACAAGGCTGGACTTACAGTGATGGGAATCTGCAGTGAAGGCTTCCTGCCTTTAAAACATCCTGGCATGACTTGGACAAGACTCAGGTGTGTGCTTCACACATCACGAGGCCATCAAATGATATCATCGTGCTGTGTTGCAGTGTCGGTACGAGACTGTATTTCACAATCATTTCCCACTGCGGCCTGTCGGACCCTCCTGGCTGACTAATGCCTAGTTATGCATTTAAAAGATTACAAACAAGTTTTACAAAACGAAGCACTGACTGCCACACTATGAAAAAAAAAAAAAAAGGATATCTGAAACTATCATGCACACTGTGAATTCCCGCACTCAGTGGGAGATAATTTTGATGCTTTTATTCTGCTCGCTTTTCTCCTCTCGACCGTTATTAATCCATTTTAGAGAGAGGACATCATGACAGATGGGATACTTCTTTTGCTCATGTCCTCCCACTCTGATTGCAGCGACCCATCCATACCGCCCAGGGGGCCATATGTGCTATACTCCTCCTTGAAGGAGTGCAAGGAAGGGGCATGGAGACGTGCCAGATCGCAGTAGCCTTGTTTCCAATGCAACACCAAATATGGACATTGTCTGTAATGAAGTCGATTAACCTAAAGTTTGGGTTTTCTGTGCGTGTGTGTCTTTTGCTTTTTTATAAAGCAGTTTTTACTTGTGCGTTAGGCAGTTCCAGATTAGATTTGTCAAAAGATAAGCCAAAATTGGAGATGGCATTTTTGTAACCTATCCAGATCGCGTATCATTTTAGAGTTCTGCTTTTACTAAAGCGGAGTGTATTGACCTCGTCTGTGACAGGCACCACGGGGAAGCGCTATGAAAGCAAAAAAACGTCTGTTGGCAAGAATGGAGGGCTACCCTGTCATGTCAGAAAGAGCTTTCATGGACCATTTCCAGCAACATGTGCCATTTCTATTGACCTTAGTGGTCACCCTCACTCGTCAAAGCTACCCCGGGGTGCTACTATCGAAGGGACAGCTGCCCCGGTTGGCTGTTATCACTAATGTACGATATCTTACTGTGAAGTGGAAATAGTGGAAGAGTTTGAGCATCAGTCCAGCAGGTTCCCGCTCAGCGTGCAGCCTTAGTTTCTTTGAACAGGCAAAGAGGATTCGAAGAAAGTAAGGAGAGATGTCAAAGCACTGACATTAAGTCACTTAAGTACAAACTGCACCTCTGTCTGCTTGCTTTGACAAATCGGGTTGAAATATACATCCTACTGAAATTCTGCAGTCGGTACCGAAACCAACTGTGGCCTCTTCAATCTCAACTCAGCACAAGAAAGAAAGAAGTAAAAAAGATTGCTTCCAAATACTAAACCCCCCCTTCCAAAAGCAAACTAACATAAATGACCACCAGTGGCTTTTCAGTCTCGCTTCATCAAAAACTGATATGGACTAACCGATCCAGTCAGCTGGGTCCATTGTGTTAGATGCTGTTCCAGTTCCCTCAAATGTAGCATGCACTGCCCGTGGCATTTGGAATCCATTCACCTTTCACAATAGATGAATCATACTGTAACAATATCAAAGACAATATGCGTGCCATTATTGTGGCTTGCCGTAATGATTCTGTTTTTCTTAAAAAACTATATAAATGCAATTGCCCGATCGAATAAATTAGAAACTCATAGTGAAACAGCGAGTGAGGAATTTGTGGTTTTTTTCCCCCTTCTTTCCTGGACACAGAAGGTGACAGTTATGTAAATGCAGCGTCCTAATCTGTCAGTAACACTCTGGCAGGATGGATATTTTGACAGCATGACAGACTTGAGCCTTCTATTTTGGGGAGAGAGATTCAACTGTCAGAAACACTGAACTGTCTTGCAGCTGGAGAAAGATTACGTTTTAGAGCATATTTTTATTTAAGCTTGGAGAGTTTGATAGAACAGGCTTCTTATTTAGTGGTTTCAGGGTGCAAGAGGTTATTATTCTTATCATTCATTCATCTGTCGATTAATTGCTCACATTTAATCTAAACATGAGCAAGATTTATAGGTAACATCTTAGATCTGCTTTTTCCAGTCAAAAAAATCTGTTGGTTTGTGGAAGAGCATTTTGGTGCCAGCTATCTTGGTTTAGTTAGAGCCAAAAATATGACAATTTCTGCACAAGAGGGTAGAGTGCAAAGCTGTTCTCTGGGTAATTTTAACTCTAGTTAGCTTTGTTAGGACCTAGCAACCAGTTGGCAACTCCTTGACAGAAATGAGTAAGTGATTGGTTCTTGGAGTGTGCTGGTTGTCACGAGGTAAAGCTTTCACAATGAGGGTGCTGCACCAAAGGTCTTCTTGCAATTGCTTTTGTCAGAGCAGATTGGCTCGGTTGCCTACGGTTTGCATAGGAGACACCAACTTGTCAAATACTTGGCAAGTGTTTGCAGACAAGTGGGAGAATGCTTTTCTTTTGCATCACACTTTTCACAGTTTCACTACCTCTCAATGAGCAGTTGGTGGACACTTGCAAAACTGCCAGTTTCTTGTAACTGCAAAGAATTGTAATAGAGTGATGCACGCACCACCGGGAACTGACTTCAAAGAAGTATAACAGGAATAAGTACTCAGCTGTCATGCCTTAAACTGTCTGCGTCCACAAAAGAGTGTAATTAGTAACTGTAGGCGAAAATGGAAATGCTAGTGTACCAAAGTAACTGCAAGGACGTCTTTACGAGCGGTTTTACCAAGAAACTGCCAGGAGCCACAGCCTCCTGCTTGCCAAATAGTAGAGGAGGACAATTGTTTTTCCCAAGTGACCAGTGGTTGCTAGCCAGATCACTGACTGCTCTTTAGGTTTCCATGAGTAGGACTTTAGCAACCAACTTCACAGGCAGCCAGGAACTACACGTTATTGGTAGGCTGCTATACAATAATCACACAAGAAAAGCACCCACCCACAAATAAGGTAGAGAGATTCACTTCAGTGACTTGAATAAATAGCGTTCTCTGGGCAGCACAGTGGTCAGCTTAAAACGGTCCTGGATTTGAATCCACCAACCGTTTTGTATTCTCCTCATGTCTACCTGAGTTATCACCAGGTACTTTGACTTCCTCCCACAGTCCAAAGACATCTGTGTCAGACTTGTGATAGACAACATCCTGTCCAGTGTCTCTGATGGAAGTGGAAGATAATAGAAAAACTGGGTTAATGTTTTGACTTTATCTCCTATGATCTGTGAGAAACAAGCATGAAATGGCATCGGTGCATACATATTGGTCTGACACTGGGATGTTTTTATGAGTGCAAAGTAAGTGTTTGTATTTTATTATTTGTTCTGAACATCTTAAATCTTTCTCTTCAAAATATCACCCATATTATTAGCTATCAAAGCAGTGAAAGTAATTAAAAGTTAGAAACTAAGCATTTTTAATCCACACAAACTAAATTAAAACAAAAATAAGCAAACCCTGTCTGGAAACTAAAACCAAACTGAAGTGAAAAGAGAAATTTGAAAAGTAAATGAAACCTGGAATAGCTCTTGTTGCTATGTGATGTAATATCACTGCACTGCAGTAATTTCCGAGCCAGCTTTATCTTTCCTTTTTTTTCTTCAAAAAGTAGAATGACGGGTAATATAAATGACCTCATTTCCAGGTGCACAACCCCCCTGCAAGTTTAACAATTAATGCAATGCTTTTGACAAACTACCCTCTCAATGAACTCTTGGCAGAGGTGGGCTAAAAGGCAAAAAAAAACCCAAAAAACCCAAATTGGCCATTCAATACATTGGGAGCACTGTCAGAAGCAACTTACAGAGCCGTAAAAAACCCCAGTTATCACCGATAATTACTGACTTAATATCAGTATGAAAGATTTAGTCTGCTTTGAGTTTCTCATACCCTCTATATGTTGTATACATCCATTGAACCTGGTGTTCACGTGTGCTCTCCCTGGCTAAATGCATCCGACCCAGGGATGGCCCTTATTCTCCCTAACAGATGCAGAGAGCGCAATTACTGCTCACGCAATTACTACTCCTCGCGGTGCACAGCGGGCGTGTAGAGTCTAACATGTCTCTCAAAAAAAGAAGGCAAAAAAAAGTGCTGCTGAAATGAAGGGATTCTCTTTGGGGCCATTTTAAGCTGTCAAAATGAAAAATAACGTCCATGAACTTTGATCCTAGACGAGCCAGCATGGAGATTTTGGTCTATGACTGACAGGTACGTGCTTGTGGATCTATTTTAGAGTCACTGTAAAACGTAGAGTTTGTTGATGTGTTATTATCCAGGTGCAAACACTAGATTTCTGCAGCAGTTTTTGCTTTAATAAGTATAAATTCTCTTCTCATTGAGCTTTGGAGGGTTCGGGGCTATTTTGGGCCTTTTATGGCTGGGTTCTCAGGTAGAAAATACTCTGAAGGAATGATGGTTTTTTTCCCTCATATTATTAATCAAACCAACAATGCATCCAAAGAAGCCAATGGCACAGAATGTACTTTTTTTTTTGCCCCTCAACGACACTCCGCTGACCAATTTCCCATCACTTGCTCTGACTCACCCCATTTTGAAGAAGCAGCACACTGACTTTATTACCGCGGCACTGGCAGACAGGGACTCATAAAGCTGACGGGTGTGATAACTCGTCCCCTACCTTGTCATGGCTCGAAGAAGAGGATGGAACAAAGGTGTGATGGAGAAGGGCATGAAGCCATCATCTCGCAGCGTGCTCAATGGGTTTTTCCTGTGACACCCTGTCGCTCCAGATTTAAAGACTGAAGGGAAGGCCCAGACAGTGATGGGTGATGGAGTGCCGCAGATGCAAACAGGGCCGATGTACCTTGGTGTTTACGTCTCAGAAGAGCAGTTTGTTCTCTTGACTGAGGCACTTTTAAGGGCCTGGGGTGAGAAGGGCATTGGCGCTTTCAGACTTTCTTTAAAGCCTTTTCCCCCCTCACTCAGAGATGGATTGTAAAGTGCAGACATTTTCAGATTTCAGGCAAAGCCTATTCATTTTTAATGCAATTAATATTAAATCATGTCCTAAAGGTCATGATTATTTAACGAGGGCACCTATCTTCACCTGCTGAGTTAGATAAACAGAATCTATCCTGCACCTCTTCTCAGGCTGGACCTCAAGTCTCCTCTCGGAGAAGCTAAAACCTTAAATACCCTGACTAAGTGATGAAAGAGCCGCCTTTGTTCTGCTAATGCAAAGCAGCATATTTATTCATAAATTCATAAAATTAGCATAGAGTGTGGTATTTCACACTTGTTTACACTTTAAAAATGTCAGTATGTTACTAGTATTTCCCTTTAGTGTCACCTTCACTGATGGACTTTTTTCTTTACAGTCCACAAATCCGGAAATAATGATTATGTAATGAGTGCTTTGATCTAATCAATAAGTTGCCATTACCTTCAACTATGACACACTTTCGCTGTTTTTTATTTCAGTGTTAGTCATACAATCTAGTCAGATTGTGGGGTTACCAGTCTTTACCTTAAAACATTAAAACTGTTTTCAGACCGATCACACCAATGTTAAATTTTAAGGCCAGATTTACTAACAAGTTCTACCAGTGCAAACTGATTTATGTCAACTAATTTAATTTTTCATTTTTTAAAGTACCGTCAGTGTTTACATGAGATAATAATGACAAATTGTGTGTAAGAGGTGACCCTGCTTTTTATTTATGGGAGTCCCTTTCCAAAGTCATTTACGAACATTTGCTAAATGGATTCATATTTAATGGCAAAGAACTGTAGCCTATACTTTATATTTTTGTGCTTGATATTGAAAAAAAAAACAACCTGTGTCTGTGTTTAAAAAAAAAAACTTTTTAAAACTAACCCTTTGGAGTTGTTGTGCCATTTTGCCCTGTTTAGCGAATCTGGCCCAGAGTAACGAAACTACTTCTAAGATTAAGATGGCGCCGGTGAGGTCGGCTGCCGTCACAACTAGTGATGGGATTTCCGGCTCTTTTTGGAGATCCGGCTCTTTCGGTTCGGCTCACTAAAAAGAGCCGGCTCTTTCGGCTTCGAACCGGCTCTTCAGATTGTTTTGTTGCTTTAATTAATTTATTATTAACAATAATATAAAATTATGCACAAAAGGAATTACTAACGTACAAAAAGTGGTTTTATTTATATATGTTTATATATAAATATATGCGGTGGCACCTAGAGACAAAACACGTACAAACTCCAAAACACATTTCTAGCATGAACTGAACTTCCAAAGCAAAGCTACTAGATCACTTAAATTACACAATTGAAAGCATGTATGTATTGTTTGTGTATTCATACACAAGCACTCATATATATTCAAATAATTTAAAAAAAAGTTCATTTACCTGTTACTACCACACATCAAATCCGGTCGTTGGTACTTGCTGGCTTGTGTAGCCACAAGATAACAAAAGCTCAACACTGCGCCCAGCATCCTGGAGCACTTCTGTTGTCTTTTGTATGTGTTTTGAGTTTTTATATGCTTCTAAGTTTTTACGTGCTTATGAGTTTTTACGTGTTTTGGAGTTTTTACGTGTTTTGGAGTTTGTACGTGTTTTTACGTCTTTTGGAGTTTGTACATGCTTCAGAGTTCGTACGTGATTTGAAGTTTATATGTGCTTCGTCTCTAGGGGCCACCATAAATATACTTTTATTTATTCACTCCACATAAAATGTAATAAATAAATCATATAATACAAAAATCAACTATTCACATTTCAACTTTTAACTATTTAAATTTTCAGCTTTTTCCTTTTACAAATTTAAAGTGAAAACAACACAAAACACTGCAAACCACAACACAATTAAATATAAATTAAAATATGAAAACATAAAGAAGATGCATATTCTCTGTCATATGGGCCCGCACGAATAAACTTTCTGAATCCTTTATCATCTGCAACCGAAAATAGTTGTGGATGATTACTATACCTTTCTAATGTTGTTGTCCCTGCCTCTCTTTCTCTCTCTCTGGCTCTGTTCCTGTGCTACTGAGTGTAACTACCGCCCCTCCCCCCTCTGCCCAGCGTAAAGCACAAGGCTCACGTGCAGAGTGAAGCGGAAAAAAAGTGCGAGAGAGAGAGAGAGGGTGAGAGAGAAAAAAAAAAACCCACGTGACGGCTCGCGATAAGAAGCCGGCTCGCGTCGTTCACGTCAAAGAGCCGGCTCTAACGGTGTGTTCACACAGAACGCGATGGACGCGAATAGAGCGTCAGGTTTACATGTAAAGTCAATGGAAAGGCGCGATGACGCGCGATTGCGGGTCCCGCGAAAATTCGGAAGCAGATTTGCGTCGCGAAAACGCCAAAACGCGTGAAACGCGCGTCAGTGTAGCGCGTCTGGCGCGTTTGACACGCGAATAAAACCACGCGCGTGAGTTTTTGTGTTGCACTTTGTGCATACGCGCGTTTCGCGTCTACCGCTCGAGTTGGAAAAATCTGAACTCCAGCGTCAAATCGCGCCGCGACAACCAATCAGGAGCCTGGTGACGTGGCTCTGACCTAGGTCAAAGGGGCAGATCCACCCAAAGCCCTTCATTCTTCATTCAGTATGGAGGAAAAGCTGATCAGCGCCGTGGCTAACCACCCCGAGCTATACGATGCCAGCTCCTATTTCTACCGAGACAGGAATAAAAAGGACCTAGCTTGGAGACACATAAGTGAGGAGATCGGGCAACCTGGTAAGTTCATTCCTTCTTCTTTTTAATTTTCAGACTGACCCGATGAAGCCGTGCAAAAGCTAGCAAGCGCGCCTACTGTCCCGCGATTTTCCCACTGTTGTACAAATACCTTTCCGCTAACCAGATAATGCATTTATTCAGAGGACATCTGCAGGAGAAAGTGGAAGAGCCTCAGGGACACCTATAATAAGGAGAAGAGGTCAGAGAAGGAGAAGAGGAGTGGGTCTGCAGCAGGATCGGGGAGGAGATGGAAGTTCTTCGCGGTCATGGGGTTTCTGGACCCCTTCCTCACCCCGCGGGAGACCAGCGGTAATATGGTGCGGACCGTGGAGAACTTCTCCCCCGAGGACCAGGGACAGCCCGAAGAGGCAGCAGGGGAGTGTCAGTCAGAAGGTATGTTTACAATTAATTAATGTAGGCAGTTAATTTATGCGTGTTGTCATACAGGAATATATTTTGTTTATTAATAAACAGTATAAAGTAGTCCCGCTGTTCATCCGTCACTGCCTCGCCTTTTCGCTGATTTTTTTTATTGCACCGTACAGCTTTCAACAATGCGCATTGCATTCTGCAGCCCAAATGACAAATCTCCTCCGTGTCGTGTCTCCTGCGCTTGCCAAACTTATCATGTTTGGTTTTGATAACCATCACTTCAAATAGAAAAAAACAGCACAAAAACACTCATAACTATGACCCTCATTCGGAAATAGACACCTGCACCGGGAGCAAAAAAGGCGCACAAAAGTGGCGCCGCAGACGGAGAAAAAGCGCGGCATAATACTTTTACGTTTTAAAATCGACAAAGGTTTGCACTTTGAGAATCAACTTGTGAGAACTGTGACTACTGTTCATGTGCTGCAATAAATGGGAGACCACTGTATATAATAATAAGTATATAATAATATAATATTCTCTATGACTATTGTCTTCAACCTGTTAACATTTAATATTGTCTTGATAGAGTCAAGTTATCATGCAGCAGAGTCATCCCCTGTTGCTTCTCCTGACTCCCCAGTCCCTCAGCTCCTGCTGCTGCACCCACAGGTATGAACATCAAGCACTGATAGCTTTTTACTTGCTTGGATTCCCTTGTGATCACCTTTACTAAATATCTACAACCAATCTGTTCATATCCTGGTTTTTTTCAATTTTGAAAATGACAATCTAGTAGCAGCCTTCTCATTTCTTTGTGGTGTTTTGTTCTGTTTTTTACAGGCCCACAGAGGAGGAGAGCTCGAAGGCGGTCGAGGGAAGGGTCCCAGGATGGTCCATCGGCGGTGGAGCTGGCTATCCTGGAGTCCCTAAAGAAGCCACGCCCGTCTGCAACAGAGCATTTCCTCCTCGGCCTTGTTCCTGCTCTGGAGAGCATGCCGCCTCAGACACGAGAATTCGTGAAATTCCAAATTCATAAATTAGTTTTTGACAACAGCACAGCTGTGCTAAATTTGGAAACATTGGACCCTAATGATCAGTAGTTTTCTGATGAGGCAGCAGCTCTGCAGGGCAGAAACAATGCTCTTATTTTCCTCCTCCTTCTCCCCTGAGGCTCTTCCACTCCAAGCTGGGTCCTTTTTATTCCTTTCTCTCTGTAAATAGTTAAATTTCATATATTTATGTTGAATCTTTTTATTACTGAATTTATATATTTTATCAAATAAACATTTATAATGACAAATGTCTCTGTTCTACTACACAGCAAATATTGGCACCCGACTTGACACAAGTAGAATTTATTTCATATTATACTAATGACAAAATATACTGATACAGTGGGATGCAAAAGTTTGGGCAACCTTGTTAATAGCCATCATTGTCCTGTACAAATCGTTATTTGTCACAATTTAAATTGTCAGTTAAATACATCATATAGGAGACACACACAGTGATATTTGAGAAGTGAAATGCAGTTCACTGGATTTACAGAAAGTGTGCAATAACTTTACACTAAATAAAGCAGGTGCATATATTGGCAACACATAAAAAGAGAAATAACATAAATATGTAGTGTATATCAATGTGTGTGTCTCCTATATGATATATGTAATTGACATTTTTTACTGTAACCGATTCATACAGGAAAATAATGACTATTAATAAGGTTGCTCAAACTTTTGCATCACACTGGTTATAGGAACATAGTGAAGACAAGTTACTTAAGAGAATAAAGAGAGGTTAGGTTATTTTGGAGTAGAGATCCATTTATTAAGAAAATTTTAAAAAGACAGGAACACTCTTTAGGGGTTTGTGGGTGGCTCTTAAAAGAGCCGTTGTGGGGAAGTCACTCAGACTTCAAACAGGCTACTCCTTTGGTTGCCAAGACACAGCTCCCTCTGCCGAGAAGTGGGCCATGAACTTCTCCCTCACCAGGACAGCCTCTCTGGAGGAGTTGTTTGCTGCTACACGACCCAGGCCTTGCAACGGCTCCACCACAGCAGGTGCCACACCCCTCACAGCAGGTGCCCCTCTCTCGTCCACACAGCGCAGAAAATTGTGGAGAACACATGTTGCCTTCACACACTTCTCCGCAATTTCAGGACGGAGCTCCATGGCACGCCGATACAACCTCCACTGTGAGGAGAGGATACCGAAGGCACTCTCCACTATCATCCTGGCCCTGGAAAGGCGATAGTTAAAGATCCTCTTCTCTAAAGGGAGGAGGCGTCCAGGGAAAGGTCTCATGAGCTCACGCCGCAGCGGGAACGCTTCATCAGCCACAAAGACATGGGGCTGGGCTCCACGGTGTTCTCCACCAGGTAGAGGCTGGTCAGGAGGCAGATGGAGAGTCCCAGCCCGAAGAGCCTGACCAAAGGTGGAGTTGGCCAGAATACCACCGTCGCTGGTCCTCCCGTACCCCCCAACATCAATGACACGGAAGCGATGCTCTGCATCCACAACCGCAAGGAGAACAATGGAGAAAGTTCCCTTGTAGTTGTGGAACATGGATCCTGAGTTGGGGGGTGCCTTCGTCTGGACGTGCTTCCCATCCAGAGCTCCACAACAGAGGGGGAAGTTCCAGCGCTCCTGGAATCCCTCTGCGATGGACCGCCAGTCTTCAGTTGAAGGCACAGCCATGAAATCGTCCACTAGACAGTCCCAGATGGCCGTCGCTACCTGGGGGATGATCTGGCTCACCGTGGACACACCGACTCGAAAACTGAACGCGATGGTCCTGAAGGAGTCCCCGGTGGCAAGGAACCTGGACAAAATTGTTTAAAATGTGTATTATGTGTACTGCAGTTACAAAATACATTATTGAAATTCCAAAATTACAAATTCCAAAACATAAATCTTACATAAAACATTTTGTAATTATAAGGATAATTACATGATATATATTTGATATAATCTAAAACAGTCTGCAGTGATTATATACAAATATTCAACTATCCCAGAAATTAAACCAGGTATAAATAAACAAAAGGAGTGTGTATCACTACAAAGATTAACCCACAGTGGTCCTAATACCAGTTTGATATCAGCAAACACCGAGAGCATACCTATGACACCACAGCCATGCTATCATTCAACCACTGATAACAGCATAAATCGAATTAAATCGGGACTTGATGAGACCATCTGAGTATCACTAGAAATATTATAAACAGTACCAGTTTGCTATCGGTAAACACCGAGAGCATTCACTGTTAGCATAGCACATCCATGTTAGCAGTGTATAAACGATACACTGCTAACATGGATGTGCTATGCCATCAGTAAACGCCGACAGCATTCACTGTTAGCATAGCACATCCATGTTAGCAGTGTATAAACGATAGTTTATACACGCCGACAGCATTCACTGTTATAGCACATCCATGTTAGCAGTGTATACACGATACACTGCTAACATGGATGTGCTATGCCATCAGTAAACGCCGACAGCATTCACTGTTAGCATAGCACATCCATGTTAGCAGTGTATAAACGATAGTTTATACACGCCGACAGCATTCACTGTTATAGCACATCCATGTTAGCAGTGTATACACGATACACTGCTAACATGGATGTGCTATGCTAACAGTGAATGCTGTCGGCGTTTACTGATGGCATAGCACATCCATGTTAGCAGTGTATAAATGGATGGTTTAGCATATATTAGCACAGGTATCAATAAAGGACTACCGTATTGACCACTTTTACTAACCTCAGGCAGACGGACAGGCGCTCTGCAGGTGGGATTGAGCGCCTGTAATTGGTGTCTAGGCGGGCGATTCTGGGACCGACGCGGGAAAGCAGGTCCTCAAACTGGCCGGGTGACAGACGATGATATCGCTGGAATCTGCCGTCATCCAGGCGCAGCTCCTGGAGCAAATGGTGAAACTCACCAAACTGCTCACGCGCCTGGAGGACTTGATGGACCCAGGTACGGCGAGGACGTCTTTTACGCTGCTGCTCTGCTCTCCACA
Organism: Maylandia zebra; assembly: GCF_041146795.1. Lineage (NCBI taxonomy): Eukaryota > Metazoa > Chordata > Actinopteri > Cichliformes > Cichlidae > Maylandia > Maylandia zebra. The sequence continues at coordinate 39,209,627 of NC_135188.1, read as the reverse complement.
GTACATAGAGAAGGGAGACTCTCTCTTCAAGCGCTAGCTCGATAGCTGCCATCTTGCAAAACCAGGTCTGGCACAACTCCCTCCCACATTCCTCCCACATTTCCAGTTCACGCGCGTCAAAATATCATATTTGATGGATTTTTCTTGGACACGCGTTGAGACGCGAATGTACACGCGTCAAATTAGGGGCGTTTTATTCGCGTCCATCGCGTTCGGTGTGAACACACTGTCAGAGCCATTTCGTTCGCGAACGACCCATCACTAGTCACAACTGCTCCGACCACTTTTTCTGTCTTTGTTTTTTAAGTTAGTTTTCAGCGTTTCTAAATCGGCAAAATCATCACCATTGGGTACATTAGGTATGACAGTGACACTCTTGTTTCTATTGGTATACAATGTACTCACAATTCGAAGTTTTTAACTCCGGATCCAAGCTGGCCGAGTGAGATCTTGAGGGAGAACAAAGGGAAGCGGCGGCGGCCTAGAGGGAAGCGAGCCGGCGTCAGGAACAGGCTGAGAGCTCGTGCACACCGCACACCTCTGCCTAGCATCCTGCTCGCCAACGTCCAGTCACTGGAGAACAAGCTTGACGACCTCAGGGCCAGGGTAAAGTTCCAGAGAGACATTCGGGACTGCAATCTCCTCTGCTTCACCGAGACATGGCTGAACCCAGCGGTGCCGGACCACGCCATCCAGCCGGCCGAGTTCTTCTCGGTTCACCGCATGGACAGGACACGGGACTCGGGGAAGTCAAGGGGAGGCGGCGTGTGTTTAATGGTGAACAACAACTGGTGCAACAGTGCGAACGTTGTTCCTCTCACACGCTCCTGCACACCAAATCTGGAACTACTGTCCATCATGTGCCGTCCTTTTTATCTACCTCGGGAATTTACATCGGTCATTGTAAGTGCCGTTTATATTCCACCACAAGCGGACACGGTCACCGCCTTATGCGAGCTGCATGAGGCACTCACACAGCACCAGACACAACACCGGGACGCTGCGCTTATTGTGACGGGGGACTTTAATAGCGCCAACCTCAAACGCGCAGCGCCGAACTTTTATCAACACATCACCTGCCCCACCAGAGGTGAAAGGACACTGGACCACTGCTACACTACGGTCAAGGACGCTACAAGGCACAATCCCGCCCTCCGTTTGGCAAGTCTGATCAAGCCGCCATCTTCCTCATGCCAAAATACAAACAAAGGCTGAAACAGGAAGTTCCGGTTCAGAGGAAGGTCACGCGCTGGACGGATCAATTGGTGGCCGCGTTACAGGACGCACTCGATGACGCAGACTGGGGCATGTTCAGAAACAGCTCCGATGATGATGTCAACGTGTTTACGGAAGCGGTTGTGGGATTCATCGGGAAACTAGCGGATAATACCGTGGAGACAAAGACTATCACAACGTTTCCCAACCAGAAGCCGTGGGTGGATAAAACCATCCGCGACGCTCTGAGATCCCGCACCGCTGCCTACAACACGGGACTCACGACGGGGGACATGGACCCGTACAAAGCCGCGTCATATAACGTGCGGAGGGCGGTGAAAGAGGCGAAACTCCAACAGAGTGACTCTAGGAGCCTGTGGCGGGGACTAAGGACAATAACGGACTATAAAGCACCAACAACCGGTATGACGAACACGGCCGTGACTCTGGAAGACGACCTGAACACTTTCTATGCTCGCTTCGAGGCTGCAGCTAAGGACTCCAACAATGCTAGTGCTAGCGGCGCTAACGGCTGCAGACAGGAAGATACTGCCAGCACCGGAAACGTGCTCGTCGTCTCCGAGCATGAAGTACAGTGGGGCAAAAAAGTATTTAGTCAGCCACCGATTGTGCAAGTTCCCCCACCTAAAATGATGACAGAGGTCAGTAATTTGCACCAGAGGTACACTTCAACTGTGAGAGACAGAATGTGAAAAATAAATCCATGAATCCACATGGTAGGATTTGTAAAGAATTTATTCGTAAATCAGGGTGGAAAATAAGTATATGCTCAACACAGACAGCATCGTCAGAAGTTGATAGAATAAATTACAAATTTTGTATTGTTCTTTTTTTTTTTCTCCCCTTTGGTTTTCTTTCTTTCTCTCCCCCTCTTTCTTTCATTCTTTCCCCCTGTCCTATCCCACAGTCATGTCTGTCCCGTTTGCAACTGAAAATAAAATAAATTCATAATTATAATAAAGGTCAATCAAATGGACCAATGTGATGATCCACTTAAAATAAATCCTCTTGGCATCTTTCTTGGCCTCAAGACAACAATTCTGATGGCTATAGATCCAAACGGGACACAAAAAAAAAAAAAAAAAAAAAATTGAAAAAAATTGTATTGTTCGATACATATGCGTACCGAACCGAAAGCACTGTATCGAACGGTTCAATATCGATACGAATATCGTTGCACCCCTAATATATATATATATATATATATATATATATATATATGTAAATATATATATATATATATACACACACATATATATATACAGCTTGAGGGTCCTGCGCAGTATCTTAGCTGTTCCCAGGACTGCGCTCTTCTGGACAGAGATCTCCGATGTTGTTCCTGGGATCTGCTGGAGCCACTCGCCTAGCTTGGGAGTCACCGCACCTAGTGCTCCGATTACCACGGGGACCACCGTTACCTTCACCCTCCACATCCTCTCGAGCTCTTCTCTGAGCCCTTGGTATTTCTCCAGCTTCTCGTGTTCCTTCTTCCTGATATTGCTGTCATTCGGAACCGCTACATCGATCACTACGGCCATCTTCTTCTGTTTGTCTACCACCACTATGTCCGGTTGGTTAGCCACCACCATTTTGTCCGTCTGTATCTGGAAGTCCCACAGGATCTTAGCTCGGTCATTCTCCACCACCCTTGGGGGCATCTCCCATTTTGACCTCGGGACTTCCAGGTTATACTCGGCACAGATGTTCCTGTACACTATGCCGGCCACTTGGTTATGGCGTTCCATGTATGCCTTGCCTGCTAGCATCTTGCACCCTGCTGTTATGTGCTGGATTGTCTCTGGGGCATCTTTACACAGCCTGCACCTGGGGTCTTGCCTGGTGTGATAGACCCCAGCCTCTATGGATCTTGTGCTCAGAGCTTGTTCTTGTGCTGCCATGATTAGTGCCTCTGTGCTGTCTTTCAGTCCAGCTTTGTCCAGCCACTGGTAGGATTTCTGGATATCAGCCACCTCCTCTATCTGCCGGTGGTACATACCGTGCAGGGGCCTGTCCTTCCATGATGGTTCCTCGTCTCCCTCCTCTTTCTTGGGTTTCTGCTGCCTGAGGTATTCACTGAGCACTCGGTCAGTTGGGGCCATCTTCCTAATGTATTCTTGGATGTTCGTTGTCTCATCCTGGACTGTGGTGCTGACACTCACCAGTCCCCGGCCCCCTTCCTTCCGCTTAGCGTACAGCCTCAGGGTGCTGGATTTGGGGTGAAACCCTCCATGCATGGTAAGGATCTTTCTTGTCTTTATGTCAGTGGCTTCTATCTCCTCCTTTGGCCAGCCTATTACCCCAGCAGGGTACCTGATCACGGGCAGGGCGTACGTGTTGATGGCCCGGATCTTGTTCTTACCATTCAGCTGACTCCTCAGGACTTGCCTGACCCTCTGCAGGTACTTGGTGGTTGCAGCTTTTCTAGCGGCCTCTTCATGGTTCCCATTCGCCTGTGGGATCCCCAAGTACTTGTAACTGTCCTCTATGTCTGCAATGTTGCCTTCTGGTAGTTCAATCCCCTCAGTTCTGACTACCTTCCCTCTCTTTGTTACCATCCGACTACACTTCTCCAGTCCGAACGACATTCCAATGTCATTGCTGTATAGCCTGGTAGTGTGGATCAGTGAATCGATGTCTCGTTCACTCTTGGCATACAGCTTGATGTCATCCATGTACAGGAGGTGGCTGACAACTGCTCCGTTCTGTAGTCGGTATCCGTAGCCAGTCTTGTTAATGATCTCACTGAGGGGGTTCAGGCCTATGCAGAACAGCAGTGGGGACAGAGCATCTCCTTGGTAGATCCCGCACTTGATGGTGACTTGTGCTATGGGCTTGGAGTTGGCCTCTAGTGTTGTACGCCACATCCCCATTGAGTTCCTGATGAAGGCTCTTAGGGTCCCATTGATCTTGTACAATTCTAGGCATTCCAGTATCCAGCTGTGGGGCATTGAGTCATAGGCCTTCTTGTAATCAATCCAGGCAGTGCACAGGTTGGTCAGTCTGGTCTTGCAGTCTCGGCTGATTGTTCTGTCTACCAGTAGCTGGTGTTTTGCGCCTCTGGTATTCTTGCCAATTCCTTTCTGTGTCCCGCTCATGTATTGACCCATGTGCCTGTTCATCTTAGCCGATATGATGCCTGACAGGAGCTTCCATGTAGTACTGAGGCAGGTTATTGGTCGGTAGTTGGAGGGGACCTTCTTGGGGTCCTTGGGGATCAGGACCGTCCGGCCTTCAGTTAGCCATTCCGGGTGTCTCTCGTTAACTAGCAGCTGGTTCATTTGTGCTGCCAGACGCTCGTGGAGTGCAGTCAGCTTCTTCAGCCAGTAGGCGTGAACCATGTCGGGCCCTGGTGCTGTCCAACTCTTCATACTGGAGACCCTTTCTTGGATATCTGCCACTGTGATGGTTACTGGACCCTGTTCAGGGAGGTCGCTGTGGTCAGCCCTCAGATCCTCTAGCCACTGAGCATTGCCGTTATGGGTTGCATCCTTCTCCCATATGCTCTTCCAGTATTGCTCCGTCTCCAGCCTTGGTGGTGCTGTTCTCTTATTGTTCCCTTGCCACTGAGAGTACACCTTTGCTGGTTCTGTGGAGAACAGCTGGTTTATTCTCCTGCCTTCTATCTCTCTGGTGTACCTCCTCAAGCGGCTGGCCAAGGCTGTGAGTCTTTGCTTGGCAGTTTCCAAGGCCTCAGGTATGGACAGCTTGCTGTATTTCTTAGGCACCTTATTTGTCGCACCTTTCTGCAACTCCGTTAGTTGGCTAACCTCCCTCCGTGCTACTTTGATCTTGCCCTCTAGCCTCCTTCTCCATGGAGGGTACTGCCCCTTGTCGCTGTTCAACTTGTAGCCAAGCATCTCACTGATCACTGTTGCCGTATTGTAGATCAGCTTGTTAGTGTCGGTAATCGTGGTTGTAGGTATTGCCCGTAGTGCTGCATTAACATCATCTAGCAGACCTTCTGAGGGAACTTCACGTAATCTTGGTAACCGGCTACGCGGGATCCAGGTTTCAAGCTTGGCCATGATCCTATTTTTCAGGTCAGTTCCTCTCGCACTCAACGATCCTTCTCCTATCGCACTTGGGGCTATGTACCCAATCTCGGGTGGGGGTGATGATATCTCCCCCCTGACCTGGCGTCCTGACTCCTCCTTGCCGTAGCATTTGTGTTGTACCTCGTCAATCTCTAGCTGTGAGAGCAGTCCCTTCTTTCGAATGTTGGAACACTGAGCTACTAGTTGTTTCGCCGTCATTGTGGATGTTGGGTATCGAAGAATCCATAGGTCCCTCATCCTATTCATGTAGCCCCTTCCGCCGGGGTTACTTGCATAGTAGCATTCCAACAACGCCCTGTTTTCGTCTCTTGCCCACTGATGCCTTCTTGTTCCAGTAGCCCACTTTTCGTCAGGGTGCCCTGGTTCCTCAACACCTGACGCGGACCTTGTTGATCCGGGCGACGTCCGAGCCGGCATGCCTTCATATTTATCTGTCTCGCTCATGTCTGCGGTAGGCTCACCACCAAGCTGGAGCATCTGGGACTCAGCTCATCTATGTGTCAGTGGATCTCCAACTTCCTAACTGGCAGACCACAGGCAGTAAGGATGGGCGGACATGTCTCAGCCTCCACCACTCTCAGCACTGGAGCCCCCCAGGGGTGTGTTCTGAGCCCCCTGCTGTACTCTTTGTACACATATGACTGTGTGGCCACTACCAGCTCCACCACCATCATCAAGTTTGCTGACGACACCGTCATGGTGGGCCTGATCTCTGATAACAACGAGACGGCCTACCTGAAGGAGATTAGGAATCTGGAGAACTGGTGCCAGAGGAACAACCTCCTTCTAAACGTCAGTAAGACAAAGGAGCTGATAGTGGACTTCAGCACTAAGCAGGAGAGGAACTACCAGACCCCCGTCATCAATGAGTGCCCAGTGGAGAGAGTGGACAGCTTCAAATACCTCGGAGTTCACATCACGCAGGACCTGTCATGGTCCTGTCACATCAACACCGTGGTGAAAAAGGCCCGACAGCGTCTCTACCACCTCAGACGCTTGAGAGACTTCCAACTGCCCTCCAAGGTGCTCAGGAACTTTTACTCGTGCACCATAGAGAGCATCCTGACGGGAAACATCTTAACCTGGTTCGGGAACAGCACCATGCAGGACAGACGAGCTCTACAGAGGGTTGTGCGGTCAGCTGAGCGCACCATCCACTCCGAGCTCCCTGACCTGCACTCAGTCTACAGCAGGCGGTGCTGGACCAAGGCCAGGAAGATCGTGAAGGACCTCAGCCACCCCAACAACGGATTGTTCTCTCTGTTGAGGTCAGGAAAGCGATTCCGCTCCCTGAAGACCAACACAGAGAGACTGAGGAGGAGCTTCTTCCCGCAGGCGATACGGTCTCTAGTGATGTGCGATACCACTGATTTCCTTTCCGATCCGATACCAAGTAATATTCAGGGTGGTATCGACGATACTGATCCGATACCGATACTTTGTACAAAACGGATTTTATTTATTGTATCTCAAATTATAGCGTCATAATGATTACAGGACATCAGAATACCTTCTTCTTATCACTTAATAATGCAGAGTTCATCATATAGAAATAAAAAAACTAAAGTTGTGTGCTATTTGAACACCTTGCCTGCCTGGAGGACTAAAGGACTCCGTGAGAGACTCTCACCCTAGCAGCACCTGTCCCTCTCCTCCTCTTCAGTTCGCCTCAACATACGCTCGTCATATTTTGTGATATGATTTACTCTGAGGTGTTTGACAAGGTTAGTGATGTTGCCACAACCATACATGCCAACCCTCCCGATTTTTCCGGGAGAATCCCACCTTTCTCCAGATTTTCCACCCGGACAACAAAGTTGAAAAACCATATCGCAGAATTCATAGCGCGGCCCAGCCAATTCCAGTTTCCAACAATGACGGCAGCGACTTAGTTTTAATATCACTCTTATTTCTCTTTCTGGGTCGCAAAAAAACTTTTAACATATTTTCAGGTGAGAATGTAGCTGTGTAAACTTCAAATATCTGAGCCGACCGACACATCGTCTTCAAACCCCCGCGGTCTTTCACCACTCGGGTTAAACATGATGTACAAGTCACTTTGATAACTTAAAAATGTTCTTGTTTGGCTTTTTCAGTGTTTTATTTGTTCGTGAGTAAATCGGTTTGGCTGAGATTAAAGTTATTAGATTAGATTAAATTAAATTAAACTTTATTATTCCCTCGGGAGGGTTCCTCCGGGGTTTTCACACAGCTGAATAAACGTCAAACAGAAAACTGATTAAACAGAAGAGTTTACGTCAGTGTCCGGTTATATTTTAGACAGCAAGGAGCAGACGGCAGAGTTTCACTCCACCGAGGGAGCTCGTGACGTACTACCCGGCTTTCTTTAGACCGCGAAGGCCGGTCCTCAGGTGGAAGCAGCCTCTGAATTTGGACACCCCCGCTGTTTCCGGGCCGGCCAATAATAACGGTGACATTTAACGTATTTTATCCGATAAATAAACCCTGTAAAATATATTTATCCGCCCAAACAGCCCTTTTGAATCTCTCCCTAATTCTGAGGTCTCAAGGTTGGCAAGTATGGCCACAACACCTCACTTTTTTTGCCACATTTATTGCAAACCACGGCTCAGCTGTTTGTGGAGGTAAAATACATCCGCACAATTACGCTCAGCCATTGTTGTGAGTGCGCACGCCAAGGGGCTGCGAGACATTTATACAGCCGTATTTCGCACATGACTATGAAAGGCGGAAGAGGAAGTAGTTCCTTTGAATGTAGGCAATCCGAATGTTATAGTTTCTTTCCACTGTGTTCCTGTTAATGATAAACTACAAATTTACTCTAAATTACTAAAATATCGATATTTTAATGTGAGAATCGATTCTAGAACATAAATGATTGGTATCGGAGGAATCGATATTTCAGGATCAATCCGCACATCACTAACGGTCTCTCAATCACACCACCACACAGTACTGACCCACACATACAGTTCTTACACACACACTGGACATTCTGGACATTGTTTTCACTTCATCACTTAAATCACTTTAAGCATATTTGCACTGCACAAGACATAATGTGGATTGCACAACACTGGACATTATATTCTTCATTTCCAGTTAATACTTGTACAGCTGCTGTTATTGTGTATATATTTATTTATATTTCTTCATACATTCTTATATAGTTCTATATTGTGTATTTTGTTGTACAGTTATTTTATTTTCAACTTTAATTTATATATTTTATCTTATTCTTTCCCAGTTAAATTTACCCTTCATTCTAATTTGTGTTGTACAGTTATTTCATTTTTAACCTTAATTTATATTTTATTCCTTCCTAGTTAAATTTACCCTTTTTAATTTTTCATATTTATTTCCTATCTTATTCATAGCCTTTTCCTTTTTTGTTTTCTTTAGGTCACGAGCAGTTGTCCAAGCATTTCACTACATATCGTACTGTGTATGACTGTGTACGTGACAAATAAAATTTGAATTTGAGTTCAAGAAAGCGTAGGCATTAGAAAAAGTGTCGATTAAATGTGTCGAAAAATGTTGTCTTTTGTACGTGTTTTGAGTTTTTATGTGCTTCTGAGTTTTTACGTGCTTCGGAGTTTGTACGTGTTTTTGAGTTTGTACGTGCTTTAGAGTTTGTACATGCTTTAGAGTTTGTACATGCTTCGGAGTTTGTACGTGTTTTGGAGTTTTTACGTCCTTTGGAGTTTTTACGTCTTTTGGAGTTTGTACGTCTTTTGGAGTTTGTACGTCTTTTGGAATTTGTACGTGTTTTTACGTGATTTGAAGTTTGTATGTGCTTTGTCTGTAGGGGCCACCGTAAATATACTTTTATTTATTCACTCCACATAAAATGTAATAAATAAATCATATAATACAAAAATCAACTATTCACATTTCAACTTTTAACTATTTAAATTTTCAGCTTTTTCCTTTCACAATTTTAAAGTGAAACAACACAAAACACTGCAAACCACAAAACAATTAAATATAAATTATAATATGAAAACAAAAAGAACATGCACATTCTCTGTCATATGGACCTGCATGAATAAACTTTCTGAATCCTTTATCATCTGCAAGTGAAAATAGTTGTGGATGATTACTATACCTTTCTAATGTGCCGTTGTTGTCCCTGGCTCTCTTTCTCTCTCCCACTCTGTTCCTGTGCTGCTGAGTGTAACTACCGCCCCTCCCCCCTCTGCCCAGCGTAAAGCACAAGGCTCGCATGCTGAGTGAAGCAGAAAAAAGTGTGAGAGAGGGAGAGAGAAGAGAGAAAGAGAGAGAGGCTGAGAGAAAGAAGAAGAAAAAAAACACGTGACAGCTCGCGATAAGGAGCCGGCTCGCGTCGTTCACGTCAAAGAACCGGCTCTAAGAGCCATTTCGTTCGCGAACGACCCATCACTACAAAGTAAACTGCAATGGGACCACAGCAGAAACGTTCATAACAAAAAACCTAATCTGAAAACCAAAACACCTCCACCCAGCTGAACTTTCTAAAGAAACTAAAAAAACCGAAAGCCTCAGTATGAGCAAAGGATCAAAGTAGGCATGAGAAATACTATGGAGACGTTAGGATGTTTTGTTATCTGGTCAATTTATGAACATACTGGAAAATTATATTAAGTACATATATCTATAAGTATCTATAAAGTACAAACAATGATGTTAAGTAGCAAAGCACTTTTTTAAAAGTTGCTTAAGTGCCAAGAAAATTGCACTCTGTGCATCACTAGTGTTGATCGCTGCATAGAGACCAAAATACTCCAACCTCCAGGGCTGGAAGCATAGCTAATGATAAAGTGCCAAAAAAACAAGTTCCTCAAACTAGAGTTGTACTCTAAAAGTGAGTCTGCATTTAGACTGCTATGTTAAAATTCCCACCTTTAGAGCTGAAATAAATATGTCTGACTTAGTATCTCTCAAATAAAACAGTTTTTGTCTTGAAACCCAATATCCCGTTTTATGATCATTTATAGGAGGTACAGTTTTACAATTGATCGCTTTAAATTGTATTAAGGCTATTGCAAAGGCTGCCTGCTAGGTTTCACCTCTGCTAAATCAAGTCACTGAGCTGGACCTGTGAAGTGTTTAATCTCTGTGCTTTCTAGAGTATTTGAATGGAATTATCTGATAAATAATACAGATGATGCTGAGTGAAATTCTAGTACCGTATTTATAAGCTACTTAGTACTGATTAGCAGGTATGATTGTAAGATTCTCCCTCACAGTCTATGGCTACGTCTCGCTAACTAAGCCTCCTAGTGATGGCTCATAACTTTGCACGCCGCACTTATCCAAATATATAACTCCCGGCTATAAAACAAACAGAACAGCAACAGTCAAACTGATAAATCAGAGTCCACAACCTATCAGGTAGATATTGCAGGGGCTTGGCCAATAAAGATGATTGGGCTTGTAGCCTCGGAGAGAACAGTCATTATTCAAGCAACCACAACAGGTCACTATCCTTGGAAACATAAAATTTAAGTACAGGAGTGATCAATGATCACAATGTTGTGAATAAAACAAGAACTGCAGAGTTTACAATCCAGCAAATTTAATCTGATAAAAAATTACAGCAGATATTTGTGAACATAGCATTTTCCTCTTGACCCTAGAAGCAGAAAGGATGCTGTCACATAAAAGTTCATCCATCCCCCCTTGGCTTTGCAGACTATAGATATCGATCCAGACGAGTAGAATATTCTACCCACATGAATATTAATAAACTTGTGTGATTTTGGTTAAAGCTTTGACTTTCTGGTTACAGAATTCTGAATCGCTGCACAGTTTAAGAGGTCATCGCTGGTGGGTGGCTATCATCTCCTATTCACGGCTCTGTAAGTTTGCTCGGGGGTATTGTCGACCTCTGCGCTGACACAAACTTATTGCTGGTGTAAATCACGCTCTCGCCACACACACACACACACACACACACACACACACACACACACACAAAAACACACACCACTCCTGCGCTCTCTCCATGAATATTTAAACAAGTGTACATACCACACTGCTATACATTTGTCTGCAATATCATTGCTTGCCTGCAGTTGTATCTGAATTACACCTTTTTGTCTAAAGACTTGCAACGCTGGACAGCTTTTATTTATATTTTCTCTACATTCCAGGCACATTTTTGCCCCCCGCGTACTGACAATATAGAGCATAACCAAAAGACACACCTGCATGTGCACTTAATGCCATTTTCTCTGTGAGGTTACTGGGGACACAGAAGTGACGGGGTGTATCCACACTAATGCATCTCTGCTCGCAGACAGATGACACACCTCCAGACCTATCTGTTCATTTACCTCCACAATCAAGATTCACGGCTCTATTTTCCGCTGCCCTGTTTGCCAGGGGTGCTCTGTTTTTTTCAATGTTAAATGAATTAAATGGGCGGGCTGCCAAAAGTGCTGCTCATTTCACATACCAGATATAGCAGCATGTCCGGGTCTTGGGTATGTATAGAAAGAAATTTGGAGGGCGCTTTTGCCTGCGGCGGGTTCCAGGTGATGGATTTTGGTCTCACAGCTGCACACTGTGACCTCTATTTTTAAAGGTCAAGCTGTGGTAATGTCATGATAATAAGAAAAATTATTAATACCAGCTTTAAGTTATAATTACCAAAAGGATTACCTTTAAATGCCAGCGCAGATTCCACACTTGAGTGCACAGGAAAAGTTGCTAAAGAATGTCACTGCGATGAGCACAGTTGCTCTCACAAATGAGCTGCACTAAGCCTCGTGTCTGAGAAACAGCGAGCGGCAGACAGCCGAGCCTCTGCTCTGCATGACTGGCTCTGTCAACTGCAGCATACGGAGACCTGGCGCAGGCCAGGTGGCTCTTACATCTGGCCCATTAGCTCTCGACCACTGCAATGACTCTCCACGCCATTGAGGGCCTGTTGAAATAATGTCATCAGGACCTGTAAGTGCTGAAGGCCGCCTTGCCCATTGCCTGCTCAGAATAGCAAGCCATAGGCACACTATGAATCTGTCCTGTCAGCTCTAAGACTGAATCCACTCATGAGGAGAATATGGCAAAACTATTTGAGACATGCACTGCAAAACTTAACTCTGTTTTTTTTTTTTTTTTTACAAGTGCCTTTTAACTGTGTTACCATTTGTGCTAGAGACGAAATTCTAATGGTTTCGAGGAGAAGACAAGCTTTAAGGGGATATTCAATGTATCATGGTGGCATAAAGCCTTCACAAGGTACTGCTGTCTGAACACAGATAGAGGTGGGCAGATTGATCCAAATTGACAATACTGATACCGACACTGGTGTTGTAATAGTAGCTCAGTAGAATCAACACCTCAGTTATTTCTATCCTCCAAATTCAGTACGTTGCTCCTGTAAAAGTGTTATTGATCTATGACTCACAGACTGAATATGTACTATATTCAGTATATATTATACACTGCAAAAACGGCTATACTTGAAACAAGCCAAATATTCTTAAATCTGACAAATTTTTCTTGTTTTGAGCAAAAAAATCTGCCAATGGGGTAAGCAAAAGTTGCTTGACTAGAATTCTTAAAACTAGCAAATTAATCTAACTGCCATATGCCTTTTAACTAGACAAAATTGTCTAAAATGTATGCTTATTTGAAGAAAATGTGACTTATTATAAGTAAAAGACACTTTGATATTTAGAAAATCTGCACCTAAAATGAGTATTATGCTTTCTTGAACAAGCTGTTTTCAAGAATTATTTGCTTACTTTAAGATTCTACACCTTAATTTAGATTTTTCACATTAAAAAAACACCTTACTATAGGACAAATTTTCTTAAAACTGAATTGTTTCTTTCTTGATTGAGCTAACTATAAGAATTATGTTTCAACTCTGAGAACAATAATCAGCAAAAATTCCTGAGAATAAGACACCATCTCTTCAAAAAGCTACTAAAAATAAGGGAATTCATCTTAAATTAAGACAGCAAAAGCACTCTTAGATTTTGCGCTTTTATTGACACAGCAATGGGTCAGTAACTCACTGAGGTCTGTTCCAGGAGAATCATGCCTAAAATTATACATTTCAGCAGGGTACTGTGTAACATGGCCAAAATAAGAAGTGCATATTCCAGATACTCTTAAAATGAATAATAACAGTATAACACACTCATGGCTGGTATCAAAAATAAATTTTGCTGAAGCTTAAAACAATCACTATTTCAAATCCTATATTACATAACATTTTAGAAGAACAAGTTTAACGACCACACAAACAAACATGTGTTTTACATTTGAACAACTTTTCTATAGAAAAAAAAACAACCTCACTGACTAACACTGAGTCTGATAAACAAGGCAGATGGAGTCTGTCATCTGGGAGACTCACTCAATGAATGACTTCCACTCACCAAGCGCCTTCTTGTAAGAGGGGGTTGAATCTCGGTCATGGATGGAGTCTTTGAGTATTTCAGTTTGCAAGACAGACAGCAGCGTGGAAATGCACTATGGATATGTGAGGTGGAGGGCATAGTAATATGCCATCAGATAGAGCAGTCCCTCATTAAGATCCTTACGGTCAAAAGTGCTCACCGGTGTGGTTCCAACAGCTATCATGCAGTTGCCTTCAGAGACAAGCAGAACTGGACAAGCCAGGGGTCGCTGACGCAGGTAGCCTTCAGGGTCTTCTGAAGTCTACATGACAGAAAAAAAGAGTATTAGAACAAGACTGTAAGAAACACAATTTTTGAGTTGCATTACAGTTTAAAATAGATCAACTTTTTTTGTAGGTTTTATTAACATCAACATGTTATGGGGATCTGAACTTTAAGAATATTTGACTGACTCCACAGTAAAATATATAAAATGAAAACATGAGTAACTGCAAAATTCAACAATATATACACATAGAATATTGCAGCCTTACCTTTAGGACATGGAAAAAAGCCTCACTACAGATGCCCAGCTTCTTAGGTGGTACTGTGCTGGAAGGGAAAAGCATGGGAAGGGCTCTGAACACAGCTGCTGCATGTTCCACTGGTTTGAAAAAAGAAAAATAAGACAGGGCAACACCATTAAACATTGCAAATAATGTAATCTGCAAAGCATAAATGTAGACAAATCAAGATACTGTAGCATTGCCTCCATCCAAAGTTTTTGGATGGAGGTAAGTGCTGGGTTCCTCTCTGAAGAAGTCACCATCTCCAGTAGTTGTTAGCGTTTTTTCAGCAGCAGTCTTGTTCTAAAATACAGTGTACATAGGGCTAATTTCACATAAAATTGCACAAGAACTTTAGGTCTCTAAATATGAAAGATAGTACAACAAAATATCAGTAAAGTGTTGAACAATAAAAAATATGTATATTTAATAAATGGGTAGGCCACTTGATTTAAATCAAAACTAAAGAAGATTCTACTGTCTATCTGTTAAGTGAGTATTGGTGGAATTATTTGAAACTGGATAAAACAAGCTGGTGTGTTCTCAGTTTTGTCACACAGCGATAGGACAGAACTTACTTCTTCACATTTGTGCACTGCAAGCCATAGAGCCCGACGCCTGAGGCAATGTTCAGGACCAGGAAACAGATCTTTGATGTCATCTCGTGAAAGTGATGAGAGCAGGTCTTCTCCAACATTTGCTTCTGCAATAGGAGTTTCCAATTATCACTACATTGCATTATCCTCATGTGCAAGCCAGCTGACAGCTTTGCTTGGGTAACAGACAGGATACATAGGAAACATAATTTAATATTTACCATTTAAAACCATGACTCTATTCCATTATTCTCCCTCCTCACTGCTCCACAGGTTCTAAATTACCTTCCTCCTATTGACTGGTAAAAGTAATATATTTGTGATACATCAATTAAATGCATGTATACATATAAATGTATTTTTTTTTTTTTTGCTTCCTGGGCTAAAGTATATAATGAAATAACTTCACTAATAGAAATTTGAAACTCCCACAATTTCTGTAAAACTGGCATTAACTTATGGCACTTTGCACACTTGTTGAATAAATTCACAGACACTGAAACTAATAACTGGACATGAATTCTTTCATAACTTTCTGCACTAGCATATTTAAAAATGCTAATGCAACTAAGCTAACCGCACAGCTAAGCTAAGCTAACAACCGGGTATAGCCTGCCATGCTAGCGACTTAACATGCAACATACCAGAACACAAAACATAGAAAAAACAAAACAGTCACATACCTTTCAGGTTGGCAATTGTTATTTCGTCCAGTTTTTCCATAGCGTGCCTTAATTTCTTCACACTGTACCAACTGTATCGCATCTACACCCAGACCCCAAAATCCTGCAATCCAACCGCTTAGGCACGGAGCTAGAGGCGGGAAGGTGGGCTGTACCAACTCAGGAGTATGGGGTTGTGTACGGAAATGGTTTAGTTCGCTCTTTTATACCTATAAAATGATATATATTTAAATATTTGACTATTTAGTTAGATTATGTTCTGTAAATACTGACGTGTGGGTGCTGTTACTTACTACAGCTGTTATAAGGCACTGAATTAGGATAGCCATTCCTACCCCATAATGGAATAATCCTGGTTATCTTGACTTTATGGGAAAAGTAGTTCACAGACCAGTAAAACAAAATGATTTGGCGCTGTGTTATCTACATCGTTTTTGTGGGTCTGACCCTCAAATCCCTACTGAGTCATATTAATTCTGCACATAGCCATAGTCCAGATTTCCGTGAAGATTGTGGCATAGATGGATGTGTCAAAGAATATCGTGTTTACAGCTAATTTTGGTATCACATTCTTCGAACACACTCCGACCACCTTGCCAATGGACGATGCAGCTGATCGATTAGGACACAAAAATCTGTAAGGTGAGACTGACTATATACTTTAATATCTTTGAAAATAATCATATAAAATATTCATGTTAGATGTCTACTTGTTTTTACAGCTTAACAGTAGATATGTTAATGCTTATTCCTTATAATCCACAACAATGCTATCTATTTATAAAGAATATTCTGATAGTGTTTAATTTCTTCTACTAGAGAAAACAACATTTTGTATTTTTTTAAACTTTTGTTTTAAATAAACCAATTGTCATGGTCCGCAGTCTCCTTGGTTGTTTGTGTTTATTAATATTCATTGTGTCAGTTAGTTTCCTAGTTATTTGTTAATTATTTCCAGTGTTTAGGTGTTCTCTGTACCTCCCTTGTCTTCAGTGTATTGTCCCTGGTTCGATATTCGTGTTTATTCCTGTTTTACTTTGATAGTCCCTGCCCTGCATCGGTGTATTCTCCTCCTGGTCTCTTCTCATCTGATTAGTGTCAGCTGTGTTTCGTGCCTGTCTGCCAATTCCTCGTTTCCTTTTGTGTGTGTATATTTAGTGTGTTCTTTGTCGGATCGTCTGTATTCTCTCCTGTGTTATCATCTGTGTTCCCTCCCTGATGTTTTCATGTCTTATGTTCCTTGTTCAAGGTTGTAAGGTTTTTGCAACATTTTCCATGTTTCCTGTGTTCTTTAGTTTAGCTTTCCCATTTTAGGTTTTTGAGGATTTTTCAAGGCTTTTAAACTACAGTTAAGCTGCCAAATAGCAATGAGCATTAAATGAATATCCATTTATTAAACTCAGCTTGAAAACATGCATATTTTAGAGTAAATTATAAAATGCAGTATATTTCTGACATTAAAATTTTTTAGAAATTATCAGTGTACCTTGTATTTAATTTCCTTATCCGCAACTAGTCAATTAATCAACCAATCTCAATTGCAGTTCTAGGAGGGAACCCTCATCAGCAGTGAACAGAAATCTGAGTAACATGTGGGCATACAGGACTGATTCAGTGGTGGAAAGCCAGCCAACAATGATATGATATGAGATTCCATTCCATATTACAGTTTCACACACAAAGATATGACATGTGCGGTCATGAAATATTACCTGGGTGATGTAATTGGACTACACGTGAGCTCAACATATGTTTTATAAAAGGTACACTGCTTTACATGCATGAACTGTATTTTCAGGTTATTGTTTTGGACAGTTTTGTGACAATTTTTAAAATGAAGTTGTTGTTTTCCTATAAATTCTGACAGTTGAATGCGATTTTAGCATTGCCATAGTATAGATATACTGAGGCTGATCTATTATTCTGTTTGACATGGCCTAAAGTGAATGAGTTGTGCTGTTTCTGTTTTTCAAATGGGCCTGTATTTCATGTTTACCATGTGCTTTTAGTTCCTGCCTTTGTTCATATACTGCATATTGTGTCAAACTTGACAGCAATTATATTAAACTTTAGTGTCAATAAATACATTTCTTAAACTGAGCAGCTGTTTAAATGCCCTTACTCTTGAAATGAGAAAAATAATCTTATTTTTATTCTGGAAATTCAACCAAACCATTGTCATGCCTTGTAACTGGTAAATAAAGCTCAAGATGAGCTGAAATATCCTTTTAAGGAAAAGTTAGACATATTTTCCTAGAATAAGCTTTATTTTCTTGTCCAAAACTTGCTTGTTAAGAATATATTTTCTTTTTAGGCAAAAAATAAGAAAAAATGTCCTTAAACAAGGTTTTTTTTACTTTCTTGAAAATTGTTTTTTGCAGTGTAGATTATATATAGACATTAAAATAAAAATATTCAGAACACTGAATTGTTGTTAGTAACATGAAAAAATATACCAGAAACATGAATGATGAAAAATGCTTTGTGTTACTGTCAGGTTTATTTAATGACCCAAAGTGCTTTAGAGACAAACACATTAACACATTAATGCTCCAGGTCTCTAAAAAAAGAAAGAAAATCTATTTCAAATACCGTATTTTCTGCAGCATAATTTTCTCCTTTAATTTTCTCAAAAATCAACAGTGCACCTTATAATCCAGTGCACCCTATTTATTAATTCTGGTTGTGCTTACTGGCCTCCAACCAATTTTATTTGGTATGCGCTCAAAAATCTGTCAAAATGTTTTAGTAATACTTTGGTAAGCTACAAAGCCGGATTGTCGGAGCATTATGGCTACCGTAGTCAGGAGCATTGTGGAGTAATACATACTGTGCTTCAACATAATATTATGGGTGTGTATAAGGACCCCAAAAATGGCACCTGTTAAGAGACATGCTTACGAAGCGGATTTCAAACTCAAGGCTATCAGTAGAACATGGGAATAGAGCAGCTGCGAGAGAATTCAACATTAATGGTACGGAAATGGAGGAAGCAAGAAGATGACCTGCGAAGTTATTGTGAATGAGTTTAATAAAGTTTGACTTATCTGTTTTGTTTGGCTTTATGTGACTTATAATCCAAAAAAATGCGGTATATGAAAAGCTGAAACCTGCGTTTTCTCGTGTTAACTAATTATTATTGAAAGTACAAATCAATCACAATAAAATTCAGTGATTTAGTAGTTATTAAAATGTGTTGAGAATTTGCAAACTGACGAAGAGTCATCTCATAAATCTCTCCCCTATATAACCTGCCTTTATAAGTTATGAGTATCAGCACTGGTTTTCATATCGGTGATGCTGGCTATATTATATGCTTGGTATGGGATCAATGGAAATTTGCAGTATTGCACACCACTACCGCCTACATTTTACCATGTGAACTTCACATTGTGAAAAAGCGGTTAACATCAATGTGACTTTACACTACAGATTTACACTGATCAATGTACCATTTGTAGCTTGGGCCACAGAACGTGAAATGAATTTGACTATTTACTTTTATTCAAACAGAAATGACAGTTTCGGCTTCTTGTGTGAGAAGATAAGCAGAGAAACAGAACCAAATGTCTTTAAACTGAACCCTGATTTTCTTGGAAAGGTTTTTAGCTTTACAACATATATGAATTAATATAAATAGGTAACCTTTTTTTTTTCTAAATTTCAGCATTAATATAACCTACATCACATCATTCATACACTAGCCCTAAAGCCCTACTCTTGTAATTTAAATCACTAACAACACAACTTTGAAATGCACACTGTTGGTGTCCTCTTGAGACTGCACTGTAAGAAATGTACGTAAAAATTACCCTAAATAACTGTAAAATGGCAACGGTAAATTACCATTAAATCAAAAAGAGTAAATGATTGTAATATCTATATTAAATTTCTGTATATTGACAAACGGTGATTTGCTTTTATTTTTACACTGCTAATATGTTGAAAATATATAAATTTACAGTAATATGGCACATTGTCATTCATACAGAATTATTATGTACATTTTAGAGTGATGAATCTGTAAAAATATCTACAATTAATCACTCTAAAATGTACATAATAATTCTGTATGAATGACAATCTTTCCTGCTTTTTTCATTTGAATTTACAATTTACAACTGTATATTAATTACTCAAAACATACCGTTCTTTTAAATTTAACAAAATGTCAAAACATTGTTAGAATTATTGTGAAAATTACAGTGAATTTTTTTTAAAATATTAACAAGCTCAGACTGTTTGATAAAACATTATATCTTAACAGTAAATACGAGCAATTACTAAAAATAAAAAATATGCTTATTTCTTTAAGTTCTCCAGTCTCACCAAGTATATAAGACAGCTATTTACAATGAAAAAATATTTTGTGGCATAATTAATGGCAAAAGGCCATTTTCTATTGGAGAACCAATTACCCTAAAATCTTAACCTTCCATATCATTGTAAAAAATTACATTCAAATTTAGAATCTCAGGGATTCATCAGTTAACTTGGTTTGATCATTAAACATAATTTTTCTTATTAGTTAATTGCTTACTCCTCTCCTCGAACTTCCACCATTCATGTCTATCCGTTTATGACCACTGTGTACCCATCTTCTGATGACTACTTCCAGAGGGATGATGCACCATATCACGAAACTGTGATCATGTTAAACATCACAATGACTTAACTCCATCAACCTCCACATTCACCAGATCCCAAACCAAGGGCACCTTTGGGATGTGGTGGAACAGGAGATTTAAATCATGGATTTACCACTGTTCAATCTGTTTGAGTATGATACCACCTGCTGAAATTAAAATTAATTGATAAAAATGAAATACCCAAAAAAAATAATGAAATATTGTTAATAAAATAATTGGTGTAGCTTGCAAGGTCAGCTTGCAGTCAAAGAATGTATTATAAAAGCTGTAACAATCAGTTTCTTTAAAAAGTCTCATTTATATGCACGTTTTGGAGAGATTGCATCACGTGTCTAAACCGTTACCTCTATGTTACAAAAAAAACCAAAACAAAAAAAAACAAACAAACAAAACTTAGACGAGACAGATAGCAGTCTGACTGTGAGGTACTGCAAGAGGGCACCAATACTCCTTGGTGGCGTGTAGTCCGCCAAACCAACGAAGAAGAAGATAGGGCCACTTCTAGTGGTATGCGATACTGCATATTTTGGTATCGATCCGATACCAAGTAAATACGGGCCAGTATCGCAGATACCGATACCTTTCAATAAATAAGGTGGATGCCTCATTGAATTGCTAAATCACAATTAATTTTCATGACCTTAATTGTTTTTTGTGATTTTTCCTTTTGTATTATTAATTACTTAAAACCCAGGACATAATTAGGAGAAATAATTTATTTATAATTAAATAAAAACTGCTTTATTATTGTGGCGGGCCTGGTCTGCGATGCTGCTGCAGATGAGATGGACTCACCTTCACTGCATCTACATCTACCCCTAACCCTATACTATCGATATTTGGATCGATCCGCCCACCACTATCCAGACTTACTCAGCTCAGCAAGGGAGTGCCAGCAGCACCCTGCACTGAACCAACAACCTTATATTTCAATGTAAGTATATCATTAGACATGAAACATATCAGCTATAACCATAGTTCGCTTGGGCAGTTTTCTTGTTGCGTTGAAAGCGTTCCTCTGTCACAGGCTTTGCCTTCAGTCCTGTTTAGTTTTCTGGAAAGTTCATGCTAATGCAGCAGGTTGAAGATTTTAGCTAGCTTTACTGTGAAACAAAAGCCAGTTTAATTTACCAGGAGCAGCTAAAGACAATGTTCCTTTTTGATTTATTTAGGGTTATTATTTCATTGCGACCTGCTTCTGCCATCCTTACCATTGTAGAGGAAATATAAAAAAATACATGAGTTGGGTCAGTCATATACTCTGAATAAGCTCACTACACTCCTAAAAACTGAAACAGCATTATCTGATAAGGGTATTGCCAAGCTTTGTGAGGCGGTCAAGGGGTCCAGGCTGTTTTCTGCATGTCATAAAGGGCCAGTGAGGACAAAATACTCCAGAACAAAGTTCTTCATACACATGTTGAACTATGTGGAGCCCAAGGAAATGTTTTTAGAACAAAGTAAGAATAGAACAGATCAGTTTGCATACTATGTACCTCTAAGAGAGACTTTGAAATATTTGTTAGACTCTGATTTGTGGCAGAGTTGTGTAACAGGTGAGCAATCGGCTGAGTCTTCATCAGATGTACTGTGACATTAGTGATGGTAAGATATTCAAAAGTTGTACTTTTTTTTTTTTTTTAATCAAAATCCATCATGTTTCAAACTACTGCTATACCAAGATGCCTTTGAAGTTGTTAATCCTTTAGGTTATGGAAATAAATAGATAAAACTGTAGTTAAAGGAAGCTTGTTTTGCATGCTGGAGATAATTTGGGCTCACATTGCACTGGTGGCTTCTGCTTTAGTCGTACACATCATTTCTGTAGATACTGTTTAATGACGCAATCTGTTTTTCAGGGTGGTGATCCCAATCAGTGTGGAGCAGAATGCACCATAGAGATGTACTACTACTGTTGAACACCTCAAGACTGAAGGTACACCAGATATAGGAGGAGTAAAGTTTGAGTCAGTTTTCAACTGTTTAAAATATTTTCACATCTGTCAGTCAGGTCAAACCATTTTGATTAGGACACAACATTTTTAGGGCATTTTGTCATATGATGTTGCGCTGTTTCTTAAATTTTTTGTGGAAAAAAAAAAAAAAAAAAAAAAGAATGGTTCACCTACTCCATTCTGAATCGGAGCATTAAACAGTTTAAATACTCTGACTCTGATACCTCTTCAAAGCTATGTGAGGTCAGTCCTCAAACAAACTCTCAGGACAGTTAATACAAAACTGGAACTTTTTAAGGCTGTTGCCTCTCATAATTGCCTCTCAAAGATGGAACAGATGATTTTTACCCCACTGCATCCAGACTGCAAATGAATCGCACAGAAGAAAAGGACCTGTGAGGCTCAGTAACAGAGATTTAATTAGAAAAGTACAGAAATTTTGCTCCAAAAAATATTATTTTTTTCTGTATCGATACCTACTGAATGTTTTCAGTCGGTACTAAAAAGGTATCGTGTTTTGGTACCCAGCCCTACTTGCATTCAATTGCAATTTTCATGTCAACGATACAATTCAATATCCCAATACATCACGCTAACTTCATTTCAGTTTGTTTGTTTTCATCAACAAATAAAGGAGGTTACATATAAGCTACTTTTTTTATTGCTCAAAACTTGCCTGAACACAGGCTGCACTTGTTGGTCCACTGTGACGTATGTCGCTGAGGAAAACAAATTGCTGTTATTTTTAGGTTTTACAGTCCTGATCAAAAGTTTAAGACCATTTGAAAAATGGCAAAAAAACAAACAAACATATTTTGCATGGTTGGATCTTAACAAGGTTCCAAGTAGAGCTTCAAGAGGCAACAAGAAGAAATGGGAGTGAGGCAAAACATTTTTTTTTGAGTATGTAATTTATTAAAAAGAAAGATTAAACTGAAACAGGCTGTTTTACAGCTGATCAAAAGTTTAGGACCACACCTCCAAAAAACAGAAATCAAAGTTCCAAACTTGAACTCAGTAATGAATAGGTTTCGCTGTTATTATTGATCACTTCATGCGAACGCTTCCATGAGGTGAGTGGGAACATTTCTCCAAGTGGTGAAGATGGCCACACGAAGGGCGTCTACTGTTTGGAACTGTTGTCCATTCTCAGTTGGATTTAGATCAGGGAAAGACACAGTTTGGTCCAAAAGAGTGATGTTATTCTCCTGGAAGAAGTCCTTTGTCGTACGGTCATTGTGTACTGTAGCATTGTCCTGTTGAAAAACCCAGTCGTTACCACACAGAAGAGGGCCCTCAGTCATGAGGGATGCTCTCTGCATCATCTGGACATAGCCAGCAGCCGTTTGACGCCCCTGCACCTCTTGAAGCTCCATTGTTCCACTGAAGGAAAAAGCACCCCAGACCATTATGGTGCCCCCTCCACTGTGGCACGCAGACAACATCTCAGGTGGGATCTGCTTGTCATGCCAGTAACGTTGGAAACCATCAGGACCATCAAGGTTAAATTTTTTTCCTCATCAGAGAATTTGTTTTTGAAGCCCTTTAGGTTGAGGATTTTTTGGGGTCTTCCACTTGACTTTTTTGTTCCATAACCCTCAGAATCATTTAAGAAACTCCAAATGACTGTCTTACTGCGTCCCACCTCAGCAGCGATGGCACGCTGTGAGAGACCGTGCGTATGCAGTTCAACAAGCCGACCACGTTCAAAACGGAACGGTTTTTTTTTTGCTTCTGCCATCAGAACGTCATGACAGTGTGACTACCTGACAGAAAATGACAATGAATCCACATTTTTGCACAGATTAGGCCTTTTAAAGGCATGTGGTCCTAAACTTTTGATCAGCTGTAAAACAGCCTGTCTCAGTTTAAGTTTGTCAAATGTAAGTTAAATGTTGTCTACCTCCCATTTTTGCTTGTTGCATGTTGTTGGAACCTTGTTAAGAACCAACCATGCAAAAGATGATTTTTTGACATTTTTCAAGTGGTCATAACTTTTGATCGGGACTGTATTAATAATAGATTAGTTTCTTCTGAATGGATTAAAAATGCTTTATGTCTGCACTGCAATGCATCACAATTGTAAATCATTATACGATTAATTGTGTCAGCTCTATTAAATGTAAGATTGTATATTTGCTTGATACATGTCCATTTGTTTTGGAAATGGGCAGTTTGCTTTATTGTGCTTTGTATTTGCTTTCAGACTGCAAGGAAAGAACACTAATCTACACCGAGCATCTGAAGAACAACATGCAAGTCCTCAACACATTGGATCCAAGACCTGTTCCAGTTCCTCAGACACCATCATACACCGTTTTGAAAGCCCTCTACTATCAAGTCTGGATAAAAAGAAACTTTGTCATCCACTGCAAGTATCAAGTGTTTTAAATTTGAGGGGGTAGGGACAAATAAGTAAATACTTCTGCCTACTCATTTTCAAACAAATGGAATGATATTTTGTAATGATTGTGAAGGCACATGTTTGAAATGTTTGAAATAAAAATGAACTGAACTGAAATTTTGTTTGACTGTTTATTATGTACTTATTTGTTTTTGGTTGTATTAAGTTTAATATTAATTAGATCAGTGCCTTTTTAGTCATTAATTTGGTTATTTAATAATTTAATCATTGTCTCTACTGGTTTTTCATTAATGTTTCTAGCAAATTATAACAAAAAGTCATAGAATGTAAATTTTATGCCAATTGGCCTTATGAGGTTTGTTGCCTCATTTGTTGGAGCTTAATTTTTTAGACGACATTCTGGCTAAAACAGCTGCCAATATCCATCCAACCATCCATCTTCATCCGCTTTATCCGAGGCCGGGTCGCGGGGGCAGCAGCCTAAGCAAAGAGGCCCTCTCCTCCTTGAATCACTACCTTATCGTGGTGGAGGGGTTTGTGTGTCCCAGGGATTCCAGGGGCTATGTTGTCTGGGGGCTTTTGCCCCCTGGTAGGGTCTCCCGTGGCAAATTGGTCCTGGGTGAGGGACCAGACAAAGAGCGATTCAGAAGACCCTTATGAAAAGAATATCGAGGGAACAGTTTACCCTGCCCGGAATAGGGTTACCGGGGCCCTGCCCTGGAGCCAGGCCCGGGGAGGGTGCCCGAGGGCGAGCATCTGATGGCCGGGCCTTAGTCCATGGGGCCCGGCCGGGCACAGCCCGAAGAGGAGACATGGGCCCATCCTCCCGCAGGCCCACCACCCGCAGGAGGCGCCATAGGGGTTGGGTGCATTGTGTGCCGGGTGGCGGCCAGGAGCGGAGGCCCTGGCAGACTGACCCCCAGCTGCCAAGACTGGCAATAGGGACAGCTGCCAATAATTTACTGTAAATATGAACTTTTGAATAAAAAAAAACATGTTTTGTATTACACATCTCTTCTGTGGTTTGTCAATAGGAGACGATAATCAAGCTTATTAAAAATGTATTTTAACAGGTTTAGATTATATTAGTTTTTTATTTCAATGTAACTATTGTGCAAAAACCAAAGTTTACTGTAATTTTACATTTCTCAACAAAGTATACCGTTATGTTTTCTGCATTATCACTATATTTTCCACGGTGAAATTCTGGCAATCACAGCTGCCAGTACTTTACCGTAATATTCAACTTTTTACTATGATACCGTATTATTTTATACAGTTTCACTATATTTAACAAAGTAAGACTGTAATCAGGTTAACGGAATGTCTGTTGTTTTCACATGAATTACCCATAAACAATTTTACAATTTATTTTTGAATTCATAGTCATTTACTGTAAAAAATTATTTACTGTGAAATTTATGGTTACCAAAATAGTATACTGTTTTGTGTTCTACATTTACAGTTTATTTTTCACGGCAACCACAGCGGCCAGTAATTCACCGTAAATTCTACAACTTTTTTTATTTATTTTTTTTACAGTGTGGTTTAGTTCTTTACAGATGATGTAGACTTCTACAGTGAATGTCTGTAAAGCTTATCATGCCTCTGCCAGCATTCCTGCTTATTCCTGCTTAGTGCCTTACAGCAGCGGTCCCCAACCTTTTTTGCGCCACGGACCGGTTTATGCCCGACAATATTTTCACGGACCGGCCTGTAAGGTGTCGCGGATAAATACAACAAAATAAAACTAGTACCGGTACCGAAAATACGAAGATTTATTCGCACACGTGAAAAGACCCAGGAAAACCGAGTTAACGATAAAAACGATAACAAAATAACGCTGAAAACCGATAAAAACCCTGAAAATTATACATTTCACACCTGAGCCTCAACTCTCGTGGCCCGGTACCAAACGACTCACGGACCGGTACCGGTCCGAGGCTCGGGGGTTGGGGACCGCTGCCTTACAGTATGTGTTAATTACCACGTTGTCGTCAGTGCCAGCTTTGATAGAAACAGATAAAATGACGAGCCTTTTTTCCCCTCCTCATTCTCATTTTATTACCACAAATCCATTCTAATAGTTTCAGCAGGACTATTGCTAACATCTGTGAGTCCTTAAATTGAGGCTAACGTTGTTATTCTCTTACTGATTCATTTAAAAACTGATATGAAAAAGTAGCTGGAAATGCACAGGAGGACTTTACTCTTCTGAAGAGGCCAATTATGTAATTGCATTTACACATTTACCTCTTGGGAGGTGTACATCAGGTACAAAGCATACCCACATGGAAAAGAAATAGAAAAAAATTTATAAAAGACTTGCATCAGATGTGGCCTACTTCATATAGTGAATCATATAAGGCTTGTATGATACTCATGAAAGTGGCCACTTTTATATATTGTTTTAGTGAGTATCCAAAACATACAAGTTTCATTTATATAATTTTTCCAGGGATCTTATATCTTTTTCCACTCTTGTATGCTTTTCATACAAGTTTCACACAAGACAATACAAACTTTATAAGATTTATATACATCTTTTCCATATGGGTAGGCTTTCAGGAGGATTTGCAACACACCTATAGTATAGATTTAAATCCCATGTCGCCAGGGCTTCTTTCTCACCTCTAACTCCTGGAGTCATCTTTGTTGATTGATCAGGTAAGGTAGAGGGTAAACATAATTTCTGGATTTCTTCCATTTGTTCACAGTTTATTTGACCGTGGATTGGTGTAATCTTTAGAGATGGTAATGTAATCTTTTCCAGCTTGATGAACATCAACAACTCTTGTCTCAGGACCTCAAGTGTCCCTTTTTTCACGCACTGATTCACTTCGTCAAATGTGAAGTGAAAAGAGGGGTATCACTCACCACTCATGTACATATTTTTTCCTTATCTACACTATCCAGTGTCAGAGCAGCTTGTGGTATAGTCACGACCTTTAGTCTATTAAATTGTGTGATCACGAATTTCCTATTTCTTTATGTTCCCCAACACGAAAAAAAGAGATGGAGGAAAAATCTAGGAAAGGACACGAAATGAAGGATAGATTATTAATATCATAATACCGTGTAGTTTAGTGGTTAGTCTGCGGTACTGTGATGAAGTTTACAGTGATGCACTGTGTTGGACTAGTGCAGACTGGCTGTGGTGCTCATAGTTCAATGCTAGGTTAAGTCAAGGATAGCAGACAGCTTGAATTCATCAATAACAGATATTTAGGCTGAACACATTCATTAGAATGAGAATTTAAACTAAATTTAAACTTGTATTCTCTTGTAATAACACTATTTTATTATTACATTGTTAACATTGCATGGGGTTCAGTTTCCTTTGCATAAAAATAGCAGGTAGAAATGTCTTCCAAAGAGCTACATTTTAACTTTATACTCTGAGGAGTGCTACTTTTTCCACTCTTACTTAAGTAAAGAACTTGAATTAGTGCTTTTACCTCTGCTGCTCTCATGCGTAGTCTACTCATTATTAAAAACCAAAAAGGTTGCACTTGTTGGATGAAGAGATCGTGGAGGAGTAACTCGTCTTGACTTTCATCTCAGAGACCCACTTCGAGTCAAATGCATCGATCCTATAGCAAGTAAATACAGGACCATTACTGTCAATACCAATACGACGAGATGAATAATCACCAATTTGCAAATTCTGAGCACTTTTATTCTAACGACTACTAAATCACAGATTTTTACTCATGTGATTTATTTATTATAATTAGTTAATACAACAAAAACACCTTTAAGTGTTTCATGCATTTTTAAACCATTCTTAGAAAAGTATTCACCCTACTGTTCTAGTATCGATACAATATTTTTACTTCCAACCCACCTCTTCTTCAGGTATTAAAAATGACTGGCTCAGCTTTATAAAATATAGGATTTTGTTTAAAATACAGCAATTGTCACATCTTTTAAAACTTTTGTTTGTACGTTTGACACAAGATGTTTCCTGTTTAAATGCATTCCTTGCAATGGCTAAGTGGCAAATTTTTCGTATTTCATGAACTGTCATGAGACGTGGCTGACCTACACGCATGCAATAATGGGTAATTTTCCTACTGGATAATTAAACATGGGTTATCCTTGTGTACTTTTTGGCAGATTTCTGTGAAAACCTGATATTTTAGGTCATATTTGTGCAGAAACATTAAAAGAAAAAAAACCCCAAGCTGGTCACACACCATCAAACACGCCATTGTAGTGAATATAATATGCTAATGGTTTAATACGGCCCCTTAAATATCTCAAATAAACCCCATAAAAGCAGCACCTGTGCAGACAAAAAAAAAGATTTTTAATTTTACAACTGAACTGCTGAAGCTTAGCATAAACACTTTACCATCAATCAGCCACAAAGCAAAGGCCTCATCTCTGGTCCTTGCATTTTCCACTCAGGTGAGCTTTTTGGGACCTCATTCGAGATAATCTACAAACATGTGCAGATTCAGTTGTGCGAGTTGTGTGCCCCTGTCAAGTCATGGTAGTTAACGCGAACAAAGCGGCCAGGTCTTTGGCCTTTGCTTTCCGGTCTCCTGACTCTCAGGGACAAACTCTGCCCCCCTCCACCTTCAAAAGCTTGCCTCTTGCCCTGAGCAATGCACTAGGTGACACATTCTATCCATCAACTGCTGTGCCGCAACATATGAGGCAAAAAAGTGCAGGGATGGCAAATTTTTCATGCATATGATATTCGGGCTACAGCGCATCCACCCACGATAACCCAGGAGAGCGAGAGAGGAGGGGGGAGAAGCTTTGAAGATGGATTACCAGATCACGTCATAAGAGAAGCTGCTACGAGCGAGCAGCAATTTCACAAGAAAGCACGCAGAGTGAGTGGAGAGTGTGGGGAGAGGAATACGGATACTCATTTGCTGCGAAGAGTTTATTTTCATGTCAACAGAAGAATACCGTGTATCAGCGGTGTCAGACACTTTAGTTTGCAGCTAACGGCGCTCTCCCGAAGACTAAAAATAAAGGCTACTCCTTTAAATCTGAAGTTGTAAAGGCACTCACATATTCAAAGATAAGTGGCGATAACGCAGATGAATTTTTGCTTTCCTGTATTTGGTTTTGGCAATCAATTTTCTTGCAGCTGGGCTGCATTTGGCATGTTAAAAATCTTCACTTCAGCACTGTGTTTTATGACTGTAATTCTATTGAGCGAGAAATTAAATGCATAATTCAGGGCTGAACAGGCTGCCCAATTCATTTTACAAAAGGGGATACAAGCCAAAGGAAGAAGGGGGGAAAAAAAGGCAATTTGTGGACTGTTTCTTAATATATCATGACTGAAACCACAGTGACGAAGACGGCAAACTTCAGATGTTGCTCAGTTTATCTCCTGCTGGCAACTAGTCTTTAAAAAGCAAATAAAATTTAAGAGGGAAAAAAATACTTTTGTGCCCTTAAATGACAAGGCTATGCTGATGAAGTTGCTACTAAATAAAGAGGGACCAATATAATGAATGCACAGGTCTCCATCTTGCCAAAAGCTGCATTACAGTGCTCCTAATGCTTTCCCCTTGTCTGAATCCAACTATGTGCAGACGTGCTCTGAGCAAGAGCGATTTTAACTCCCATTGAGGAATTGTGGGAGGGAACTGGAGAAGGGGAGGGAAAAAAAGTCCAAGATACATGGCCCCATTCACAAACCATGGGCAGGGGCATTAATTATTATAAGCTCTCGGAAATGAATGACAGTCCATCAAATCCAAGGTCAGCAGCGCTCACTCAGCAGTGCTTTTTTTCATCGCAAGGACATCATGTGCTTAGATGGTTGTAACACCAGTACTATTATGTAACTTCATAATTTCACTACAGCTGATGCTTCACCTTCATGTCCTTTCAAACTGCATAAATTAAACACATAAATAGGGGGATACAGAAACACGTCACCATAACAGGCAGTTTCTAAGAAAGAAAAAAACCAAGTGGGTTATACGTCCATGTGTCGTGGGCGCAAATAATCCCGACTATTAATGCGAGTGAAAATTACATCACTTAAACCTTAATGTTGCATAAATTAAAATTCAGTTATTCTTATCTAATACAGGCACAGACGAGGTTGAAGCCAGATAGTGACTAAAACACATTGATTCAACATATTAACAGCCAGAGGGCCTTTAGAGAGTAGGATGACCAACTAATGCTGGTTTTCTGGGCAGCCGAAAGTGAATTTCAGCAGTTGTGAGTTGCATAACTAACATCTACACAAACCATATGGAAATATGCTTTTGTTAATGTGAATTCCGTTTTTTTTTTAACCTGCTTTAGACAAGCCTTTTATGGCACATACACACACAAAGGCACAAAAATCCACCTGCAGCGGACTCTCTTAAGCATAAAGTATTGCTATGTTCTATTAGGAGTTGGCAGAACCCCGGTTTTCTACTGGAGTTTTGCATTAACAGACAAGTGGATGAAAAAGAAAAAGCTGAATTCAGTTTCACAAGCTACTGGTTTGGTGAGAAACTTCGCTAAATTTGAGGAAACACTGAGATTGTCCCTCAAGAGGATACAAAAGTATTAGTTCAGGCAGGCCACAAACTCATGATCAGCCTGCACTCCCATCACATCAGCTAAACACTGCTGATATCTATACCAGCCCAAATCAGCTGACCTTCCTACCAGTTTGTATATAGGATGCACTTTAAGCTGCTTTAACCTGCCTACATTTAATGATGCTTCTTAAAGCTGCTTTGCAACCCACGTCCACATGCTACTTTCACTGATGCCTGCTCTGCTCTGTATACTGGGGTTACTTACTGTAGAGTGGTCAGGTTACCTGCTCAATCCAGATCCCAACGGTTGTCATTGGTTTAGCTTGTATTAGAATTAAGCTAAGACCTGTAATGACCTCTTATCATGTTGTAGTGCTGAGCAAGGGCAGGAAAGTTGTCAGGTTTTATATTGAGACCCCTCAAGAATTTCTGACCTTAAACTGTTACCCAATGCCTCCAGTTTGAAGTGCTAACACTCATTTTTAACATCAACTAACATTCTAATTTAAAGAGTCCAATGTTTAGTTGTTTTCATTTGGAATTTAGTGTAAATATACTCAAGCCACTAAAGCCAGAGATTTAACTCAGAATGTTTTAGAAATATATACAGTCATTGTAAAAAGAAAGTGCCCCCTCTTTCAGTTCCAAGCTTCTTAGTCATTTGGTCCTTAGTAGCTCTAGAAATTAGGGAACTACAACCTCAGATGTACTATTAAAAAAAATAATGCAGTGTGTCTAGGGCTGCCACAAACGATTATTTTGATAGTCGACTAGTCACCGATTAATTTTGTGATTAGTCGACTAATCAGATCATGCATCCATTGGATGTAAAACGTACAGTTTATTGCACCAGCATGCATCTCTAACTATCTGTCATGGTCTGGTTGGGCACCTGCAGGTCTCAGACAGCGGCTCCTCCTCCTTTAGGCGGAGTCCGGTTGCCCCTCCCTGGCTGACCACCTGTGAGCAATCGTGCCAGCGGTATATCAGACCTGCGCTCTCAACCACTCATCGCCTGAGTATCTCCTATTCCCATCGATAGCACCCGGAGTGGAGATCTTGTTCCCCTCGCTCCCGTCCTCCTGGACCTGGGCCGCCAGCTGCTCACACAACGTGGCCTGCCGACCCACTGCTCACCTGCCTGCCTCCCCACGCCTCGACCGCTTCCGGGTTTTCCGCTCCACCTGTCCCCTCCATCTGAAACCAATGCCCCGGCCCCTACCTAGTCCTGTTTCTACCTCCCCGCTGTCCCCGCTGTTCAGCCGTCTCCTAGAGGTGTCTAGGTCGCCCTCATTTTCACAGACTAATCCTACGCGCCACTAGTGTGGTGGCGTCGCTTTGTGTTTCACCTTTGTTTTCCTGTGGGCGGAAATAAATCATTTGTTTTCTGTCACCTCGCTTCCGGGTTGGTTTCTGCGCCTGTGTCCATCCCTGTTCCCTCGTGCCGTTGAGCCGTGACAGTATACTCAGGCCAGTTATATGGACACAGCGGACCCAGCCCGCGTAGCGATCAGTAAGCAGGGGGCTATTATCGGTAGCCACGAACAGACGCTGCAGTACCTACTGGCTCAAGTGCACACACTCACAGACGAGCAGGCTAAAATGCAATCCGACATTCAGTCCCTTCAACCCTCGGCGGAGTCGGAACCCGCTGCCGGTAGCTCAGCACTGCCCGCCCCGACCGCGCCGTTGCCTCAGCCCGCGGCGGATCCCGAGCCCCAGCGGGGTCACCTGTTTCGCGACGCGGCCTCCCCGGAGCCGGAGCCGTATGCGGGTGACCCAGGGGCCTGTAGCGGTTTTCTGTTACAGTGCGAGCTGGCGTTCGGACGTTCGCCCCGCTCTTTCGTTTCGGACACGGTTCGAGTTTCTTATATAATCGGGAAACTGCGCGACCGAGCCCTGAAGTGGGCCGAGGCTTACCTGAGCACACACCCGTTGCCGTCCTGTAGCTACGATGCTTTTCTCGGCGAATTCAAAAGGACTTTTGCCCACCCCGTCTCGGTGGGCAGTGCGGTTCGCCGGCTGTTAAATCTCCGCCAGGGCCGCCGTAGCATCGCGGACTACTTGATCGACTTCCGCACCGCCGCAGCGGCAGTCGGCTGGCCCGATAAAGCCCTTCAGGGAGTCTACTCGCAGTCGCTTAACGAGGACATGAAGGATCAGCTAGCGTCCCGTGACGAACCGGTTACCTTCGAGGAGTTAGCCACGCTCTCGCTTCGCATTGACAACAGACTGCGGGAGCGAGAGCGGGAGAGGAACTCCAGCACCCGTCGGCCAGTGCGGCGTGCGTCACCTGTTTACATTCCCCCGTCGCCACTTCCGGTTCAGCCATCAGCCCCAGTCGCTGGGGAGAGGGCTGACCCGGAACCGGAACCCATGCAGCTCGGGCGATCCCGGTTGTCTCCGCAAGAGAGAGAGAGACGTCGCCGCGCTCGTTCGTGTTTTTACTGCGGTTCCGCGGAGCATTTCATTGCCGCCTGTCCGGAGAAGGGAAAAGGGGACGCCCGCCGGTAAGTCCGGGGATACGGGTGGGCGGTACCTATAGTGATTCTAAGCCCCGCTTCCTGTTGCCGGTTACGCTCTTGCTCGGCTCCGCAACCCACACGTCCCGGGCGTTAATCGATTCGGGCGCTGAGCAGAGTCTCATTGATATGAAACTAGCCAAGCAACTGAATATTCCCCTGTTCGAGTTGGAGTCTAGCCTCCCAGTTAAAGCACTGGATAACCAAGTTTTCTCCCACATCACTCACCGTACCGCTCCTGTTACTGTAGTCGCCTCAGGCAACCATAGGGAAAGGCTCCCCTTCCTGACGTTCCATTCCTCCAGCATCCCCATCGTCCTTGGTTTCACCTGGCTAAAGCTACATAACCCACATCTGGATTGGGCTGGGCAAAATGTAATAAGTTGGAGCCCGTTTTGCCATGCCAATTGTCTCGTCTCAGCCCCGCCGTCAGCCGTTGCCGAGCCCGCACGTGACGCGAGTGCTGCCGTGGACCTTTCTGTCGTACCGTCAGTGTACCACGATTTGAGGGAGGTGTTTAACAAGGACAAAGCCCAAGCACTGCCCCCGCACAGGCCATATGACTGTTCCATTACGTTGTTACCGGGCTCCCCCCTACCCACGAGCCGCCTTTACAATCTGTCTCATCCTGAGAAGGCAGCCATGGAAAAGTACATAAAGGACTCCCTGGCGGCCGGCATCATCAGACCCTCCTCTTCGCCTGTCGGGGCCAGATTCTTCTTTGTCGGTAAGAAGGACGGCTCGCTCCGTCCCTGTATTGATTACAGGAGGCTTAATGACATAACAGTAAAAAACAAATACCCATTGCCGCTGATCAGTTCCGCCTTTGAGCCGCTTCACGGTGCCACCATTTTTACCAAGTTAGACCTCAGGAATGCATATCACCTCGTCAGAATCAGGGAGGGCGACGAGTGGAAAACCGCTTTTAACACTCACTTGGGGCACTTCGAATATTTAGTGATGCCCTTCGGTCTCACAAACGCCCCGGCAGTCTTTCAAAACCTGGTGAACGACGTCCTGCAAGATTTCCTGGACCGCTTCGTCTTCGTTTATCTCGACGATATTCTGATTTTTTCCAAAGATGTGGTGGAACATCGGGCGCACGTCAGAGCCGTGCTGCAGCGGTTGCTGGAAAACAAATTGTACGTAAAGGCGGAGAAATGCGTGTTCCACTCACCTTCCGTCTCCTTCCTGGGCTACGTCCTCGCGGGGGGGCAGGTGAAGACTGACCCGGTTAAGGTTACGGCAGTCGTGCAGTGGCCCGTACCTGCGTCCCGGCGGCATCTGCAGCGCTTCTTGGGCTTCGCAAACTTCTACCGGCGCTTCGTCAGGAACTACAGCCAGGTAGCAGCGCCGCTGACCCGGCTGACGTCACCGAAGCTCCCTTTTATTTGGAGCCAGGAGGCCGGAGCAGCGTTTACCAAGTTAAAGGCACTGTTTACCTCGGCGCCGGTTTTGGTTCACCCCGACCCCGGGAGACAGTTTATTCTCGAGGTGGATGCATCTGACATCGGGGTGGGGGCGGTGTTATCCCAGCGCTCCGGCACGGCGTCCAAGCTCCATCCGTGCGCCTTTTTCTCCCGTCGTTTATCACCTGCTGAGCGGAATTACGACGTGGGGGATAGGGAACTGTTGGCTGTGAAGCTGGCCTTGGAGGAGTGGCGGCACTATCTCGAGGGGGCGGAGCACCCATTCATAGTGTGGACAGATCACAAGAACTTGACGTACATTCGTGCAGCCAAGAGACTGAACTCACGTCAGGCACGCTGGTCCATGTTTTTCAGTCGCTTTAACTTTTCAATCTCTTACCGCCCAGGGTCCCGCAACGTGAAACCGGATGCCCTTTCCCGGCAGTTTGACGCCACGGGGGAGTCGCCCGCCGTGCCCACCATCCTCCCTGCGAGCGTCAAGGTTGGTTCCCTCACGTGGGAGGTGGAGGAGGACATCCGTCGGGCACTGGAGACCGAGCCGGACCCCGGCACAGGGCCCCCTGACCGCCGCTTTGTCCCTAAGGCGGCCCGCTCCAAAGTGATCGACTGGGTCCACAAGGGGAGATTCTCCTGCCATCCAGGAGGCGCGCGGACGAGTGCCCTTATTAAAAGGTATTTCTGGTGGGGGTCTATTGATAAAGATGTCAAGGAGTATGTGGCCGCCTGCTGTGTTTGTGCTAGGGGCAAATCTAACACGCAACGCCCGGCTGGGTTGCTGCAGCCTCTCTCTATTCCACGGCGCCCCTGGTCGCATATTTCTTTGGATTTCGTTACTGGTCTACCTGTTTCTTCTGGCAAGACCGCGATCCTCACTGTGGTCGACAGGTTTTCCAAAGCAGCTCACTTTGTCGCCCTCGAGAGACTCCCCACATCCACTGAAACCGCTAATCTGCTAGTCGACCATGTGTTTAGGCTGCACGGGATACCCTCGGAGGTCGTCTCAGACAGGGGACCGCAATTTACATCGCAGGTCTGGAGGGCGTTCTGTACATCCCTGGGAGCGAAGCCATGTTTGAGCTCTGGACACCACCCTCAGACTAATGGTCAGACTGAACGCCTCAACCAGGAATTGGAGGCCACTCTCCGCTGCGTCGCTGCCTCCAACCCGGCTTCCTGGTCATCGTTATTGCCGTGGGCGGAGTACGCACACAACTCCCTCACCTCGTCAGCGACGGGTCTCTCGCCTTTTGAGGCCTCTCTCGGCTACCAGCCACCCCTTTTTCCGGAGCGCGAGACCGACCTTGAGGTCCCCTCCGTCCAGCACCATCTGCAACGCTGCCGACGGGTGTGGTCGCGCACCCGCCGGGCCTTGGGCCTGTCCGTCGCCCGCCAGCGCCGCTACGCGGATCGCCGCCGCAAGGCGGCACCTGCCTACGCCCGGGGACAGAAGGTGTGGCTATCCGCCAGAGACATTCCCCTCAGGACGGACTCCCGCAAGTTGGCCCCACGCTTCATCGGTCCTTTTGAGGTGGAGCGGGTGGTTGGCCGCTCCGCGGTCAGGCTAAAGTTGCCCTCCTCGTTACGGGTCCACCCGACCTTCCACGTCTCCCAAGTCAAGCCGGTTGTTGTGAGTCCGTTGTGCCCGCCTCCTGCTGCCCCGCCGCCCGCCCGGCTCATCGGTGAGCATCCTGCCTTCACGGTCCGCCGCATCCTGGATGTACGCCGCCGGGGAAGGGGCAGGCAGTTCCTGGTCGACTGGGAGGGGTACGGGCCGGAGGAGAGATCCTGGGTTCCCCGGTCCCGGATTCTCGATCCCGCCTTGCTTTCGGCATTCTACAGAGGCCGGTCGCCGAGAGGCGACCCTTGAGGGGGGGGTGGTGTCATGGTCTGGTTGGGCACCTGCAGGTCTCAGACAGCGGCTCCTCCTCCTTTAGGCGGAGTCCGGTTGCCCCTCCCTGGCTGACCACCTGTGAGCAATCGTGCCAGCGGTATATCAGACCTGCGCTCTCAACCACTCATCGCCTGAGTATCTCCTATTCCCATCGATAGCACCCGGAGTGGAGATCTTGTTCCCCTCGCTCCCGTCCTCCTGGACCTGGGCCGCCAGCTGCTCACACAACGTGGCCTGCCGACCCACTGCTCACCTGCCTGCCTCCCCACGCCTCGACCGCTTCCGGGTTTTCCGCTCCACCTGTCCCCTCCATCTGAAACCAATGCCCCGGCCCCTACCTAGTCCTGTTTCTACCTCCCCGCTGTCCCCGCTGTTCAGCCGTCTCCTAGAGGTGTCTAGGTCGCCCTCATTTTCACAGACTAATCCTACGCGCCACTAGTGTGGTGGCGTCGCTTTGTGTTTCACCTTTGTTTTCCTGTGGGCGGAAATAAATCATTTGTTTTCTGTCACCTCGCTTCCGGGTTGGTTTCTGCGCCTGTGTCCATCCCTGTTCCCTCGTGCCGTTGAGCCGTGACACTATCATTAGCTTACAGCTTTAAGTGTTTCAGGTATGTGCTAACTAAAAATAAAGACAAGATGATAGTTTATTACATTTTAATGAAATTTGCAAATTGTTTCAGTGAAGTTTAATAAACTCCTTGCTATCTAAAATATAACGGGACACCGGAGTAAATTCTCGAGCATCTCACACTTCTGATAATCAGTTGTCTGCTTGACGTTTATTCAGCTGTGTAAAAACTATAACTTTGATCTCAGCCAAACCGATTTACTCAGGAACAATTAAAATACAAAAAAAAAACAAACAAACAATAACATTTGTAAGTTATCTAAGTGACTAATACATGTTTAACCTGAGTAGCGAAAGACGGCGGTGGGTTTGAAAATGATTTGCCGGGAGTCCGGTGTTCTCACGGGCTCTAGTGAGCCTTGCCCCCGGCTAGCTATCGTGCTAGTGGGTAACAGACGTCTCCGAAAAAGTCGGAGCGCTTTTGAAAATATGTGGTGTCTTGATAAACTGAGCAGATATTTGAGGTTTACACGGTTACATTCTCACCTGAACATATGTTAAATGTTTATTTTGTGACCCAGAAAGAATAATACGGGTAACATTAAAACTAACTAGCTGCCGCCATTGTTGGAAACTGAGCTGGGCTGCGCTATGAATTCTGAGACAGAGCTACTTCTTCTTCGGGGTTTAACGGCAGCTGGCATCCTTGTACATGCAGTGCTGCCATCTTCTGTTTCAGTCCGTTATTACACTCTTAAATCCTACTACTTATTCCTGCGTCTTTTGTGATCTTACAAAGCTTCAAACGACGCATAGACTATTAAATCAGTCGTCAACGATTTTGATAGTCAACGTAATCGTGACTAGTCGACTAATCGTGGCAGCCGTAAGTGTGTCATTATTCAAGAAAACCTAAGCCAAAATGCAGAAGCAGTGTGTTTAAGTACACACTGTCATACACATCAGCATAGTTATCAGCAATAACTTGAAATAATTGTTTTCTGTATGACTTTATCAATCTGTCACTTCATTGCAGTGGAATGTTGGTCCATTCTTTGCAGATTTGTGGGTATCAGTTTATGCACATTTCAATTTGGTTGAGGTCTGGACTTTGTCTAGGCCATTACAAAACCTCGATTCTTTTCTTTTTTCAGCCATTCTGGTAAAGACTGGCTGCGGTGCTTTGGATCTTTGTCCTTTTGCGTGACCTAATTCTATCCAGGCTTTAGCTGTCAAAAACAAGGGCTCACATTTTACCCTAGCATACTTTGGTTGACTCAGTGACTGTGAGGTGGCCAGATTCTGAGGCTCCAAAACAAGAACCAAGTCGTCATCCCTACAACACAGCTCTTAACAGGTGGTATGAGGCTGTGATTGCTTTTCACCAGCATGGCGCCGTGAATTATGGTCAAACATTTCCATTTTCATTATTGGAAGGACATTGTTCAGATCTGACTTGCAAACCGAAGCTATACTGCCGTGTAACTTTTAGAGAGAAAAGGCTTTGTCCTGGCAGGCCACATTTGATTGTCTTTTTCTAATTGTACTGTCATGAATTTAAACATTTAACATGCTGACTGAGGCTGTAGCTCCTGGGGGGGTTTATTTTACAGTTTCTCTTAGCATTGCTCAATCTAATCTTGGGGTGAATTTACTGGGGATGTCCACTCCCGGGAAGACTGGCAACTGTCTTGAATGTTTTCCACTTCTGAATAATATTTCTAACTTTTGGCAGTTTGGAGATTGTAAGACCTTTTCCAAACAATTTAGACTTTAGGCTCAGTCAACCTTTGACTCATCACTATTTGATTTGCAGCAGATTGTTGCTACGTACCCTGTTAATTTATATGGAAGCAGTAAAGATATCCTTAGTTTTCCTCACACTGATTGTTCATTTTGGCTCCGTTTTTGTTAAATAAATAATTAAACAGTGATAATATGACACGGTTATTGTTTATCTGAGGTTGTGTTTACGTAATTTTAAGAACCGCTAAGGACCAGAATATTTTTATTATGAACCAATACATAAAAGGGTGCACTTTTTCTTTTACCATGACTCTAAAGTATGCATTTATTGCTAATATTAGAAGTCGCTTTCCTGAGAACTACTAAGCTCTTCAATATATGACCCAAGATCAGGCGGCAGACTGTCTGGGACACTGACCTTACAACTTATTTTCAAGCAGGGCTTGAGCTGTATAAAGGAAGGATCAGTTTAAATCTGTGGGCTCATTTTAAATTGGGCGATATGAGAGATTTTTATATGTATATAACCTTGTGTGGCCTTGGTGTTGCTTTCTGGCTGCCTCTGGTTCTATCGTCATTCATGCTTCTGTCCTTTTTCCTATTGTGTGATAACAATGTGCCTGACATTTACATTTTGCCCCGCTGATGGAGCCTGGATATAGCCCACACTTCATTGGCGCCACTTTATTAAAGTTAAACTTCAATATAGCTCTTCCTCTCTGTTTCAAACATCAGCTTTTACAATTTTTGCATTTTTTCAGGATGACATTGTATGAGCCGTCTGATGCCAAAGATGAGAGTGGATGCCACAGAGCAATGACATCAAGGGAGATTTAACCTGACGAGTGGGAAGAGTTGGTAGAAGAAGACAATGTATTTGAAGGCCACCTCTGCCAGAGCCCAGCGGTTTGTCATTTGAGTTAGACAACCGCTGCAAGCTCAGCAAGTCAAGTCAAACCCCGCAGCTCATTATGGCACACCAGACCACTGTAGTTTGTCCACTGACTCAGACTGCTGTAACTCATTCTTTAAAATTGGCCTTTTGTTTTAAAAAAATGTCACCTGAAAATACACTTGAGTCAATACAGAGATCCAGAGAACTGAACATGCCTTTCTTTTGGGTCCTTTGGGACTTTGATCACTCATACCCCATCTCCCACGTTCTACATCCATTTCATTAGATTACCTCTATATACCCATCTGACTAATATAGCCCCATGGGAGCTTCAAGTGAGTTTGGGACTCACTGGCTGCACATCGTTCCCTCAGGTGAAATGCTGAAACAGCAGAGGTGGAGAGAGTCTTCTTTCCTTGCCTGCACCATCATCATTTCTATTCCCTGAGATGGACAAGAAGAGTATAATTAATGCTATGCTTGTCTTAATGCCTTTTCTTCATATTTTCTGAACAGCTCCATTAAAAATACCACAGGATATATATTGTAGTCCATGTTTCCATTTTAAAATCTTGCCTTTTAGATACCGGACTGCTTGAACAGCCAAAAATGTAACCATCTACACACACATACACATTTAACCCATATTCTGATTATTATAGCCTAACCCATTAATAGAGATCTGCACACGGCAGGCTGGCTTTTCCCCTCCATCAGACCAGCAACAGATGTTGGTAAAAATCTGTGTAATGTGAACCGCAAAAGCATCCAAATGCCATTTGTAAATGCCTCGCCGACAAACATAGCTCATAGTATTCACAAAGTACACTTTTAACATTTATTTTAGACTTACAGTTGATGTTTGCAAGTATTTATAACAGTTAGCTTGAGAGACAGAATAAAACGTTAAAAGACTGCTTACCTGATCATTAGGTAAGCTTACAGCTGGCAACATGAGTGCGGGATCAGACAGGCTGTTGTCAGACAAACGAGAAGGCAGATGCACCATCGGAAATAAGCTGGTAAACAGCCCTTCAAGGTAAAAGAGGTGGTTCAGCTGTCTGATAAGAGTTCTGTAGAGCTCTCCATCTACTAGTGAAGCTAAAGAGCAAATGAGGAACAGCTGTGGAGGCAGGTGCCATTCATGATGTGCAAATATAAAGTCAATGAGGGCACACAGTGGACAGGTGACATAATATTTACTGAAATTAAAGATGTGGACCCCCCGATATTGATTTGTTTCACCTGTTGGAAACACTTCTCCGGACGACATCAACGTGTATTCTTCTTTGGCAAACCTGCCAGGATCGGACAATTTAAGCTCGTCACAAAATTGTCTGGAACAAGTTGTTTTCCAGCAGTCTATTAAACTGGAATATGTCAAAACCCCTGCTTGTGTGCAGGGCCTTTTCATAAATAGCTCCACTCTTTCTCAGGGCCAAGGTTTTAGTCATTATCTGAGCTATTCTTCTGCTATGGGTCATTCAATCCAGCATTTAGAAGATCATCTAACACACAATTAGAGATATTGATAGAAATAATTGTTTTATTTCTCCATCTTGTGTAGCACTCCCCAATTGCGTCTTTCATGAAATGAATGAAATAATATACAATTATTGACATTTTATTCTAACATTCAGAGGATAATCATTTCCATCACACCACAAAGTGGTGATTTTTTTTTTATTAAACACTGCGTGGAGAGAAGTCTACCAACAACTAGACAGAAACAGTAACAGCGTACATTACCAACTCAAACTGATCGGTAAAGAAATTATGAAGAAGCACAAGAAGCACAGCACCACCTCAGGCAACCTAAAAAAACCTGTTGTCTTTTTTATTTTTTTGCCATATCCAAGAAAATTTTAAAACATTTGTCATATAGTTGGGTTTTTTACACTACTTCTGATGTATAAAACAGTGTTGCCATTGACGTTTATCATAATTTCTCTTTATTTTTGGTCATTTTTTTTCCCTCGTGGTATCGAAAATAGTATTTAGCATGTTCCTGGTATCGTTGGATGTGCTATTTAACAAGCAATCAGAGTACAGCAGTTTAACTCGGGATTTAATCAATTGTATTTATACAGCTTGAAATTAATAACAAACACACTAAAATCTAACATTTCAGTGTGTTTGAAATTAAATTTTATTGCCTTGAGTGCTACTTATAAAAGAAGGGAGGGTGTAACTCTTAACTCCTGTAATAGAAAATTCTGAGTTCACTGGATATAAATTAAATATGATATAAGTTAGGTGACAAAGTAATGTGTGAAGTTTTTATCCCTTTTTTTACCAGCCATAGAAAAGGTCCACAAGAAAATTGGAAATTTTTCAGTTTTACATGCTGTATTGCAACTTTTTGGAGTATTTTAACTTCCTGTGCATTAATACAACCTTTATAGCCCAAATTTTATTAACATGTGTGTAATCAGGCTGATCCGATCGGATAGCATGTTCTGGGACATGTTGATTGCATGATAAGTAAGTATAACTCCTCCGATTTTCTATACAAAAAGAGTTATTGCTCTATCTTTGCTTGGTTGGAATTCTACCGCCATTTAAAAATAGATATGCAAATGGAAGTGTGGGCGCTCCCATCGATCATAAACAGTTAATTTATTATACAATATTTTCAGTCATATGAGTGAAAAGCATTTACAACACTGGCACTGTCATTTCCATCACAGTATGTCGTTTCCTTCAAAACTGATGGAAAATGTCGTGACACATTAGCCTGCTAATGCTCCTTTTAGAGTTAGCATTAAATATATACAAAATAAACAGTACAAAATGGTTTTTTCTTCTTACTTGTACATTCAAAGAAAATATGAGCCGTTTGGAAATAACATCCAATAAACACATTACCTTAATTTTTTTTTAATTTCAGTTACTTTAGTGGAAGTAACTCTGTCCTCCAGCTATGTGTTCTGCATTTTAACGTTGGAATCTATAGGGACTGGCTCCCTTTTACAGCCAGATGGTTTTGCTTTTTAGCTCTTCAGCGTGTACAAGATTATAGCTGCAGTCCAAAAACTGAAAACTTACATGTAGATTATAACTATAACAAACACTTTCGCAATTAATTATGAAAAACCAACCCCCTTGTTGAGCTTTATGCAAAATTTAAAATGAGGTGCATCATTTCATCCCAAACTAGTGTACAACTAGCCTTAATAACATTTAGAGAAGAATCCAATCTAGTCTGATTACAGTTTTTCTGAAGGCTGAAGCTGGCAACAGAAAACAACAATGTACAGTTGACAACAACTATTGTAAAACAACTCTTGAATATATATAGACTATATATGTGTAAATGTCTTATCTAGCACATGTCACAGGCCTAAACCTGGCAATGTAAACTACTGTGTGGAAAGTTTCATTAACAAATGTATTTTTCCTGCAGATTATAGGTCTATAGGTCTACCCATAGTAAGTTCAGATCTTCTAAAATTCATGGTACACATAAATAAACTCTTTTGGGTTTAATAATAGTAGTAGAGTAGTCCAGCTTGTACCTTTCTCCTATAATAACTGTAATAATAAAAACACCTGGGGGAAAAATCTTTCACTTTGAGTACTAATTTTATCAGTTTCTCTGTTTTATGCCGCAGCAGATTCCACCACATTCGACGAAGGCAGATGTCAGAGTAATCATTAAATGTGGCGTGTACTCAAAACACAGCCTAATTTGGAGAGGATCTTTACTGTTATGCAATTCTCAGTGATCTAGTGTCATAATCAGACACCCCGAAAAAGCAGCGTGAAACTGGTATATCTAGCTCCCAACAGAACATATCTAATCAAGTTTGCTCTGTCTGTTTGTCTCTGCATTGTTTTGCCAAAACAATAGAGCAGCGGGGCGTCATGGTGATTAAGAAGTGGTGGATGCTGTGCTCAGGCCCTCATGTTGGCAAGCATCTGTCCCACTTTTGTGCTCGCGCGTGTGTCTGAACGACACGGCGAACACCCCCCCTCCCCAGCAAGCTCAAGGAGAGGTCTGTTGTCGTTACCACCTGGGGAGAATTTCCATCAGAGTCTTGCTAACTTTGAGGAAATGAGCTGGAATGTAGATTATGTGCAGCATTTTCTGTAAACACCATGCAGGAAAATCTCAATATATGCAGACTAGTCAGGGGGTTGTACCATATGCTAAAAACGTCACCAACAAATAAACTTTTATTGTGTGACATTTGGTGACTAATTAGCCCCAATTTCCTTTCTGCTATCATCACGTGAAACTGCACCAGCATCGTCACGCCCAAATGATCCACCTGAGGCCGCTTGGCCTGCAAAATTAGACGCTTACTTTGAGTGATGAAATCATAAAAACAGATGGAAAAAAATCAGGCTGATTTGACAAGCAAAAGAGTGATGGTGGCTTGTTAATTCATAATCACCCTGAATTAATGATTGAGTGAGACTGAGAGGCGCGGGGCATATGGAAAAGAGAGGGCTGCAGATGCTCCCTGGCGCCTGGGGGAGCTTCGAGGAATGGGAGCAACTCAGTGCCGTGTCACACACAAACGCGCCTGTGTGCGTGCCCATAAGCACAAACACACATGGATTATCTCAACATGCAAACATCTCTGATATTGTTGCAGTTTTAGTCTGCATTCAGAGCACATCAG
Organism: Maylandia zebra; assembly: GCF_041146795.1. NCBI lineage: Eukaryota > Metazoa > Chordata > Actinopteri > Cichliformes > Cichlidae > Maylandia > Maylandia zebra. The sequence goes on along the minus strand of NC_135188.1, from coordinate 39,165,003 downwards.
ACATCTTTTTTTTAGTTTAAATCTTAGTGATTTGGATGCTGATAGCCTGAGGGAACTTGAATGATGAAAGAGAGATATTTTCTCATCCCTGGACAGTAAACTGCAGAGGGAATGTTTGACACAGGGTTGCTTTCCTTTTCCGTTCATCAATTAAACTAATTAAAAGAGAAGAAAGTTCATCCTTGAATATCATTTCCGCAGATTTACCTCAAGTGCCTTCTCTACTTGAGCTCCCCAGCCGTTCATCGCATATCTGTAAACTGGATCGCGGCGCGGTAAACAGACGCCACGAGTATAGGCCACAATTGAAATGAAAACCGCCTCCTTCGTGAATCCCCCTCTACCCACACGCCTCGAGCGAAAAGCAGAAGGTTTCTTTTTCTTTGACCAAAAGGATTATCTGGACAAGCCACAAAGAAAATCTCGGTGGATTCATTTCTTGGTCTGAGAATATTGCACATCCTATCTTCTGACGTACAATATAGCCAAGGGATGCTGGAATAAGTGTCCAGACTGTGGCACTGTGAGCAGCATCTAACTGTCTGCTATCAATATGTACAGCTGGCGTTAAAAAAGGCAGAAGAAAACCCTTCATCCCTTGACAATAAAGCAGGGGATGGATGCCGTGCTGGTATTTTGTAAAAATGAAAGATTGCAACCCAGAAGAAGCTGCCAGCATTTTTTCATGTTCATAAAATCAGCTATGCATAGGGATATAGGAATGACTGCTAGCTAGTTTTACTTCTTTTATTTCCAACTTGTTCTCCAGCATCAAAGAGTGGCCATATCATTAGAGTATCAGCTCATCTAAAAAAGAAAGAAAGAAAAGATGAATGGAATTCATAGCTTCCCACTTGAATGGAGGAGCTTATTTTAAAAGTATATTAAAGTTACCAATACATATCTTACGGATATGCTAGCTTAAAATCTCAATTTTACAGAGCATGTAAAGGAATAGTAGAAAGCTACTAAAGAACTGTGATGTTATTTTCAGTTGTTTTAATGCAGGTTTCATTTATGTAAGAATAACAGACATTTGTTTAAGAACTTAAAGGGAAAAAAATACATAGATTTCTGCCAAACACCTAGTTTTTGACTTTATTGTACAAGGCACGTAAAGTACATAGTCATCCCTGAGTTTCCATACTGAACCTGGAAAATCCCTGATTTGGCACAGCAACTGGGTCCAAACGCCTAATTACCCATGATTCCACTGTTCTCCACTATCTCTACTCAATTCAAGGAATAAACTGGAAGCCTGGATGCCTGATTTCAGATTCTTTCCATTTGTATAAATTATCTAGTTTTAAACAGAGTTGGGTGTAACACATTACAGTACTAAATTTAGTCATCAAACGATCACACTTTTTGCCTTCCTGTACACTTGCGCTGCAGTCTGCTGATTTCAGTTTATGTGCAAGAGGAGGAAAATGTTGTACTGGTCTACAACTTTTTATGAACATCAACATACTTTGAAAAAAATGCACAAAAGGACAAAAGCACAATGGTAGGGCACAAACTGCTTCCAAGACTGAAACTACCGCATTCAGGGGTAGGCAACTCCAGGCCTCGAGTGCCGGTGTCCCGCAGGTTTTAGATGTGTCCTTGATCCATCAACTTGCAGGATACCGGCACTAGAGGCCTGGAGTTGCACACCCGTAATGTCAAAGATGTCAACAAGTTTTATGTTTATTAATTATTTTTTTATATGTGGGTCCTTATTTGTCCCTTACATCATACACAGTCCTTTAAAGGGTTATAAACAGTCCTCTTATACAATGAATGGCTTTTTCCTTTGCTAATGAGGCGGAGGAAAAAGCCATTCAGTTTTGTTTTTGAGACATACTGTATCTGGCATGAATTCACAATATCTCCAAACTGCAAGTACAAAAAAATCAGGCATTACTATGGTAGCCCTGAGAGGTCAAATACACTGCAACTTAAGAAATACAAGCAAACAGGAAAATGCTCCAAAAGCACACAAAGCTAACCACCAGCAAAAGAAAGTTGAATGAAACAATAAAAATAGAAACAATATCAGATAAGCTCACAAAATAACTCCTTTTCACACCTTGACTCGTGTTATTAGGCAGAGGAACAATAGGGGGAACACAACCCTCTTAGTGACACTCCCAATAGGGCTTAAAAATCTGGGACTCTCCACCAATTGCTCTTAGAACTGAAGAAGCTTTTTGGATGAGAGGAGAAACATATAACACAATAACGTGACAGACTAGCTAGCTGTGACAAACTAACAGTCAAAGGCTACTTTTAGCTTTTATAACATGAAATATGCGATTAAAACTCTCCTTACCTTACATCATTTTCTCCATCATAACACAGATGGATCCTACGCTTCTTCTGAGTGTGTCTCAGTGAAATCCTCGGTTTTGGTTTCTGTTACTTGTTTCCGTACATTATCTTCTCTCCAAAAAAATGTCAGTTGCGTTTTGTGAAATTTTGTTTTATTTTTTCTTCTGTTGGATTTATTTAACATCTATTGCGTTTTCTGTGCTTTTGCTGTGTTTTTCTATTTGTTGGTGTTTTCTTAAGTCACAGCTTGTTTGACCTATCAGGGCCACCATACGCTAAGACAGGATACGTCCCATAAGAATCCGACCGGAGAAACTAAAACTCAGAAAATAAAACTGGACTTATGAACAGAATGTTACCTGACAAGAAAATAAAAGACCGGACTAAAAACACACTGAAAACTAAATGCCTAATAGAACATAGGTAGAAAAGGACAGGAAAAAGACAAAGACAGGAAGTAAAGAAACAACAAAAACAGTACAATGAAAACAATTACCAAAATAAAACACAAAAAGCATAGCTAGATATACAGAGGGAGAAACAAACAAGGAAGCACAGGAGACACTAAGGAAACAATCCTACCAAATGAAACTTTTGACAAAAATTGCTAAATTTACAAAAACCCTGACACACTCCTTCTCTTCACCACGTTCAGAAACCCATATTCTGACTTTTTTCCACTTGCACAGGAGCAGAGAGACGGTGGAGAGTTTGTTAATTCTACATCTCTGACTCGGACTTGCTGCTGTGCAGATATTAGGATCACGCTTTAAATAACTTTGACTTTTTTCTGGGCTAGGTCATGCTGATTAAAATAGGATGGCCTTCATCTTAATAGAATAAAGTCTCAGATGTTGCCTTAGACTATTAGCTACTGCCTGTGCTGCTCTAGTCTTGTAGGAAATGTCCCCCACCCTCAAACCTTTCCGTTTGATGATGACTTCTCTTACCATATTGCAATGTATATATTTGCAAAAATCTCTGCTCACCAGTGTGGACAGGGCTTCTTTTTATTTTTAGCTGGTTACTTTTTTATTTTCTAGTTGCACTCTTAAGTTATAATGAATTCAGTCAGTTACAATATTCTTTTACATGGTCTTTTCTGTGATGTGAATGCAATGAAGTATAAATCACATTATGCACAGCTAAGTCTTGGTTCAGTCTTCGTGTTGATTTAATATTAACAGCAATGGGAAGTCATATGTAGAGCATAAGAAACAGAAAAAAGTCTGGGCCTTTGTTATTTTGCCTCAGATGTCATAAAACAATTGTTTCAGGTTAAGGTATATTACATTTTACACTAAAACTCGCCTTTAAAAAAACAAATTCTATTGCTCCATTTCATATGAAGCAACCCATATAAAAGCCTGGTAAATACTGTCTAAAAAGGCCAAGAATAAAGCATAAATATTGACTTGTAATTTTAGAGTAGGTAGCAGCTCGCGCTATTTCTTTTATTATTTCTTCTTTGTTTTTGCTTTGGGGAGGCAATAACACTCCAGGTCCAATACAGTAATAATAGGTGGTTCTATAATTCATATTATATTACAAACAAACACCCACATCACTGTATAAGCACCATTTTTCATGAGCCAATTCCATCTCCAGCTTGGTCTTAGGCAGAAAAGCCACTTAACCCAAAACAGGCTGTGGGAATAACAGATAGGGCTCTGTCAATCTGGGAGGTATTTGTATTTGGATTCATTCACGGATCCCTTTGTATTACTGGAGGGATTTTATTACGTTTGCTTAAAGACCAGTTTTACTGCACTACCTATCTCTTGATACACACCGCAAGATGGAGCGTGGGGCACTCTGTCAGTCGAACTTGCATTAGACCAAAGTGTTTTAGAAGATTAAAAGGATGGTCAGGAGTATTAGCAGAAGTGTCTTCAGACATCAGAAGCTTGAGATTCCCTAATGCAGCATGTACACAGGCTGAGGTAAAGCTACTGGATCTTGAAAGCACAAGAGTAATTGCTATAGTTACGCCAGATAATGGAAATACATACAAATTTGTAACACTGTGTCAGAGATAGATGCAGAGAAAACTTGCCATTCCCAACAGCAGAATTGAGATTTTTACAATAGTGGGTGGATTCCTGAGGGTTTGCCCACTCGGACTTTGAAAAACAAATTACATGGCACTACATATAAGTGGAATGTATACTTTCTGGTGCCAGGGATGATGACATGAGGATATATTCTGTTCTTCCACCATTATACTCAAAGTCATTTTTCAGGTTTAAATACACTTTTACAACGTTGAACACATGTCAGACCATTCAATTCTCACATATGTCTTTTGCAATGATGTTGTTCCACTACTGGTGCCCAATTCTGAAGTGCTTTTCCCTGGAAGTCTTTTGAGAACCAGCCTACATTCAGGCAAATTTGAGAACTCAAAGTTACATCCATATGTAGACAGATATAGATATGCATATGTAGAGTTACTAGTGTTTGCAAAGGTTGGGGCCATTTGCTCTCAAAGCTGCAGCTATAAATTATCCATAACTTTTGGAAGGCAGCTCCATCCATAAACACTAACATAAGTGGTCTAAGTCTTAGGATCAGTAAGTTGGTATAATTGCATATTGGAAGTCGTTCTTGGCACCAGCATCATTATTTTCCTATTTTTTTTTAAATGAAAAATGAATTAAACCAGCTGTACACTGGGCACCAGCAAACATGAGGTTTCCTGTGTGCCAAGATTTGCCAGTTCTTAAGGTAACAACGCCATTGTAAATTTCAAGATTTGAACTTATTCACACAGTTCAATCATTTTGATATCCGGCTGTAACAATAAAAGCTCATGAGGCTATTTTCTGGGCAATGTCTGTCTTCAGTAATATATATGATTATCTAGTAGCAGCTGCAGTTTTACTGGCTTTTCAATGAGTCAATGACTGATTTTTTAAATTTATTTTATTGATTAAATATACACTTTCCAAACCGGTTCTACGACCGCAGTTGCTGTCATTGGTCTCGAATTCTCAACAGCTGAGCGAGTGCGCTGATCCCAGCTCATTATTACAGGAGTATGCTCTCCTCTGCTGAAGGGGTAAATATCAAACTGCTCGTTGGCGTTCCTTCGGAGAGGTAAACCCACAAGAGGTATGAGACCAAAGCTGCACCTCAGTGGTCATTTGGCTTGTTTTTTCACTGCCATTCCTGTTTGCCTCTGAACACAGATGGAGATTCATCTGTTGCCTGTTCCCTCTTGACTCGTTTTCCTTTTCTGTTCCCATCTTCTCCCCAGCCCCCAGTCCCCCCCTTCTCTCTCAAGAGCCCGCCTGCCAGCAGAAGCCCTGTACCTCACCGTGCGCTTATCAGACAGTTTATCCTTTTCCTGTGGGCGCCGTCCTCCATCTGTGGCTGTGACAGCCAATCGCCACACCGAGGGTCCATTCCAAACCGTGATTTAGACGCTCAGCCTTGCCAGCACTGCTCTATCAACCCCCCCCCCCCCCCCCCCCCCGGTCTCTCATGTGAATTTTTCACACGCAAGGCACTCTGTCTTTACAATCCTCCATTGCCTGCGCAAATGCGCGAAAACAGACAATTAGCAGCCCTTCCTGTGTTTCCATACCTGTAGACAGAAAGGTGGTTACAGCATGTACGTCTACTACATCTTTTCACAGATAGGAAACACGGATATACCGTATTAAATTCAAAGTGGAGGAATGATAGGAAGGGCCTAATGAATAGGCCCTGTGTTTACATCCCTCCAAGCTTAGGCTCTCACTCCCTTAATAGCCTAGCAACAGTTGTACCGCTCAGCACTTGCAAACATCCTCAAGAGGTATCTTCGTTAATATTTTACTCAGTAGAGATAGTAAATAACAAGCAAGGCACTTCCAGAGAGCGCGAGCAAACAGGACATGTCGAGAGAGGGAGAGAGAGCGAGCGAGGAAGAGACAGAGAGAGGGAGAGAGAGGATGGCTGTCTCCAGGGTGTCAGCCACAATTGCTTTCTCATTTTTAACTTGTCAGGAAGGCTTTATCTGTTTTATCGCCAGTGGAACTCCAAATGCACCAAAAGGCTAAGGCAGCTTGACAGAGCAAATATGGCTATTACAAATTTCAATGGGACGGAGGAAGGGGGGCACCAAACAACTGTTCTTTCAAAGAAATACAGTAAAATTCAAAACAGACACTAAACAAAGGACAGGTTGCTGTCTGCAATGTTTCATAATGTTTCATAGTGTCTCTCAGAAAAGTGTGTAAAATAAAAAGTATCATCGAGCATTCCCAAGATGCTAGAAAGCAAATTTAAAAGTGAGAGCTCCCTGTGACGAGCAAACAGAACTATATAAATAAAGTAAAACTCGAGCCAAGGTTGAAGTGCACCACCAATCCCCGCACAGCAGGTGAGTGAGAGAGAAACATTTGTGCAAAGTCGGCCGGGTCTAGTCAAGCGGCTGCTACTCCTGGTTCATTTGCAGTTGCCAGCGAAGTGTTAAATGGCCATCTGTGACGGGGTGAGAGCCCCTGTAATGACTTCCTGTCTGGGAAGGAAGACTGGCGTGTAGGGAGGGCTGAAAAACACAGTCCGTTTGAAAACATGAAAGGTGTGGTTGGAAGTGGCAAAACAGTGAATGTTCATGCTTTTTTAGGTGGTAAAAGTCCTGTCACTGTGGCTCTTTGAAGTAAAAATGGACAAATTTGTCAGAGTGAGCTGCTGAAAGTTTAAAAAGGGGAGGATGCTGATAAAAGGAATGAGTTATCGCCGGGACAATACAGCCAAAATGTTTCACATTATACTCCTAATGGACAAACAATGTTAAAGTAATTCTGTAGCTAAAGCGCTGGCTGCTGCTAATATAAAATATGCAAGCATAGCAATGCTGAAAACCCCCCACAATTATAGCACATTTTAATTATGATTAGTCTGTGTTTGCCAAGTACATCTTGATCAAAATATTATACACATTTCTCATCCAAGTATATAATATGTAATAAAAATTGTACACCGCCTACAATTAAATGAGAGTGCCACTGCTCATGTTGAAGCTATATAGAGAATTTATTTTCCAGATTTCTTCGTTTTTTGTATATTTGTCACACTTAAATGTTTCTGATCACCAACCAAACTTTAACATTAGACAAAGATAACCCATAAGAATACAAAATGCAGTTTTCAAATGATGATTTCATTTATTAAGAGGCAAAAACACCATGTAAACCTACTTGGCCCTTTATCAAAAATGTGCTTAATCACAGTTAATTCATGATTTAACAAGGGGGGCAGTTGCTTTTTCACAAAGTGCAGTAAGATTTGAAAAAAGAAAATCTCAAAAAGCATCACGCAATGATCTAAAGAAAGTCACTGACATTTATCAGTCTGGAAAGACTCACAAAGCCATTTTTAAGAATTTAAGACTCCAGTGAACCACAGTGAGAGCACACAGGAGGCTCGTCCCACTTGGGTAAAAAAACATCTTGATGATCCCCAAGACGTTTGGGAATATATGCTGTGGAATGACGAGACAAAAGTTGAACTTTTTGGAAGGTTTGAGTCCTGTTACATCTGATGTAAAACTAACAACATTTTATAAAAAGATCATCATAGCAACAGGCAAACATGGTGGTGGTAGTGTGATGCTCTGGGGCTGTGTTGCTGCTGTGATTGATGGAACCATGAATTCTGCTCTCTACTGCAAAATCCTGAAGGAGAACGTACGACCATCAGTTCATGTCGTGAAGCTCAAGAGCGCTTTTAATTATGATGAAACAGATCCAAAACACAGCAGCTAGTCCACCTCTGATTAGAAGGTGGACTTGCTTATTAGAAAAAAACACTAAAGGTTTTGGAGTGGCCTTGGCAAAGTCCAGACTTAAATCTGATGGCATGACCTTAAACAGCCTGTTCATGCTTGAAACCCCTCCAGTGTGTCTGAATTAAAATGCCTCTATAAAAAAGAGTGGGCCAGAATTCCTCCACAGTGAAAGATTGAATGAAAGTTCTTCAGTTCTGAAGAAGCTTCTCGGATGAAAGGTGAAACGTCTTCAAGCAACTTAAAGAAGTCCAGACGCTTTTCTTTGCAAGCTCCTTTGATGACCAGGAAGGTTTGTATGAACACTGGACTGCATTTTATATTTACTCAGGTTATCTTTGACTAAAAATAAAATTTCTTTGATGATTTAAAACATGTAAGTGTGACAAATATCCAGATATAACAAAGAAATCAGGAAAGGAACTTTCCTGAACACATTTTCATGAAACTGTATATGATAATACAGCTAACAAAACTAGCAACAAACAAAGCTATAACACTTCTCCAGCATATAACCCTGTCCTTCATCCCTTTTTATTGTTTACTGATTTCATTTGTTCATTTTTGGCCTTTTTTCTTAACATATCTATGAAAAATTCCCAGTTGATTACTAACATAAAAGCTATTTTTGTACAATGATATGAGGTAGGATTTTAAAGAAGGATACCAGGATAGCACATACATCCAAGTGAAGTCGGGTAAACGAGTAAATAAACAACTACCTACAGATTAATCTTTGTTCATAATTTTTCCTGATATAATAAAGTGATCAACATGATGCATTCATATATAACCACTCTGCTAGCACACACATGAAAATATTTAATTGGTCCATTTTAAGCTTAATGCCCTCAGTGAGCAACTGACATGCAATTGCATTCACACACATGAGACCGCACAGTTGTCATGAACAAACACAGCAGACGCTCAGCTGTATTGCTGTTTGTATGTCCATCCCATCCAACCTTTGAAATGCGGAAGGTCTCCCCTTGGAGGGCATTTGCGGCTGCATAATTGCCCGTAATCATCTTTTCACCCAGCTTGCTGTGTAATTTTATAGCTTGGCAGCTCTCTACTTTTGTGCTCCACTTTCAGCACCATCAACACTTCTGTGTTCAGGTTCTGTGGCAGTAATTTAGCTTTCACTCCAGATCTTGCACGCCTATCAGCGTGACTCATGATCTAAATTTAAATAGTATCGTCGCTACGACTGAGAAAAGACGGACAGCAGATGTAAACTCCATCTCCGATTGTGCTCTTTATTTACAAATCGGTTCAGCCGTCTTCAGCCTTTGTGCTGCTGATGTACAGTAGCTCCAGGCTACCAGTGCACAATTTGCTTAGATATGTTGAACGAACTCTAATAGGAGCAGATTAATGTAAACACTGATTGTTTTTATGCCTGAAAATTAAATTACCGCTGCCAGTTTTCCACACAACAACATGAAATTGTCAAAATAAGGTAATATGCACTCGTAATATGCATCTGGCAGTGCAGCTGAGGGAGTGGGAGGAATCTTCTGCTCGCCTGACACTGCCTGCGTGGAGCTTATTCCCTTGGAAAGAGGCAAAGTGAGGACAGGCGATGGCCGCGAGCGCTTTCCACTCAGCCATGAAAACAGCATCGCCGTCCCCGCTGCTTGGCTGTCCCGTAGTCTGCCACCAATTCAGACTGAGCTAATGACACATGACCCCAGGATGGGACCCCTCGGGGTTGATCAGCAGCTCGTCTCTGTCATTTTAAGACCCCACCACCCACCATTATACTTTCCATCGCAGTTGCCTCTCGCTCACTCTGTCACACACACAGCATTACCTCGGTGAACCCAGGTGCTCACCTGTCTAGCTGCTGCTATTAGAGCACTGCTCTGGATAACGTGTTGTCAGAGTTTTTAGGATTTTTGATGGGTTTTCTGATTTCGCTCTTTAATCATGCTTACAGTTTCTCTGGAAAGTAGGCGGAGTTCAAACTTTTCTCATTTATCGCACACCAAAAATTTGATTAGACTTCATTTAAAAGGGCAATTAGACGGTAACCGCTGCAGCTGAATTTTAACAACCTCCGTGTGATGCGTGTTCAAAATGGGGACCCAGATGCAGGACACAAAGTAGGAGTTGGGTTCAGCTTTAATATAACGCTGATTAAACTTTGAAACACAAGGCAAGTTTAGGCATGAGGAACACGAGGAGAATGGATGAGTAAATCGACAGACTAGAAATACACAAGCAATAGAGCTGAAATCATGAGACTGGGTCCTGTAATCCCAAACACTGGAAACATATAGTCTGCATACAAGGCATAACATACATTTATGCTCACTTTTCACTCTTATTTACAAAATAACCATCTCGTTATATTTAATGTGGTTTAAAACTAATGGCTGAGACCATCACCTACAAAGGTGACAAGCACTTGAACTTCAACACAACAAACTGGCTTCACTATTCAGACCTGGAGGCTATCCATCCATCTTTTATATGCAATCAACAGACAAAGATAAGGAAAAACAAAGTGAAACAGGAAATTATTATTAGGGAGACAAACATGGAAAGTCAGGAACCACTGAGAAAAGGTAAGGCTGAATAGTTTTCAGCCAATACAGTGGGGCAAAAAAGTATTTAGTCAGCCACCGATTGTGCAAGTTCCCCCACTTAAAATGATGACAGAGGTCAGTAATTTGCACCAGAGGTACACTTCAACTCTGAGAGACAGAATGTGAAAAAAAAATCCATGAATTCACATGGTAGGATTTGTAAAGAATTTATTCGTAAATTAGGGTGGAAAATAAGTATTTGGTCACCTCAAACATGGAAAATCTCTGGCTCTCACAGACCTGTAACGTCTTCTGTAAGACGCTTTTCTGTCCCCCACTCGTTACCTGTATGAATGGCACCTGTTTGAACTCATCATTTGTATAAAAGACACCTGTCCACAGCCTCAAACAGTCAGACTCCAAACTCCGCCATGGCCAAGACCAAAGAGCTTTCGAAGGACACCAGGAAAAGTATTGTAGACCTGCACCAGACTGGGAAGAGTGAATCTACAATAGGCAAGCAGCTTGGTGTGAAAAAATCAACTGTGGGAGCAATCATCAGAAAATGGAAGACATACAAGACCACTGATAATCTCCCTCGATCTGGGGCTCCACGCAAGATCTCATCCCGTGGGGTCAAAATGATCATGAGAACGGTGAGCAAAGATCCCAGAACCACACGGGGGGACCTGGTGAATGACCTGCAGAGAGCTGGGACCAAAGTAACAAAGGTCACCATCAGTAACACACTACAACGGCAGGGAATCAAATCCCGCAGTGCCAGACGTGTTCCGCTGCTGAAGCCAGTGCATGTCCAGGCCCGTCTGAAGTTTGCCAGAGAGCACATGGATGATACAGCAGAGGATTGGGAGAATGTCATGTGGTCAGATGAAACCAAAGTAGAACTTTTTGGTATGAACTCCAACTCGTCGTGTTTGGAGGAAGAAGAATACTGAGTTGCATCCCAAGAACACCATATTTACTGTGAAGCATGGGGGTGGAAACATCATGCTATGGGGCTGTTTTTCTGCCAAGGGGACAGGACGACTGATCCGTGTTAAGGACAGAATGAATGGGGCCATGTATCGTGAGATTTTGAGCCAAAACCTCCTTCCATCAGTGAGAACTTTGAAGATGAAACGAGGCTGGGTCTTCCAACATGACAATGATCCAAAACACACCGCCCGGGCAACAAAGGAGTGGCTCCGTAAGAAGCATTTGAAAGTCCTGGAGTGGCCTAGCCAGTCTCCAGACCTCAACCCCATAGAAAATCTGTGGCGGGAGTTGAAAGTCCGTGTTTCTCGGCGACAGCCCCAAAACATCACTGCTCTCGAGAAGATCTGCATGGAGGAATGGGCCAAAATACCAGCTACTGTGTGTGCAAACCTGGTAAAGACCTATAGTAAACGTTTGACCTCTGTTATTGCCAACAAAGGTTATGTTACAAAGTATTGAGTTGTATTTTTGTTAATGACCAAATACTTATTTTCCACCCTGATTTACGAATAAATTCTTTACAAATCCTACCATGTGGATTCATGGATTTATTTTTCACATTCTGTCTCTCACAGTTGAAGTGTACCTCTGGTGCAAATTACTGACCTCTGTCATCATTTTAGGTGGGGGAACTTGCACAATCGGTGGCTGACTAAATACTTTTTTGCCCCACTGTAAATAAAAAAAAACACAAAATAAAGACAAACCCAATGGGAGATGCTACACCTGAATTCGTGTAATTTAATAATGGAAGCTCTGATTCATTCCAAACCAGGTGAGACAGAGGACAGTGGACTCCTCTACATGTCTGAAAAAACAGAATGTCACTATCTTGATGTATTGAGGAAATACAGCTCTACAAACACACATGTACAATAGGCTAACATTTCAAATACTATGTGAATGAGTGATGAATTGATTCATATACTTTTGACAGTTTTTTGCAGAGATTTTCCCAGAAGCACCAACCTAGATTTGCTGGAAAGGTCTGACCGTGCTGAATCAAGCACCACATGATATGTGACTGTAACAGATGTGGTCGATTTTTTTTACATTAAAAAGACTGAAAAAGAAGAAAGAAGTGCATGTATCCAATGAGCCATTTAATGTACCCATTTAATCATTAGTTATTATTCATCCACAGCTGTCTTCCGTAGTGTCTTTTGTCCTGTCTCCCTCCTGTTGCCCCTAATCAGTCGCAGTAGACTGCCCGTGGCTGAGCTTGATTGTGGTGGTTTCTTCCTGTTAAAAGGGAGTTTTTCTTTTCCACTGTTGCCATGTGCTCATGGGCAATGTTCCCTCTAAGCTGCACACGTGCGCAATTGCGCACTGTTAGCACGGTCTCTGCGCAGAGAGATTCTGCGTTGGGCACACAACAAAAAAATCTAACCTGAATTGAAATTAAAGTAAATATGTGCTGACACCAGTGATTTAGCTAGCAAAGCGGCATGGCTGATGTGGAGTGAAGCCACGTTAATGACAACATGTACAACCACTGGAGATGTGAGCAGGACAGACGGAACAAGTGTGGACTTCATACCAGTTTTTAAATTGTGTTGATAGGCCACCAAAAACCAGAGTTATGATAAAAATATTTGCAATGTTTGGTTTTCTTCCTGAATACTATTGTTGTTCATATTTACTGCGGGAAGAAACGGTAATAACTGTGTTTTATAAGGAAAACGCTCAAAAGCACTCTCCGCCTGTGAGCAAAGACGAAAACAAAAAAACCCACCACACTTTCCCATTGGTCGAAAAAAATGTACCATGTCGACCAATCAACACATGGCATTTAGTTGTTAAGAAACGGGAGGAAGTTTTAGGAGTGACGGCGGTGTTTTGAGATGTGAGAGATTTACAACGTTTAGCGCAAATCTTGTGTAGTTAGTGTGTAGTGTAGTCAATAGTTTTGTTGTGTGTGTCACTGCTGAATGTTACAGGTGATACAGCAGTGATACAGCAGTGATACATCTCCTGTTGTCAGGCCTGCATGTATCAGGCTGTTGTTCTCCTTCATCTCATAGTGGACAGAAATTATTTTTTTGGAGTGGCACAAATAATTTGTGTGGCATCAGATTTGATGCAGAACAGCTGATTGTTCTGTAAATAGTTTGAAATGTTTATTTAAAAACGCCTTGGCGGCATTTTTAGGTAAACAGCTGCAGAAAACTTTGTTGTTTGCATAACTCAGTAACTTTTTTGAGTAACTATAGAATTAATTGCCTAACATTGGTCATTATATACTGTATTTTGTAGACAGAGAAACGTATAGTCTGCATACAAGGCATAACATACATTTATGTTACAGGACTCTCTCCCAGACCACAGACTCATAATACAAGTCAGTTTTATTTAAAAAAAATTTGGAGTTCAAGTTTTTTTTACTTCCAATAGTGTTGACATACTACACAGGTCATGAACAAGATTTAAAATTTTTTATTGTAAGTGGGCTAAAGCAGTTAATTAAAAGTAGTCTAACATAAATGTAAATGCTGTAATTTGATTATTTTAATAAACCATGTAACTTCGTCAGACGTGTGACCACAGTGCACACGTCTGATGTCGCTCACAGTGGTCCATGAGATCGCTCAGGGAGTTTGTGTGTTTGCTCAGACACATGAAAAATTAGAGGGAACATTGCTCATGCGAGTGTCTGATTGTTGTGTCTTTGCCTTATAATTGAAAGTACCACGAGGTGACTGTTATTGTGATTTGGTGCTATATAAGTAAAACTGAATTTTCCTTCTGTGGGCCAGTTCTGGCCTCCAGGCCTTATGTTCGACACTTCTGATTTAAAATATTCCAAAAGCAACAACATCAATCTAAATGCTATTATCAGGATATTTTCTATGGAAATGAAATCAGCATCCTGGTGTGTTGTGTTTTGTGCTCATGTCGTTACAATTATTCAGTATTATCATTACAGCCACATCTAACGCAACTTAGGACAGCAACCCAGCCTCACATTTATTAGTCAACTATAGCTGACCACACGATGAAATGTTAGACAGACTTTGAATAGTTCAGAAAGTTCTTTGTCTTTCTGGCCACATCTCTATCTCTGCTGTCACACCACCTTCAAATCCCAGTGTCCTGCCTTCTTCTGTTCCACTGGGATAGTTACATGTTCTCTCCCCTCTTTTGACGCCTTTTTATCTTTCAAAATTAACATATAGGCAAGAGATTTTAAAAAAGCAAGGTGTAGCTTTTAAGGTGGAATGTCTTCTTTTGTTTTACTCAGTGCAGGAGTTGGGGTTGTTAATCAATCAAAACACCTTAAAAATCATCAGCTTTGATCATTCCATTTAGTTGCTGTGGTGGTGAATGAATTTAAACCACATTAACCTTTTATTGAGTGAATATTCCATTTCTTGAGAAAAAAATGGTGGAGCATTTTTGTAGTGCGCTACAGCAACACCACACCAATGATTAGCATTATTGTCATCCTTCATTGAAAGTGAGCATTGACTCTTTAGGTCAGTACTGATAATTGTGACTGAGACATGCAGCAAAATATACTCACTTATCCAGTAAATCATGGACATAAATGTCGGCTAAACAGAGGAAATGCGAGAAACTTTGTTCAATGTCTTAAACAAAGGTCAGTAAAGAAAACCCTGACAATCCTTGGTGCAGCTGTTTTGAATGTGTCGTGGTGCACTTGCATCCTCATCTTATCATTTTAGCTTCAGGCACTAAACAAATGCTCCTCACTGACCGGCGCTGCATAAAACAGGAATAAGCTAAAACAGATTTTACAAAAATAATCACAGTTTGTGCCAAAGGAAAAGTCTGAGTGCCACTTTAGCACTGGGACATTGCATCTTTGTAGACCTGACAGCAGGCTGTAACCAGCTTCAAAAAGAAAAGGTGAGGGAGGAAGACAAGCCACACAAAAGGCACGAGAAGAAGAACTGTATTGACAACCGTGCCCGACTGGCCCAGGTGAAAATACAGAGACGCCTTGTAAAAATATCAGGCTTGTAATTAATAACTTCACGCATATTTACCATCCTCTTTATTCATGAGCACCTGCTTCCTTTGACCTGAGGGCTGCGCAGAATCAACCTGCATTTTAAACATTTGCAGTCGAGAGACTAGATGCGGGAGTCAAACATTTTAGAGATCTAAAACAGCTTGACATGATTCGTTTTGACAGTGCCATTACGTGGTCATTTATGCTCTCTGAAACACATCCTGCCAAATGATGCTCACTCTTTGTCAGTAGTCAAAGACATTTTAATATGCTTAGTGTTCGAGTCACGTAACCATCCGAGTCTTACATATAAGCCAAGTAAGCCTGAGCCTGAGCCTTACTACAAACAAGACTTTTGACCTTTGTTACATTCTTCATCCTCCTTTTCTTTGGTCTGCTTCTCTCTGCTGTGCAGACTCTTTAAAAGAAGAAATGTCAGAAAAACAATGTAAAACACAGCAGCAGATCTCTTTGTGAAGCTACATATTATTGCACATTCTTTCATTCCAAGTAGACTAATTTCTTTTGACCTTTTGCCACAAAAAAATTCTTCTCTAAAAAAAATCGAATCGCATAAATACTGAGTTTACTATCTGGAAATAAAATAAATTGAATGCTTTGTACATGTGAGAAGAAAAAAAAGAACAAAAAATTTGACACCAAACACTTCAACAACAATAAAATCAAAATTAGCGTATTGCTTAAAAAAAAGAGTGATTCAAGTGCTCCATTGTGCTTTGAAGTGCAGTTGACAGAGAGGCTGCTGATTACATTTGCATGTTAATCTCAATGTTTGGACACCACACTGCAGTACCATTGGAAAAGATAAAAAAATGATGATATCTTTTTTTTTTAAACGTGAAGTCATGATATTGTCATTCTATGGTAATTCTGACTTGATTAAAGAGGGAGTTTCATTCATTTTAAAGAAAAAAATGCTTGTTCACTCTCCTGTCATGAGTTAAACGAGGAGACTGATTCCATTATTATGTGTGTGTTTAGCCAGACACAAAGCTGGATAGCTTATCTTAGCAAGGACGTGTAAATAAAGGGGCTGTCTTGTGTAGCGACCTTAACGCATTCAGTGTTTCCCTAGTTTATGTGAGCTTGATTAATTTAACCACAGTTTGAAAGTCATCATTTGCAGATTCTAACTGATCTGAAATGACTGCAACCTGGGGGGCAGGGAAGTCAGTCCTGGCAAGAGTACTAGAAACTCTGGAAATCGACCTCTTTGATGCCATAATACACACCGTGTTTGGAGGTCAAAAGGCACTGCCTGTCACTCCAAAAGCACCACACCAAATATAAAAGCTGCTTCCATCAACTAGGATGATGAAGATGAAATGAGAGTGGACGTTTCAGCGAGAAGACGATCCTGAACACAGCCAAGGAAACTCAACTAGTTTCAGATAAAAAATAAAGCTGGCCGGGCCAATCATCTGACCAGAATCCAGCCAACGAGCTACAGAAGGAACTAAAGCTCAGAGTTCACAAAAGGGACCAATGAAAGACTGTTTGTGTGGAAGAACACCTGAACAATGCATTCAGCATTCTCAAAGCTGTCATCAGCAAAGGCTTTTGTACTAAGTAATAAATAAATCTCAGTAAGCGTGTTCTATACTATTTCCCTTATAGACATTTATGGTTTGATTTTTTTTTTTTTTTTTTGCATGTGTGGATTGGATGGGCTGTTACCAACGTTGCCTTTAAAATATATATTTACTTAGAAATTTGGTGACGTGTTCAATACTTTTTTTTACCTTCTGTAACTACACATTGCATCAACACAGCTCACACCAAGCTGACTGATTCTTCTGACTCCATGTTTCTAATTGACTGGAAGAGAATAAATTAACTCAAGCAGACAAAATCTACCAACAACTAGTGTTTTGGCAACAAAATTAATGAACAACAGAGGCGCACATCGTGTGAATGCTGGCAACAGTGTCAGCCACTTGTGTGAAGGCACATCTCATAATGATAAATTCAGCTTTATATCATAATCCAGGGCATGACGGCACACACGCTAAAGGACATCCTATATGTAAATGTGCCTTGTCAGTTGGTTTGACTATGTGGTGCTCATTTATGCCCCAGGGTTGAGCATGGTGCGGGATAATGGAATCCGAAGGGGTGTTATAGTGGGAGATTGATCCCGTATGTTGTAAAGAAGTGACTCATTAAGTCTGATCTCAGCTACCTGTAAAGTTTCATGACTGTATCCTTAACCGTTGCTATACTCTCCGACTGAAGTTACACCTAGTAGAAAGCTTTGCGACAGCAATGCTCTGTCTAGCATCAAAAAAGGTTGCTGTTGACAGCAATGGCAATAGGTCAACAATCAAGGATGTTGTTTTCTTCAAACAATTATTGATCATATTATTATGCTTTTTATGAAAACTGAGATGAAGCTGAGGGTAAGGTACATCAGAGATTGTTAGTTGTGAAGGATATTTTACAAACATTACGAGATGTCTAAAAATGGACAATCGCCCAAGAGATATTCACTGCCTAAATCTCTGATAGCTACAAACACGTGCCGAAGAACTCCACCAACAACCACCTTTGAAGTAGTTCCCCTACAGTAGGTGTGCTCAGTTTTTGCTATGCTCACACATATACACGCACACACACACAGCATTGTATGAAACTGCTTAAGTCTGCAAGCAAATTCTTCACCTGTCAGACTTGATGTTTCTCTTAGACCAGAAAGGGCACGTTTTTACTATCAGGTTAGTTTTTGACGCACTTGTATGTAGTTTAATTCTAAGCTACTTACCACCAAAGCACACACACACAAACTGACAAGGTAAGAAAATCAATACAAGCTTGACTCCAAAGGTAGCAAAACCTACTGGCAACTGTAATAAGCTCACTAATTCTCATACAGAATTTCATTTTTTTATTTTGTGTGCACACACAGACATCATGTACCACTGGCAGATAAAAGGAGTGGGTGATGTTGAAAAATCCTACTAGTGGCTTGGCAAAACTGGACTGAAAGCCAGAACAAAGGCCCCAAACGTGGCAGCAAAGGATCAAGGTCCAAACACAAGTTCGATAGACACGGGGTCTAGATCTCAGATGCAGGCTGTGCAAAGATCCCTCTGAGACAGTCCGGACATAACAACAGGGTGCAAGATGCTAGCAGGCAGGGAACGCCATAACCAAGCAGCTGGCATAGTGTACAGGAACATTTGTACCGAGTATGGCCTGGAAGTTAAGATCCTGTGGGACTTCGAGATACAGACGGACAAACTGGTGATGGCTAACCAACCAGATACATTAAGAAGTAGGAACATGAGAAGCTTTAGAGATACCAAGGGTTGAGAGAGGAGCTAGAGAAGATGTATAGGCTGGAGGCAACAATGGTAATTAGAGTAGTCAGAGTACTCAGGGCTCCTAAGCTGGGCGAGTGGCTCCAGCAGATTCCAGGAACAACATCCAAGATCTCTGTCCAGAAGAGCTCAGTCCTAGAAACAGCTAAGATACTTCACAGGACCCTCCACGGGCCTCTCGTGGAGGAGCCAAGGTTAAAGACTATAGATATTTTTAATATAT
The DNA here is from genome assembly GCF_041146795.1 of Maylandia zebra. Taxonomy (NCBI): domain Eukaryota; kingdom Metazoa; phylum Chordata; class Actinopteri; order Cichliformes; family Cichlidae; genus Maylandia; species Maylandia zebra. The sequence continues at coordinate 39,145,844 of NC_135188.1, read as the reverse complement.
ATCAGAACCCCATTTAGAATTATGTGTTATGCAACACAACAATATGTCATATGAAATCAGAGTAACACAGCAGGCATTGTCTTAAAAAAGACTTAACATTGCTGGAAAAGCACAATTAGCTTCCTGGGTAACTTCAATGGAATGAAACCCTGTTGTTGTTACCTGCACGTTCTCCTGCTGTGACATGTCAAAATATTTGCTGGGAGAAAGGTTTACCAGATAATTTAGACCAAAGATGAAAAAATAAATGTTTCAGGTGTCAGGATTCAGAGTTCACGCCATTTATAGAAAACGGTTTCGCTTATTTTTGTTCTATTTCAAACACCTTTGCCTGTGAGCGCTGCAGCCTCAGCGCTTTAAATCTTATCAGACAGAAATGATTAGCTTCAAATCCAAATCAACATTCAGTAAGAATTTCATTAAAATTCCGACAATCAATAATATTCCCCTGCAAACAGTAATTAGCGGCGATCTGTATTATACAATGCCAGATGACTTTTTAAATAGTTAAAGCAACAACTCATAGTTTCAAAAAAACTAAGAGAAAGAATTGACTGCCCCTGCCGGCCATGATAAAACCTTGATCTTGCATGTTTTGAGGTAGCCCATGGAAGATTCCTGGCTCTGTTTTGGATCATTATCACAATGAGATCCTTCCAGAATTTTGCTGGTTTTTAACTGAATCTATCCTTCTCTCTACCATTGCCACAGGCTGCAACTCAAGCCAGCAGCCCGACTGATTCAACCCCATGCTTAAACCTAGGAAAGATAATCTTTTCGTGACATTCGGCACCACTTGCTTTGAAACTTTCATAGCTTGGCCTTTCCTTATAATGATTGTTAACAAGCCATAGCCCTAACAGGCTAATTAGGGTCTGAAAACTTATCTTAAAGCTCAATTCTCATAGGGTTCTCAAAATTGTACATGGTGTTCCTTCCTTTTTTTCTTTTTTACCCATTGAGTTATTAACTTTTATCCCTTTCAGAGATTACTAGCAACAGGAAAAACTAGCTCATAGCTCTGCTAGCACGAAGAGAAAAAAAGACAATGTTTATTGTTTTGAAGGAGACTACACTTATACAGCATTATTAAAGTTGAACGGTGTAAGACTGTAAAGGGCATCTCTAGGACTGAGGCAGCAGGTTTTGTCCTTGCTTTTCTTATCACCGTCCTTGGTACCTGCTCAGGTCTTTGAAGCCATGTAGCTGGAATTATAATGATAAATCCAAAGTGCTCTTTCTCCCCCCCTTCCAGCTCTATTTGCCCAAGCTGAAGTGACAGATGTTTGAATGTGAGTGCAGATGTCTATGAGAGGAATTTAGCTATGTTAGGACTATTGAAGTCATGTGCAAACACTCTGTCACTGTGTTCGCTCATTCTGAGCCCCTTCTGTAACTCCTTGGGACTCACGGGTGTTGGTTTTCCATCCTCACAGCTAGTTAATTACTGTTAATTACACTCACCTGGCATCCCAGGTGTAAATCAGTCCCATATTAGACGGCTAGAGAGGAATGAAAAGAAGCTCTGCAAGAAGATAAAACCCACCAATGCAAACCTGACATTCTAGCAGCGGGAATTAGTCATTCCTTGGGTGCACAATCCATCTGTGATGTCCAGGGCATTGCAGGAGCTATTTTAGGATGAAGTGTTGTAGCTTTTTTTTCTTTTGGTACATTCAGTTTTCTTTATCCTGCGTATTTATTTTATGCTGCATTTCTTTTTATGGTTTACAAATTTGCTACTTGTTTTTCTAATTCAGGCGCTACATATAGCAAAAAGGTGTTAATCCTTAATAGGGATGGGTATCGTTTAGGTTTTATCCGATACCGGTGCCAAATCGGTACTTTTGAAACGGTGCCGGTGCTTAAACGGTGCTCGAACCGGTGCTTAAAGAATGGAGAACACAAACTTTGTCCAAAAACCTCTCATGTTCAGCTGTTTGTTTGTTTTTTGTAAAAAGATAACAATGTTAGCCTTTTCTGCAGCTATGGGGCATATATGGTATCACTCTTGGCTGGAAGCAGTGCTTAAACAATGGTAAAAAAACACAAACTTTGTCCAAAAACCTCTCATGTTCAGCTGTTTCCCACTTTTTCTTTGGTCATTTTAGCCTTTTTGTCCAGGGTGAAGGGAGTATCTGCCATCAAACAAGAGGACAGCCGCATGTAGCTATGATGATGTTTGCTAGTTCACCTCACATGCATTAATGTAATAACGTGGTTAGCCTACTCAACGTAAATTACACTCGAACAACATTAAGCGACTCACGCAGAGAAGAACGGCTGCTGCTGCATCAATATCCTCATCATTTCTGCTACACTGGCAGGGCTAGGGACCAGGACTCTATTCTTCGGGTTTTTGGGGGATGTTGCTCCGGGTCCGATAACTGGCAACCCACCCAACGTGCACAGTGTGAGGTCTCGCAGCAAGCTATCAAATACGGCGCATTTCTCGGCTTTTAAAAAAAAACGCTATGCGTCGCCAGGTGTTTCATCGGATTTGAGGGGTTTCCTCCTTTGACAGTATCACAGTATCAGCTTAAAGCACTTGTTGCAGGCTGCTGAGTTTGCATATTTTGCTGTGAAGTACAACCAGACTTTTGACCGCTTCGCCTTGGACATTTTTAATCTGTAGCTCTGCTCTAACAGAACGTACGTACCTGGCCCCGCCTACTATCCTGGGAAACGTAAAATGATTGGCTAGAAGTGTATCACAGCTCAGGAAAAAAAAGCACCGAAATAAAGCACCGAAATGTGCGCTGCTTTTCGGTCTGGTTACTACCGTTTATGTCAGAACCGGTGCCATCATGGCACCGGACACCGGTACCCATCCCTAATCCTTAAGCTAATGAATGGTCCGTATTTAAAGGTCAGTTCAGGTAAATGTTGCTATCTAAAAATTTAAATAGCATATGGGTATCTTATTTCCAGATTGGCTACAAGTATGTGTTAGTATAAACAACAAGCCTTCCAATTTAAATAACAAATTGTGCTAGTACCTGCCATCCAGGATAACACGTTTATGCCACTCGGAGACCTGGAGCCTCACAGCTTTGGTTTGAATGTGCAGGTGGAAAGAACAAAGTAGCAGCAATACTGGAGGAACTGCCTCTTCCATCTCATAAGCAGACACACTGTTTATTATGGCTCTATTATGTTTGAGCAGGTACTGTAAGAATTTTCTGTGTTAAATTACATTACATCTTTTTAATGTTAAAACAGTTACAGTACTCTGTTGTACAATACTGTTAGCTGTTTGTTAGCAGTGCTACTCCTACTTTAGTGTTGCTACTGTAGCCTCCATAAACGTTTTTTTATTTTAAAATATAACTGCACATCTTAACTCCTGTTACCTGATGGCCTGTACACACATACATGGGTATTTTTGTTAGCTTAGCTTTTCTGTGTGTTTTACACCTTTAACCTACATGGAAACATTTCTGTACAGTTAGGGATAAAAGACTTTTCTTTGTCAAGTTCTTGACATCATTATGGATGAAGATGGGGTTTTTTTTAAAGGAAAACTTCCTGTTTAAAAGACACCCATGCATGTGTAGAAATAAATTTATACACTAATTTGTGCTTCTTTTAAGACAGATATTTCAATATTTCACTGTTTTGTTTTAGCTTTATTATCTTTTGTAAGATGAGACACCAGAACCATGAAGACTAGGTACAGATAGTGTTTCAGGGTGGATGTTTCCTTTGCTGTGGAAAACAAAGTACTCTGCATTTCCAATTTGATATAAGAGACACACTGGAAACAGTTCAACATAAACATAAAAATCTTAGCTCCGTAGAGTAATGCGGCTCCTTAAGCCCGAATTCGAAGGCAATAATTGAAAATGTGAAATATTCTTTCATTCCCTCTCGGACTAACCTCGAGTGACAGAATCTATTGGGGATATAAGCGGGCACTGTTTGGGGTGTTTATAGTGTGGAGATAAAATACAGAATTTACTGCTATGCAGAGAGGCAAGCAAACAGGGAGGTCTTTCTTTGTAGCTCAAACCTCTGTGATGCTGGCACTGTAGTGAAGACAACCTCAAAAACACATCCAAGGCACAGGGGAGCTGTAATGCACTGATAGTTGTTTTTGTGTGTGTGTGCACTGCATCGGTGTGGACTTCTTTAAACAATATTTCCTCTACAAGATCACAGAATATTACACACATTCAACATTGTGCATTTGATTCCAAGTTTCTGATCTCGCTAAGGATTTCATGGTGGCTTCTCCAGAGATCCTTTGAGACCCATTTTCTTGTAGTGCTAGTGAAAGGTGAGAACCCCATCATGCCTTTAGGGTATTTGTGAAAAAGCTCAACGCTTACAGATTGAACAAAATGCACAACATGAAATTTCTGTATTACTGCTAAGCTTTTCTTTTTTCTATCAGTGCAGTCTCTGAAAGCTAAATTGTTGGGATGGCACTGTTCTCTTCTTTGGTATTATTTGTTTTGTAGGTTGGAGGTCTGTATGTGGGCTATGTTAACAGAACCAGGACTATCGTGAGCCTAGCCATTTCACTTCCAGCCTACGGATAATAAATTAACACCAAGGTTACGTGAGTGGGTTAGCCACATTTGCATGAGTTGCCATAGGCAGTAATATTAATAGGTTCCACTCTGCAACACCATGGAGACAAATAATTGTATTAATCTTGGATTTTGTGATATCCTCTTACAAAAGCTGAAGATATAACAGGAGATCCAACTCTCCAAACAGAAATAACATTGCTGCAGCAGGAAGTCTGCTTGTCATCCAGCAGCCTCTCACCCTATCATCCGCCCATTCATTATCTCAAACCGTAAATAGCATTTAAAATTATTTAATATTCACTTTACAGAGTGCCATGGCAACAGCTGTTTCTCCAGTGGCATTAATATTGCCTCTCCTCTGAAGTCACAAGCCTGACTCTGGAAACACAAACACCTGTGGAGAATCGTGCTACATGGGCTCCACCTAGTGGTACAAAATGGGAACTCAAAGAGCACGACAACTCTGACACTGCCAAGATAGACTTACGATCAACTTATTGGTCAATTAATTCTATAATGGCCTATCTTTGAGAAACTGTTTCCAATCAACTTTACAAACTGAACAATACAAATCAACTCTCGGAGCCTACAAGCCACAGCCTATGATCCATTTCAGATAAAACTGTGGGCATAGAAACAGAGAGGTTGGGGGGGGGGGGGGAACCCCCAAAACAAAACAAAAAAAACCAAAAGAAACAAAAAAAACAAAACACACCACACTTAGAAACTTTAGAGTTACTACATGAAAACAGCACTGTCCTCAGATCGTCTAGGTTCACAGTGCTTGGCATGCATGCAAAGCACTCGCACAAAACAAAGACACATGAGTGCAGTTTAAAGAACGTCTTTAATTAAATTAGGAGTCTTATCAAAATTGTTCAAGTTTTCAGGACAAACAACAGTGCAATCATTGACAGATGAGTATCTGTACACACAAGATAGATTACTATAGTCTAAGACAAAGGCCACAGCTTCAAGTAATGTAAACAGTAACAAGAACATATATACACTACCCTGCAAAAACAACAAGCAGGGGAAATTTCATACTTTTTATATTTCAGCCCTCGACACAGATGAAACTATATGATGTCTAAAAGTATACAAACATTTTAACAGTAAGCACCAAGTGGATGCTTTTCGGAATGTAAATGCTCCTTCTCCATTTTCATATAGGCTGGTAATGTATGAACAAACTGTTACATTAATTAATACTCTGCCATTGTGCAGTGCAACAACTCTTAAAATAACACTTTCCACATGCTGTTAAAATGCCATTTTCAGCCATTTAGGAAGTATTATTTATTACCCTTTGAAACCGGCATTATTCATTTTGTTCATTTTGCACTTGCCACCGTGCCCTTTGGAAGAATATTGTAGTGGTTTAACACAAACACTAATGTGTTCAATGTTTCTGGCCCATCACCACACATAAAGCCCTTTTTTTTTTGGTCATCCACAGTTTGCACTCTTTTGCCGGTTTCTCCTTTCATTTTGTATCCATGGATGAGTCATCGAGACATTCCATTATCCTCTGCAACTCCTGTATGCAGGGAACAATTGACTGGCTATACAGCTGAGCCATCTTCATTCTAGAGACAAAAAGATTAGAGCCATCTGTTAGGGTTGATTGAAAAACATCTAGTCACACTTGCACTAATAACTCCCTGTTATATATTATTTTTTGCTCTTAAATAATCTTAAATCTATAAATAAAAGCTTTTTTGCACCAAGTTTATTTAGAGTCTACACAGTGCCAACAGAACATTAGCAAATGTTAGCAACAACCTCAGAACACAAAGTGAAGCTCAATTCACTTTAGCTGCTAAAATGACTGACAGGCGCATGGAAGAAAGTGGAGAGGCAAACACATTCGTGATCTGTGAATCGGTGTTGAAAGGTGTGTAAACTTGCACTCAACAGGTGACAGACTTCAGTAGGATGTCCATGATGCTTTGCTTAAACTTGATATTCAAGTCAATAGTTTGTTGCCAGCCCATCAGCAGAGAGGTTGCGGAAAGCCGTTGGTGTATATAAACACCACCCACATGCATGTACAAGTATTATGTTCTAACCAAACTGAGGTGTTTATAGTGCAATCCTCTGCCTAAACCTCACTACAAGGAAGGGGGCGGGTGGGTGCCGTGGCATCCCGCATCAGAGCAAAATGAGTGTTACCTTCTGAGCAGCTCGCGTCCTCTGTTGGGTTCGGGGGAATAGTGCTGGAGAGCGGTGAGGCTGTGAGCCACCAGGATGCTGTAACACTGCTCTCGAAGGGCGTTGTGGCTCGCAGTGTCCCACTGCGGCAGCTCACTGGTGTAACGCCACGCCATCAGTGAGTGCTCCAACACGGCGTCCCAATCTTTGTTCCTCAGCAGAACTTGGCCCCACTCCTGACACGAAACCTGAGGTGGAAGACGAGGAGGTGTTTAATGTGACATAAATGTACTTAAGAATAGCAAAAGGAGATCTCCACTGGACACAAATAGCAGCCTTAAAGAACCTACTTTTAAAGGCCTAAAAACACAACTGTGCATGACAAAGACTCACTTTGAATGCCACCAGGTGAGGGTATGCCTTTCTGTAACAGTGAGCGTCCCTGTTGGATCCAAACCGTGAGTAAGGTATGGACCTGTAAACATTGGCCTTCTTTAGCTGCAGGTCTTCCTGTAGATACTTCAGGTCTGATGCCATGACCCTGGGCTCTTGGCTCTAGGGTACAACAGGAATGCACGCCTTGTTAAATTATGTCAATCGCAGCGTTTCTTCAAAAACACTGCCGCATTAGCTTTACTATAAGCTCAATTGTCCACTGATGAATACCTGTTCGACCAAGATGAGGGATCTAATGAGCTGCACAAGCTGCTGTTTGGAGAGCGGTGTGTGGTGCTCATCCATCTTCTCACACTGCTCCTCTAGCCTTCCTCTCCACGCTCCACCAACTGCCAAGTCCACTGCAAAACCAGGGAACACCAAGCAAAGTTAGCCCTTAACTCCCTTTCTAATATCAAGCGCGTTTTGTTTTTTGCCATGTAGCTTCCAATAAGGTCAGATCACAAAATCAACCGCATATCAGCTCAGCAAGTATAGCTACAATTAACTTGAGGTTAACAGCGTAACTTACATGACTGCATACGCTTTGTGCTTGCGGCTGTGTTTCTTCCTCTTGGAAGTGGGGACGGGGTCGGGACCATACGTGAACTTAATATTTCCAAGTAGGACCTCCTCATTCGAGCTGTAAAGAATTTAATATTTTTAAAAGTTGCATTGTTAAAATATTTAACATAATTTTACACTCACAGCATGATACGAAACTACCAGAAATACTTTTAATTGTATTTTTTGTTTTTTCAAATTTGGCGCTGTTATCGACATGTAGTGGGCGCGAGCGCCTCGATAGCTCGAGCAGGGTGGCGCCTCTCTCCAAACAACAAGTTACACATGTTAAATGAAAAGCTAAAAACTCACCGGCAATTTTGGGCTGTGGAGCAGGTATTTCCGCCAAGGCCCGTCGTGGCTGGCACACAGCTGCCATTGCGACTTAACTTACGGTTTATAACACTCGGGGCTTACAACCTGCTTCGGCCTGGGGCGCTTCTGTTAGCCGAAATTTAAACCCCACGGAGTGGCGAACAATAACTTCTCCACGCTGGTAGCAGTTTAAACTCGGCAGCCACGAGCTTGTTCCGAAGACGTCCTCGCAGTTCTTTGAGCTCTGCCTGAGTTTAACTTGCTACACAAAAAGTCCTCCTGTCAGGTAAACCTGCTGAAACGGTGACAAAAAGACGCTTGTAACTTTTAGTTCTTTCACTTGCACACTAGTACAATGCTGATTGTGAAGCGCGCGACACGAGTTACCGCGCGGGCGTGGTTTGTGGGATTCGCTGACCTGATTGGTTAGACGTCACGACATGCTCAGAACAGGCGCCCAGTATGCAAATTAAACATACTTCTCCGTCCTGCACGTACTCTTCTCTACTTCTCTTTGGCTCTTGGGGAAAACATCACGTGAACGAACAGCCAGCTGTGGCTGAACCCAGAGCCCTTTAGGTAGTAAACTGCATGGCTTGAGACCCGCGTGCATGATACATCTCTGCCATGGACGGAGAGAGGAAGTGCAGTACATATAGCATATGTGAGGCAATGCTTACTTGTAGGCCTGTAAGAATCTTGCAGATTCGAACATTTGATATGGGGATAGTTTTGCATGGCGACCCCGAACTTCCATTTGGTTATTATTATTATTGGTATTTTTAAATGTCATATCTCTTCTCTTACACACAGACATAGGGTTACAGAGACTATAGTACAAACAAAATAGGGTTTTTAAGGCTGACATCAATGCCGATATTTGGTGATTTAAAAATTGGATACTCCCATATATTGGCCGATTTTCTTTTTCTTTCCAATACACAAAACACAAGTAGATTTCCCGACTGTTCTTTATCTGTAGTTATTTACATACTGATCGCCTGGTTGTTGTTTTTGTAGTATTACAAACTTGTATTACCAACTAGGAAGTTGCAGAGTGACCTCTGGTGGACAAACTATGCAACAATTGGGGTCAACGCTCACCATATGTTTGACGGGTGTTTCTCCTGTCTCTTCTTTACTTTTTAATGTCCATTTATGGGTCAGTACCGATAACACCAGCTGCTGCTATGGGGTTCTAATAGAGACACTTGGTTAGCAGAGATCTCTTCATTTAGGATTGTGTATGATTGTCAGAAGTAGTTAGATACTTAATTTCTTACCTTACAGTTACAGTTACAAATCGCCAGATTTGTAGTTTTAAAACTAGCTAAACTATACTTGGATATCTTTTCATTTTAATGCTACTAGGCTGCTTTTGACCAAAGTCAAAGTGGACTAGAAGGATACTGCAGGCACATTAACCTGGGTTCTCTGCTGGAAGGTCCGTCTGTCTCAGCAGGATGACACTATCTCTCCTCTTCTCCCGAGTTGATTCTATTCATCTGGATGTAGTGTTTTCAGTGGGAGAAACGTTTCGTCACTCATCCAAGCGACTTCGTCAGTCTCAGCTGACTGCAGGTTTCCCCAATCTTATAAACAGTACATTTGCATAATGACTGAAACTAGCACCACTGAAGGAACAATGGGCAAATTCTCATGACCATTGATAAACAACCACTGATCAAAGCCCACTGATCAAAGCCCACTGATCAATGGCCATGAATACCATTCACAGAGAGTGGGGGAATTGCTGCAATCACAGCATTGCAAGATGGCAAAAGATGTACTCTTAAGCCCCCTCCTCGATTCAGAGATGGTCTTTCCCTTTTCACGTAAATGGCCTCCTTGACTCCCTGCTCAAACCAGCGTTCCTCCCTGGAACAGAATCAACTTTTGGAGATTTACTTACCTGGATGATTGAGCATGCATTAAGATAACACTCCTCTTCTTCTTTTGGCTCCTCCCCTTAAGGGTAAACACAGCAAGCCATCTGCATCCATTCACCCTATCCCTAGCATCCTCTCCTGTCTGTACCAGTTGATTGTTGATGCATGTATGTCAAATTACCTGTAATATATAGCAATGTGCTTTAACACCCAATCCATACCTCCTCAACTGATATAAAGACTGAAATATTACTGTGAAAAGACAACTTAAAATTTCCACTGTGTGAGAGAAATATCAGGAAAATGAGTAGTTTTACACTAGACATTAGTTTAAATAGATTCACATTTCACTGTCAGTTTAAAAAGGGGGGTATTTTAATATATCCCCCAATAAATCGCATGTAAACTGACAGACAGTACCTTTTATGAAACAGACATTAAAATAAATGGCTGTTGATTTTAGGATGGCAAACTTTACAAAACAAATCACAGCATGATTGCATGTTGTAGTAACTCATTCAAACCAAAGCTGCATGGAATAAGACAAGTTTTTCTGCAAAATATCTTTTAATAGGTTGGTTGGTGGGTTGCTGAAAAAAAGCAGTGATTTCTTCTTTGTTGAGAGACATAACCACATCTTGATACACAGCGTGGTTTAGTAAATCATTCACGCACAAAACTCATTCCAAAAGCGATGGTAATAAAAAAACAAACTAAAAAAGTAATCGGATATAATCCACACAGTGTGTTCAATCTGAAATATGCCTTTAAACTTTGCTAAGTTATATATATATATATATATATATATATATATATATATATATATATATATATATGTTGATGTTGATGTTCCCCCAACATCAAATATAAACTTTGCTAAACTTTTGCTAACTTAGCAAAAGTTTAGCAAAGTTTATATTTGATGTTGGGGGAAATTATATATTTCTTTTTTTAAATATATATATAGCAAAATAATCTAAGTGGTAGTAGATTAGTGGTAGAATACAAAGTGGTTGTGTGAATGAAGTGCAATGTTTAGTGTAACCTGTATGTTCAACACTTTTACTGAATTTTCCAGTCATCTTGTAAAATAAACAAAAACCAAAGAAAGAAAAACAAGCATCATAATGTAATCTGTTAAAATCAGCTCACTGTTACACAGTCATTTTAGAGCATTTAAATATAACTATACCGCTTCCTCACTGGACTGACAATGAAACTTGTTTTTTTACTTACATGTCTAGAGGTACATTTTCTTTTAAAATAAATACAGTTATTGTAAAACTGCTGCTCGTGAACTGATTGAACTGAAAGTGAAGTCACCCCTAGCCCTGCACAGTATCAAAGCAAATTAACCCTCTCCAGGCAGGCGTTGCTGATTTGCAACATTTAAAAACTAACAACCTGATTACCCCACATACATATTTTATGAGTTTTTTTTTACTCAGATGTACCACTGCAGGACTTGGTTGTGCATTAGCAACAAAAAGTTTAATCTGAGCCTGAGAGGGTTAAACTGAATACTCGATGGCTTCTTGAAACTGCTACAGTAAATTTGATAATTAATTATGTACATTATATACACATTTTCTAAATAACTTACATAATGCACACTTAAAAGGGTATAATTTCTATTAGGTACATATCATATTACAAAGGTCTGTGACAGTATGGCTTTGTAAATATGCATTACAATATTGTCATCAGAAAAAAAGCAAGTGCAGTCAGAGGACTCTTTAAGCATCTTATACATCTATTCATTGTAAATGTTATGTAACTTTAATGTTTAGTCTAACTCCTGCCTTTTGCTTTTTAAACTTTGATATGGAGACAGCTCTAAACCTTTATGAAAAATACATGACTCTTACAGCTGACTCAAAGACGACAAGACGCTTAAAGACATACTCCCGCTGACAGCAGAGGCCACACTATAAATTATAAGGAGTAGCCTCTACTTGCTAAGCAGCGTTTTAAGGGAGCGGGTGAGTGCGTTAGCAATGGCTGACATGGTACTAGAGTGGCGGACCAGGGCTTTCATGCTGTGCTCCCCTGGCGCTCCAACAGTGGCAGCCTCAGCTGCTTTGAGCAAACAGATATAGTTCATAACAACCTCGTCAACCTTTGCCACGACTTCTCTCTGTTGGTGTGAGGCTGAGGCTCCGAGTCCCCTAACCAGACACATGCAAGCTTCGCAGAGACAACAAAGCACCTGAAAGCTACAAGTCACGGCTAGCAGCATTTCCTCTGGACTGCTGTGGGCCTGTGCCATCCTCCGGCACGCCCGGCCTAATTCTTTTGACTCAACGGAGAGGAGCTGTTTATACTGTGATACATCCTGGTTAGGCATCTGGATGCCGCGCTCACAGCGACCTATGCTGGATCTCACTAATGCGATGAGCTCGCTGGCATCACGGCGGGCATCAGTGAAGCCGGAAGGGAAACCGTACATGTGGTCTTTGAGGGCGTTGATTCGTGCCAGTCGGTCACTGAAGCTCATGTTATTAAGGACCTCGCCATACAGCTGCTCGCCAGCAGCGTCCAGTGCGGAACCGCAGGGGAATATGGCTGAAGCAGCACCGTTATCCTCGAAATCAGGTCCACTGCGACTTCGTCTGGGCCTCTCCCATTCGATCTCATCCTCTTCGCCCTCACTCTTACGTTTAAAGAAACAGTAACTAAAGGGCCCATTACATCTCCAGGGACTTGTGTCCAGTTTTTGAGAGCCCTTCATTTGTTTCGCATCTTTCTGCAATGGAAAAGCCACAGATGCCCTTCTACTGTCTACCCTACTGCCTGTGGACCAGCACGTGGTGTGGGAAGACACAGAGCCTTGGGAGTAGCTCTTGGAGAGCCTCTTCCTAGTTGGTCTCCGCTGGACTTTGGTGTCACCTTGCGGGGGCAGAGACAGTGACAGGGGCTGCTGGCTCCGGCTTCGGGTGGGCTTCTCAAATAGAGCTTCAACACTACCAGAACTTGCAGTTACATTGCTAGAGCTCCGTTTAAGCTCCCGGCCCCGTTGCAGGCTACTGAAGGGATCTGTGTGTGGTAGCGTCGGGGTGACAGCCTGAATGTGGTTCTGACTCGGCCGGGACTGGACAGAATGATTGGGGTCCTGTGTGCATCCTGAATTGCTGGAACTAGTGTTGACTTGAACAGGCTGGGAAAAAGAAGGAGGTGGTGGGGGAGGTGGTGGGGGAGGTGGATTCTGAGGATTGGGTGTTGGAGATGTAATGCAAGCTCTTGGACCAGCTGATGCCTGCCTGACAAAAGCAGAAGGGTGGTCTCCCCTTCCTAGTGAGATAGTGTTGAGGTCTGCTCTTTGACCACCGGGGGCAGCAGAGAAACAAAGAGAATCGTTAGGGCGGGACTGACGAACTGCATGCTTTGACTTCAGGTCTGATCTGAACCATTCCTCTTTGCTGCTAACTTGGCTTCTTGATCGAGGTGGATGACGGCTAGTGGTACCTCCCCCCTCACGGTTTCCGCCTGTAGCAAGTCCTCCGTCGCGGCTGTTACAGCCCTCTCTCTTATAGAGGGACAGAAAGTGCTCTGGGTCCAGACCACTCCTCTCTAGCTCACTTTCTAGGCCAGAAAAGGAGCTCCTCCTCTCAGAAGTAGCTTTCCTGAAATCTAAAGTCTCATTCCTTCTCTGAGCATGCATATCAGGACTTCTCTTGAGTTTGGTAGGAAGTGTTGCAGAATAGTATGACCGTGCATTTTTGTTTGCTGCCTGCATGGCAGCAGCATTAGGGTTAACTACATTTGGGCTGAGGAATGGAGATGATATGGATGAAGGCATACACGGGCAGCGAGCGATGGTGTTTCCCCTATTTTTAACCATTTCAACAAGCTGGGGGTTGCTAGTAATAAAACGCCTTGTGTCCTTTTTAACTCCTCCTCCCATGCCCGCACTCTGCAACTTCCCTCCCTGATGCATCTGGCTGACTGTTAGATAGTTAATCAATTGCCTGTAGGCCTCGCTGCCTTCCTTCTGGTTCAGCCCTTTCAGACAGGCCTGTTGTTTAGCATGCTGATCATTCTGGAGTCGCTTGTTTCCTAAAGGGTCTTTATGCTTAGATGGTGTGGCTGAGGACGGCCGGCCCGGTTCTGACCCAGGGGAAGGTTGGTGAATATTGGGCAGCATTTTCCGAAGGAGGGCAGGATCTGCATGAGGGTGGAGGTCTTTTCCCTGAGTACTCTGGGCAGGGGTGCCAAAGGGGGTTCCGGGTTTGTTATCTTCATAGTTTAACACCCTGAGTAACGAGGAGGAGGAACTAGAAAGCGGGTGCCTTTGCAGATGGTGGTGTTTTGATTCAATGGCACCAGGGCCAAGGGGTGAATCATTTGGGGTAGCACAAACGCTACTGTTCGTGCTGCCACCAGCATCCAGTGATGAGCACAGAGAGCCCTGCAGTGAATTGTGTGCTTCTCCTTGCAGATTTGAAATCCTTTTTGCTAGATGGTATTCACACAGCCGGGCCACACTCTGTTGTCTCGAAATGGGCTGATGGTCACTCTGTAGGTCTGATCCCTGGTCTGATCCCCCTGATCTAGATTTTTTGGTTGGGGATAGCAACGATGCTACAACTAGATGTTCATCTTGCTCAGCAGCTGAAGCTCCGTTATCTGCATCACAGCCCCCCAAGTTGACAACATCTGAGAAGCGGTCAGAGATAACGGAGGAAGGGCGGGGACTTCTATGATGATCACGAGGGAGGCTGTTGACTCCATGGCTCTCGGCTACAGAGTTTTCTGCTAAAAAAGAATCCTGCCTTCTTTGGCTGTCTTCTCGTTCGCAGAATGAGGTGCGCTGGTCCAAGTCAAGATGGCTGCGGCTCCCAATGCTCTCTCCTCGATATCCTTCCCTTGTGCTGAAGGTGTTATACTTTCCGCTGGAGTCTGCTGATTTTTTATGGTGCTTGCCTCCTGGTGTGGTGGAGCTTGGGCGCTGAAGAGTGGCTGAGAGATTAGTCTGGGGCCTTACTTCTGAGCTGTCCGGCCGTGATGATGTGGTGCTTAATTGAGGGCTCCGTCTTGGAGGAACTGCTGGAGGATGAAGGTGTCGTGTTGGACTGCGAGGTTTCTTTTGTATTGTTCCTCCGGTACTGGGGGAGACAGGAAATTCAGTTTTTTCTTCAATTAAAGGTTGGTATCCTTCCCTTGTGGCCACCAGAAGACGCATGTGGCTCTCGCTCAGTCGGTGAGTAGCAGCTAGTTCAGAGATCTCAGTCATCTCTGAGGAGTTGGTCTCATTACCAGAGTCTGAGGATGACTCTGGACTAAAGCCATGAGATATATAAACACCTAGGTGATAAGAGATACAAAGTTAAATGTAGATCATTCAATCTCAATTTATCTGCTGCTGAAAGCTTTGACAGTTAGAACTCTGAACATCTTTGGGTTTTTTTTCCATAGCTTATAGTGAATCCCAAATGAACTTGTGAATCTACACCAAAACAATTTTGTGCAGAAGTAGCAGTTAATATGAAATCTTAGACAGTAGTGACAGAGAACCAAGCTAAACATATTGTTAATTCTATTTAGCAGGCACAATGCACAACACATGTACCTGATATGGCTAACAGCTAACTCTGCTCCATAGACTCCTAAACAAAGGCCCTGACTGGCAGGTAGCATTAAAAGTTAGCAATTAATTGTCGTAAATCTAAATATGAAAGAAAAAAAAAGCAAGCAAATGGTAAAACATTTAAAATAGTTTGCACTGATATATGATGTAAATAGATACATAGTGGTCAAAAAGTAAGGAAAATGGTTGAAGTAGTTTGATGTAGTAGCTAAAAGTATAGTTAAAAAAATAAAATGCAAGCTAAATATACTAGAAATTGACATAGATGTCTGAAAATAGGAATATGATTGATTTTTAATTTTTAAGCCAAGGTATGGCTAACTGTCGAAATTCCTAGCTAAAAGTCTTGAGAGCTTGAAAAAGAAGGCAAGTGTACTTCTACAAGATGTTTCACCTCTCATCCCAGAACCTTTCTGAGTTCTATAAAATGGTGTAGAGTCTCAGGTATTTAACCCCTAGTGGGAGTTGTCCCCTTTGGAAGTAGTCCTGAGCACT
The DNA here is from genome assembly GCF_041146795.1 of Maylandia zebra. Classification (NCBI taxonomy): domain Eukaryota; kingdom Metazoa; phylum Chordata; class Actinopteri; order Cichliformes; family Cichlidae; genus Maylandia; species Maylandia zebra. The sequence goes on along the minus strand of NC_135188.1, from coordinate 39,129,867 downwards.
GTAGATCATATGAGTCATCACATGAGCTGAGGTATGAAAAAGGGCATGAGTATCATCACATGGGGTTATGGGTGAAACCACTGGAAGACCTTGCCCCAATCCATCATGTGGCCTATGGAGATCACTGAGGCAACATATTGGGGTCGCTGAAGGTTGACACTCCATCATTTTTAAGAACTAATGAAACTGTCCAGTTGTCTTCTTTTTCAAGCTCTCAAGACTACTATGCCCTAGATGACTGGGAACCTAGAAAGACATAACTAGATATTTGTTTTTGCCAACTGGTTAGGGAATATGCATTTTTCCTTAGTGACAGGTGGATGCCAAGAGGTCATTGATCAGTCTTTAGGCTTGCGTGACTAGTACTTTAGCAATAATTTTCTCAGAGACTGCCATTAACTTCCAGCCGCTCCTTGTGACCAGTTGAGAATATAAACTTTTTCCTCATAATCGGTGGTTTTCAGAGGGTTGGACCAGTCTTTAGACCTTTGCGACTGTCTTACATGCTTGATCCCACAGTGTCATCATGGTTGTCACACATCCAAAATGGTGGGCAAGTTAATGTCACGTGGTCACTTGTCTGCAAAACCTTAATTAGCAAATGTGTAGCCAGCAGTTGAAACTGAGCTAAAACGGAAGATGAACATATGAAACTTTTAGCAACAAGTAATAGTTACACTTTTGAAAGTATCAGTAAACATAATTAACAGCTTAAATGGATGTTGAAGGTTAGGGTGGAACTGTAACTAAAACTAGTGGATTAATGTTTGAATTACTCCACTAGTTGCTACTCAATGTTGACCAAGCTAGTAGTTATGGTTAATGATTGAGGCAGTTTACAGACCATAGCTGCTAAATATGTAATTGTTAAGACTAAATTGTAAGCTGAAAGCAATTCAGATCTAGTTTAAAATGAGTTTAAAGTCCATTTGACAGAGCTAGGGAGGGAGAATTTAAGACAAAGAAAAGTTGGTAACCACTGGCTCAGTCAAGTTAAAGTGCTGTAAAATCAGTGCTAAATAAAGGCATCAACATTACTTTGCTGCATTAGTATTCAACAGACCTGGATTGTTACCGCTGGGTGGTGGCGGTGGTGGAGGCTTCTGTTCAGAGACAGAGAGAGCTTGTAGCGCTTGCAGTGTATTCATGACCGCATTTTCCAGTCCTCTCTCCCCTCCCCTGCTTCCTTCCCCCTCCCCATGTGTTGGAATGGCATCGATTAGTGAAACCGGAATATCGTCATTTTCACGTGTGCTTAGAGGCCTTCCCTCGGGTGCAACGTCCTCATCCAAACTGTCGCGAAAGCCTGGTGGTGGTGCTGCGATCGCAAGGTTGAGTGTCTGCAGCAGGGTGTCGTCTTCATCATCGTCAACACCATCATCGCCCTCGGGAGGAGGCAGCGACGTCAGGTCGATAATGTCGTCCGTAGAACCGGAAAGTGTGAGAAAGGTAGCTTTGCCGGCTGCTGTGGGTAGGCCCTCCCCTTGGATACCATCATGTGTCTCATCACCCACTGGCGTCCCCCCAGTGGAATCTTCTTCACAAGAATCCTCGTCTGGATCGCTTGTATTGCCACGATAAACTAGTTCCCTTAGCTCCTCACTACTTTCCTCGCTTATGATGTTACTATAGACGTGCTGAAATGGCTCTCTGTCCTGTTGCTGAAAGTATGTGTTGTTGTGCAAGTAGGGCGGTCCGTAGTTGGGTACCTCCGGGCTCTCTAACAGTCTTTCATAGCGTAAGTTCTTAAATTTATTGAGGGGTGGGTTCCCCTCAAAAATAAATGACACTTTGGCGCTCCGAGGTGAGTCTTGAGTTTTGTGTCTGGTAGCTGGAGGCAGAGGAGGGGGCAACGGACTCCTTCGGTTCTCAAGGTCTCTGTCAGGGTTTGGTGGTTCGTGGAAGTAAGGAGAAATGCTGTTTTCCCTTTGCCCATTGTCTGAGTACTCAGAGTCTCTGCTGTAGATCTCTACTTGACCAGGCTCCTCATTGTCCCCAAAAGATGTGCTGTAAGGCCACTCCAGGACACGTTCCTGACCTGCAAGGAACACAAGATTTTATCGCTTTACCTGTTTTGTATTTGATTTTGATTCAACTTTAAAGACCTGTTTCAGTTAAGCACTCTATTTCAAAGCAGGGTTTATGCAGCACTGTAAAACGTCAATTTTTAAATGTGTGACCTCGCAACAAGTTTTCATAGTTTCATGTGGAGTATTTTTCCAGACCATCAACATCTACTACTCAAGTGAAACTTTAGATATCCACCAATTTGTCCTAAACAGATGGCTTGTAATCCATATTATGTCACATACACACAGACAGGGCTGGGCCATATCATACCATACCATATCCTATTCACGGTAATACCGGTATAATGTTAGGCGATAAGAAAATGAAATATCGCAATGGAATATGGTTAAAACGCGCCTGCGCAGTGCCTTTGTTTTCATACGCACATGGCAGAAAAAGCATGGCGGCAACGGAGAATGGTAAATGGCCTGTATTTATATAGCGCTTTACTAGTCCCTAAGGACCCCAAAGCGCTTTACATATCCAGTCATCCACCCATTCACACACACATTCACACACTGGTGATGGTAAGCTACATTGTAGCCACAGCCACCCTGGGGCGCACTGACAGAGGCGAGGCTGCCGGACACTGGCGCCACCGGGCCCTCTGACCACCACCAGTAGGCAACAGGTGAAGTGTCTTGCCCAAGGACACAACGACCGAGACTGTCCAAGAGAACCGGCAACCTTCCGATTACAAGGCGAACTCCCAACTCTTGAGCCACGATCGCTCAGAATGGGAAGGACAGAAGCGGTTTGTTGAACGAAACAGATGAACCAGGATTGGTTTGTTAAAATGGTGCAACTTCAGTGGTGTGGAACTGGTTTGGCTTTCGTCCATTAGATACACACCAAAGCACAATTTTTGGTAGCGCATGCAAGCGGGCCGTTGTTATCAGTGTTGGGACTAACGCGTTATTAAGTAACGCGTTACAGTAACTACGTTATTATTGTGGTAACGAGCACGGTAACTAGTTATTATGCCAAAACCAGGAACGCGTTACTCGTTACTGGGATTTAGATAGGGTCGTTACTCGTTACTTCGTGTGGTGGCTATCGCGGAGCTTCCACAGATTCAGTAACATTAGCAAGTGGTGGAGGCCAGCAGGTGGATGAAGGAAAGGGGACGCAGAAGGAAAAGAGACCCGAGGCGGCCGCCGGTCCAAGTGTGAACTGAACTTCAGGTAAGAAGTTATGACCTGCAGTCCATCTGGGTCAGATATAAACCAAGTTTAGGTGGAGTTTATTTTTGTTATTCTGACTTTTTCCGTACTGCGTGCTAGCTAGCATGACGGAGTTTCTATACAGCTGGGTGGGTGCTATGAAGTTAATGATGTTGAACTTTATTTTGTTCATAAGTTATTAGAGTTGCCAACCGTCCCGTCTGGTATTCAGAGAAAATATTACGCGTTTCGTATTGAGGTGAAAAGGAACAGTTTGTCCCGTAATTCAGCTACAATGAAAAAGGCACAAAGCTGGAGTTATTCTGTGTCTTTGCTGCACAGCTGCCTCTTCTTTCATTCTCCCCCTCCCTCTCCCGTTTCTACTTCAATCATGAAAACTGATCAATGATCAGCTGATCGTCTTTTCTCTCTTGTTTGTTTATCGCTCACTTTGCGCCGAAAGAGGAAACCAGCGGATGTCGCGCTAAACAACAGCAGCACGTTTAAGCTTGATCAGCTGTTGTTAGAATTTATTTAATATTAATTTCTAGTATCAGCTGATGTTTGCTGGAGCAACAGCTGCACAAAAGCTGCTGGTCATGATATGGTTTGGTTATCTGGTGAGAGGGAAACATGAAGATGAAACCAGGAGATGTCCTTACTGAATCATGAGAGCTGAACAGGTGATGGAGAAACAGGTTTACCTTTTAGGTGACATGAATGAGTTGAAGGGAAGTTATGAACTGTTTCTGAGAGACAAATAACCCCAGGATCCTTTTTTAGGTAGCTGACAGCTGGTAACTGTGCAGGTGCGGATCTAGTGAAGTGTTGCCAGGGGGGCAGGTAGGGCATTAACGGGGAAAGGTGGGCACAAGGAAATACTTTTCTTTCTTATTCTCATTTAAAATGTCTAGCTTTTAAAAAATAATTATCTGAATCTTACAACAAACGATTGATAGATTGATGCATACAGTGGGGCAAAAAAGTATTTAGTCAGCCACCGATTGTGCAAGTTCCCCCACTTAAAATGATGACAGAGGTCAGTAATTTGCACCAGAGGTACACTTCAACTGTGAGAGACAGAATGTGAAAAAAAAATCCATGAATCCACATGGTAGGATTTGTAAAGAATTTATTCGTAAATTAGGGTGGAAAATAAGTATTTGGTCACCTCAAACAAGGAAAATCTCTGGCTCTCACAGACCTGTAACGTCTTCTGTAAGAAGCTTTTCTGTCCCCCACTCGTTACCTGTATGAATGGCACCTGTTTGAACTCATCATCTGTATAAAAGACACCTGTCCACAGCCTCAAACAGTCAGACTCCAAACTCCGCCATGGCCAAGACCAAAGAGCTTTCGAAGGACACCAGGAAAAGTATTGTAGACCTGCACCAGACTGGGAAGAGTGAATCTACAATAGGCAAGCAGCTTGGTGTGAAAAAATCAACTGTGGGAGCAATCATCAGAAAATGGAAGACATACAAGACCACTGATAATCTCCCTCGATCTGGGGCTCCACGCAAGATCTCATCCCGTGGGGTCAAAATGATCATGAGAACGGTGAGCAAAGATCCCAGAACCACACGGGGGGACCTGGTGAATGACCTGCAGAGAGCTGGGACCAAAGTAACAAAGGTCACCATCAGTAACACACTACAACGGCAGGGAATCAAATCCCGCAGTGCCAGACGTGTTCCGCTGCTGAAGCCAGTGCATGTCCAGGCCCGTCTGAAGTTTGCCAGAGAGCACATGGATGATACAGCAGAGGATTGGGAGACTGTCATGTGGTCAGATGAAACCAAAGTAGAACTTTTTGGTATAAACTCAACTCGTCGTGTTTGGAGGAAGAAGAATACTGAGTTGCATCCCAAGAACACCATACCTACTGTGAAGCATGGGGGTGGAAACATCATGCTATGGGGCTGTTTTTCTGCCAAGGGGACAGGACGACTGATCCGTGTTAAGGACAGAATGAATGGGGCCATGTATCGTGAGAGTTTGAGCCAAAACCTCCTTCCATCAGTGAGAACTTTGAAGATGAAACGAGGCTGGGTCTTCCAACATGACAATGATCCAAAACACACCGCCCGGGCAACAAAGGAGTGGCTCCGTAAGAAGCATTTGAAAGTCCTGGAGTGGCCTAGCCAGTCTCCAGACCTCAACCCCATAGAAAATCTGTGGCGGGAGTTGAAAGTCCGTGTTTCTCGGCGACAGCCCCAAAACATCACTGCTCTCGAGAAGATCTGCATGGAGGAATGGGCCAAAATACCAGCTACTGTGTGTGCAAACCTGGTAAAGACCTATAGTAAACGTTTGACCTCTGTTATTGCCAACAAAGGTTATGTTACAAAGTATTGAGTTGTATTTTTGTTATTGACCAAATACTTATTTTCCACCCTGATTTATGAATAAATTCTTTACAAATCCTACCATGTGGATTCATGGATTTTTCTTTCACATTCTGTCTCTCACAGTTGAAGTGTACCTCTGGTGCAAATTACTGACCTCTGTCATCATTTTAAGTGGGGGAACTTGCACAATCGGTGGCTGACTAAATACTTTTTTGCCCCACTGTATATACCATCAAAACAGTGTACATCACTGTCACAACAGTGTTTATTTTCATTCAAAGGCTTTATGATTTTTCCTATAATGGTGGGATGGTCTCTAGTCAAAATGCCCGGGACGATTTTTTTGTCCCAGTCCAGCTCTGTATGCAGCTCATCTGCAGTCTGGTGTTACCTACATCTTCCTATTCAGAAGGCAGAATTTCCGAGTTCTGAGTACAATCGAAAGCACCACGACTGCAGTTTTTGTGTTGGATGTAAAAGGCGCACATGATGCTGTGACGTAGGCTAGAATCATGGCAGCAGTCAATGACGGTCCAGGCGTGGGATTTCTCTCGTGGAAATATGCACATTATCTTTTCCTTTCTATTGGTAGGTGTCACAGTGCACTTGTGGCAAGTAAGCAAGCTAGAAGACTGGCAAAGTTATGGAAGCAACACATTAACAAGAGAATTCTGAGTAAAACCAAAGTTACTTTCCCTAGTAACTAGTTACTTTGAAAGTAACGAGTAACTTGAAGTAACTGAGTTACTTTTGAGAGAAGTAACTAGTAATGTAACTAAGTTACTATTTTAAAGTAACTTACCCAACACTGGTTGTTATTACCGTATTTTTCGGAAAATAAGTTGCTCTTAAAATCCTTTGATTTTCTGAAAAAATCGACAGTGCCCCTTATAATTCTTCTGTATGAATTCTGGTTGTACTTACTGACCTCGAACCGATTTGTGGTACACGGCGCTCAAAAATCTGTAAAAAAATGTTTTAGTACGACTTTGCTAAGCTACGAAGCCACACCGCTTGATGGATTGTCGGAGCATTACAGCTATCGTAGTCGGGAACCTTGCAGAGTGATACGTACTGTGCTTCAATATTACCGTATTGTGTGTGTATAACCTCATTTTTAAGTTTTGTGGATATTATCCATGGTTATGCTGAGGATACGTCGGCCAATTTCCACTGGAAATGCCTTTTGGCTAAACTGCCAGCAAGGAATTTGCATTTTCACTGTTAAATTTTTATGTAGCTTTAATGCACATTAAAAAACAGCTGCTTGCTTTTTTTGTTGTTGTTTTTTTTTGCACTAATAAAGTTGCAGAGTTGCAAAGTATTGTGTCTAGTGTCAATTATATCGTCAGTTATAAAGTTATCGCAAATTTTCAAATATATATCGTGATAAATATTTTTGGCCATATTGCCCTGCCCTACACACAGACATGGATCATACTTACTAAGGTCATCCACTCCTGTGCTATTGCAGTGGGCCATGCTGAAAATAGATCTTCTCGAGTCCACTAGGAGGCGATAGTATCCTGCTGTTAGACAAGCCAGGTTCATTGCATCACTTGACTCCATGATCAGTGTGATGGGCTGTGAAAACAAAAAAGGGAGGATGTGCAGAAAAAAAATAGTTAAAGAAAACAACAGATGCTAAAATTAATGCAAGGCATTTTTGGGGTGGGGGGAGACTTGTTTTCAAAGACAGCTGTGCTCTGCTCTCACCCTGACGTCCAGAACATGCAGCTCCAGCCGGACATTGGTCTCATCCTCAGTGAGGATCTCAATGCGATTCACATGGCTGAAGTCAGCCAATAGGGCCACCAGGTTTGTGCGGGCATTGATGACGTGGCTGATGCCGTAACGTGGGCCCACTAACAGCGTCACCTCTGTCTGTTTCTCACCTTGCTACGGATTTCAAAACAAACAAACAAATTAAAATCAGCGAAAAGCTCAAGAAGAACTGACATTTACTCTCAAATTTTTCACAAGGCTTCCTGGATCAAATGGGCTTACCAACAGTATTGATTTGAACTCCCTCCCTCCAAAGAGTCTGAGTTCACTGAGGTACCTCAGGTAATGCACCTTGGCCTGCAAAGCGGTCAACTGTGCAGAGAGGAGCAAGGACATTAGTAAGAATCTGAAAAGGAAATAGCTTCCACCACAAGCAAATGCAATTTGTCTTCTAATGTCAGGATGTAAAGCACTCTCCAAACTATTTTGATCTGGCCCGCTGATTTTCCATTATATCCCATCATGTCATTTATATCTGATAAGGTTCCAAAGAGCTGCTCCACAGCAGTGCCACTCTTTACACCCTGCTTTTGTGGAGTTGTGCCTCTCCTGTGAGTGTGATTTAAACTCGAGATGCCAAACATTACAGCTGCTTTCATTTTACTCCAGTGTTCATTCATTCATGACCTGAGGTTTTATCCCTTCACTCTTAATTCCAAAGTGTAGTCCAGCAATATTTTACTGTGCAGTCAGCCTCACATAGAAAATGCTAATGGGAACGTCTGATCTCTGTGAATACATTTGATTAGCTAGTGCCAATCGAGCCGCTTGGCCTTATGCACATGGGCTGAAGCTTTGGTGTGTTTCAACTGATATACATTCATCACCTACAACATAAAGCTGCATTACTTTGATTAAACTGGACAATTAAACTGGAGTAATATCAGTTTGCCTGCTGATAATTGATGTCGCCAGCATTCAGGTTCTTTGCCCACTTCTGCTTTAGAGTGGCTCTTTGTATATTATGATGTACAGACGTGTTATAAATCAAATAAGCACAGGCACTGTGCCTGGCTTGGTGCTTTTTGAGACCCAGCCCATGTTTCAACATGCTCGGGAAGTTGTACATGAGCTTATGATGTGTTCTGGAGTGGAGAATGGGGGTCATTTGAAAAAAAAAAAAAAAATCATGGTGGACATAGCCTTTGCACCTTACTGTTGGTTCTTGATGGATTAGGTCAAGGGTGGTAAACATATGACCCAGGGGCTAAAATCAGCCCAGCAAAGACTCCAATCCAGGCCACTGGATAGCTTTAGGAAAATTTTTGTATTTGCTTAATTGAAGTTTTAAAGCATTTCCTGCTGATAAAGGTGGCCCACATCACCATTCATATTACAACAAAGTACCAGGACCTTTTCTACAATTTTACACATTTAGTTATTGCACTTTAAGCCCAAAGCTGTCAGAGTGCTTTCATTTACTACAGCATTTCTTTATCATGTAGAAAAACTGAGACATGCTGTTAAAATTGTACTTTTTTAGTTAAACTTCTGGAAAATGGGAGTTTCAGTGGTCTCACCCACTTAAGATCACATTGGGCTCCATACAGCCCATCGTGTAAAATGAGTTTGACATCCCTGGATTAAATGACGGATCCAGACAGATGACGCACTATTCTTCTAGGTATTGCCTCACTTTGTGTTTAGATAATGACAGTTGGGCCTAAAACGTTAGCACAAAATGATCCCATAGCACAAGACAGCCATTAAATCCCCTTCCTATAGGAGTCAAAGGCTCAGGTTTTGCTTTGATTTGTCTGTCAGATGCAAATGGTTTCATTTATTAGTTTAGAAAACTGAGAATCTGACTCTAAATATGCATCATATTTCATAGCAAATAACAGAAATGAATGATCAAGAGCTCGGCTGCAATATGAGACTTGTTTTGTGGGGTCGTAAAATGGTATGAAATATGTGTATCCTCGAGGAGAAACTTGCGCATACATAATATTCAGTCGGAATGAATACATGTTTGGTGCTCCAGTGAGCATTTGTGGAGACTCGACTATGCATGTGAGATCAGCTGTGAGCATTAGGGATATATGTTCATCGCAATAAATGAAAATTTCCATCAGTGCAATGCTGTGGTTCATCCATGTGTTTTTAATTGAATACATTTAGCTTTTGTTATTTATAGAAATGAGCTACAGCATGGCCTAGTTCAGTGTAACTTAAATGCTGCACACTATGTGAGATTTGTCCATTCTATGTGTAGAAGAGAAGCCATAACCTGATATGGGTTAGTATCGAAATCAGCTGATCTGCTGGGATTGTGGCTGAACTTGAGCTGGTGGTCTGTCTGAACTAATGCCATGCTCAATTTGCTGTTTCACAGCATTGTTTTGGAGCTTTTTTAGAATTTAAGAAATAATATCTACTTCCTACATCATGCATCAAATACAACATGTCCAGAGTTGATTTACGCAGCGAGGCTCAGAAATGTGAGCCCATGGCCTATCCCATGACTCTATGGGACATTAAAGTCCGCAAGAACTCACAAACAAGTGCCGATGGCTTACCATGAATACACTCTATCTAACTCTGATTCACTAACAGAATTTGCATGACAGCTGATTGTAAATCACTGGGTGCCGCTGAAACTCTTGCAAGGGTCGGCTGCTGATTTGTACTTGTCAAAGTTAATATGGGTGCTGGAGAATGAGAAGACTGGCAGCTGCTTGCATCATTGAAACAGTTTTTGTTTGTTTGTTTGTTTTTTTAAAAAGCTAAAAAGTTCAGCCCAAGTTTGATTAGCTTCCCCTGACTGGAACATGTGTGCGCTTTTAAATTTAAATATCTTATTATGCATAAAGTTTGACAATCCATTGTTATTCACATTAGCATTCAAGGTCTAGCTTGACAAAGGGTCTTAGGTTGACAAGGGTGAGAACCTTTACAAGGTGGAGTATGGCAGCGATGCTATTTTAGGATATTGCGTCAGAAAACGGAGAGGCAGTGTGTTTGCGTGCATGTGTGTGTGTCAGAGTGTGTCAGCTTATTAACAAGGGCAAGGAAAGACAAAGAGAGCTGGTTACTTTTTTCCCTGGAGGCACGAGGTTCTGGTTGGTTTTGAGGATGTGTGTCAGAGCCTTCTTGACGTTTTTCTCCTTCATGCTGGACAGCACAGCAGGAGGCAGAAACAGTGACAAACCCCACTCTTTTCTGTCGAGAGAAGATTGATTTCAGCATAAAGCAGCCCTTAGAAAAAAAAATCCTTCCACAGTGGTTAAAAAACAGCTACAAATTGGGAGGGAAGCTGTTAGTAACAACAAAACGATGAATTGACTTTCAGGTGGACAGCTTTGTCAAAGGGGAAAGTGTTTCCTCAACAGGACCTTAAAAATGTGAGAGAGCTATATGCGCTGAGACCCTAATATTTACAGTGCTTTACTCAGTGCTGGAGGACAAGTTAAATAAGGGCAGCCAGGCGGATTCCCTTACTTACACTGGGACTGCACAGAAACAGATGTGTCAACATTATATTGCCATATAAAAGTACAATAACAGCATTTTCTTGTAACTCTCAATTGATTAAAAAACAAACAAACATCCTGACTGTTTGCTAAAGTCATGCTTCTTCTAAAGGTGACCGGTTATGCTCATTTACAACTCTATTTTTTTGTACTTAGACTCTACAAGGGTAGCTTTGCATATTTCATAATTCGAAGTACTCTTCATTTTTCTCATACTGAGCCACTGTCTCCTGTTTTAGCTCCTCTCCCTTTAATAATAATAATAATAATAATAATAATAATGGATTGGATTTATATGGCGCTTTTCAAGGCACCCAAAGTGCTTTACAATGCCACTATTCATTCACTCTCACATTCACACACTGGTGGCCTTTAAGGCCACCCTGCCTCTAACCCAGGTTTCTCTTAATTGGCTTTCTAATTGATGGGTGGGGCTTCCTTAAAACATTCATATTAGGGATATCCACACTGAGTGACATTAAATAAAGTGTGAAACAGAGTGAAAGGGCATATAAAATCCAGCCGCAACCTGACTTCAGCCCATTTGGGCAATATGATGATTTTATTATTTAATCCTTTGGCCATCTTTAATATGAGCATCCACCACTAAAAATAACGGTTTAACTGTTGTCAAAAAACAGGAAATTTACCATTTAAAAAGGTGTCTTTAGTGTTAAAATTTGTCTACGTGGGTAGTAGTTACAGTAGTTACTCCATGTAACCCCGCCTCTTCGAGTACTGAGCACTGATTTCTTTTACCTTTGCTTGTGTCGGGTGACTAAACTTTATTCTATCGTGGTTCCTTTGGCACTCCTTACCTGTGCCTCTGGATGCATCATCATCCTACTATTACAATGTATGTATGTATAATCGTTCCCAGACCTCCCAGAACTGGCTCAATCTTGATTAAACTTGGCCTAAAAACTACTTTGGGTACCAAGATTCATAAATGGTAAATGGCATGTATTTGTATAGCACTTTACTAGTCCCTAAGTACCCCAAAGCGCTTTACACAACCAGTCATTCACCCATTGATGATGGCAAGCTACATTGTAGCCACAGCCACCCTGGGACGCACTGACAGAGGCGAGGCTGCCGGACACTGGCGCCACCGGGCCCTCTGACCACCACCAGTAGGCAACAGGTGAAGTGTCTTGCCCAAGGACACAACGACCGAGACTGTCCAAGCCAGGGCTCAAACCGGCAACCTTCCGCTTACAAGGCGAACTCCCAACTCTTGAGCCACGATCGCCCCATAACATCAACATGGTGATTGATTAAAGTATTTATCTCACATAAAAAGTAACTGTTTCTGTTTATCTGTATTTGGATATAGAAGTTGCATGATTAGGGCAGGTTCAAGAATCTATGCCATTTTCAGGTATGCATTTAGCAGTCATTTAGTAGTAATTAAGCTCTTAAGGTTTTATGGGTAGATCATGCAACAGAAAAGATATCTATAACAATCAACATAAATAGCTGACAATATTGGTTGTACCACATACACAATGGGGTATGAATACTATTAAGTTACATCTTCCTATTGTATTTCTAATGGGTCCAAATTGTTGGTAATTGAATGGACTTCGATTACAATTCTCAACTGTAACTGTATCAGGTTTTTACAAGATAACTTTTTTAGAGCAAAACTTGCATCAATGGTGATTATTAATGCTGATCACTTAATCACTGATGACGATTTAGAGGTGGGTTAATATCTCAACACTGAACTGCAGAATACTGAAAAAAACATAATTTAAGAAACTAGAAAATATTACCTTTTAAATTCAAGTCTCTTCATTATAGGCGAACATTTTCTAACCCTACACAGTGTGCTCACTGCTAGTCATATATTCATGTACAAAGATTATTCGAAAATATTTTTGTATTATTTGGAGTTTTATTTTACCCGTATCATATTCAAACTAATAATCAGCCATGAGTTTTGATGTAAGCACATCTGAGAATGCCATAAATTTTCTCAAGTTGCCATTAACAACAGTCTGACAGTGTCAGCAAACTATTCAAGGAAACATTTCTTTCTGTTATGTGATTTTTTTTGTTTAGCCAGAAAGATGCATTCATCCAAGAAGGGAACAAGGGCAACGAACTCGAATAATGCCAGATAAACTTTTGCAAAACCATCAGAAAACTTTTAGAAAAAAAACTCTGTTATTTATTATTAATGATGAGCTGCAGCCTGTACAAGAGTTTTACATTTACAGACATGTTAAGAGTGTCAAAAACACACTCGTACCCACAGCTGCATTTACATGCACACTTACTGGATGTATTTCAGGGAGACCTTCTGACTCTGTCTGGTTGTCATGGTGAGGATGTACATCTGCAATGCAGCCAATCGCAGCGCAGCATCATACTTGAGCTCCTGGCCAAACCGCTCTAAGACCACATCGTTACAACTCTGCAGCAAAGGAGAAAGTTACGTAAGAGTCCTTAAGTTTTTTGGGGCTTGTGAAGCGCATTTCATCTCTACAAAGAGCTATTCGAGCACCAGCGCATCCCCACTGAGCTGTAATAAGTTGTTCACAACCTCTGTGGCTAGAGATCCCTTCAAAGGGATGCGCTGTAGCTTCCAGTCCCAGATGAAGGACTCGGAAACACAAAATAGTGAACTCTGACAGAAAGAAAAAGAAGATGATTAACTTGGCTTCTCTCAGGCTATTTCACTTGACTAATTATCAAAGGAATCCTCAGGAAGCAATTTATTATTTCAGAGGGAAGTAGTTCATACAACAGTTGATATAAAGACTTTATTTGCAAATGAGGATTTTTGTCTTGAAAGGATTAATTCTCCACAAAACTAAGTAAGTCTGTAGATCATGAAAAATAATTTCCAAACCATCTGGCAGCAGAGGATTTGGATGTATTTATATTTAACAGTCGACAAGTCTCACCTCGTGCTCATGCTGCTACTGTTGCCACCGCTCACCTGAACATAGAGGTATTCAAACGCAACAGCGTCTCTCCGCAGCAGCTCCACTGGGTCCCTGGGAACAAAGCTGATTCTAAAGAAACACTTCATCTTGTCACAGCCGGGTCTCTGAGTCACCTGGGGTTGAAAAGCACAGACAAAGAGAAGTGTGAACATGTGAAAACACAGTAAACAAGCTATGTGTAAGTATATGCAGAAACTCAAGTTGTTCAAAAGTTCATGTTGGATCATTACGAGCTTTGAGAGTCATCGTACCAATCACTATCAGAGGTCATGTGGGGTTTTTCAGTAAGTGCAACACCCTAAATCATGTCCCATTTTATTGCCTTTTTTTTCTTTTACATGGGACAAAGATGAACATCATCCTTTAATTAAAAAAAAGACTTGAAGCTAGTTTGATTTAATAAGACTGGCTTCACGTCTTATTAAATAAGATCATAAACCCAAGAAGAAAAGTCTTATTGTTGTATTCATTCAAGTGAGAAGAAGGGTCATTTTTAAAAGGAGATTCAAAGGGTCAATCATTGGTTTCTAGGCCTGTGTGACTGGGGCCTAAGCTGCTCAAATATTCTTTCAATTTCAAAGAGAAGTAGTGAAAAAGTAGGATGACACTCCAATTAAGTCTACTTCCCGGATTTTGGGAATGCACGGACGTCCTGTTATCTTAGTGTTTGTATATGTATGTAGGTATGGGTGGGCCAATCTGAAGCAAGCCTTTCACAGACATCATCACACATACATTACTAAGATCTATATGTTCTTAAAAAAGAGTTATCATGAATCTCAGTCCTTTTGATTTTTAGTTTATTTCATCATCATAACCGAGTGAATGTTATGTTACTTTCCATATGATTCAAATGTCCTACTTATGTCACCTGTTCAAAACTTCACATTTACTAAAATTTGTATTTGCGATTAAATTTTTGTTCGAGTCACTACTAAATACAGAACGTAAAAAAATGGCATTTGTGTCTATGTAAAAAACTAACTCAAACTAATTCAAAGAAATGAAGTTAATAAATAGTTATATGAGAAAATAAGTTAATAATTAATAATGACTGCATGTCAGCTTAAAAGCTCAGGTTCATTTTGTGACAACCTATAGGGTAGTTAACTAGTTTTTACCAGGCGTCGTATTTTAAAAACCAATTAAACTAAATAAACTCTGAAAAATAACCACTTATTATGGGTGTCAAACCAGTGCAAAATCAAACTGCCAAAAATGTGAATCTTCAAGTAAAAGTCTTAAATTTATGAATACATTTATGACCAGTGGTGAACATATATAGCATTGGCTGCAGAAACATTAGTAATGGTACAAAAGCAACGACAGCAGCAGCGGCACTGTTTTGTTTTGTATATTCATAGCCATATTAGTTGTATTAAGACCACTTTGCAACCTAAAGACATGCTTGTGCAATCCAGCAGCAGTAACCTAGAAAAACCTCACTTTGCTTGCTGTGGTTGTTCATGCATTTGCTTCCATCCTCCATTCAAGACAAAACCACAAGACTGGCATCGTCTTTTAAATATTGATCATATTTTGTAAATTATTTAATATTGCGTCGTGTAGAAAGGGCAAGAGTTTTTTTTTCTTTTAATCTATACACTTCAAGAGTTACCAGCTTCCTCAAACACACCTGTCCTCAGTAGTGACACTCGGGTGTATTACAGTATAGAGAATGGTTTTCAGACTCTCAAAGAGTCTTCAGCCATTGTGTGTGCCACGTGCAGAGCTCTTCACATCTGAACTGTGTGGCATGAATATTAATATTGTCCTCCTGTGATGAACCCTATTAGAATATACTGGGCACTGTGTATGTGTGTGTGGTTGTGTAGGTGTAATGTGAGCTGTCGCCACTGCTGTGCAAGTGCTGATAAATGACACTGGGGTCTAAATGCTGCTTGAATACTGAGCAGGAATGTGTGTGTGTGTGTGTGTGTGTGTGTGTGTGTGTGTGTGTGCCAGTTGTTGTGTGTGAAAGACAGAAAAGAAGGCAAAGAAAGTGAAAAGAACAAGGCAACATCCCCGACCTGAGTAAGCATCTCCTGTTCGTGCAGGAGAAGCAGTTTACTCTCAGAGCCTTCGGTCCTCTGTTCCAACACCAGGGAGAAGTGCTCGATGCATTTGATTGACAGCTTCTCTTGCAGGGTCAGGATAACTTCCTGAAAGAATAATAGAAAAACTCACAATAACAGATTTTAACTGTTCTTGAAAACCTTCCTCAGGATACCTTTAAAATAAAAAAGACTTTTAAGCACACTTAAAAGGGACCTATTACGGTTATTTCCAACTTAATATTTTAAGTCTAGGGTTCTACTGAAACTTTTTATTCTTCATTGGCTATCAAAAAAACCTACTGCTCTTATACTGGGACTCTCATGGGCTTCACCCATGACAGTCAAACATAAGGCATGAGGGCCATAATCGGCCAGACAAAGACAGCAGTCCAACCCACTGGACTGTATTGCAAAATATGACAAAGGTGATCAAAGGTGTTCATAAATGTTGGACTTTTAATTGTGTTTTCATATGTTTTACACATACTATTGAATTTGCACTTCTTTTTCTTATATTATATTTCAGAATTTAAATGTGTTGTTAAACTTCTTCACACTGACAGAAAGAGAGGTTTCACTAATTTGGCGAGTCTGAAATATGTCTTTTTTTTTTATCATCCTTCCCTTCAGGACAAATATCTTCCGATTTGCTGCCTGTTTGTGAGAGTCAGCCAATCAGACAATTTAAAGCAATTTAAAGGGTGAGGGTTCCACTCATACCCAAAACTATGTCTTATTGAGATTACTTTCTATGACATCATACATAGCCAAAAGAAGAAAAACAGTCTTAAACTGAGTGATGAAGAAAAGTCTGTAGAAAACTCTTCAACCTTCAGTAATTCTGTTATAGATTTATTGCCTTGCCTGGGTTTATTGTCCTGTTGCATGACCCAATTTGGCCAAGCTTTAGCTTTTGAACAGATACATATTTGACTCTAAAATACTTTGGTAGACAGAGACGTTCATGGCTGACTCAGTGACTGCAAGATACCCAGGTCCTGTAGTTCCAAAACAAGCCCAAATCATCACCACTCCACCACCGTGCTTGATAGTTGGTATGAGGTGTTTGTGCTGATGTGTTATGTTTGATTTCCACCAGACATGATGCTGTGCATTATGGTAAACATCTCCATTTTGGTCTCATCTGTCCGAAGGAAATTGCTGTTGAAGTCTTGTGCATGGTGAATCATTGCAAGGCCTGACTCTGGAGTGAATATATAGAAGTGCTCATACTTGGTGATGATTAGCATCTGATCAGCAACACTTATGCTGCTAATTACCCTCTTAATTCCTTAACATATTCTGCACTGGATTACAATATAAGCATATCTAAGTGTTTAAGTAGGTCATGACTACAGTTCCATGCAGGGAAGATATGATGGCATTACGCCTGAATTTTATGCAAAACTGTTATTTTTCCTGTGTTTGTAACATAAACTAAATGACAGAAGCAACAAAGCGGTGTGGAGTGCAGGATAACTTATTCTGGTGGTAACTTTATATAAAAAGGTCAAAGCATGTTTTAGTAAGTAAGGTGTCTTGCTTCCAGCAGGCCTGTCACTCATCTGATTGCTGCTTGCTTTTGGAGCTTTGGTAGTAACACATTTGCATGAGGTGTACCTCAACAGCAGCAGTTCAAACAGTAGCAGTGTGCAGCGATCAAATAGGTGAGCTCAGGTTAAAAGAAAATGTAGCAGCTGTGACTGAGTTCATCAAAGAATCGTCCACTTTGACCAGGTGCAGCACCTCATTCTGATCCCGAAAATCTCTTTAGTCAGTAAATGCTGTCTCCTATTCACTGTATACCCCAACTTGATCATTTGGCATCACCTGGCAGCTTTATTCTACTGGTCATTTCTGTCCCACCCACTGGAGAGCGGTGAATAAGAAAGATAAAAGGCAATTTCTGTCCAGGTTAGGATGACATCCTTTGCTGTGAGGTTGAGAGAAAAGAAAGTCATTATGCCTCTTGCTTTCTGAATTCGCTCTGGGAGTTTCAGAGGATCATAGCTGAATAAGAATTAACAAGTCAAAAAATGAGAATACGCTCTTTGTCGCCTTGACTGAATAACTAAAGAGCTCAAACAAATGGAAGTGAATTTCACAGTCCGCGCGTGTGTTAAGACTCACTAATTTGGACTCTTGATAACATCCCCCTACTGTAATTACAAATGCAGCAGAAGCTGCTTATTTCATGACGTAAGCCTTAAGTTGTTGCACACGCATACCTTGATGGAGGTACTACAGTCAAAGCGAAAGGACTTTGTCTGCCCGTTCTCCAGGTAGACCTTTAGGACATTTGGCATGAACAGAAGAGAGTTGTCCTTCATCGGGTTCTGCAAAGGAGGGACAGGATTAGTCTTTTCATTCTGTGCACGTGCCGTGGGTTCAATACATGGAAGGAATTCATAAAAGTGCCATGTCGTAACTCATTTATGTGACTGTCTTACATCCATTGAAATCGCTGTCTAAAGTGGAAACCAGCTGGCATTGCCTATATAGGTCATACAAGCTCGTGTGTATGCGCGAGTGCATGTGTTTGTGTGGTAGAACTGACCGGAACCTGGCCGTTTATAATGACCTCCTCAGCAAAGCGTACTTTGACCGGATTGGACTTGAGCATGGCTTTTTTGGCTGCACTGATGAACGCTGATTTAGGGGACTAGGAGGCAAGCGTCCAAAAAGTGATAGAGAGAAAGCAAGCAAGAGAGGAGAGGAAGGGAAGAAAGAGACAAACAGATGGAGAGAAAGAGATCAACAGGAAAATCGATGTTCAAACAAACAAAAAAAACTGTTTTCAGTCCCAGTTTATGGACTATAAGAGCTATGTTTGACTCTTTCCCCCCCCCCCAAATCAATCAAAAACAGCACTTTTACAGCAGACTCTTCATACTTTATTTAGCAGAAATGTAACCCAGGAGGAAATTCTGAAGTGTTAGGAAATACAGGATCATCACTTCCACTCCTTTAAACGATTAAACTTAAACTCCTTTGTTCGTGACAGTAACAAATGCCATGAAAACACTGACATCATAACCTTTCTGTTGCATTCCACCTAGAGCACATTTCCTCCAGTGGAAGGAGGAGGACATGTTTTCTTTAAAGAGAAAGTGTCACGGTTTGCGGGGGCAAGCCGTGTGGAATATATATAGGACCAAAAGGCGGCAGCTCTGGTGCAGGTGAGTGTTTATTAACAACAAAAATGCAAACAACAAAGGCTCTAGGAACATGAAACTGAAACCTAAACTGGGTAAACTAACAACACAAACCAAGAATGACGGTGCAGGGAGGTCCGGGGAAATACATACAGGGAGACCGAGGGGAAACAACACAGACGAACCAGCAACTACTATGACAGAAGACACAACTTAAATACACTCAGAGAACACAGGGGGATTACATACAGGTGGGAACACAGCTGGGAGTAATTAACATGACGAGACTAGGGAGGCAAACTGAAAACACTCACAAAAGACACAGACCTTCACAATAAAACAGGAACTTACACATGAAAGGACACAACTTAAGAAACGCGGACTAGATACAGGAACACACGGGCAGAACAGAACCAAAATTGCGAAGAGAAAACACAAAACGCTGGGTCAAAAGGACCCAGGATCATGACAGAAAGAAATGGTGCAGCTGTTAGGAGCTACAGGGAGTGCAGAATTATTAGGCAAATGAGTATTTTGTCCACTTCATCCTCTTCATGCATGTTGTCTTACTCCAAGCTGTATAGGCTCGAAAGCCCACTACCAATTAAGCATATTAGGTGATGTGCATCTCTGTAATGAGAAGGGGTGTGGTCTAATGACATCAACACCCTATATCAGGTGTGCATAATTATTAGGCAACGTCCTTTCCTTAGGCAAAATGGGTCAAAAGAAGGACTTGACAGGCTCAGAAAAGTCAAAAATAGTGAGATATCTTGCAGAGGGATGCAGCAGTCTCAAAATTGCAAAGCTTCTGAAGCGTGATCATCGAACAATCAAGCGTTTCATTCAAAATAGTCAACAGGGTCGCAAGAAGCGTGTGGAAAAACCAAGGTGCAAAATAACTGCCCATGAACTGAGAAAAGTCAAGCGTGCAGCTGCCAAGATGCCACTTGCCACCAGTTTGGCCATATTTCAGAGCTGCAACATCACTGGAGTGCACAAAAGCACAAGGTGTGCAATACTCAGAGACATGGCCAAGGTAAGAAAGGCTGAAAGACGACCACCACTGAACAAGACACACAAGCTGAAACGTCAAGACTGGGCCAAGAAATATCTCAAGACTGGTTTTTCTGTGGTTTTATGGACTGATGAAATGAGAGTGAGTCTTGATGGGCCAGATGGATGGGCCCGTGGCTGGATTGGTAAAGGGCAGAGAGCTCCAGTCCGACTCAGACGCCAGCAAGGTGGAGGTGGAGTACTGGTTTGGGCTGGTATCATCAAAGATGAGCTTGTGGGGCCTTTTCGGGTTGACGATGGAGTCAAGCTCAACTCCCAGTCCTACTGCCAGTTTCTGGAAGACACCTTCTTCAAGCAGTGGTACAGGAAGAAGTCTGCATCCTTCAAGAAAAACATGATTTTCATGCAGGACAATGCTCCATCACACGCGTCCAAGTACTCCACAGCGTGGCTGGCAAGAAAGGGTATAAAAGAAGAAAAACTAATGACATGGCCTCCTTGTTCACCTGATCTGAACCCCATTGAGAACCTGTGGTCCATCATCAAATGTGAGATTTACAAGGAGGGAAAACAGTACACCTCTCTGAACAGTGTCTGGGAGGCTGTGGTTGCTGCTGCACGCAATGTTGATGGTGAACAGATCAAAACACTGACAGAATCCATGGATGGCAGGCTTTTGAGTGTCCTTGCAAAGAAAGGTGGCTATATTGGTCGCTGATTTGTTTTTGTTTTGTTTTTGAATGTCAGAAATGTATATTTGTGAATGTGGAGATGTTATATTGGTTTCACTGGTAAAAATAAATAATTGAAATGGGTATATATTTGTTTTTTGTTAAGTTGCCTAATAATTATGCACAGTAATAGTCACCTGCACACACAGATATCCCCCTAAAATAGCTAAAACTAAAAACAAACTAAAAACTACTTCCAAAAACATTCATACACTGTATTTACAGGACTTTTTCTCTATAGTGGCTGAAAGCTGACGTTTATTCTTGCCATTAGGTAGTGGAATTAAAAAACTATGGGCCAGATTTACTGTTTTAAAAAAGTTGCACTAAACCCAGGTGCAGTCCCAGCACACCAAAAAACAAAACAAAACAAAAAAACCCCACGTTAAATAGCAGTAAATTATTCTCTAAATGATTTAGATCTTGAAAGAGAAACTCCCAGAAATACACATAGAACAGGGTAAGTTGCAAAAATCTCGCACAAAAATTTGATTTTCTTCCACAAGTCTCACTTTTATTTCTTCTTGGAAGACTCCTGAACTTTATAGGCCTACTTAACTGCTAGCTTGTAAGCTGTTAGCTTGCAGAGCGACTCCTCTTCTCTACTTGGTTATAAAATACTACCATTTTGTCAATGCTAGTGACACTTTAGACAACTAAAAACACATCTTTTTAGAATTTACATTTTGTTAACTTTTGTCTGTTTTTGCTTTATACTCTGTCATTCCTTGTGAAGCACTTTGTGATCTTTTTTGTAAATACCAGCAACTTTTTTTAGTACCAAAGCCCAGTTTGTGCTGGTGCAAGACATTTGTAAATGTGGCCCTAAGCAATCACAGACAAATGGGATGACTTCATTTTCTGATTATGCTGAGGTAACACACTGGAAACCTCTACTGTTAAAGACAAGGTTTGACTGACCTGGGGCCAGAAGAAAAAAGCACATCAGGCTAGTTCGCTTGTCATTCCTGTTTGAGTCAGTGATGCTGTTTCTACCAATGACAATTAAAATAAATTGCTTTAAAGGGAACAAAGCCCTTCTGGAAAAAGTCTAGAAGGCGGTAGTCAGTATTTGAGCCATGATAAATTCTTTATAGTTTGCTTCCAACAACTAAAGTGGTCTTGGGCAATAGTTCTCCAGGCTTTCTCAAAGTCTATCAAAGTTTGTCTTTGGACATTTTCAGAGGAATGTTTTTCTTGATTTGCTTTTAAGCTACGTAACACTGACCTATGAATCACTGAAGAAACACTTAACTCAAAGTATGAAACAATGCTGTGTCTACATGTATCAGACAACTTGCCAGAAAGAGCATATCTGGGTGTCCTAAAAGAATTGAGGGTGTGTTAAAGAAGAAAGTTGCTCATACCAAATAGTGACTTTGTAACTCGTTAGACAAAAACTATACTTGCATTCATGACAGCGCATGTTTGAATAAACTGGTGCAGGATCATTCAGTCTCAAAAATTTTATGGTACAAAGTCTGATTATATATAATATCTGCTGTGAACTTTTAGCTTCATATATCAGATAGTTTCCATGATATATTCTTTTGGAAAAAATGGTCAGAATCTGTGATGGTAGAATCTTTTTTTTTCTGTAATACAACTTGTTATATTTGCTCAATTCATGAACTCCAAGCATGAAAGTTGAATGACACATTTTTTTCTTTCATATTTTAACCAGCTGATGCGTAAACATTTCTATCTATCTGTTTCAAGTTCCATTTTCTGACTCATTTTGTTGGTAAGAAAGAAAGAATTTTCAGGCTTTTATGTTTTATATTCACTGCTTATATTCATATTTAAGCAGTGCCTCAGATTTCAATGTGCAAAAAAGAAGAAAAAGTCCTGAAAGTGTGTTACCGGACCATACTTCAAAAATATCTTAAAAAGTATAAAGATTTCCTACCATGAAATTTGTATGCACATTAGAGACAGAAGGTTTGGTTGATTTGAGACAGAATGACCCTGCATCAAAAGAAATGATGGGTGGCTCAAGACTTTTGCACAGTATTGCCGATTTTAGGCATTTTTCTGCATTCATTCCAATTAATTGAAGACTATCTTCTGAGCAACTCTTCTATGCCCTTGGCTGAATTGTAGCCAATTTTGGTAAAATTGGATGAATAAGAAATAGAATGGCTCTCTTAATTTGGCTCTGCACACACACAGTGGGCAGCAGAGAGACCTTCATGGGGAAAAGAGCCAATAACAGCCAATCTTCTCTCCCGGTACCATCCAACATTGCGTTGTTTTGCATAGCAACAACACATCTGAATCAGGAGCACACTAAAGTAGCACTTAAATTACTCATAATCATACTGTAATGGGTGTTTATAATTATATACAGGAGCTGGTTTCACTGTGTTGTCGTTTCACTGTTGATTTTGGTCTCTTTATGTAATTTGTTGTCAGCAATAAAAATACTGTATATCACTATCACCTTATTGTTTAAACGCAGGTGAGTTTTAGAGGCCTGCAGAAGGATGTCTTGTGTGATTTTAAATATTTTTTTTATTTGGTTGAACAAAGTAAACAAAAAGTCCTTCAAAAATAAAATGCAGAAACCACATTTCATGTTCTACTATTACATATACAGTGTGTATATATATATATATATATATATATATATATATATATTTATATATATGAAAACAATAAAAAAATTTAACACATGATAAAGTAACACATTTTTAAAATACGAATGGATGGAAAAAGTGGTTTGTGTATGTGTCACCAAAAACAGAACATTTTTCTAGATTTATAAATCATCCCAACATATTTTGACAAATGTATCTGTATATGTTGCAAGATCTACTCACAGGATAAGGTTGGACAACAGTCAACATGATGGATTCTTTGCAGCTCCTGGAACAAGAAGACAGAAAACCGTAAAGTCATCAAAATCATGAAAAAAGAAATAAACAACAACAAAAACCCAATGATTCCACTCAACAATAACGGCAAATAAACAACACGATCTTGATTAGCCTGGGTGAAATGGAATTGAACGCCTCGGGCAAACACTGCTTACAACAGACACAGTTAAAACCAAAAGCACACAGACACTCATTACTTTCCCCATTTAATTACAAAAAAAGGGGTTGTACTTCCTGTGAAGTGAAACACGATTTGTTTCGTTGCGCACTGTTTTCAATGAAAGAGCAAAAGGATTCTCATTTTTTTTGTTATTTATTCAGAATATGTTGGGGTGACAAGCAGAACTGAGTTAACTAACTACTGAGCAGGCGAGTGGAAAGCATCGCTAACACTTGGAAATAAACTTCATAATTTTAAAAGCAAATGAATGATTATGACTTTCGTTTCACTAATGTTGTTGTGTTTTTGTAATTAACTTTTTAGTTTTTTCAACCTGCCATTTAAAGGGACCCTAAACACTTTACCTGGAGCTTATTTATCTTTTTGTTTCAATTACTTTTTTTGGGCAATCTAGTGCACAGATTGTTGCTTAATGTGACATTATGTTACGCTACTCTGTGTGACTCTGTCACATGTCTGCAGTATAAATTCTCCCATACTGTACTCACTTTATCCAACAATGTGATCTATCTATCTGTCTATGTACATATTGACATAAGACTGCACATTTGTTGACTGCACATCCATACCTCCATCTATACACTGGATTGAGATTTGGTGACTGTGGAGGCCATTTGAGTTTAATTAACTTGTTATCAGATACCAGTTTGAGATGATCTGACTTTTGTGACATGGTGCGTTATCCAGCTGGAAGCAGATGGGTGGTCATAACACAATGGACATGGTGAGCAACAGGCAATTTGTGGTCCTCAAATGGTACTAAGATACCCAAAGTTTGCCGAGAAAATAATCCCCACCCCATTAAACTACCAGCAGCAGCCTGAATATTTAACACAAACCCACATGGATCCATGCTTTCATGTTGTTTATGCTGAATTCTGACACTACAACCTGAATGTCACAGAAATTGAGATTTATTTTCCAATTTTGGTGATCTTGTACAGATTTCAGTTTCCTATTCTTAGCTGACACTGACTGGGGCCCGATGTGGTCTTCTGCTGCTGTAGCCCATCTACTTCAAGGTTCAACATGTTTTATGTTCAGAGACGCTCTTCTTAGAGCTGGAGTTACCGTTGCCTTCCTGTCAGCTCAAAGCAGCCTGGCCATATCCAGTGAGCTACAGAACTGTGGCTCACTGGATATTTAATCTTTTTTGGAGCTATTTTCCATACAAAGTGGCTGGTGAGACTATATACACTATTACCCTGGTTGATGCTCATATAAATTATTCAAAAAACATGAGCAATTTTTCAAACAGCAAGTCCCACATCGCAAAAAGTCATCCCAGTCTACTCTAAACACTGGTTTCAGACAGTATTTTCTACTGGTGTATCTGTGTGATGTCAAATAGAGAAGTCATCCAATGAAAACGGCTCGAACTTTGGGCTCAACAGCCCCACCCACTGGCTGTTCAGACTTGTAATTTAAGAGGGGCGGCCAATCAGAAGAAGCAAGGGAAAGCAGCAGTGGATAAAGTGTGAGGGGGAAAAGTGTTCTCTAAATGTTATTTTTCACCAATCTGGATTTTGAATCTACCTGACGAGATCGATGACTCGTTCTCTAGGAGCCGAACTGACGGGTTCGTCGTTTATCATGATGATCTCATCACCTGGCAGCAGCTTCCCCTCTGATGGACCACCTACCAACATACAAACACACGCAAACAAGCAACAGCTGATCAAAGCGCTCCATGAAAGCAGCAGGCAGACAGATGTCGTCTAGCCAGCCAAAGATTACCTGCAAATAAAATCAAGAGTAATTACAGCTAAATTGACAAGGCGAATGAGTGTGTGTGTGATTTTTGCAGATGTGAAATATGCAGCTAATTTGCAAATACTTTGTTGTTTGTGCTCATCTAGATACGTGTAATAGGTGTAAGCATTAATCTACTCTCTGCTAGCACATGCGTTTCCTTCCTTGGCCAACCATTGTAAATAGAATATTCATCAGTTCAATTGTCTGCTTAGGATTCAGCACTGATTGATTATTGAGATGCCTAATCACTGTCTGTGTCCGTGCAGCCAATGAAGCTGACACTTAATAAGGGTTTGTGAACTGTTTGTTTGGCAGCAATGTGGCAAGCTGCCAGTCAAATCAAAGTTTTAGTGGAAAATAGACTTCCAAACATGAATTTGTGTTCATGCTTTTTCTTGCCTGTGGCTGCTTACTTGAGGCAAACACAGCCCAACAGAGCGCACGGTTTCCTACAGCAGCAGCTATTTGATGTGCTGATCAGAACCAATCAGATGGGGAGAAAGAACTAACAAAATAAGTCAATCTGCACACTACACTAGCTTAGCTGGATGGCTCATTTTCCTATTTTGTTTCTAAGTTATATTATTGGCCTTCTTATCAAATCTTAGCAGAGGCAGATTTGCTTTCAGTAAGTAGTGACTCTGAGGACTACTCTCCTGGCTTTCCATCACTGGACTTCTGACTTTGCACTGTGAATGAAGTTTTTGTTGCTCTAAATGCTTTATTGTGATTTTATTTTTATATTCTTATTTATTATAATATTAAATCAATTATTTAGACCACTTTAAGCTGAGACAAGTGGTAAAATCCAATCAAAACTGACTCAAATATTCCAAAATAAAAAGACATATCGTATTGTCTCTGATTATTTGACAGGCATGCCGAAAAAGTGAGAGAGAGTCAAAACTCCCACACGGAATAAAGCTGTACTTGTGTAGTAGAGGTGTATCACTGACTACTGTGTTAGGGGTAGGCAAGTGTACAGTTAGTTTGCAACTAAATAAAATTATAACAGTTGCCCAAATGAATAAATAAAAGTATTCATTTTAAAGATTGTTAGTTTAAGCCAATCTTGACACCCACCTGGTGTAACAGAGCGGACTACCACCGGTTTCTCACTGCCTGCCACAAAGCCGAAGCCCAGGACAGGGTCCCGTCTCATCTCCACCAGACGAGGGGCAGGAGGGACCCCATCTAGGTGGACCTCCTCCAGGGAGCTGCTCTGCGATACTTGGCTAGAAAATACAGAGCGCAAGGAAATTCAAGTAAAATTCCAACACTAATAAACAGTTTTCTGATTGATGTATAGTACTGTGCAAATGATCTTGAGCTTTCTGAAGGTCTTTCAGAGTTTTTCTTTGGACTTTCCAACTCACTATTCCCATTTCCCAATTCGTTCCCATTTCTTCAGTTTAATCTATAAACATGTCAAAAACAACGCAGTTTGACAAACATAAAATACTATTTTTATATCTACAAAAGTATTTTCAAAGAGCTATTTACTGAAACTTGGTATATGTCTGCATGGTGCAAAAGTTAAAAAGCGCCCTAAAAACTGAAATTTTATCTTAAAGGAAGTTGCTATGGTCTGATTGTTGGAGTTTTCTCTCTCTTACCTTACCATTTAAAGCACCTTGAGGTGACAGTTGTTGTGATTTGGTGCTATATACAGTAAATAAAAGTGAACTGAACTGAATTATAGCAGACATACAGCTGCTGGCTGGTTTTCAGCCTGATTTAAAGGCTGAGAAGCAAAAAATCCAATTGAGTCAAGGCTCATGGGTCCTGTATTTTAGTACTAAGTGCTATTATGACATAATAAACATTACTTCTAAATTTTCTAACAGTTAGAAGCCATGGTCAGTGCCAGGGGCGTCACCAAGGTGGGGCTGGGGGGGGGGGGGGGGGGGGGGGGCACTGGCCATCCCCCAAAATTTGCCCCCCCCGCAAGACTATACCAAAACCAGTAAATGGTTGGTTTTGAAACACAAGAAGGTCTCTGTGTGCTGTTTGAAGTTTCAAAAGTCTTATTTCCACTGAAAGCACTACTGATCTAAGTAATTGATAGCATTTGTTTGCCATGTTATTTATAGTTATTTGATCAGGTTGCAGGAAAGCTTGTTTGTTCTTAACATTAACTCCATTCTCAGAGAGTGAATCTTTGGCTTCTTCTGGTCAGCTCTGCTGAGAATCATTAAAGCATGGTTGGGACCATCAATCAATCAATCAATCAATCAATCAATCAATCAATCAATCAATCAATCAATCAATCAATCAATCAATCAATCAATCAAAATAGATTATTATGGGTTTCAAAATCTTATTTGGTTTTCATATGTACTTTTTCAACAGTGTGTGAATGGATGGATGACTGAGTGTGTAAAGCGCTTTGGGGTCCTTAGGGACTAGTAAAGCGCTATACAAATACAGGCCATTTACCATTTTCTCAGTGATATCAATTTATATTAATAGCAGGAAATCAACTAGGCATATATTTTTTCTTTCTCTCTTTCTTCACATATTTTTCAAGTAACCTATATTTGACAACAGCATAATAAAACTGGAAATTTTGTTTTTGGTGTGCCACCCCAATATTTTTAGTGGCCTCCATCCAGGCACCCTATGGAAAAATTCTAGAGCTGCCCCTGGTCATTGCATGAGATAATAGAATAGAGCATTTATTCAAGAGACTCCAGTCAATTCTATGTTCAGCATTATTAGAAATTCCATGTAGAAAAAAGCGATGGGGAAATTGTTCTGCTACCCACGAAGCTGCCTGCTTTGCAATTATATTGAGTAAATAAAGGAAGGTTACTGTTTGTTGTTTGGGTGTAAAAAGATTGGATGGGATTATGTAAATCTACCCCACAAAAAACACAAGCTTAGAAATATCATTTTGTATAATATAATTTTCAATATCTCAAATTTAATTACACTATTTAAAAAGGCAAAAAAAAAAAAAAAAAGGACGCCTTTCCTTTAACTTTGGCTTCAATTCACTTTCAGTTCAGACAATTTGCTGACCTACTTACGAAGAGTGACATAAAATAAGTTGCCAAATAGTTTCTCTTCTCGATGACATAATGGGCACAATGACTATTACAGGGATCAAATCTGTCCCGCAGGATAAAGAAGGTTTTCTAGGAGAATATGACTAAATGCACATTAGAATTCAATCACTAAATTTCAGTTGTACAGAAGAAATCATTTTAGCTGAGACAGAGATCCTTAAACTTGGAATGAATGATATGAGCTGTGCAGTCAGCTGGTCATAAATCAGTGCTCTGGCTCAGGTTTCAAACATTTTATGCTTAAAAGCCACTTATAGAAGAGAGTACAGGTCTTCTGTTCACTTAATCGCTCAGATTTGCAGTCTGGAGGCAATTTGTCTTTTGAAGCTGTATGAAAGTCTGCAGGCTGTTCAGGATAAGAACAGTTGGCAGATCTCTTTCATAGATGACCTAAGCCTTCCTGAATCCTTCTGAGGAGTGGGAAACACCAGTTCCAAACTAACATAAGCAACAGGGACGCACGGATGCAGCTCAAGAGATAACTGAGGTGGAAAACTGTTTGGAAGTAAGGAAATATAAGTGTTGCAAAGAAGGGATCAAATGTATCTTTCTTTGTTTTATTTTGAAGCAACGATAACTAATGTGGTTAGTAGATGGTTGTGACCACACATACACAGACTAAATGGTAAAATGGTAAATGGCCTGTATTTATATAGCGCTTTACTAGTCCCTAAGGACCCCAAAGCGCTTTACATATCCAGTCACCCACCCATTCACACACCGGTGATGGCAGGCTACATTGTAGCCACAGCCACCCTGGGGCGCACTGACAGAGGCGAGGCTGCCGGACACTGGAGCCACCGGGCCCTCTGACCACCACCAGTAGGCAACGGGTGAAGTGTCTTGCCCAAGGACACAACGACCGAGACTGTCCAAGCCGGGGCTCAAACCGGTAACCTTCCGATTACAAGGCGAACTCCCAACTCTTGAGCCACGATCGCCCATCATCGACTAGCATTACAAAAACACACTTTTAAGCTATTTATATTTTTTGTAAATGTAAATTTCATCTGTTGCGTGACTTTTATAATTATAGCATCTGTAAGCGATGCTAGCATCACAAACTCAAAATGCTTTTGTTTAAAGATAAAAGTCATTAGCTCAGGAAGATAAGTGGTGGACCCAAAAGTTTGAAGTTTTGACTCTGATTTTCATTTCTTCTCATTCTTTTTAATCAGGAAATGTTTTATTTGATTTTATTCCAATCAGTAATGAGATAGCATAAAACAGTTCTTTAACACAGTGCATGTTAGCTTTCTATTGCTAACAATGACATCCAGGAGATATTAAAGGAGCAACTTGAACCGATGTCAGTTCAGCTTTTATTTTGGGATCTTTCAACCGTGCCAAGACATCTAGAAAAGGCAGCGGGCCAATGGGTATTTAACATCAAAATATTTCCTAAGAAGATGATAAAATACTAGCTTTTACTCACCAAAACTAGCATACAAACTTCTTAGACTGTCTGCTCCACATATAAAGCATATTTTTTATTGGATAATTATATTAAAAATGCTCTTAAAACATGCCAACAACACAATCTCAATGGAGCGGTCCAGTTCAATGAGTTAATTAGGCAGAAACACCCTGGATTTTAAGCCATAAGAAAATCCCAACAAATAAGCTATACAAAAATGTGGCCATTAGGTTTAGTTTTTCAGTACTGGAAGTGAGTACTTAGTCATACCCTTACTCCTTTCTCACATTTACTGTGAAATAAAAGGATTTAATTCTCTCCAAAAAGCTTGAAAATGGAAACAACCAGAAAAAAAAGAGAAATTATTAAGAAACTTGCCCTGTGTGTTTAGCAGCAGTCAGCAGCCACGTGCCCCCCAGGACCAACACTACTTCTAAGGAGGGCTTTAGTGCATGTTTTGGCGCTTGGAGAGGAATCCAGTGGAAGCACGAGAACATGCAAATAGAAACACCCTGCATCAGCCAGATCTTCTTGCTGTGAATCAATAGTTCTCTGCTGTTGGCGGCTATATGCGGTCACCTCTATTAAATATAGGTTAATATTAAATTTTTCACATCGCCATTTTCTTTGTCTTATTGCAAGTCATTGCACTCGGGGTGAAAGCACCACTAAAATGTAAATGTACTGTATTAAATTACTTCTTGCCCGCTGAACCTCAGACGTCTGTCTCAGCTGAGACACTGAGAATGCAGACTGCCTGTTAATTAAGAGCTGATACACACTTTCAGTGGGGTTAACTCATTCTCTCTGTCTCTATCCTAGCTTCCTTTCTCTTTTGCAGCTTAAAAGGCTCCCTTGGCAGCTGCTGCTTCCTGTCTGCACATAAAGTCCAGTGCAGGGTGTCTATTGTTGCCTGGCCAGCATCCATCCCATTGTTCAGTGCCTACAATCCATACAGTAGATCATGTGAAATTTCTGCCTCGTGCATACTGACATTTATGTGCAACTATATGAATACTCACAAAAATAATTTCTTTTACTGTCTCAGGTGGTTTGAGACTTTTATTTAGGAACCAGTGAAATATATCTATTTATTATAGTATATCTACAGCTTTGCCTAAATCTGCTCAGAGCATGAAACATGTTCCAAGCATCCACAGTATACCTTCATCTCTGACCAATCAATCTGAATCTCTGCCCCACTTCTTTTATGCCATTTATTCCACATTCTCATTCCCTAGCCCATTATCACATTGATCTCTATTGTACATTCGGCACAGAAATCTCAGAGTAAATCTGTCCGTGACAGAGCATGTTCCAATCTGCAATGCCGGTTCATATTCCCCGTCAGGATCGGTGGGATTTAATCCCGCAGAAGGAAAGACGAGGGCATCACGGGGTCAAGGGAAAGCTGGAAACAAAAGGTCAGATCCTGGTAATGTTTCAGAAATTCCAGGTTCTTGCCTTACTGGCGCGGTAGCCATTACTGAGGTTTCTACCACTAGGCCTCAGCCTAGTGTGACACATGGTAATAGATGCTAGAGAAATAACTGAACGATTGAGCAAAAAAATAATAATAATAATTTAAGAAGTTTATTAAAAAACAAAACACGATTCCTGGAAGCAATGGTTGGCTCTCTTCCTTTCAAGCGCAGATTTAAGTGAGTGCATTTAAACAATAGAGTCATCTTTCATCAGTTAATTTCAATAGATACCCAACAACTGGGCAAAAAAATGTAATACAGTCAAGAACAAAGCAGAGCATATTAGAGTTATATAACAGGCTTAACAGACCCAGCTAACCTAGTATTGACTATCAGGTTCCACACAGTTTAAAGGTGTATGCTGCTATAAAGACGTGTAATTATTGATTCAGTTTTTCTGCTCTGTTTAAATGATTAGGATCGAGTCATTGGACATATGACTTATTGATTACTGAAAAAAAGAAACCTCTTGTCCAAAGAAAGCAAATTAATATTGGAAGTTAATAGAAAATGCTATGGTTTGTAAAATACACACTATCGCAAAACCAGTTCAAAAATATGGCAAGTATATACTGGCTAATAGAGACAAACTCATTTGTTATTTGGATTTTTGACATTATTTATAATTGTTTTGGGGAAACACAAAGGAAAGGACAGCAGGGATGGGTGAGTGATGGGTATATCTGCAACTTGGCAGCTCATCTCAGAGCAAGCCATGGCTCTTCTCTTCTCTTGACAGGCTGCGCTTCATGAAAGCAAAGTTTGTGGCGAGCTTTTGACTTACTTCCAATTTACTTCCAATGCCTCATACTATAAATGAATCAAGGAAAGGGCAAAAGGCCAGTGTGATGGGCAAGATTTGATTAAAAACAATATGAAATGTAATTAAGAAATAGTTTAGCTTGCTATTTATATATTATAGTATTTAATGGTTCTTGGGCAACAACTGTAATAATCTAAGTTTTCAAAATCCTGAAAACTAAAGCCCTCGTAAGACAGGCCTAGAGACCAGTCAGTGATCCCACGGCAACTATCAGTTCAAATCAATTCATTTTTATTTATATAGTGTCAAATCACAGCAGTCAACAGCAGTGATCTCGAGGCACTTTATGCTGGAAAGTAAAGACCCAAAAATAATACAGAGAAAACCCCAAAAATCAAACAACCCCCCTTTGATCAATAACTTGGTGACAGTGGGAAGGAAGAACTCCCTTTTAACAGGAAGGAACCTCTGATAGATCCAGACTCAGGTCTGCTGTCTGGGGTGATGGGAAGATGACAGTATATAAGACACACTGTAGAAGAGAGCCAAAGATTCATAATAACCAATGATTAAATTGATTGTTAAACTAGAACTACAGGTTGCTATGGAAAAATGTATTGCCACGGTTGCCTGTGAAGTCGCCAAGTTATTTGCAAACACTTGCCAACTGCTAGCTTACCGGTGGTAAATTTGTGAAGGGTATGATGCAAACAACAAACAGAGACTGTTCACCTTAAAAGTAAAAGCTGGGCCTTTTGAAATGTGTTGGCAGCAGTAATAAGGCACAGTTTTACTATGAAGAAAGACTTGTGTTTTCTGTTTCTGCTTTGCTTCACACTTTTTATCATTCACTGAATAGTTGACAAGTATTTGCAGATAACATCTTCTACACAAGCACCGTTTTACCACCAATTTCAGCCAGCGACAGGCACCAACCTCCAGTAACCAGTCCCTAGCCAGTTGGGAAAATATACATTCTTCCCTAGTGAATGGAGGTTAAAAGATGGTTACAGAGACCGGTCTCTAGGTCTGTGAGACCGAAGGGACTCGTCTCATGTTAATAGAGAAATCAGAAATCTTAACAGAATCCCACAGACTCTACACGCAGCTGAGCATGTGCATAGTGTTCTTTATGCCAGCACCTCGCTGCCAGTGAGTTGAGCATGTCCTTATGGCAGGAGGTGTTTTCCTGCATGACAAATTTGCAGAGACAACAGCCTGCATATGCACTGATGGAATGCAAACTACCTCAAACAATGGCTACTTTTGTAGGCCGCTGAAACAATGCCCACCCCACTGCTTTGGGACTGTTACACTGCTTCATGCATACTGCATTTCCACTGTTGTTTATATTCCTTTTTGACAGCTATTTAAATATATAACTGTTCATATATATATATTAGTGCTGCCAGTGTTAATCTTGTTAAAATGACGTTAACGCCATAACCGCATTAACGCGGCAAATTTCCATTAACGGGTTAACGCTGATGGTTTATATATACAGGATGGGCCATTTATATGGATACACCATAATAACATGGGAATGGTTGGTGATATTAAAGTCCTGTTTTTGGCACATTAGTATATGTGAGGGTGCAAACTCCTCAAGATGGGTGGTGACCATGGTGGCCATTTAGAAGTCGGCCATCTTGGATACAACTTTTGTTTTTTCAATAGGAAGAGGACCATGTGACACATCAAACTTATTGGTAATGTCACAAGAAAAACAATGGTGTGCTTGGTTTCAACGCAACTTTATTCTTTCATGAGTTATTTACAAGTTTCTCTTTGTTCACAGCCATTGACATGTTGAAGAGGTTAACACGTGAGGAGCGGATCGAAATTGTGTTGGTATCTGGTGAACGCAGTAACCGGGTCATTGCAGCAGATTTCAATGCTTGTTCAGTGATGAGGCAAACTTTTATGTGAATGGTGAAGTTAACAAACAAAACCACCGCTATTGGTCTGACACTAACCCACATTGGATGGATCCCTCCAAGACTGCTAGAACAACAAAAGTGATGGTTTGGTGTGGTATATGGGGTACAACGATAGTGGGTCCATTCTTCATCAATGGAAACCTCAAGGCTACTGGATATTTGAAATTGCTACATGATGATGTGTTTCCCTCTTTATGCACTGAAGCTGGCACGTTCCCTGATTTATTCCAGCAAGATGGTGCACCACCACATTATGGGTGCCAGGTCCGAACATTCTCAGATGAACAATTTCCTGGAAAGTGGATTGGTCGTCGTGGGCCAGTTGAATGGCGCCCAAGGTCTCCCAATCTGACCACCTTAGACTTTTATCTTTGGGGTGATCTGAAAGCAATTGTCTATGGTGTGAAGATACGAGATGTGCAGCACCTGAAACTACGGATACTGGATGCCTGTGCTGGCATTTCTCCTGCGGTGTTGCTATCAGTGTGTGAAAAGTGGGAGAAGAGGGTTGCATTGACAATCCAACACAATGGGCAGCACATTGAATACTTTTTTTAAATGGTCAGAAACTTGTAAATAACTCATGAAAGAATAAAGTTACGTTGAAGCACACCATTGTTTTTCTTGTGACATTACCAATCAGTTTGATGTGTCACATGGTCCTCTTCCTATTGAAAAAACAAAAGTTGTATCCAAGATGGCCGACTTCTAAATGGCCACCATGGTCACCACCCATCTTGAGGAGTTTGCCCCCTCACATATACTAATGTGCCACAAACAGGACTTTAATATCACCAACCATTCCCATTTTATCACGGTGTATCCATATAAATGGCCCACCCTGTACTATAAATTCCACATACTAGTCTTTTTTTCTCACAATTGGGATGTTTTTTTTTATATTAATGATTCTGTTCACAACTCTTGGTAAACTACTCTAAAACTGTTACATTGTGATGTTGTATATCAGCATTACCAAAGTAGCCTACTATCCATTTCCACTTATTCAATTAAACCTATCCCAACTGCCATAGGGCGAGAGGCGGGGTACACCCAGGACAGGTCAGATTCACATTCACACCTATGGCCAACATAGGATCATCTGTTAACCTAATCACATTAACCACAGTGTAAGTCATCAAAGCAACTAGCCATATAAAGATAATTGCACTGCAAAAACCTTAAACATTTAGACTTCACTGAACATGACTTTTTTCACACTTATGGTTCATATACTGTAGTTTTTCCATGATGCATCCACATGTGATGCACTCATGCAATAATTTATGCACAATTATTGCATGAGTGCATAACTGTGCATAAACAGAATGACAACACACATTTAAACACATGCATGCCAGTGCTTATCATCATACATACTTGGTGAGGCATTCCCGTCCCTCCTTGGCGCTGTTCATGCTGTCCCAACTGTATGGGGGCCCCTGCAGTCCTCCCCAGGAGCCTGGGCCAGGAGGCGGCCAGCCTGATGTTTTGTTCTTATGGCTAAAGAAATGGAGCAAAGGAAAAGCAAGCACATTTTAAGAGAGAATTAAAGCAAATAATGTATTCCAGACTAAAAATAACTGTTCGATTAAG
Organism: Maylandia zebra; assembly: GCF_041146795.1. NCBI lineage: Eukaryota > Metazoa > Chordata > Actinopteri > Cichliformes > Cichlidae > Maylandia > Maylandia zebra. The sequence continues at coordinate 39,094,022 of NC_135188.1, read as the reverse complement.
TATCGATTGGCCTTTTGTTTTGGGTAATAAAGACAAACAGCGACCGTCATCTTTAATCAAGACAGTGAAAACCTGGTAAGATGGATAGCATTACTGGATTTCAAGACTACAGTGTAACAATTTTACCCATATTTTACTCCATTTGGAAAATGCGATCATCATACAGCATTTAAATAAAACTAGTATATTCAAAATAAACTCTCAGAGACACTTTGTGCACCTCTAGTTTGATTTTTGCTCATTCCAATTAGTAAGACTTCTTCTCTCCCGGTGTGAGATCGCACTGCTTAGTGCAATCGACCGCAGTCAAATAACAGCTCATCGACTCCGCAGATAGGCAATCGATGGCTGCACGCACGAGCGGCTCCGCGGTGGTCGCTCAGCAGAACGGTACGCACACGGTGAGGGAACACACCGATGTGACAGCTGATTCTCTTATTGCAGATTAAGCTAACAATGCCATTATGGGTTTCAGGAGGGTGGGAGTCCACGGAGTCAAAGGGGAAGAGATGGGAGAAGAGCCACTGTGGCACCTCAGTGGGAATTATACCAGAAAAGAAAATGATGAGAACTGGATGTATCATCCTAGTGACTCAGTGACTTTACAGTAAGTCTCACATGCTACAGTGACTAATCGCACACAGATCATTAAGCACCCATCCCCTAACTCTCCACGGAAATAATGTGCAGCATCTGCATGTGCTCATCTTTACTGTTTGATTTGTTTTGTTTAGACTACTCCCTCTGCCGCAAACCAGGAGAAGTTTATGCCTGCCGGAGCATAGCTACGGTAAGAATTAGTCTTAGCGGCATTTCAGTGGCAAAATGCAGACTTGTATTTGATCGAACAGCTGATTCTCCAGTGCTTTCTGCACATTTAATGTTCCCGCTCTTGCTTTTCTCAAAGGTGACTGAGGCAAGCTGTTCAGTCACTATCTGACACACATTTTTAAAGCAGGTGAAATTGCATACTAGATGAGGACATCATCGCCGTACGAATCCAGCCAATCCATTCCCATATTGTGCTCTTGATGGGTTGAATACATCAGTCAGTCATATCATAGCGTGCTGTATATGAAACAGAAAACTGTCCTTTGACTCAAAGTGTATGCTGGCCTTAAATAAAGTCTAAAAGGGATGTTTCAGCTGTCTCCCGACAAATATTTCGCATTTTGCAGAGCTTAAAAAGATGAACAGCTGATTTTGGAGTTATCCTTAGAAGCAACAGATCCATTTCAACTCCTCTCTATTCGGTTTCCTTCCACGGATTACGCTTAGATGCTTCTGTTTCTGCTGATCTTCAGTCATCTGGAAGAAAAACATATCCACTCTCCACTTTAGAATCCCAATCAGAAGCTCTTGCACCCAGAAGACACACTGGCCATGGCGTTAACGGCTGTGCAGATCTCCAGTGTGCAGCCAGACATTCATCTATTTGTCTTTGTGCTGCTGCTGGTGCTGCTGCTGCTGCTGCTGAGAGCAGCTTTGGTCCAACCTGAACTAAACTGCTGTGGCCTCGTCTCCTTTATCCCATAATCCCTCTCATCACAGAGAAAACAAATCCACGCTGTGTGTGTCTGCGAGTGTGAGCATGAGTGTTTCTGTGTGTGAGCGTGTTCAGCTGTATATAACTATGTGAGGATGTGTGTGTGTGTGTGTGTGTGTGGAGGGGGGAAGTAAGAGGATTTTGGGAGACCAGCACCGCGTGTATGGAAACGCCGCTCCAGCTGAGAGCTGGAGTCACACGGCAGGAAGCAGGAAGAGGAAACTGAAAGTTCACCTGGACGCCATCGCTGCTTTACTTGCCACTTTTGGTCTTTTTGCAGAAAAGGGGAAAAAAAACCAAGAACTTTCCCTAAGTAGACAGGAATGTCGTACAATAAAACTAAAAAGATGAGCGAGTTATAAAATAAATGCTAGTGTTAGCATAAGAAGTTAAATGTGCTTAGAATGACAATGCTAGCATGCAACCCCTCAAAAGATAATGATTTAGCAATTGTAATTTGATTACTTAGTGTCAAACCTCTGGTAATACACAGTGGCCAAAGTACAGCCAAGACTTAAGGGGGTGCATGAGGAGTTTTAATGGCTCAAAAGCAGCATTAGCTTTACAAAAAGTGATATGTGTAAAAAAACAAACAAAAAAACCCCACTAGTATCATTTCTGTATTATCTGTCCTGTTGTATTAAACATGTCAAACATACATACTGTGAATGAGTACTTGCCCCATTTCTTATTCCTTGTAGTTTTGATATGTCATATCAAACATATTTTTAATATTTGTCAAAGATAACCTGAGTAGATACAAAATGCAGTTTCTTACTGCTGATTTCATTCATTTAATCCAAGCCTATCCAGGCCTGTGTGAAAAAGTAATTGCTCTCTAAACGTAATAACTGGTTATGCCGCGCTTTGGCAGGAGGAACTGCAATCAGGTGTTTGCTCTAACTGGCAATGAGTCTTTTACATCACCGTGGAGGAATTTTGGCTCCCTTTTCTTTAAAGTATTGTTTTAATTCAACCACACTGGAGCTTATTCTTTTTTAAAAATCATGAACAGCCTGTTTGAAGTCATGCTAAAGCGTCTCATTCAGATTTAAGTCTGTAATTTGATAGTCCACTCCAAAACCTTTATTTTATTGTTTGTTTACTTTTCATAAACCTTTCCAGACTGATCGATGTCAGTGACTTTGTTTCTCAGCTGTTTCTTTAGATAGTCGCTTGATGTGTTGCTTTTTGAGATCCTTTAGCTTATTTCTCTTTCATTCAACAGGGCCTGAGTGTAGCTGGTGAAACTGAACTTTGCTTCCCCAAAAAATTTGATTAATCACTGTAACGTCGGACCCAAGAAACATAAGCCGGGCGAATATGGCGACAGCAGAACTTTTATTCAATACTGTGGTTTTGCATCGGGACACAGACACTCCCGCTCTCTCCCACTGCTGTCACGTCCGCTCTTCTCTCCGACTGTCACTGCCAACATATAGAGAGAGACAATCAGTGACAGGTCCCCAGCACACCTGTTCACCCCGCCCCTGCGCCGCCCTGGGAGCTCACTGCATCACCCCTCTTCTGCAGCTGGCCAGAGACCACACCCACGCCACAATCACAAAGGGGACAATTGCTTTTTTATACAGGGTTAGGTGGGTTTGGATAGCTTTTGTCCCTTCTACTCCTCCTAATATTGAAATTTTGTCAACACTAGTGACACCTTTTCAGTAACTGTTACAGTAACTTACATTTTACGCTGTTACTTTACAACTAACTTTGTACGTATGGACAACATGGACAGTTATAAATGACCCTTGGGAATTTGGGTATTTTTTAACACATATTCTTAATGCCACGAAAGGGAAACTCTAACCCAAATGAACCGTTTTATAGCTAACCAAGCAGTTCATAGCACCTACAATTAACCTGGGGGTAAAAATGAAAATAAAACAATCACTAAGGAGGTGTCCAAGTGGGATTATACGTACTGTCAACTGCTGCTAAATGAGTCTTTCAGATCCTTCAAAGATGAAAAATGTCAACTTGCTGGGAAAGGTAAAGCCAGAGTTACTGAAATTAAGGACCATATATCTGTATAATATAAAAAACTTCATAGTTACTGTATATCAGACAGTTTTGTAGACATTTAGGTTTATAACCAAACTCTAACATGGAAAATAAAGCCAGCAATCTTATTCAGTCCAGCCTGGGTAACACCTGGACCATTACTGCTCTGCAGTGTTGGTCAAGTTACTTGAAAAAAGTAATCAGTAACTAATTACTGATTACTTCCCCAAAAAATTAATCCCGTTACTTTACTGATTACTTATTTTCAAAAGTAATTAATTACTTAGTTACTTAGTTACTTAGTTACTTTTTAAAAACACGATTTACAACCTGACGAGGTGATCAAGCGATAGATCTTTCAGCCCAATTCTACTTTTTCTACATAATCCATCATACAAAATGTAATCAAATAGAAAAGTATCTTTTTTTAACTTGTTTTATCAGTTTTAATCTTTTAACTTTATGCAATCAAGCAAAAATTTAATTATATGCACCATTCTCTGACTTGAATAAATTAGTTTAACATTTAAACCTATTTTCTACACATTCCAGCTCATAAAATAAAATATTTTTTGTGTTTACACTCACTCTTTCAAATAGATGCAAGTAAAACACAGCAGAAAATAAATAAAGTCAAAGACTCAGCGGTCCTGTTGCTCTATTTTCACCTGTAAAGCAGGACTGCGGTAGGCGGAGGTTTACCCTGGTGCAGGTGTGCCACGGTCAGTTGAAGAATCCGCGAGTTTCTCTGTGAGTTTCCCATTACGTCGTTGCGCACTCGGTGCTTGCTTGGAAGTTTAGGGGTTTTTTCGCTGTAAAAAGAAGTTTTCTTCCCACGCACGATGGACGCTAATGTTTTTGTCACTTTTTATGGAATCAAACTCAAACTAAGGTCAGTACTTCCACGCTTTAAATGCTCGCTCATACTCTCTCCCACAATCGATATGTGATCCATTGTTGGTCTGCACACAGCTGTTGTCACTAACGGCGCACTCGCTTACGTCACTGTCGTGAGACATTCTCGCAAAAAATCACGGTTTTAGTAACGCAGTAACGCAGCATTCCTACGGGAAAGTAACGGTAATCTAATTACCGTTTTTGCAATAGTAATCCCTTACTTTACTCGTTACTCGAAAAAGTAATCAGATTACAGTAACGTGTTACGCGTTACTGCCCATCTCTGCTGCTCTGTATCAAAATCTGTCAAAATAATTTTTCAAAATGGAAAATTATAACCCTTTAATTCTATGTTCAATCACTAAATTACCATTCGTAACTTTGTTCGGCATCACAAGTGTTACAGCAGCATGTTTAAGATAACATTTTTATTATTAACCGCACTGAAATGTTTTCTATCCCTACATATGATTCAGGCTTCTTTATTGCTTCTCTCAATAATTCCTAATATTTCCAAAATGGAAGGTATTTCTTACTAAATAACGTCTGTGGAGAAACGTACAAACTTACATAAAAATTAACCCTGAAACCACACCATGTCTCTGTCTAATTGAAGTGGTAAAGCTTAGTTTGTGTACACAAGCCCCCACTCATTCCTGTTTCCTCCTTTGAAGAGTTTTACTTCAACCTGCGGTCAATCCAATATGCATTCAAAAGAGACAGCAGGGTCCTTTGTTCATAGGTTTGCCTTTGCTGAAAAGGACAGTGTATTGACTTCAAAAAGGTGTCTTTTATTTTAAATTGATCAACTCGTGTTTCTCTCCAAAACTTTATCCAAGGGATTGATTTCTCTCAGTCATTCACACCACTCCTCAAAGTCGTTTTACAAACTCCATCAAAGTCTTTCTCAGTCTTTCAAAAATGTGTACAGGCAAAAACTGTATTTAGCGAAAGAGTGTTAGCCACAACTGAGTGAAAAGATAACTTTCAGACTTTATCACGATAAGACCATTAAGCATGGATTAAAACGGTATTAAACTGTAACAATATTTTATTGATTAAATCATTTTAGGCTGAGTAAAATGTTTATAAATGGACCACCTTTATGCTAGAGCTAAATGCTACAATTAGCTTGTTTTCTAGATATTCCATTTGAGAATCTCTTCAGAAATGTATCACTTTCTAAATTTTGTATTTACATCAAAATGGAAACAAATATTAGCTGTCTGAATGCATTTAGCTTTTCTGATAACCATGAGCTTTTTTGTTTTTGTTTTAAGTTTTGACTTTTTCAACACCCAATGAAAAATGTTACCTACAAAGGTTTTTGAAATCCATCATGTGGGAGATTATGAATATCATATTTGGTGACAAATTTAACCAATTTATCTTAAATAAATATTTTACCAAGAAGGTTAATGTCATGGTCCTGGGCCATGTTGGCCCAGTGTTCTTAGTTTTCTTGTATGTTTGTATTTTGTTCCTTATTTAGGCCATGTTTTCTGAGTTGCCCTGTTGTGTTGTTCCCTAAGTGTTTTCCCTTCATGGCTTTTACCCCCTGTGTGCCCCTCTGTGTATCTGTGAGCCCTCGTCTCTCCTTATGTTTTATTCCATGTTTCCCCTGCCCATTATGTCCAAGTTCTCCCCGTGCTCTCTCTCCCCCCCTGTGTGCCCTGTGTATTTATGAGCCCTCGTCTCCCTTTGTGGTTGTTTCATGTTTCCCCAGCCCGTTATGTCTGTGTTTTCCCCGTGCTCTCTCTCCTCCTGTCTGAACCTCTGTGCACTTCCTGTTTACTTTGTGACTCTCACGCCTGTACATGTCATGTTCAGTTCACCCCGCCCTGTCTCGTTATGATTATCAGTGTCACCTGTGTTCCCCGTGTGTTCCCACTTTCCTCGTTAACCCTCTGTGTATTTCTGTCTGCGTCTCCCTCTGTTCGGCGTCGCGTTCTCCATCATAGCTGTGTGATTTTTTCCCTGTGGCTCCTTGTGCTTTAGTTTTCCCAGTTTAGTTTATTTTGTATTGTTTCTCGTGGCCAGCAATAAAGCTGTGTTTTTTGAGTTCATCCCCGTGTGTGTGAGTTTTGCGATTGGGTCCTCATCCTGCCTGCCACACAGCGATCCATGACAGTTAACCCACTTTTGATGCTAAAAATAACAACTTTTTTTGTTTTTTTTTTACATATTAAGCTCCTGAATTTTATAACATCAGTAAAGTTTAAGGCAAATTATAAAGTTAGTTGCCTGTTTAAAAAAATCACACTAGAAAGACAAAACCTACAGATTTTAACAGAGGAAAACAATATTTTTCATCTGCTGCCTAACGTTTAGATGACTGTGAGTTTTAACTTACATCAGTTTTATCTCAAGGTAATCTGTTAAAAACTAACATGAACAACCCATGATAACACATGAAGTGTTGCTAGCTAGATAACATGAATGCCATATTTAGCAGGAGTTCTACTGTATAGAATTACAGCTACCTTTTACTCTACTGATAACATATTTTACTATTAGAAAAAAAAGAATACATTTACATTTAAAATAACACTGAAAATGAAAATAAAACAGTGTGTTTTTTATGTATTAAAAACATCAGCCTACATATTGATATATATTAATATATCATTCAGTTTAAATTTTAACACTCTTGCTAAAATGAACATTGTATTTTTGTTCTAATAACTTGTGCTGTTAGTAAATATATATGTTACTTTTATCAATGACTAATATAGTTCACGTCATCTGTGAGTTACGAAAAAATTAAAAAAATATTAAAAGTGCCCCCACTCTTCTGTACTTAAAAGGACTTTACATAGAATATTTCTTAATTAGTTGTTTGTAATTTGGCATTAAGTAATCGACACATGATTATGGTGGTATTTTTGAGTGCATTAGAATCCCCTTGCTTTCTTCCTGTAGTTAATCTCTGCTGCCAGTGATTTGTTATGGCCGGTCTTTCATTGACTCTCATTAAAGATATCGATCCTCTCAATCTTTACATTAGCCTGTTTTAAACACTAAGAACAAAGAGTGATTTATTAGACTCAGTCTATATCCTCGTACATATACAAAGGCACAGTATCAGTTTGTGGGACCTTATTACACCTGTATATATTTGCAGACATGGTGAATAAATGTCTGTGCTTGCAAAGTAACAAAGACTGCGGTTGGTCAGATTGCTTTTTGCTGTATCATATGTCAAACCCCCACGGAAAACGGTAGAGCCAGCTGGCACGGACTTTGCTCCTCGGCCACATGCTCCAGTCAGCAATAACGCACAGCCCCAAACACTGTGCTCAACAAATGTTTCATTTCTTATGTCCTGCAGCGATTATTTGGGCTGTTACTGTCCAGTAAAATAATCCTTAAGGGTCAGACAGCACGTATGCCTTATATACAGTAGTCTATCAGATTGGATTAAAATGCTTCTTTTTTTTCTCCAGTATGATTGTTGAAGAGTTCGTATAATATCGTGCAAATCAAAAATCACTAGAAAATAGCTTGAATGATTATTGACTATTGGAATCTGTGATAGTGGTAACCTGAAACTGAAGGCTTAGGCTTGGGGTTAGAGTCGAGCTAGTCTAAGAAATTTATGACATTCAATATTGTGTCAAAGTTTTAGACGCTTCAAAGGTTTTGATTCTTATCCATCAAGCAATGCTATGATAGAGCTCTCTGGTCAGCATCAAATTCATCCAGCATCATGACAGCAACCCCAAACAATCAGTCATAAAAAACCATTTCAGCGACAAAAAGAACAAGAAATTCTACAACAGATGGTATGGCCCCCACACAGCTCTGATCTTAACATCCTGAAGGCAGTCTGGGATTATATGAAGAGAAACAGCTAAGACCAGCTAAGTCCACAGAATCGTAAGACATTTAAAGGCATTACTTTAAGATCAGAGATCAGCCATACTGTTATTTTCTTTTCTTTTTTGTCCTCTTCGATTCTCAATTACGTTATGCTTATGTGCCGTGTCTAAGCGGGTTCTCTGCTATTCGCTCTTACCTTATATGTCTGCTTTGAACCACTAAACCCTGACATTATCGGTCTCTATGTGACACTCTTTGAAGGAAAATGGGGTACAAAGAAGGGTCTGAGTCACTGAGCCATTTCTGCATTGGCCTTTACTGACACACAGTTTCAGCTCTGACTTCGAATCAGCAGAATTATGATTCAAACAAGATGCTGTAACATTTCAATGATCCAGCCTCAAGAATGAGGCCATTTGAAGGACCGTCTCTGCCAGTGGCCTGTCTACTTATTACTGCATGGAGTGAAAATAATTTTGTTTGACCTCCCTTTTTTGAATAGACTATAGACACACAACACGCACAACCACAAGGGGAGATATTACATTTTCAAATCCCCTCAAGATCTTTAGGCAGACTGAGTGAAACTGCACAAAGGCAAAGCTCTCCCAAGATGCTTTAGCCTACATTATAACAATACTTACTGCAGTCAGTAGGGTAAAATCCACCTCCCCCATCTTGAGTGGCCTTGCCAATTCCCACCACTTTACACTCTATAGAACAACTAGGGTAATTTCAGATCAAGCACACTTCTGTGGGAGACTTGTTTTCTTTCTTTTACAAGCTAAGCAGGATGCATCTCAGAATACAAGGATGTGTAGGTCAAGTGGTTGGGA